>NW_027363506.1:0-727210 GCF_046119375.1 Phyllobates terribilis
ACAGGAGGAGTGGTACTGTGCATTGTATATATACAGGACAGGATGAGTGGTACTGTGCATTGTATATATACAGGACAGGAGGAGTGGTGCTGTGCAGTGTATATATACAGGACAGGAGGAGTGGTACTGTGCATTGTATATATACAGGACAGGATGAGTGGTACTGTGCATTGTATATATACAGGACAGGAGGAGTGGTGCTGTGCAGTGTATATATACAGGACAGGAGGAGTGGTACTGTGCATTGTATATATACAGGACAGGATGAGTGGTACTGTGCATTGTATATATACAGGACAGGAGGAGTGGTGCTGTGCAGTGTATATATACAGGACAGGAGGAGTGGTGCTGTGCATTGTATATATACAGGACAGGAGGAGTGGTGCTGTGCAGTGTATATATACAGGACAGGAGGAGTGGTACTGTGCAGTGTATATATACAGGACAGGAGGAGTGGTACTGTGCATTGTATATATACAGGACAGGATGAGTGGTACTGTGCATTGTATATATACATTTATACCCCGCAGATGCCAGCCTCTATGACGACAATTCAGTTCCATAACAGAACATGAATCCGAAACATAACCACATGGGCTAATAAAGAAGAGTCCTCCATTTTTTTGACAATTAATCAGATTGTTGAGATATATATATTATTATATTATGCGTGTATGTATGTACACACACACGCAAACATAATAAGAGCAGATACTGAGAATGACACCATGTATACAGGGCAGGGGAAGTATACAAATCATACACAGCTCCACAATATATTCTACAATCAATTATATACCCAGCTCCACACTATATACTGTGCAAAAGAATATAGAGTCGAGCTGTTTATATACTATATATATTATATAGTGTAGGGATGTGCCAGTGTATATAGTGTGGATTCCAAACTATATACTACACTATGTACACAGCACCATACCATATAAACATCTCTACACTATACAGTACAGACCAAAAGTTTGGACACACCTCATTTAAAGATTTTTCTGTATTTTCATGACTATGAAAATTGTACATTCACACTGAAGGCATCAAAACTATGAACTAACACATGTGGAATTATATACTTAACAAAAAAGTGTGAAACAACTGAAAATATGTTTTATATTCTAGGTTCTTCAAAGTAGCCACCTTTTGCTTTGATGACTGCTTTGCACACTCTTGGCATTCTCTTGATGAGCTTCAAGAGGAAGTCACCGGAAATGGTCTTCCAACAATCTTGAAGGAGTTCCCAGAGATGCTTAGCACTTGTTGGCCCTTTTGCCTTCACTCTGCGGTCCAGCTCACCCCAAACCATCTCGATTGGGTTCAGGTCTGGTGACTGTGGAGGCCAGGTCATCTGGCGTAGCACCCCATCACTCTCCTTCTTGGTCAAATAGCCCTTACACAGCCTGGAGGTGTGTTGGGGTCATTGCCCTGTTGAAAAATAAATGATGGTCCAACTAAACGCAAACCGGATGGAATAGCATGCCGCTGCAAGATGCTGTGGTAGCCATGCTGGTTCATTATGCCTTCAATTTTGAATAAATCCCCAACAGTGTCACCAGCAAAGCACCCCCACACCATCACACCTCCTCCTCCATGCTTCACGGTGGGAACCAGGCATGTAGAGTCCATCCGTTCACCTTTTCTGCGTCGCACAAAGACACGGTGGTTGGAACCAAAGATCTCAAATTTGGACTCATCAGACCAAAGCACATATTTCCACTGGTCTAATGTCCATTCCTTGTGCTCTTTAGCCCAAACAAGTCTATTCTGCTTGTTGCCTGTCATTAGCAGTGGTTTCCTAGCAGCTATTTTACCATGAAGGCCTGCTGCACAAAGTCTCCTCTTAACAGTTGTTGAAGAGATGTGTCTGCTGCTAGAACTCTGTGTGGCATTGAACTGGTCTCTAATCTGAGCTGCTGTTAACCTGCGATTTCTGAGGCTGGTGACTCGGATAAACTTATCCTCAGAAGCAGAGGTGACTCTTGGTCTTCCTTTCCTGGGGCGGTCCTCATATGAACCAGTTTCTTTGTAGCGCTTGATGTTTTTTGCAACTGCACTTGGGGAAACTTTCAAAGTTTTCCCAATTTTTCGGACTGACTGACCTTCATTTCTTAAAGTAATGATGGCCACTCGTTTTTCTTTACTTAGCTGCTTTTTTCTTGCCATAATACAAATTCTAACAGTCTATTCAGTAGGACTATCAGCTATGTATCTGACTTGCCCCCTGGGCCGTGGGGCACTCGGATCCAGGCAATAGGGGGAACGATGGGAGTAGTAGTGGCAACCCGGTTCCGTGGCTCAGGGTGGTCAGGCCAGTGGTAGTCCGTTATGTGTTGTTGATTATGTCCGACTATGCCACCCGTGGATTTGCGGTCATTAGGAACCGCCGCTGCAAGGCAGACCGCTGGGGCTGATGATGTGTGCAGCTGGGATGGTGTGACTCCCCACGGGAAGAGTGCGGCCCAGGGCAGTGTAGTGGATGGTGGGAGTGATGGTGGTGAGAGTCCCAGTACTGGTAGTGCTGGAGGCGCGAAGGAGCACACAGACAATAGGTTGCAGTCCATGGTCTTTACTGAAACAGGTAAACTGACTCATAAACAGTCCCAGCTAGGAGGGGACCTGGATGTCTGAGAGCAACGGGGAAATTGGCCCTGGTCAGGGTGAGGGTGTAGGCCTACCGTGCTTTCTGCGCTCCTTCTGGCTATCTCCTCGTTATAGGGTAACAGCCCACGTTTCCGAGCTTTCCGTGTATTCTCACCTGTTTGGCCTGCGACGTGGGTTCCTTTCTGCTCCCAGCCTTGTACGGCTTTACTGGTCCCTTCGGTTGTGGCAGGGCCTCCAGGCTTCTTAGGCCAAGGAATATACAGTCCCTTGTGGACTGGTTATCTGCTGGAGGATGTAGAATCCTCCCAGCCTCAGACACCAAAGTCTGGTAAAGTAAGTCTTTTATCTGCCAAGACAGGCTCTCTTCGCCTCTTGTCTCTGGCTTGTGGCTCTCCTCCTGCCACACTTCCTCTTAGGTGCAATACAACTTTCTGTCCCTGCTCTGCTCTGGGACAAGTCTCAGTGCTGAGACAGGCCATCCAGTTCTCTCTAACCCTGCCCCCAGTAACAGCTTTTATAGGGGCAGCCTGCTCCCCCTACTGGCCTGAGACAGGAGGTACTGCATGCTAATGTTCCCCTGACTAAAGAACCTCCCCCTTGCTCTCAGACACAGCTTTAATTACACTTGTGGCATCCAGGCCAGGGTGACACATATCCACCAGACTTCTGCACAACACAACTGATGGTCCCAATCCCATTTATAAGGCAAGAAATCCCACTTATTAAACCTGACAGGGCACACCTGTGAAGTGAAAACCATTTCCGGTGACTACCTCTTGAAGCTCATCAAGAGAATGACAAGAGTGTGCAAAGCAGTCATCAAAGCAAAAGGTGGCTACTTTGAAGGACCTAGAATATAAGACATATTTTCAGTTGTTTCACACTTTTTTGTTAAGTATATAATTCCACATGTGTTAATTCATAGTTTTGATGTCTTCAGTGTGAATGTACAATTTTCATAGTCATGAAAATACAGAAAGATCTTTAAATGAGAAGGTGTGTCCAAACTTTTGGTCTGTACTGTATATACACAACTTTACATTATAATTAAGACCACATTATACTATATTATGAAACACACATCACAGGAGACACATATACATCACATAGGACACACAGCAACTGCTGAATATGTATCACAGATCCATAAACACATCAGTCAGCCCCGGAAGTTAGTAGTCAGCCCCCAGCCCCATAAGTAAGCCTCCAGCCCCATAAGTAATCCCCCAGCCCCAGAGGTCAGCCCCTAGCCCCATAAGTAAGCCCCCAGCCTCAGAGGTCAGCCCCCAGACCCATAAGTAATCCCCCAGCCCCAGAGGTCAGCCCCTAGCCCCATAAGTAAGCCCCCAGCCTCAGAGGTCAGCTCCCAGACCCATAAGTAATCCCCCAGCCCCAGAGGTCAGCCCCTAGCCCCATATGTAAGCCCCCAGCCCCAGAGGTCATCCCCCACCCCCCACCCCTGGGTACCAGAAACATGTTTTTTACTGGCTAAACAACAGCATACATCATCATGCCACTGTACTCACCCAGGTAGGAGCAGAGCTGCAGAGATCCGCTTCCTGATTCGGTACGGCACCGGGCTGCGCTGCACCAACAGCTGCAGCCGGTGTTGTAAAGGCGGGAGAGAGGATCGCGCTCTCCTCCCACAGAGAACGCTGATGTGTTCTTATATGTGACGCATGCAGCGGTTCAAATACTGAACCCTGCATGCAGGCGCAGAGCGCCCCAATCCCGGCTGTGCCTCCAGATTTAAGGGGCCAGCGGCCAGAAAAGCGGGTCGGTGGCCGGATCAGCAGGCCGGTGGCCGGATCAGCGGGCCCCGTGGCCTACTACAATGCACACATCCGTGGACCACTGGGAAAATGCCCGGTGCGCCAGATTAGCAATTCTGGCCTGCTGTAAACTATTAATATGGGCATATAGGTTATGGACTGCAGAGGAGAGTGATGCCTGTATGCCTCATATCTGATGCCTTGTTGTTGATAAATCATCTTTTATCACTTTATGTAAATGACCTCTTCCTGGCTCTGGGGACGACGCTGCCTGGAAGATAACTCTGCCTCCTTATCTCACATGAAGGGGAGTTCCCAGTGTGATGTGTGATGGCCGCTCTCTGCTCTCCTGATCTCACTGCAGAGCTGTGTGCGCTTAGAACTGACACGTCTGCAGCTTCCTCTCAGCTTCCATCTCACAGGCAGACAGGGCTGCAATATAGGACAACAAATGTCACTACTTACACCAGACATGATGGGGAAATTCAAAGAACCATGATTAAACTACAGCAAAACATTTCATATCGATGTAATCATCCAGAATTATGATAGAAATAAATACCTTAAATGAAAACGGCAAAAACAATAATAACAATTATAAGAATCAATCACACTCTAAATGGAGATGCCCCTAAGTGAGGGACAAACCACTTAGTAAGGAGCAAGCATTGTTCAAAACGCTGGTTTCACTGTTCTCTTGACGTGTAATCAGGCTGCCAATCATTCCATAAATCAGTAAAACACTCATTCATCGGGGGAAATTATATTTTGTGCAAAACAAAAGATCATCATTCTCAGCTTGGCATCGTCCTGGATAAACAGGTCTCACACTGCCGAGAACTATGATCGATCACTCAGTTTTCATCGTTTGCTTTGGTCTGCCTGCGTAAACTGCCACTGAAACAACCATTGATACTTAGTTTATTGATCAGCGGTCATATAGTGCCACTGGCCAGTTCATGTAAACGGACCTTTAGATTGCAGAAAAGCTACAATTGGCCCTGTGTGGGGCTTCTGTGTGTCAGACCCCAATCACTCTTACATTGATGACCTATTCTAAGGGCTTGAGCAGACAACCGTATTATCAGTCCTAGTGTGATCCAACAAAACATAGGATCGCACTTAGATCATTATTATTGTATAGGGCTGTGCAAATGTCAGATTTTTTTCTCAGACAGAGCTGGTCCGAGGAAAACAATTGCAGCATGTACTAGTTTGATCCAAAATTCGGAGCGCACTTGGCAATGCAAGTCTATGAGTCGAAGGAAAATATTGGACTGCACTCAGATTACATTTGAGTGCAGTCCGATTTTCATGGACTGACATAATGGAGAAGATGGAGAAATTTTGTTCTCCATCTTCTCATCCAACAGAATCGGAACACACTATGATCATGCTCTGATAAAACTCTAATTAGAGTTTTATCAGAGTGTGATTTGTCTAATCGACCCAATTCCCTTGGATGAGAAATATATGCTTGTTTGACCCTAGCCTTAGGAAAGGTTATTTGTTTTACTACAGTGTAATACATTTAGGGATATAATGGTTATGTTATATAAATTGTTTCATTATTATTATTATTATTTCATAAGTCATCTGTTGATGGAGGAAATAATCATCCTTTGTTCGCATCACTTGTCTGTGCCTTTACTACTCTATACTTTCTATACTGTACCCACAGTTCAGATTGCCATTGCATTATGATAGACACATTCATAAATTCCAATACATCACATAATATAAACAAATTTGGTTCTTCTCACAACTATACCTAAGTGTGCAATACATGTCTGCATTTCTGCTCATTTTGCAATGATTTTGCAATATTCCCCATCCTGGCCGCTTTCTTTAATATTGTCCCCCATCTTGACCACCATCCTGTAATAATGTCCCTCTGTGGCGCCCTGCTGTGCACTGGTGCCACAGAACCCAGAAGGGTGCATGGATGGACTTCTCCACAAGAGGCCCTCACACATTCACACACCTCCACCCTACCACCTCAGACCACCAGAGGGAGTCCTTCAGGGATATATAAAGGGAGGGTGGAGCCAGGCAGCTCAGTCTAGTTAGTGAGTCTCTCAGACACAGAGAGGGACAGAGCTCAGAGTTGAGCAGAGAGCGTGCTGACGCTCAGAGAGCAGCGAAGAGGCAGCAAGCTGGCTGCTGTGCTTAGCGAGCCAAGGCCTACAGCACGTGTGAAGGCCTAGTGAGGGCCCTGAGTGTGGCCGAAGGATAGAGGAGAAGGAAGAAGTAGCCAAGGGGGCAGAGGAGCTTACCAGGCTCACCCCGAGATATATACCGGACACCGGGTCCGCGCCTACAGGGACCCTCAATACCCAGTAGGAACCACCGGAACCCCTGGAGGACTACAGGTCCCAGGTTCACCAAATACTGATTGCAGTACCAGGGCTAGGAGTCACGGAGGCCCCAGCATCCAGGGAGAGTGATCTGCAAGAGTAGGCCCTACCACCAGGTCAGCAGGTGCAAAAGAGAGACAGCAACCAAGCTAGGCCTAGCTCCAGGCAGGTCAGAAGCTTAGCGAGTAAAGCCACGGATCAGGAGGCCCTATACCCGCTCACTAGGGAGAGTCCAAAAGTGCGCCCTTGTCCGGAGTACCCTGGACCGTGCCTGCAACATCACCAGTAAAGGTACAGAAGCTTACCCCCGTGTGAGTGTCCTTCTTTCCTCCGGGACCATCCTGCCGTCTCTCCCTGCACCACCATCCATTACACCTCACGCTGCCCTGGAGCTAGCTCTACCTGTGGAGAGCCACACCATCCCTGCTGCCGTAACACCAGCTCCAGAGGACGGCTCCAGAACTTTCCAAATCCCCTATACATATTCCCCCTTTTACTGACCACCCTGGGTCACGGACCGGGCCAGCCACCGTGATATCCCCCATACCGGCATCCATAGGCCCAGCACCTGGTACCCCACGGCCCAGGGGGCGCGTCACCTCCACCTACACCTCTTCCTGGTATAATTTCCTCCATCCTTTGCCTCTTCCTATTACAACCCCTCGAAAAAATTATGGAATCACCGGGCTCGGAGGATGTTCATTCAGTTGTTTAATGTTGTTGAAAAAAAGCAGATCACAGACATGGCACAAAACTAAAGTCATTTCAAATGGCAACTTTAGGGCTTTAAGAAACACTAAAAGAAATCAAGATTAAAAATGTGGTACTCAGTAAGGGTAATTTTTTTCAGACCAAGCATAATTTTTGCCAGGGGTTGTATAATGTCCCCTGTCCTGTACTCTTTCTGGTAAAATGTCCTCCATCCTGAGCCCTTTCCAGTAATAATGTCCCCCATCCTGAGCCTCTTCCTGGTATAATGTCCCCTGTCCTTGACCCCTTATTGTAATAATGTTCCACATTCTGGTACCTTCGTGTAACAATGTCACCCATCCTGGTATAATGTCCCCCATCATGGGGGCTTCCTGGTGTAATGTCTCCTGTACTGGGCCCCTTACTGTAATATTGTACACCATCCTGACACCATCATGGACCCTTTCCTGTTATAATGTCCTCCATTGTATAACCATGTCCCAGAATTCCCAGCCCCTTCCTAGTATAATTTCTCCCATCCTGGACCCCTTCCTGGTATACTGTGCCCCTTCCTGGTATAATGACCTCCATCTTGGTATAATAATCCTGATCCTTAACCCCTTCCTGGTGTAATGTCCCCCATCCTGGGCTCCTTGCTGGTATAATAACCCCCATCCTAGGCCCCTTCCTTGTATAATGTCCCCCATCCTGGGGTCCACTGTTTAATTTTTTTTTACATAGCGTAAACTGACCAGCCGTGTGTGTTTGAAATCCTCAACATGTCAATTTTCTTGTGGACATTCAGAGTTTAAAGTCAGAATTGCATTGCATTGCATAAAATGCTGAAAATCCACAGGTAAAAATTAGAGATGAGTGAGCACTAAAATGCTCAGATGCTCGTTACTCGACCTAAACAATTTCTAATGCTTGGATGCTCATTTCAAGTAACGAGTATAATGAGCGTCAATGAGAAATCAAAGCATTTTTCCAGAAGACCCTACAAGGAGGTCTGGGGGGCACTGAAAATGATGAAATGGATGGTAAAAGTGCTGAATGGAAGGAGAACAGCATGGAGAAGACCCCTGGAAGCATCTCTGACTCCCAGATCGCTACTGAGAACAAATTTCCATGTCTCAATGTTATAAAATTCTGTGAGGCATCCATGGGTTCAAAATCTCACTACACCCCTAGATGAATTCCTTAGGTAGTGGAGTTTCCAATATGGGGTGACCTGGGGGTGGGGGTTCTGCTGTTTTGGCACCTCAGGGGCTAAACTAATGGAGCCCATAATCTATTCAAAAGAAATCTGCGTTCTAAAAGCCAAGTAGCGCTCCTTCCCATCTGATCCCTGCCGGGTGCTCAAACAGTAGTGTATATCCACATATAGAATGCTGCCACATGCGGGAGAAATTGCAGAACAAATTGTTGGGTCCAAATTTGGTGCTAAAACAGTGTTTTTGTAAAAAAAAAAAAAAATTTGTTCTCACATCTAAATGTGTTATTCCTTGAGGGGGCTAGTTTCCAAAATGCTGTCACTTGTGGGGGTTTCTGCTGTTTTTCATGTCAGGGGCTCTCCAAATGTGACATGGCATCCACTCTTGATTCAGTCTTTTTTGCGTTCAAAAAGTCAAAACGGTGCTCCTTCCCTTCCAAGCCTTGTTGTGTGCCCAAACAATAGTTTTCCCCCACATATGGGGAATCAACATGCTCAGTAGAAATTGCACAACAAATTTTGTGGTCCATTTTATCCTGTTACCCTTGTGAAAATAAAAAATTTGGGGCTATAGTAAAATTTTTATGAAAAAATTTTCATTTTTGCTTCCACATTGCTTTAGTTCCTGTGAAGCACCTGAAGGGTTAATAAACTTCTTGAATGCGGTTTTGAGGACTTGGAGGGGTGCAGGTTTTAGAATGGTGTCACTTTTGGTTATTTTCTGTCATATCGGCCTCCCAAAGTCACTTCAAATGTGATATGGTCCCTATAAAAATAGTTTTGTAAATTTTGTTGGAAAAATTAGAAATCACTGGTCAACATTTAAACCTTCTAACTTCCTAACAAAAAAAAAATATGTTTTAAAAATTGTGCTGTTGTAAAGTAAACATATGGGAAATGTTATTTATTAACTATTTTGTGTGACATAACTCTCTGGTTTAAAGGCATAGGAATTAGAAGTTTGAAAATTGCAAAATTTTCAACATTTTCACCAAATTGTCGTATCAAAATTTTTTACCACTATCATGAAATACAATATGTCACTAAAAACAGTCTCAGAATCAGCGGGATCCATTGAAGCGTTCCAGAGTTATTACCACATGAAGTGACACTGGTCAGAATTCAAAAATTTGGCCTGGTCATTAATGTCCAAATTGTCTCAGTCACTAAGGGGTTAATAGACAATTTACACAGGAATACTGCGCTTCAGATACACTCTGAATGATCTGTATTAGACAATTGTTCATTGGCTGTCATTGTTCTCGGCAGCACAAGTCTTGTGCCAAGAATGATAATGTTGTGTGCATGCCAAAAGATCATTTCACCTGACGATTGAGCAGTTTGTTTATTCGGAGGATTTTTCGCAGCCGATTTAGGCCGGTTACACATGTCCGTATATTTCGGTATAAACCGGTACCAGAGATATCCGTGTCTCATGTTTCCCTGTGTGTCACATGTGGCAACCATGTGCCACCCCTGAGCAGCATCAAGATCACACGGAACGGTGCCTGGGAATCACTGTACAGTTAGCACTGTTCCCATGCGCGGGGTGCTGAACACTGCCCTCATCATGGTTCCTACCGGTGCTGCGATCAGCACCAGCAGGAGACAATGATGAGGGTAGTAGTGTCTGCTCCCGCAGTGTCCACCTGTAAAAATAAGAATAAAATAATAAAATCCTTATACTCACATGTCCTATGTGTCCCTAGCTTTAATTCTCTGACCGCTGATGCTGAGGAGCCAGGGATAATGAGCCGCACCAGCGAGCGGGCCCCGGAGCTGAGCTCAGGAGCGGTGTCCTGTCACTCAGTGAGCCCAGCTCCGGGGCCATGTGTCTATAAATTCTTAGTGGGGTTTTTCCTAAAATTGTCAGCCGTTGGACTCACTGCATACCCTATAACTGTATAGCAGACTCTCTCTTTTCTAATGGGAACATGTCGTACTTGTTACTGTGGCCCTGCTCCATGTGTCTTTAAATTCTTAGTGGGGTTTTTCCTAAAATTGTCAGCTGCTGGACTCACTGCATACCCTATAACTGTATAGCAGACTCTCTCCTTTCTAATGGGAACAAGTCGTACCTTGTTACTGTGGCCCTGCTCTGTGTGTCTTTAAATTCTTAGTGGGTTTTTTCCTAAAATTGTCAGCCATTGGACTCATTGCATACCCTATAACTGTATAGCAGACCCTCTCCTTTCTAATGGGAACATGTCGTACCTTGTTACTGTGGCCCTGCTCTATGTGTCTTTAAATTCTTAATGGGGTTTTTCCCAAATTTTGGCAGCCCTTGCAGTCACAGCATGGGCATTACCACTTATAGGAGACCCGATCCTTTATAATGGGAACATTTTTTTACTGAGACCCTCCTCTATGTCTCTTCAAAGGGGTATTGGGTTGCATCCAAATTTCTGGCAGCCCTTGCAGTCACTGGATAAGCTATAACAGTATAGGAGACCCACTTGTTAATAATGGGAACAACAAAGCATAGCCGGCTGATGGCTCTCTAACAATAGCTAGGGCCGACTGCTGGCCTTTTAAGAATAGTAAGGGCCGTCTGATGTCCCTATAAAAATAGGCTTTATGACTTTCAGAGTCCCTCCATCATAAATAAAACAGGAAGTGTCTGATGATGTGTCACACACCACATTACCAGCTAAGGTTGTAAAATGTTAAAATGACATTTCCCGGTGAATGCATTTGTCTTAAAAAAATACATAAAAAAAAACAAAACAATAGGATCTTTCTTTAGTATAAAAAACAGCGTCACCAATTTAGCAACAATGTAATCACATTGTTCAGCTCATGCACCTCCTCCTCCATCTCCGAAATGACCACATCAGTCACAAGCTGACAGCACTGCAGCACTGTCTTGGCCAAGCAGCAACAGGCTGTGCTGAAGATAACATGCTTAATACTTAATTGACAAACCGCCCAGCGCTGCAGAGTTGTTGAAAGCTGTAACACAGCAGTCTGATCTGTGGCTCTCACCGCTGAACATACAGCCAGGCATGGTCGTGTGTGTCAATGTCCGGAACCTGGTGACGGAGAAATGACACCCAGAATAGATATGGTTTCCCTCTATGCCAGACCTTTCGCCGAGCTAAATACAACTCTCAGCAAAAAAAGCTGTGGAGTGGCTCCATACCGTCCCTGGCCACATTCACCTGTCCACGTGTTTGTGGTTAGGCGGTCCTTCCCAGTAAGTGCACTGGGGAGGGCACTGGTAATGTTGTGGGACCCATGCTTGTGGAAGGCGGAGACGACACCGGGAGAAACAGTGGCGGCTGGGGACCGAGTATGGACACCCGGCCGCCGCAGGCATGAGGTTATGAAAAGCTTCCGCCTCCACGAGCCTAAAAGGCCACATTTCAAGTGCAAGCAGCTGTCAAAAATTTGGCAGTATAGTATTGCAGCCTGTGGGTGGGTGTCTGCCTGCATACTTGCGCTTGCATTCCAAGGAATGGGGTAGGGAAAACTGAATGCTGCACTGGGACAAGGACGTGGACGGTGATGTCTGCAATGACAGGTGCATGGCGGGAGGCATCTTCGCATGCGCCAAGAATCACTTATGATGGGCACACTTTTAGGCAGTGACCTGGGAGTCAGAAATGGTTCCAGAGGTCTTCCCCATGCTGGTCCCATGTCTTTTCAGCACTGTATGCATGTGTCTGATGATGTGTCACACACCACATGGCCAGATAAGGTTGTAAAATGTTAAAATGACATTTCCCAGTGTATGCATTTGTCTTTGCTGAAAGCAATGCAGAAGTGCAAAATCGCATCAAAAACTACGTGTGAACATAGCCCAATGTGTGGAGGAGTATTTTTGGTTTTGGTTATTTATTTTGCCATATATACAAGTCATTACCCTGGAAAGGATGTTCCTTAATATATTTCCCAGGAAAAACCATTTTGGTTTTGTTTTTGTATGTTTTATTGTGAGTCCGTAAAAGTGGCGTAATACTCTGACAACGTTGTTGACAGCAGTGACTTGGGAGTCAGAAATGCTTCCAGGGGTCTTCCCCATGCTGTTCCCATGTCATTTGGGCACTGTTCCCATCGATTTGGGAAATTTTTAGGCCCTCTGCAGACCGCCGGGTGGAGCCGCCTGAAAAATGCTCGAGTTTCCCATAGACTTACATTGGGCTCGTTGCTCGGGTCGAGCACCCGAGTATTACAATGTGCTCGACCCGAGCAACGAGTACCCAAGCATTTTAGTGCTCGCTCATCACTAATAATAATGCCTACACACTGTAGTTCACTCCCAGAAGATTTAGGTCTGAGCCGAAAATACAACAAACAAGCGTTTTTAAATGAAAAAAAATTCTGTTGTTTACCCGAGAAACACTCAGGTAATCCTACCTTAAGTTCTTCATAGCATTCTGCAGGGTATTTACTCATGTACTGCTGAAGATCGGCAACCTCCAGAGTCAATCCTTTCAAGCATTGAGCAAGCTCCTGGATGGTACACATACTGAAGATAACCCAGGAAGAGGAGAGGAGAAAAAAAAAAAAACTTTTTTTTTTTAAACAGGGCGGGACATACTGTTATGTACTGCAACTTAGAACTAAGGAATAGGAGGGAAAAGCTGTCCCTTCACTGAGACTCAGCTTAACCCTACGCTGGAGTGGGTGCCCTATTATGAATAGCCGCACCTAAACTCCTGCACTGAACTCAAACGAAGACATGAAGGAAGGGGAAAAGGGGTCCCTAAAAGATCTAAGGACTGGGAGCAAAACTGGAGACCTCCTAACAGAAAAGTTAGTTGCAGAAACGAAGATAAAAGGGAACAAAACTGGTGGAACAAGAAGTCCCAAGCAATCAATTGTCCAAAGCACAAAGAACTTAACAAGGCTACTTAGCCAGAGCACAAGCGTAACAACACTGATGTGCAGCATGGAATGGGAGACAGGTGCTAAGTAATAAAGATTGAAGAGATCACGTGACCAAGACACCCAGCACCAGAGGAAAAGACTAGAAGCCAGCAAACCACAACAAGATGGCCGATAGTAAAACAACATAGATTCTAACAGCCAGACTGCCAACAGCCAAGACTTCCCTTTCCTGACAAAGAGGACGACTGTCCATGCTTTCCTCCTCCTCATCCTCCACCTTTCCACCTCTTCATTCTCCCTCTCCTCACGCCATCCACGCTGACCAGGCGGTATGAATGTTGTGTGGGTAGTAACATCTGTAGCGCATGAAACCAGCTCCTGTTCCTCCTCCTGTTCCTCCTTCTCCTCATTATCACCCAACCTGCATTGAGATGAGATGAGGCTAGGCTGTGTAGCATCAACCTGTATAGTTCCTTGCTCCATATCATGCTCCGCCTGCAATGCCTCCTCTTTAATTGTGAGCAACAAGCGTTTCATTAGACAGAGAAGAAGGATGGTGACGTCATCGCCGCTCACCATCTTGATGGAGTCCTCAAAGTTTTGGAGGATGGCACAGATGTCAGACATTTATGCCCACTCATCAGCTCTTATGTGTGGAGGCTGAATACCGTCAGGCGTATTGAAGCTGGTACTCAACGACTGCCCTCTGCTGCTCACAAATCCTCCCCAACATATGCAAGGTTGAGTTCTACTGTATGGTGACATCACACACCAGTTGATGAGCTGGAAGCTGCAAGCGCTGCTGAAGCACAGCGAGGGTGGTGGAAGCTGTAGCTGACTTTCCGAAATGGGCAGACTGACGGCGTACTTTGACAACCAGCTCCGGCAGATCCGGGTAAGTTTTGAAAAACTGCTGAATCACTAGGTTGAGCACATGGACCAGGCATGGTACTTGTGCGAGGTTGCCAAGCTTCAGAGCCACCACCAGGTTCTGGCCATTGTCACACACCACCATGCCTGGCTGTAGGTGCAGCGGTGACAGCCAGAGTTCTGCCTGCTCTGTTAAAGCTGTCAACAACACCATAGAGGTGTGCGGTTTGTCCCATAAGCATATCAGCTTCAGCACAGCCTGTTGCCACTTGGCCGAGGCAGTACTGCAGTGCTTCCAGCTTCCTACTGATGTGGTAATTTCGGAGATGGAGGCTGAAGAGGAGGAGGAGGTGCAGGAGCTTTATAATGTAGGGGCAACCCTGATTGACCCAGGGCCCACAATCCTTGGCGTCAGGAGGATGTGTTCCGTCCGACTGGGTCCCGGCTTCCCCTATTAACCCAGTGTGCCATCAGCGAGATGTATCGTCCCTGGCCACAAGCACTTGTCCATGTGTCCGTGGTTAGGTGGACCTTCCCTGTAACTGCATTGTTGAGGGCACGGCTAATGATCTGGGACACGTGCTTGTGTAAGGCAGGGACACCACACAGGGAGAAATAGTGGCAGCTGGAAACCGAGTACTGAGGGATGGCCGCCACCATGAGGTTGAAGAAAGATTGTGTCTCCACGAGCCTAAAAGACAATATTTAAAGTGCAAGCATTTTAGAAATGTGGCAGTTTAGTGCTATGGCCTGTGGGTGGTTGGCTGCATATTTGCGCTTGCGTTCAAAGGACTGGGGCAGGGACAAATGAATGCAGCCCTGGGACAAGGATGTGCACGTGGTTGCTGATGGTGGTGGTTGTGAGTGTCAAACTACAGGTGCAGGGCGGGAGGCATCTTTGCCTGCACCATGGACAGAGGATTGGTGTGCACGCACAACAGCGGTACAGGCAGTATTGTCACCCTTAGACACTGTTTCTGGACTCTGGCATTACTAGTCGGGTGCTTTGCTGTCATGTGCCTGAGCTTGCTGGTGGTGGTCAGGCTGGTAGTTTTGCTGCCCCTGATGATGCTGGCATGGCAGATTTTGCAAATAGCCTTTTTTTGGGTTAACAGGACAGTTTTTAAAAAAGAGCCAGACTCTGGAAGACCTAACAGTTGGACTGGCAACTTTCCTCGTGTTAATGTCCCACCTCGTCTTCCCCGTATGCACCCTGGGCCTCCTTCTGACTCGCTGGCAATTGTGTCTCATCATCATCATCCACCTCTTGCGACAGTAATTGCACTTTTCAACCGTCGCCTTTATGTAACCATGGCTGCTCAAATATTTGGGTATAGCTACATGTGATCTCTTCTTGCCCCACTTGAAACGGGCCAGGAGAAAGGCCCAAATCTATAAATGGGAAAGTAAACAGCTCTTCTGAGCGTTCAAGTGTGGGATCAGTTGTCTCTGGGCACTCGGCATAGTGGGAGTAAGGAGGATCAGGGTGAGGAATATGTGGTCCATACTCATGGCTACTGAGACTGGACAGTGTGAAAGACGGTGGTGGTGGTGGCAAAGTGACTGGAAGCATTATATGCTATCCAACCAACAACCTTTTCACACTGCTCTGGCTTTAAGAGTGGGGTTCCGCTGCCCCCTACAAAGTGGGACAGGAAGATAGGGTGACCATGATGTGGGTGCTTGTTGTGCTCACTCAGCAGACATAATTTCAGCTTGCCCACGGCATAGGCCTTTGCGTGCACCATCACCATTACGTCCACTTCACTGTCCCTTGCCAAGCGTTTTGCCCATTTTAAATGGAGTGTAATTTTTGGCCCGCTCCAAAAAATGTCACGATTATAACTGCAGTAATATCGGATCACGTCTGATGACCAGGGTTTTAGGCAATGGCCTTATAGATGTGGTATTGGTCAGCGATCAAGTGTGAATAGGATGAACAACACACAACTGGCAGACTTTAAATGGAGGGTAATATGTAGCTTGCTCCAAAAAATGTCACGATTATCTCCTCAGTAATATCGGATAACGTCTGATGACTACGGTTTTAGGCAGTGGCCTTATAAATGTGGTATTGGTCAGCGACGAAGTGTGAATAGGATGAACAACACACAACTGGCAGACTTTAAATGGAGGGTAATATTTGGCACGCTCCAAAAAATGTCATGATTACCGCAGTAATATCAGATAACGTCTGATGACCACGGTTTTAGGCCTTATAGATGTGGTATTGGTCATAGACCAAGTGTGAATAGCATGAATAACACACAGCTGGCAGACTTTAAATGGAGGGTAAAATTTGGCATGCTCCAAAAAATGTCATGATTATTACAGCAGTAATATCGGATAATGTCTGATGACCATGGTTTTAGGCAGTGGCCTTATAGATGTGGCATTGGTCAGCGACCAAGTGTGAATATGTTGAACAACACATAACTTGCAGACTTTAAATGGAGGGTAATATTTGGCATGCTCCAAAACATGTCACGATTATTACAGAAGTAATATCATATCACGTCTGACCACGGTTTTAAGCAGTGGCTTTATAGATATAAATAATCAGGATTAAGAGCAAAAAAAAATTTGGATGTGAATGTATTTTAATGCACATCTGAAACACACTTCTTTTTTGTGTAGCATCATGGGAAAGTGTAAAGAAATCAGCCAAGATATCAGGAAGAGAAATGTGGACTTTCACAAGTCTGGCTCATCCTTGGGTACAATTTCAAGATACCTGAAGGTGCCTCGCTCATCTGTACAAACAATTATACATAAGTACAAACAAGATGGGAATGTCCAGCATTCATACTGCTCAGGAAGGTAATGGGTTCTGTGTCCCAGACATGAACGTGCTTTGGTCCAACATGTGCATATAAATCCAAGGACAAAAGCAAAAGACCTTGTGAAGATGATGGCAGAAGCTGATAAGATTGTGTCAATATCCACAGTGAAACGAGTACTGTATCAACATAGGCTGAAAGTCCATGCTGCCAGGAAGAAGTCATTACTCCAAAAGAAACATAAAGAAACCAGATTAATGTTTGTAAATGTACACAGGAACAAAGACCTTAATTTTTGGAAACTTGTCCTGTGGTCTGAAGAAACTAAAATTGAACTTTTTGGGCATAATGACCATCGTTAAGTTTGGAGGAAAAAGGGAGAAGCTTGGAAGCCTAAGAATACCATCCCAACTGTGAAATACGGGGGTGGCATCATCATGTTGTGGGGTTGTTTTGCTGCAGGAGGGTCTGGTGCCCTTCACAAAATAGATGGCATCATGAGAAAAGAAGATCATGTGACAATACTGAAGCAACATCTCAAGACATCAGCCAGGAAGTTAAAGCTTGGTAAGAAATGGGTCTTCCAAATGGACAATGACCTGAAACTGTAATGCACACGCCCGGGCTGAGCGGCGTGTGCGTGCGATTCCACTGGACCATGCCGGAGAGTGAATGCCTGGAGGGGCGTAACTAGGTATTCACCCGATCCGACCAGGGTCGCACGACGGCATACGACGCCAGTGCACCAAGGAGGAACCGAGCAGAGGGACCAGGTGCTACTCCAGGACAGACCCCGGACACGGCTGTTGACCCACACAGGGGAATACAGGAACAGACAGGTTAGGCTGGCACACAGACTGGTGGGTATAGGCAGGCACGACTGGTATGCAGGCAGGCGGGTATGCAGGCAGGGGGGTACAGGCAAGCACGGCTAGAGTGCAGACAGGGAGGCGCTAGCAGGTAGGAACACAGGCGGGATAGGACCCAGTACACAGTGGGACTCAGGAACAGAACCACAGATGTGGCGGACAAACACAGCAGAGTGAGGCCGCCCAGAGAGGCGAGCGAGAGCAGGGCAGGACGAGACCGCCTAGAGCGGCGAGCGAGAGCAGAGCAGGACGAGGCCGCCCGGAGCAAGAGCAGAGCAGGACGAGGCCACCCGGAGCGGTGAGCAAGAGCAGAGCAGGACGAGGCCGCCTGGAGCGGCGAGCAAGAGCAGAGCAAGACAAGGCCGCCCGGAGCGGCAAGCAAGAGCAGAGCAAGACAAGGCCGCTCGGAGCAAGAGCAGAGCAGGACAAGGCCGCCTGGAGCGGCGAGCAAGAGCAGAGCAGGCTAGAACCGCCAGGAGCGGCGAGCAAGAGCAGAGCAGGCTAGAACCGCCGGAGCGGTGAGCAAGAGCAGAGCAGGCTAGAACCGCCAGAGCGGTGAGCAAAGGCAGAGCAGGCTAGAACCACCGGAGTGGTGAGCAAAGGCAGAGCAGGCTAGAACCGCCGGAGCGGTGAGCAAAGGCAGAGCAGGCTAGAACTGCCGGAGCGGTGAGCAAAGGCAGAGCAGGCTAGAACCGCCGGAGCGGTGAGCAAAGGCAGAGCAGGCTATAACCGCCAGAGCGGTGAGCAAAGGCAGAGCAGGCTAGAACCGCCGGAGCGGTGAGCAAAGGCAGAGCAGGCTAGAACCGCCGGAGCAGTGAGCAAAGGCAGAGCAGGCTAGAACCGCTGGAGCGGTGAGCAAAGGCAGAGCAGGCTAGAACCGCCGGAGCGGTGAGCAAAGGCAGAGCAGGCTAGAACCGCCGGAGCAGTGAGCAAAGGCAGAGCAGGCTAGAACCGCCAGAACAGTGAGCAAAGGCAGAGCAGGCTAGAACCGCCGGAGCGGTGAGCAAAGGCAGAGCAGGCTAGAACCGCTGGAGCGGTGAGCAAAGGCAGAGCAGGCTAGAACCGCCGGAGCAGTGAGCAAAGGCAGAGCAGGCTAGAACAGGGCTCTGTTCACACGGAACAGACAGGAAGGGAAAGGCAGAACCAGATACCCACAGGGTACTTGCAGTGAAGTAGCGAGTGGACCACAAACTCACAACCGGGAGTACAGTGACAACGAGCAGGAGTTAGGTACGAGTTCAGACTGTGCAGAAAAAGGAAAGGTACGGACGTAGAGAAACACGGGAAAACAGGCTAGAAGAGTATACAGACAAGAACAGACACAGTAGCAAGATACAGGAGCGGGTCTAGGAATGCAGCCCCTAGAAGGTGGGAGGAACAGGCCAGGAGCGTGTTCAGACAGGACAGACAAGATACAGGAGCGGGTCTAGGTATGCGGCCCCTAGAAGGCAAGACGAACAGGCAAGGAGCGTGTTCAGACAGGCCTGGAAATACAGCCTCCAGGATAGGCAGACAAGAGAACACAGAAGGGGACCTGGCACAATCAGAGTGAAAGACCACACTGAATGAAACACAATGCTCAGGCAGGGATTCATTGGAGCAGCTGGGTTAAATAGCAGATGACAGACAGCAAAAGGCTGAGAACACACAAGGGGTGTGCCTGCAGCAGGTACAAGAAACAGGAAGTGATCGGGCGCTGCCCTTAAGCAGCAGACACAGAGGCAAGCAAACAGCATGGAGGGAAGCCAGGCTAGCAGACTGGACTGGAGATCAAGTGCGCGCTCTTGCACAGTGGGAGATGGACCACTATGCAAGGACGCCGCCAGGTATGTTACAGAAACATACTGCCAAAATGCTAACAAAGTGGCTTAAGGATAACAAAGTCAATGTTTTGAAGTGGCCATTACAGAGCCCTCATCTCAATCCTATTGAAAATTTATGGGCAAAGCTGAAAAGGCAGGTGAGAGCAAGGCGACCTACAAACCTGGATCAGTTACACCAGTTTTGTCAGGAGGAATGGGCCCGAATTCCGACCAACTATTGTGAGAAGCTTGTGGAAGTCAGACCCAAGTCATTCAGTTTAAGGGCAATGGCACCAAATACTAATGAAATGTATGTAAACTTTTGACTTTGTAGTAAGTAATAAAAATGCCTTAAAACATTCTCTCTCTCTCATTATTCTGGCATTTTGGCAAATATTAAAAATTATGGTAATCCTAATTGACCTAAAATGGGAAAGGTTTATTCTGATTTCAAGTTATATATTGAGAAAAACATGCATATGTGTCTTTTTATATAGTGTATGTAAACTTCTGGTGTCAACTGTATATACAACTCCAATTTATAAGGAGGTTTTTCTCTAAAATTCTGCAGGAATCAGAGTGGAAAAGATTGCATTAATTCTAGGGGAGAAAATCAACTTAAATACAACACATAACATTCATAGTACAGCAGGTCCTATTTCACAACTTCAAACTTTTACAGTCAACTTTTTACAGACTGATGATGTCATAACAGTCATGATAAATCAAAGGCTGTCCTAGAGACTCCGAATGTAAGAGATCCGCAGGCCTCCCGTCTACCTGCCAGGTGCCACTGCCCTGGAACATGAACCGGAGTCTTGCAAATCGATCCGCTCATCTCAAATTGGGACTTGGATTTATTTTTGTAATTTTTAGTTGTATCTGAAGCGCCCCCTGGGCCGTGGGGTACTCGGTAGCCGGGTCGGTCGATGCTGGGGATGTCATGGTGGCGGTGACCCGGTCCGCGACCCAGAGCGGTCAATTAAAGGAAAAGTAAAACGGGAATAAAGTTTTTGGAGAATAATATTTTGTGACGCCACCTGTGGTATGCGGCTATATAGGGCTACCGCTGCGGTGCAGATCCACTGGAACCGATGGTGACGCAGCAAAGTTGGTTCAGTTCTCCACAGGCAGAGCTTAGCTCCAGGGCAGTGTAGATGGTGATTTTATGAGGTAGATGTTGTCGGTGCAGTGTAGTGCAGGGCAGTTGATGGCGCATCAATTATTCAAGGACACAGTGGGTCTTCAGGTTTTACTCACAGTTGTTCAAGACTCCAGGTTACAGTTACCGGTGTGTAACATCGTCCTGTGTCCTCCGGGGTAGGGGTCCAGCAAACCCTCAGGTATCTCAGGAGCACTTACACGGGACCCCGTTCTATGTACCTTTTTCGGTCGTCTCACTGCGCTGGCTCTCACCCTCCTGCCCTGCACCTCACAATCAGTGTCCCAAGCTAGTGGCCTCGGGTCTTGTCGGGCGACGTGCTCTCAGTCCCCTGGACCCTATGCGGCCACCTTTTCGGCGATGTAATTGTGGATTTTGGCTGCAACACCTTGAAAATGCTGCTGCCTCCGGTTGGCTAGCTGAGAGTGGTTGTTCTCAACTAGTTTGGGGCCGGTCCCCTTCTGCAGCCTGATCCCTCCACGTCAGTGTGAATTCGGGGTCACGGGTTGCCTCTGCATTCGCCGTGCCTCTGGGATCCCTTCTGTCTTCCTGGAGCCCTCCTCACTGCTCCTCTCTTCTTTCCTCTCTCTCTCTCTCCTCCTTGCTCTCGTGAGCAGAGCTCCTCCTGAGCTCTCACAGACTCCTCTCCACTCAACTCCTTCTCCTGACTCCAAGTCTGTGCTCCACTGAACTTCTTCCTCCATCCACACAAACTACATGGTTCCCCCTCTCTTGGTTCCCCCCCCCTTCCAGCCAGGGACAGGGCTCCGCAGTGAACAAGTGCATATTGCACCGCCTGCTGGTCTGGCGTGGTGTAGTGTTGGATGTAGATGTGTGGGTCCTGGGTAGTACTCCATCCTTACCTAAGAGTGGGGTACCACACCTCTGGGTGAGATGCAGTACCTCTGTGGCAACTGGACCCGCAGGGACGCCACATTAGTCAGAACTCTTTCATTTTTACATAAGCATGACTATATGACATCTGGCTTTTTTGGTGTCTTTAAGGCCGAGTTCACACAGAGAGTAAATACTCATTGCATTTTCGCTGCCTTTTTTATGAATTTTCTCCCTTATTTGATGTGTTTTTGGTGCAGATGTTGAAGCTGTATTTTAAATGTGTTTTTATAATACAGGAAAGCTTTGATTCTGCACGTATTTGGCTGAGTGCAGGCGCCGGGCAGCATAATAACGCTGTTATCCTGCAGATTAACCCCATATGTGCAGGCTAATAGCGTTATTTCTGGTGACGGTTTCCCTTTAAGCTGTGTATCTAATCCTATCATGTGCAGTTCAATCAAATAATACAGTCTGCTGAGCTGTGTATCTCATCCTATCATGTGTAGTCCAATCAAATAATGGAGACTGCGTTCCCCTTCATCTGGTATTAACCAGAATGCCCTGGGCACATTGCCATTAGGGTGGAAAAGCTCCTTGAAAATAATAAAAACATATGAAAAAGATGACAGCACCGGGGTCTTTGAAAAATTGATACAATGTGGATTTGTTACCACCACAAAGTGCCCATATACAGATATAAATATAGGTCAAGACTACATTGATTATAGTATTTATTAGGAAAAAAGTGAACGAAGAATGAATTAATAAAGATCACAAAAAAATTATCAAACATGATTCATAATAAGGGCTGGTTCGACAGGTAGGCAGGGTAGGCACTAGCCTAGGGCGCTACCCCTTGTCTCCCCGAGGGGGCTCAGTTTAAAAAAAAAAATGACATTGTTTCGGCCCCTTCCTCCAGTCACAGGCATTCAGTGAGTCACTAACACCGCTCACCGCCTGTCGCTCCCTCTCTGCACTGAATTGTATTTGCCTCTTTAAGACAATCTGAGCGCTGCCCAGGACAGGAGCAAAAGAGCTGTAATCAGCTCCCTCCCCTGCCGGTAACTCCAACAAGACGCAGGCTACTTCCGGTGTGTTCTCTGTTACAGGATGGCGCCACACAGGAATACGGCACTAGAAACGCCATCAGTTTTGTTACAAGTTGCATCTATCACATGACCTTAATTGAAACCCACGGCCTCCATTATACTAACAGCTATATTAGTTTCCATCACTATCCTTGGGTAGGACATTTAAAATATAGAATGTCAGGGATGAATAACGCTATTTGTCCCTTGTAATGTGTAATTGGTCCACAAACAATGAACGATTCTATATAGAACTTTGACATTGCGCTCCCTTTTAAGCCTCATCCCTAAAGTACGCCACATTTTTTTTACTTGTGCTGGTATTTTTTTGGTGAGAAAAGTAATAATTTGAGTGGAAGTGGTCGTCAGAGATTATTATCGGACTGATCGGAGGGAGGAGGTGCAGTATTAGGGGTCCTGTTACCTCAGTTTCTTGCCTATTCCTTTGGTGGGGGTCACCATAGGCTTCATTTGCCTAAGGCACCAAAATACCTTGTCCTTATCATGATATTAATAAAAATAACAAAAAGCAGGTCTGTATATGAGAAGAATTTAACCAAACGCACAAAAGACACTTAGATGTTTTATATATACATATATATATATTTGTGCAATAAAGTTGTTACAAATTTGCAATGATGATAAAAGAAAGTGTGTAGATACAGTGACTTTCTATAGAAAGGAGCAGATGATTCTGCTCCTCAGGCCTCGGCTTACACTTTTGCCGCTTTTGGACATCCAGGTCTGGATCACACATGAGAGAGGAGAAGAGCAGGAATGTGTGACTTGTGATCTGTATAGTTGGAGTTTTCCTGGATTCCTTCAGCATCGCGATCAGCCATATGGCCTTCTGTCTGACCATGGTCAGGAAGGTGAAGGAGCAGCCGCTTCCTTCTGTCTGACCATGGCCTGGTAGAGGAAGGAGCAGCCGCTTCCTTCTGTCTGTACATGGCCAAGTAGGAGAAGGAGCAGCCGCTTTCTTGTGTCTGTACATGGCCAAGTAGGAGAAGGAGCAGCCGCTTCTTTCTTTATGTCCATATCTTGTAGTCGTCTCCTTACCACCACATTGTAGATGAGTCGTCCAGATGGTGACATAGCAAGTATGGCTGAAAGAAGTCCTTCAATTTCAGCCTTTAATTACTTGCTATGTTGATCCAGAGGAAGGCGAAAAATAACCCTGAGGACTCGTTGCTGGATCATCCTCATATTAAGGGAAAAAAATTCCTTCCTGACCCCAAATATGGCGATCGGAATAAATCCCTGGATGTTTGGTGCTCAAATCTACTTGGATGTTATGTGGTGGAAGCTCGGTAGGTTTGTCACAGTCCGGTAAATAAGAAAGTCCAGTGTAATTGTCTCATCCGATTAATGTAAATCTTCATTCCTGGATGTTGCTGGAATGGGGCTGATTTTTATCAGCCTAATACTCCTGCTGTAAGAAGAGAAATATACACGTCTGAGAATCAGCCCCTCACATACAGTATATACAGTACTAGGGGGATATAGCGATAAGGTGTATAGTGGGTAAGTGTGTTACTGGGTAGTGATAACACTATGGATGTCTGTATGTGTTGTACTTACATAGTAATATGGGAATGGTGGGTCGGCTCTGCCGGACTCCACATCGCTCCAGTCTATAGAATAGAAAAACGGATGCGATCTGATGGATGATGTAATGGCAGATCGGGCAGATGGAGATTTGCAGAGAAGCTAGAAAATGATAGAGACCATTAGTCATTATATTATGTATTATTACTGACAAGTTTTTACACAATGTCTATGGACTATTCCCATCTTATCTTCTATCTCTTTTAGTAATCCCCCCATCATACTTATCCATCTGATCTTACTCACCCCTTTTATGATGTCCATGGTATGACAGCAGATCCCAGGTGGAAAATAAGGGATGTCATCACGCAGAGACTGGTGGTATTCATCCATTGTGCCTTTGCAATAGAATGGCTGGTCACCTACACTCATTATATATAAGATGACGCCGAAGGAAAAGGAGTCTGCCAGATGGTTGTAGCCTTTACTGTCCATTATCTGTGGAAACATGAGATTGGAGAGGAGCTTAATATACCGGGAAGGGGATTTACACACAGAGACTATGAGGACCGGTCTGTGATTAGATATCAGCAGGATACATTGGGATCAGATTATCCCTCAATCCTACTATTGGCATCAATCACACAGAGATGTTCCTTACCTCGGGCGCTATGTAACCCTTAGTGCCAACCTTGTTCTTCACCATGCCATCCTCAAATACATTCATGGCTGCTAAGCCAAAGTCGGAGATTTTGATGTGTCCGGTGTCTTGGAGGAGGATATTATCTGGCTTCAGGTCACTGCAGGGAGAAGGAGCAGATACTGATTGTGAGGACAATTCATGGAAAGAACTTTCTACAGTAGATATGTAAGGAGACAACAGAGAGTCACAGGTGACAGATTTATGAAGGTGAAATGATTACCGATGTATGATGCCGCGTTCATGCAGGAACTGGAGTCCGCACACCATCTCTGCCGCAAAGAGTCTGTGGAGTAGAAAGGATGGATCAGTGGTTACATGCACAATCATACAGAGAACATGAGGAGATCACACACGTGTCCTTTTCATGTCATTATTTTCTCCTGTTGTCGTTGTCCATTGCTCTAGGACTACAGTGCGAGGGCAACGGATTATTAATATTCAGTATAAGACATTTACCTTGTTGTCCTTGTGTTAAACAGCATTGAATCTGCCATGTGGTCAAACAGGTCTCCTCCGGCCATATAGTCCATGGCTATCACATACTCCAATGGTGATTCCATAAACGCCCGCATAGTCATTAGGTAGGGGCATCCGGCAGCCATTCTCAGGACTTCTAGCTCTGTAGAGAATATGTCCTCTCTACAATAACTTCTGTCCATGATTTTAATGGCCTGAAGTCCTTCATTGACCAGATCTAATGCCAAGATGACCTGGAGAAAAATCACAACAGATCAGACCAAACTCCCATCTATTAGTGTGTAGTAGTTCACTAGTTTATCTCATATATCATTACATATGAGAATCCTGTAATGAATATGTACAACCCTCCTGTGCATCTGGTGCAGGATACATTGATGAACATGGTGGAGGATAAATTCACACTTACATTTCCGAAGCCTCCCTTTCCAAGAACTTTCTGGAAGTCAAGGCTGTCAAAGTCAATAGTATTATTAGTGTTGACCACTTCTCTCAGGGGTGAAATACAGATTCTAGCATCACCGTGGTCTTCTGCTGGCATGTCTGCTATGTCAGGGGGTATCATAAGGCCTCCATCTGCTGAGAAAATACAAGATTTATTAAACCCTTTGCGAACACATAATGGAAATGTTTGTCATGTTGTGCATAAAATGTATGAAGCGGGCTCATTAGCTGAGCATGCACCATATCAGGCAGATGCTGGCTGTATTACATAGCTGACACTTGCCTATAACTGCAGCGACTGGAGCACACTCCAATTACTGTAGTTTAACCATTTCAATGCTGACAGTGATATTTAAATGAAGCTATTGCCGATTTGAGTGCACCAGCACCTATTAACCCCCCAGGACACTATTGCAGGGGGTCAATTGTTTAAAATGACTACCTGGGCCTACTGCTGAAAGCCCCAGTCTGTCACTTTTGGCCTAGTGTTAAGACCAGCCTGGCTTAATTTCATACGAGAATGTCAATTTATCTATATACAGTTCTACCACAGTATACAGTACAAGCGATCAGAAAATCACAGGTTTAAGTCCCCCAAGGAAACTAAAAAGTGAAGTAAATAAAAAAAAATAGTTTAAAAAAGAGGGAAAATGTAAAAAATATTTGAATCACCAAATTGACATAATTATAATCATATTTATAAGCACATCTTGTATCCGCATAAGTCCGATTTTGCAAAAATATAAAATTAAATATTGCAAACAGTAAACACTAACATGATAAAAAAATGAAACATTAGAATTGCATTTTTGGGGGGCGCTGTATCCACCTAAAAAATTGCAATAAAAAGATTTCACAATGTCCTGTCTACCCAGGAAAGGTATCAATAAAAGCTACAGTTCACCACGCAAAAAATCATCAAGCCCTCACACATCTCCATCCAGCGATCACAATCACACAGTTCCAATGTCTCAGAACATGGCCACACAAAGCATTTTTTTAAAATAAAATTCTTAAGTATTTTTTAGAAACCCCTATGCAAGTTCAGCAGTATCATAGCTGTAACTGACATGGAGAATCATTTTGTCAGGTCATTTTTACCACTCAATGAACATCTAGAAAAAAACAATGTTGGAATCACTTTTTTTCCACAATTTTACCACAGATTAAATCTTTCTCCCCGTGCTCCAGAACATTGAATGGTAAAATAAATAATGTTCAAAACTACAGCTCGGCCACTAAAAAAACAAGTCCACATACAGCTACATTGCCAGAAAAATTAATAAATAAATAGTTATGGGTTTTCAAAGGAGGGAGAGAAAAAAAAAGGTTGCCTGGTCAATAAGGGGTTAACAAATGTAGCTCCAGAGAAAATATTATAATTTTAAATGGCATTATGTAAATGAGCAGGAAATGTCTAATATTTGGGCTCTCATTTATCAAAACTGTCCAATAGCAAAACTGTCCCTGTTGTCCATAGCAACGAATCACAACATAGATTCCATCTCTTAACATTCTATGGAACAATGAAAGCCGCATTGTGATTGGTTGCTATGGGCAACAAGGACAGTTTTTCTGCACTTGTGATAATTGATGCCAGTACATAATATTAGGAGTATAATCCTCCTCACCCCCAGTCTTATTACACTGAGCAGATCCATCTTACCTGGTCCATCTGTATCCAGTGATGTGTTTGGTGGAGAAACACTCAGCTGTTTGTTCTCTGGGATGGAGATGTTTTCAGCTGATGACCTCGACCTCCGTAATGCACCATTCCCATTTATAATGGGTTTAGCGTAGATGAGACGTCTTCTACATTGGACAACCCAGTCTCTGCTGTTCCTGATCCTCTTCTGGGCTGCTGCTCTTTGTAGTTTCGGTGCCTCCAGACTTTCAGATCTGGAGGATGTCACTTGTCTCGGTGTCTCTTGGAGAACCTCTTCCAGCTCTAACTCTGCGCTGATGTTTCTCCTCTTATTGAGGATGGCTTCTTTGTTCCTCCTCCGTATTTCAGGGTCCAGATCTCTGAGTTTTTTCAAGGAGATAAGAATGGCCTTCTGAAGCTCAGCGGAGGTTGCAGAGTGAGACTCCATGAGGGTCTCCATTTTCCTTCTCTCTGTAAGGATCTCATGTCTTTTGGTCTTTCTCATTTTGTCCAGAGTTTGACGTTTGGACGCCATTTCTGAGGCGTCAGTGTCCACATCCGGTAGTATAAAGTCTTTTCGCCCAATAGCGAACAATGGTACCTGCTCTTCATTTAATCCTCTCCTCTCACTGAGAACCCGATCTCTATGGGCTCTTCTTCTCTCTTTATCCATTTTATAATCAATTTTTGCTTCGTTCGTGACGAAAAACAAAAGGGGCTGCCTCACCCTTGGGAGTCTGTAAGGCAGTGGTTTCCCTTAGGACGGAACACAGGGATATAGAATGCGGTGATGTCATCACATCACTTGTGACATCATTTTTATTCTGATCTCACCTCACAATGAGATAGATGGATAGATAGATAGATAGATAGATAGATAGATAGATAGATAAGATAGATAGATAAGATAGATATGAAATAAGATAAAAAACAGCACAAGCAAAAAGTTTAGGTGAAAAGCCCCCTTGTTACATACCAGTCCTCTAATATAATCCAAAAATATGTAGGCAGCACACAGATGAATTAGAAAAATTTATATTATGTAATAGCCCATGTAGCTTCAGAAAGGTGCACAATACTGGACCGAAACGTCGCCACATGGGCTATTAAATAATAAAAAAAAAAATTTCTTCAACTGTGTGCTGCCTCCATATTTTGGATTAGATAGATATCAAATTTGGAGGATGATGAACCAAACTTTTGCTTATAAATAAATAAATATATATATATATGCACTGTGTGCTCAATTTGTATTTTTGATTATTCATTTTAATATTGAACAACTCCAGTGCAGTCGGTCAATTTAAAACGTTAATAAACCTGAACCCTGAATATTTAGGAAAATAAAAGTGAGGTTTTGTCTTTCTTATGAGAATATCTATGTGTGCAGAATTATTATTGTTTTTTTTAAACTCGTTTCTTGAAGAATTCTTTATAATAAATGTTACAAACATACAGCAATAAGATATAAATCCGAATCCTGTTATAAACATCAGTAAATATCCATTTTAAAACAATGTTGCAGGTATTGTATCACACATTTAACAATAGGTAACTGCAATACAGTAAAATATATTAATATATAGGACATTGAAGTATCGGAATTATGTGAATATTGCAGAGATCAAAGTATTTATTATTCAAGACAGGAGGACAGTCTTCTTGATCCGTTTTATATCAGGAATCTCATCATCCCATGTATTTAGGAACCTGGAGCACATCAGGCTGCTACATATTTTTTAATTTCTTTGATTATTATTATTTATTCTTTCTGAATAAGCTATTATTTTTTATTCCTTATGGTTCATTTTTCATTATTTTTCTTTATTTTTCATCTTTTATCTTTATTTTTCCCCTTTTTTCATCTTTATTTTTTTATTTTATTTTTTATTAATTTTATTTTTTCCTTTATTTTTTTTTCATCTTCATTTTTATTTTATTTTTCTTTCCTCTTATTCAGTCTTTTCCTATGTTTTTTTCCCTTCCTCTACACTTTTTATCTGCTCCTAGCATGGTTTCATTTTCCACCTCTTTCTCTCTTCTGTTTTTTTATGACAATAAAACTACCCCTCCTGCTTTCCCACCCATTCCTCATGTTCTGCTCCATCCGTTAGTGGCCTGACATATATGATAAGGTTCCGCTTTGTATCTTATTTTACAGTTTGGGATAAATTAGTTCTATATCAGGACTCTCCAGTGGACTTTGGACTTGGGGCTTCTTTGTGACCACCATTCAATCCCCCCACCTTCTATGCACCATCTGTTTCATTTTTTACAGTCCCATGTTAAGTATTGCTTATTTCTATTTTGCGTTGTAGCCTGCATATTTATTTCCCCATAGAGACATAATATCTTCTACACTATATATATTTTGGAGTTAGGGACCTGCCTACCTCCAACTCTGGTCTTCATGTATATTATTTTGTGGCTGTTACAAACTGCAATATATATTTTTCACCATTGCTCATAGACTTGGTGTCTGTATCTGCCAGATCTTGTGGTCCTCACTTAAGCATTACGTCATATCTATCTTTATAGTTTTACTAGATGGTGGCCCATCTAACGCATCGGGTATTCTAGCATATGTCTCCCGACCCTCCTTTATAATGCCCCATGCAGGAAGTCACATCCCCCCGTATATAATACCCCATGCATATAATACCCCATGCAGGATGTCACATCCCCCCTATATAATACCCCATGCAGGATGTCACATCCCCCTATATAATACCCCATGCAGGATGCCACCTCTCCCCCATATAATGCCCCATGTAGGATGTCACCTCTCCCCCCATATAATGCCCCATGCAGGCTGTCACATCCCCCCTATATAATACCCCATGCAGGATGTCACCTCTCCCCCCATATAATACCCCATGCAGGATGTCACATCCCCCCTATATAATACCCCATGCAGGATGTCACATCCCTCCTATATAATGCCCCATGCAGGAAGTGACATCCCACTATAGTGCCCCATGCAGGATGTCACATCCCCCTATATAATACCCCATGCAGGATGTCACCTCTCCCCCATATAATGCCCCATGTAGGATGTCACCTCTCCCCCCATATAATGCCCCATGCAGGCTGTCACATCCCCCTCTATATAATACCCCATGCAGGATGTCACCTCTCACCCCATATATTACCCCATGCAGGCTGTCATATCCCCCCTATATAATACCCCATGCAGGATGTCCCATCCCCCCATAGTGCCCCATGCAGGTCCCCTATGGCCCCGTACAAAAAAAAAAAAATCCAATACTCACCTCACTGCTTCTCTGGACTCCAGCGTAGCCGGCATCTTCACGCTGTGTGCTGTGACCGGTCAGGAGAGAGCGCGGTGTAAAGACTTCACCGCGCCCTCTGACCTGAGACGTCACAGAGCTGCAGCGGAAGACACAGGAACTGCTGCGCAGGCACGGGGAGGGGTAAGTATGACGCCGGGTGCCGGGGTCCTGATCGAGCGGGGGGAGGGACGGGAGGAGAGGAGAGGGGAGGGGAGAGGAGGGGAGGGGAGGGGTAAGTATGACGCCGGGTGCCGGGGTCCTGATCGAGCGGGGGGAGGGACGGGAGGAGAGGGGAGGGGAGAGGAGGGGAAAGGAGTGGAGGGGAGAGGAGGGGAGGGGCGTCACACTTGTCCTTGGGAGATAAGCGGCCGTAGCCGCTGATCTTCCGACGATAGCCGCATGTAGGTCAGCGGCGCCTGCGGTCGGGGGACTTATGCTGCGAGCAGCCGGCTGCATCTCCCGGCTGCATCGCCGCTGACCTCCGTGCCACACATGAGCCGCTAACGGCCGCCATGTTTTTCTGAAATGCCGCGTCGCTGATTGGCTGCGGCCGGACCAATCAGCGACCCGGGATTTCCAGGACAGACAGACAGACAGACAGAAAGACAGACAGACAGGCGGGATAAGACAATTATATAGATAGATGTTCTGTATTATATTTGTCATGTTACGTCTTTTGTTTTTTTATTTGTTGTGTGGCGCCCCTGAGGGTTCAGTCGCCACAAGGGTACTGCACCTCAGATAGAGATGTGGTATCTCCTCTCCCAGGTAAGGATGGAGCATCACTCAGAACCCCACTTCGCACTCAACACTTCACCACAAATGTCCTGTAGGGGGCCTAAATGCACCAGGGTGCTGCCCTGGCCCGGGATAGAGGAGATGGGGGGGAACCAAAGACAGGGGGAACGAAGTAGTGGGTGAGGGTGGAGGAAACACTTACAGGAAGCACTTATAGAACCATATATAATAAACGGCCATCTTTAGTTCAAAGTCTTTTGATTGTGGTCTTCTGTCAGGGTCCAGCAAGAGTCTGCAGCTGGCTGAAGATTCACGGTCCTTTTTCTCTGGCCTTGAGACGAGGAGCGGGTCAGAGTTAACCAGTGTCTCTGCCCGGTCAGGGTCCTGTTCTAAGAAGGCCTTGGAGAGGTGCAGAGGAGATAGGCTCCACAGGCAAAAGGATCCCAGGGGAATACGGACGGAGCGGAGTCGCCACCTGTATTCTTCACTCTGGCTTAGCCAGAGGGATTCCTGCTGCAAGAGGGGTGACCGGCCCCCGATATCTGACTGTGTACTTCACGTCACTGTTGCAAAAGCCCGGCGGCTTAGTGGATCCCAGGGAGGAACACAAGCGGGAGGAGAGAAAAAGGAGAGGAACACACCAGCGGGGTCTTGACAGGTGCTCTTGATCTACCTGGGATGTGCTGAACCCCCTACCCGGTGGCCGCAGTGCGCCGTGTGTAGCAGAGAGAAGCTTTGCGGCTAAAAGTACATCTAAAGTGAGTAAAGACCAGGATGACTTTATCCACCGCCTCCGCTTGTTTATTCCTGCGCGGCACTGCACCCACCATACCTCCACACTAGTGTTGAGCGATACCTTCCGATATCGGGAAATATCGGATCGGATTGGATTGGACCGATACCCAAAAAGTATCGGATATCGCCGATTCCAATACCGGAACCCAATGCAAGGCAATGGGACACAAATATCGGAATAAAAATAAACCCTTTCTTTCCTTGTAGGTTAATTCTACATGAAGGAAAACAACTAAGAATAATGTAGAATGTATTGGGGGAGGTGGGGGAGACAATAAAGGCATAGAGGTTTAGCCCAATCAAATGGAATAGCAGGAATTAATATTTTTTTTAAGACGTTCTGAGTTACGGAAATATTGACTGTTAAGTTTTTTTATATTTTGTCAGATATTTATGTTTCACTACTTCCATGCTCTTCACCTTCTTTTTTACTTCTCCCACACTTTCTCCTTCATCATCCTCAGCATCAGCATCTTTTTCATCAACTTCTTCTTCACCTTCTTCATCTTCTTCTTCACCTTCTTCATATTATTCTTTTTTTTTACATTCTTCATATTCTTCTTATTCAACTATTATTCTTCTTCATATTCTACTTCTTCATCTTCTTCATATTCTTCTTCATCATATTCTTATTTGTGACAGGCATTCCTGTAGTTGTTATCTATAAAAGTTTGAACATTACACCTTTCGTTCTGCCCATCACAAAAGATTTACAACAGGATTTGTCCGCGTTCAGTTTGCCCTGCAGCAGCAGGTCTTTTCCAGGGGCACCACGAGGAGGAACGGACTCACACCCATACACTGCTTAGTCATCTTCTGCTTATAATTTAGATAATATCTTTTGCTCTGATTTTTAGTCTTATGCTTAATGTTCTTCCGCTTTTTGTTCTGCAGCTTCTTGTACTTCTGATTCTTGGTTTTCTGTCTCTTGTTCTTCTGTATCTTGGTGGTTGTCTTCTTGTTCTTTGTCCTCTTGGTCATCTTCTTCAGGGTCATCTTCTTGGTCTTCTTCGGGGTGGTCTTCAGGGTTGTCGTCTTCAGGGTCGTCATCTTCGGGGTCCTCGTCTTCTTCGGGGTGGTCTTCAGGGTCCTCGTCTTCAGGGTCGTCATCTTCGGGGTCCTTGTCTTCTTCGGGGTGGTCTTCAGGGTCCTCGTCTTCAGGATACTTGTCTTTTCACTGCCGGCTTCCCCGCCCGGGTCCTTCGCTCCTTGGTGCTGCACTCCCCGCCCGGTCCTAATTTACGATTGGGATGGGAGGTGGCGAGGGGAGCGGAGGATCGGGGTGGGAGGCTGCGGGGAAGCAGTATGGGGCTGTGTGATTGTTTAAAAGCCGGCGGCTTTTTACCGCGCGCCGGCTTTTAAACAATCAGGAGAATTCTCCCCCGCTGGGATGGCATTCTGATGACAGGCTGGATCGCGCTGCCATCCAACTTGTCATCCTTCACAGACACTGCAGAGCTCAGGCATTATGGGAACTTCCGATTCCGGTATTCGATATTGTAAAAGTATCGGAATTAAGTATCGGAATTCCGATACCGCGAATATCGGCCGATACCCGATATTTCAGTATCGGAATGCTCAACACTAGTCATGACTAAAAAGTCCGATCTATCGAAATATTAAATTATTCAGACAATATGTTAAACATGAAGAAGGAAAAAAAAAGTTATGGCTCTGGGAAGAAGGGGAGCAAAAAACGAAAACGCAAAAATGGAAAAACCCAAGGTGGTGAAGGGGTTAAAAGCATCAGCTCCCAGCGAAAAATAACCAAGACCTCACTCAGCTCCATGAGCGAAAAGATGCAGGTCTCAGAATATGGAGGAACAAACAATTTAAGGGTCTGAATTTTTTTTTAACCACTAAAATATAAAGAAACGTCATAAGGGTATGTGCACATGTTCAGTAATTGCAGCAGAAAAACCCACTGCAAATATTGGAGTATTATTTTCCGTCCTATAACAGAACCCAGAGGGTCCCCTTGCTTCCATTTGTATCAGACATACTGATAGGGAATGTAGATTGTGAGCCCTAATGGGGACAGCGCCCAGAATGTCTGTATATTGTCTGAATTGTAAAGAGCTGCAGAATATGTTGGCGCTATATAAATAAAAAGATTATTATTATTATAAAGATTATTAGTTATGCAAAGGGTTGAAAAAACGCAGCATGTGAACATAGCCTAATAACTGTTCTTAAAAATAAACTATTATCACTTCTATTTTTAAAGCTTTTTACTCTGCGGCATATTTTCCACACCTGCCTAAAACTTTTGCACAGTACTGTATATGAGATGCTTTTACAAAAAGATGCAGTATTTTTTGATAGTATGATACAAATCACTCTTGCTATGTGACTCCCTATTTCTTAATTTAAGAATCCATGTAGTAATTTGCATTTCGACCTCTAGATGGTGACACCTGAATACTGCAGTGACAATATCTCCAAAATATCCTAAGTCGGTGATGGCGAACCTTTTACAGACCGAGAGCCCAAACTGCAACCAAAAACCCACTGATTTATCCCATAGTGCCAACACGGTCATTTAACCAGAATGCTGAGGTTTTAGTTTAGAAAAACAACTCATACATAGAGCAGGCGAGGGGAACCAAAAGCAGCCACAAACAGCAGCAGGGGTATGAGACTGCAGATAGAAAAAATATGCTCCCCCTTCCATCCTGGTATATGTTTGCCCATCCTTGTATATATGCTTCTCCCCCATCCTTGTATGTGCTACCCCCCATCCTTGTATATATCCTGCTCCCCATCCTTGTTTATATGCTGCTCCCCCATCCTTGTATATATCCTGCTTCCCCATCCTTGTATATATGCTGCTCCCCCATCTTTGTCGGAACAAAGAGGAATCTGCTACTAGTGAAAAGTTTCTGTGTTTTCTTATTAGGAGTTTTCCCTGGAGAAGGCGATGCATACCATGGAAGAAATGTGGGACTCCATAGCCTTTAATAAAGATAAAACCATATATATTTATATTATGCACAGCTACTACTTACACATACACACATGGAGTACAGGATATACAGACAATTACCACATACTACATACAGAATATTTCTCACTCTCTGAAAAAGTGTAAAATACATAATGGTGCATCCAGACACCAATTCTACAGTGCTGCTCATACACTGCAAAGAGTCTAAATACCTGTGGTCATCTGTGACTTGCACACACAAGTTAAGGTGGCCACACACAATAACCCTCTCCTCAATCCTGGTATATATGCTGGTCCTCCCGTCAATCCTGGTATATATGCTGGCCCTCCCCTCAATCCTGGTATATATGCTGGCCCTCTCCTCAATCCTGGTATATATGCTGGCCCTCCCCTCAATCCTGGTATATATGCTGGCCCTCCCCTCAATCCTGGTATATATGCTGGCCCTCCCCTCAATCCTGGTATATATGCTGGCCCTCCCCTCAATCCTGGTATATATGCTGGTCCTCCCGTCAATCCTGGTATATATGCTGGCCCTCTCCTCAATCCTGGTATATATGCTGGCCCTCCCCTCAATCCTGGTATATATGCTGGCCCTCCCCTCAATCCTGGTATATATGCAGGCCCTCTCCTCAATCCTGGTATATATGCTGGCCCTCTCCTCAATCCTGGTATATATGCTGGCCCTCCCCTCAATCCTGGTAAATATGCTGGCCCTCCCCTCAATCCTGGTATATATGCTGGCCCTCCCCTCAATCCTGGTATATATGCTGGCCCTTCCTTCAATCCTGGTATATATGCTGGCCCTCCCCTCAATCCTGGTATATATGCTGGCTCTCCCCTCAATCCTGGTATATATAGTGGCCTTCCCCTCAATCCTGGTATATATGCTGGCCCTCCCCTCAATCCTGGTATATATGCTGGCCCTCCCCTCAATCTTGGTATATATGCTGGCCCTCCCCTCAATCCTGGTATATATGCTGGCCCTCCCTTCAATCCTGGTATATATGGTGGCCCTCCACTCAATCCTGGTATATATGCTGGCCTTCCCCTCAATCCTGGTATATATGCTGGCCCTCCCCTCAATCCTAGTATATATGCTGGCCCTCCCTTCAATCCTGGTATATTTGCTGGCCCTCCCCTCAATCTTGTTATATATGCTGGCCCTCCCCTCAATCCTGGAATATATGCTGGCCCTCCCCTCAATCCTGGTATATATGCTGGCCCTCCCTTCAATCCTGGTATATATGGTGGCCCTCCCCTCAATCCTGGTATATATGCTGGCCTTCCCCTCAATCATGGTATATATGCTGGCCCTCCCCTCAATCCTGGTATATATGCTGGCCTTCCCCTCAATCCTGGTATATATGCTGGCCCTCCCCTCAATCCTAGTATATATGCTGGCCCTCCCTTCAATCCTGGTATATTTGCTGGCCCTCCCCTCAATCTTGTTATATATGCTGGCCCTCCCCTCAATCCTGGAATATATGCTGGCCCTCCCCTCAATCCTGGTATATATGCTGGCCCTCCCTTCAATCCTGGTATATATGGTGGCCCTCCCCTCAATCCTGGTATATATGCTGGCCTTCCCCTCAATCATGGTATATATGCTGGCCCTCCCCTCAATCCTGGTATATATGGTGGCCTTCCCCTCAATCCTGGTGTATATGCTGGCCCTCCCCTCAATCCTGGTATATATGCTGGTCCTCCCCTCAATCCTGGTATATATGCTGGCCCTCCCCTCAATCCTGGTATATATGCTGGCCCTCCCCTCAATCCTGGTATATATGCTGGTCCTCCCCTCAATCCTGGTATATATGCTGGCCCTCCCCACAATCCTGGTATATATGCTGGCCTTCCCCTCAATCCTGATATATATGCTGGCCCTCCCCTCAATCCTGGTATATATGCTGGCCCTCTCCTCAATCCTGGTATATATGCTGGCCCTCCCCTCAATCCTGGTATATATGCTGGCCCTCCCCTCAATCTTGGTATATATGCTGGCCCTCCCCTCAATCCTGGTATATATGCTGGCCCTCCCCTCAATCCTGGTATATATGCTGGCCCTCCCCTCAATCCTGGTATATATGCTGGTCCTCCCCTCAATCCTGGTATATATGCTGCCCTCCCCTCAATCCTGGTATATATGCTGGCCCTCCCCTCAATCCTGGTATATATGCTGGCCCTCCCCTCAATCCTGGTATATATGCTGGTCCTCCCCTCAATCCTGGTATATATGCTGGCCCTCCTCTCAATCCTGGTATATATGCTGGCCCTCCCCTCAATCCTGGTATATATGCTGGCCTTCCCCTCAATCCTGATATATATGCTGGCCCTCCCCTCAATCCTGGTATATATGCTGGCCCTCTCATCAATCCTGGTATATATGCTGGCCCACCCCTCAATCCTGGTATATATGCTGGCCCTCCCCTCAATCCTGGTATATATGCTCCCTCTCCCCCCCCAGTCACTGTGCATCACATATTAAAAAAAAAAAAAAAACACATAATAAACCCTCCTCCTCACCTTCCTTCTTCTCCCGCGCAGCGTCCTCTCCTGTGGTCGGCACATCTAGCTGAAGTGTATTGCAGCGCACGAACTAGCCAGGCCCGTGCGCGCTGCAATACACGCTGCCGGCCAACATCATATGCCCAGTCGATCCTCTAATTGGCCGGCCGAAGTCATGCTGGCCTCTGATTGGCCGGCAGCCGCTGATTGGCCGGCCGAAGTCATGCTGGCCTCTGATTGGCCGTCAGCCGCTGGCTTCTGATTGGCCGGCAGCCCTGGCCTCTGATTGGCCGGCAGCGTGTATTGCAGCGCACGGGCCTGGCTAGTTCGTGCGCTGCAATACACTTCAGCTCGATGTGTTTCCGTCCAAGAGAGATCGCACATCTAGCTGCAGTAGCGGAGCTCAGAGTTCTCCCCCGCCGGCCCGATCCAGTAGCGCTAGTGTTGCGGCCATGGTGCCCCCCAGGAGGGCTCTGCTGCCCCCTCTGCACGCTGCCATAGGTTCCCAGCACTGGTGTAAAGCATTTCTTCTTTTACAGCTGACGACCCAAAATTGGTGATTTTCTGAAAAAAAAAAAAAAATGGCCAGTATGCATTATATATGGTGGAAGTGAGAATGTATCATCTGGATAAGGGGGTGGTCTTCACAGAGGGGTCTATGGAGAGATGTCACTTTATAAGGAGCACATAGCATGGAATACCGGGGGGAAGCCTTCTGGCTCCTTATGTTGCTCCAGTCCGGAATGCTCCACTATGGTCCATCCTTCTATAGTTCTTCTCTTACACTTTCTGCTGGTCGGTATATGGACGTATTCGCTCTATGCTGACAGGCGCTCCCTTAGTATAGCCCATGTAATGCACGGCACCACAATGTTGTAGGTTCTGACTACTGTGTAAAAAAACACCCACCCAGAGACCGGCCATAATCTTATAGTCTGGGTGTGAATACGCTGTAGCTATAGCTACACTTTTGTTGTGGAAATTTTGGTCATTTTATTTACCTTTTTGCATTTACCCGAATGAGGCTTGTGAGAAATCCTTAAATATGCTGCAGATTTCTCCTGTATGATGCTGACCAATCATAAGCAAGCAGCAACGCTCAAAGAAAAGAAGAACACGCCCCCACCATAGCTCAAAGCGGGTTTCTTAGGGTATAAAGCTACGTTCTCACAATGAGTTTTTAGTGAGTTTTTAAGCTGCATATTTTAGAAATAATGTAAGTAACCTATCTTAATGGGTGCAGAAATTCTACAACATCAAAAACTCACCAAAAGCTCATCGTGGGAACCTAGCCTAAGATGTATAATGATGGAGAGTCCTGATCTCCTGGTCTAACCTTCTGCATGATTAGAAAGCAGAGGTAACAGCTCTAAGACAAGGAAGGAGCCGCACAGCTGAGTTTCTCTGTGTCACATTACAAACCCTTTTATTGACTCTCCTGATTATGGAGTGTGCCAGTATCACACTTATGTCTTCTGTGCTAAAGCAACTTGTATTCTCTCTGCAGTGATATTAGGCTGTTATTACACCTCACACAGGAGCAGTGTGTTCTGGGTTACTTCCATGGTGAAATGTAATGACAGTCTCCTCTAATCTCACTGCAGAATCAGTACAAGTTGAGCACAACGGATCTAAGTGTGATACTGACGCTGTGCTCTCTCTGGACAGGCGGTGTGGGATAGGCGCAGTACAGCAGAGGTGAGAGTACCATAAGAGGAGGAGAGCTGTTAGAAAGGTTTGTAATGTTGCACAACTAAACTCTCTTGTGCTGCCCCTTCACCCACAGAGACCTTAACTGGAAGGTATTAGTCAGTTGTGTGCTCTAATCATGAAGGAGGTTAGCCCAGGAGACCAGGTCTGTATCCTTACATCTTAGACACTGAGAAATCTGCTCTAAGCTATGGTGGGGATGTGATCATCTTTCTTTTCAGTGCTGTCGTCTGCTTATAATTGGTCAGCATCATGCAGGAAGAAGAATTTCGCACCCCCAGTGAAAACTCTGATAACATCTACTTGGACTTAATTTTTTTAACTCATTAGGCGCCAAATACTTTCATTGCTAATATCTCCGCAAATGAAAGATAAAATAGAAAAAAAAACATGAAAAATTTGGTGACAGGTCCTCTTTAGGATAAGACAACCCCTTTAAATGTAAGAATTGAATTTTAGTCGAAAAAATGTATGCAACAAAAATGCCACATGTGATTTGATCCAAAAACATGCTGCATTTCAGGATGAGAGAAGCAAGTATTTGCAAAAAAAAGTTAAAAGGGGTGTTCACTGTTATGATATTGATCACTTATACTTAGGATGGACCACCAAGATCAGATTGGTAGAGTTCCAACACTCTGCCACCCCATTGATTCCATGCTGGAGCTGGTAACAGCTGATTGGTGGTGTTAGGATTTGGACACCTATCAATCTGATACTACTGACTTATATTGATGCCTTCTCCTAATTGATAAGTGGTTGCATACCCCTTTAAAACAATACGTAGTTTTTATTTAGTTGTAAGATGAAAGTGACTCTACACATTAAGGCGTGTCATGGTCTGAGCACAAAATGATTCTAAGATTAGTTGCTGGCCTCTTGACCCGAACTTAAGAGCTTAAGGCCATGTTCATACATTCAGTAATTTGGTCAGTATTTTACCTCAGTATTAGGAAGCCAAAACCAGGAGTGGAACAATTAGAGGAAAAGTATAATAGAAACACGTCACTGATGAAACTTACTGAACGTGTGAAGGTGCCTAATAGAGACGCTGTGGAGAAGGACAGGAGCGCACACAAAATAGGGCAATAGCGTCTGATAAGGGGTCGGGATAATTGATGGCAGCGCTCACCTAGAGGTGTTGTGTGCAGTCACCACAGCTATAATGGTGTAGAAAGCCGCTGCTGCCCTGTGGCTGCAGGAAAGGTTCTTCAAGAGGTGGAATGGCAAAAATGGAAGCTGGCACATTTAGGTGGGCTGTGCTGCGGGAGTGAAGAGCTTGTTTTTTTTTTTATACCTTGAGAAAGGCCCTGGTCCATTGCAGAAACGCATTGATATTAATAAAAAACGTTTGGGAATCCCAAGGCTCTTCATTCCCACAGTGCAGCCCACCTAAACGTGCCAGCTTCCATTTCTGCCAATGTGGCCTAATAGACGTATATGAGGCTGTCAAAGTTCGGGGCAGGAGACTCGCAAACAGCTTGTGCATCACGATCTATGACACACAGATGTGTGAATACGCCATTACTCTCATATAAGATTACCTGCATCAAGTTTCAAAGGAGCAATTGTAACCCTCTTTCAATTATTTAAAGGCATTTTCCCACAAACAAAATTCATTTTAATCAATAGATCTTGGAATAATAATAAGTTCCACAATTGGATGTGTTTAAATAAAATGTTCCTGTGCTGAGATAATCTTAGAAATATGCCCCTGCTGTGTACTGTGTAATGTCTGACCATACAGGAACATGGTCTGAACATACCACATCTCCTGGACGGGGAGGATGCAAGAGAGTATACAGACATTACAGCCGGGGATCACAGCCGATTCTTTATGTGAGGGAAAACAAGTTTTTAAACAGGCAGGGAAATGTTTTACCTCACAGAATCAGCTGCCATCCTGTGGTGTCCTGTCTGTATACTCTTTTGCTTCATCCCATGGCCAGCTGTGTTATGTGCAGACCATGTTCGCTCCACTGGGAGTCTGTTTATGACACGACACAGTAAAAGTGCAGTCATCAGTAATGATGTCAGGTACAAAGCTATTATAGTAAGGCCCAGTGTAGTGTGGAAGTCCAATGTGACACTGAAGATGTCCGCCTAGAGATAGATGCTAGTTATTGAGCTGCAGCTGTTGATCCATGTAACGCATAGGTTCACCTTTATACACCATTTCACCCGTTTACCGAGATCATCAATCTTCAGAACGTCTTCAAATGTAGCATAAGTTTGTAAAAAATGTACTTGTATCATAGCTCAAAGCTGCATTCACACTGAATTACTACTGAATGTAAAGGTGTGGGGTGACACATGATTAGCTACAGCTTAGTTCTGCTGTACTGCTTTTTGTAGGGTCCTGTTCTGTGCTCCGGCCCTCCGTCTGTAGCTCCATTATGCATTCATTTGCTTTTCATGGCAAAAAAGGTGCAGCATGCAGCGCTATTCCTACCATCCATACAATGCAGACCTCGAAGACCACTCAGCGGCTTGCGTCAATGGGATCCAGGGGTGCCATATGGCAATGGATCCGCAGGGATCCAGCATTGAATTTTATTTCCCCTAATAACTGACTTAATGATGCCCCTTCTAACACATCAGATGACTGTATGATGCCAAGAATACAAATAAAGTAAAGAGCATAATTGCTGTCCAGACACTGAACAAGCAGGCTATGCAGTAAAATTAAGAATGATCAATGTAGATGTGGAAGAGAATAAGGTATAACTCAGGGCCAGTGCAAGACAAGCAATTCTATCTAGTAACAAAGTTGCTCAATTTATTATGTAGATTATAAATGGATGTAATATAAAATTGTTTTGCGGATGAATCGCTGCTCTGAGTGTTAGATTTTCAAAGTGGTAAAAGGGTTTATCTGCCAGTAATGATATTTACCTGGGGACATCCACCTATTGGAGACAGGCCATTAAAACTGGCCAAACTTTCTCCTTACTTTCTTGGCCATTGAGGGGCTTTTTGGACTGCAAATGGTTGATAAGTGTTGGTAAGAGTTTTCGAAGTATCTACTATATAATTGTCTTATCCCGTCTGTCTGTCTGTCTGTCTGTCTATCTGTCTGTCTGTCTGTCTGTCCAGGAAATCCCGCGTCGCTCATTGGTCCGGCAGCGGCCAATCAGCGCCGCGGGATTTCAGAAAAAAGATGGCGGCCGTTAGCGGCTCTTCTGCGGGACGGAGCTCAGCGGCGTTGCAGCCGGGAGATGAGCGCCGCGAGGCGCTCATCTCCCGGCCGGTACCAGCAGGAGGACCCCGACCGCCGGACCCATCTGCGGGACAGAGATGCAGCCGGGAGATGATTGGCGCGAGGCGCTCATGTCCCAGCCGGCAGCAGCGGAAGGACCGCCGGCGTCGCTGACATCCATGCGGAAGGGAGGACCGGGGAGCAGCGCTGCGGGTCGGGATACTTCTGCTGCGAGCGCCCGCTCATGTCCCGGGTTCTCGCAGCGGAAGTAGCCGCACAGGCAGCGCCGCTGCCCGGTCCTCACCAAGACGATTCGATGATTGGTCGCGGTCTTCGGACCCGACCAATCACTGATCTTAGCGCAAAAGTTAAATACCGCTGTGCTGATTGGTCGCGGACGCTGCCCGCGACCAATCACCGATTTGGGCGTCAAATTTAAATATCGGCCGCGACCAATCAGCACAGTAGTGGTTAACTTTAGCCGCAAGATCAGTGATTGGTCGCGGGCCAAGACCGCGACCAATCACCGATTTGTGCGGCACATTTAAATAGCGGCCGCGACCAATAGGATGTCAGCGCCGCTCCCCGGTCCTCCCTTCACACTCTTGCCGCATGGATGTCAGCGGCGCTGCCTGTGCGGATACTTCCGCTGCGAGAACCCGGGACATGAGCGGGCGCTCGCAGCAGAAGTATCCCGACGAGCAGTGCCGCTCCCCGGTCCTCCCTTTACACCCTAGCCGCTGATGTCCCCACAGTATCCGCATGGTGTTACAAAGATCCGGACATTTGTGTTAAAAATCGCTGATTGGTCGCTGGCGGTGCCCGCGACCAATCACCGATTTGGGCGCCAAATTTAAATATCGGCCACGACCAATCACCGATCTTGGCTCCACATTTAAACACCGCTGTACTGATTGGTCGCAGCCGCTATTTAAATGTGGCGTCCAAATCGCGACCAATCAACGATTTTTAACACAAATGTCCGGACCTTTGTAACACCATGCGGATACTGTGGGGAGATCAGCGGCTAGGGTGTGAAGGGAAGACTGGGGAGCGGCGCTGCGGGTCGGGATACTTCTGCTGCGAGCAGTCGCTCATGTCCCGGGTTCTCGCAGCGGAAGTAGCCGCACAGGCAGCGGCGCTCCCCGGTCCTCACTAATACGATTCCGCTCCCTGCTCCTCACCAATACGATTCGCTGATTGGTCGCGCTCTCCGCACGCGACCAATCAGTGATCTTGGCGCTAAAGTTAAACACCGCTCTGCTGATAGGTCGCGGCCGCTGCCCGCGACCAATCACCGATTTGGGCCCCACATTTAAATAGCGGCCGCGACCAATCACTGATCTTGCCGCCACATTTAAACACTGCTGTTCTAATTTAAACAACGCTCTGCTGATTGGTAGCGGACACCAGACGCGTCCAATCAGCGAGATTGGCGCCAAATTTAAACAACGCTCTACTGATTGATCACGGTCGCTGGCCGAGATCAATCAGCAGTATTGGCGCAAAATTTAAACAACGCTCTGCTGATTGGTCGCAGCCGTCAGCCGCGACTAATCAGCGATTTTGGCGCCGAATTTAAACACCGCTCTGATGATTGGTTCCGGCCGGCGACCAATCAGAGATTTTGGCGCCAAATTTAAACCCCGCTCTGCATCGCTTTGCTGATTGGTCGCGGTCGCCGGCCGCGAAGAATCAGCAGTATTGTCGCCAAATTTAAACACCTCTTTGCTGATTGGTCGCGGTCGCGACCAATCAGCGATTTTGGTGCCAAATTTAAACCCCGCTCTGTATCGCTCTGCTGATTGGTCGCGGTCGGCGGCCGCGACCAATCAGCAGTATTGGCGCCAAATTTAAACACCGCTCTGCTGATTGGACGCGACTAATTTAAATTTAAACACGCTCTCCAGTCCTCACTAACACGGTTCGCAGATTGGTCGCGGCCGCCATCCGCGACCAATCACCGATATTGCTGCCAAATTTAAACACCGCTTTGCTGATTGGTCGCGGTTGCCTAACGCGACCAATCAGCGATTTGGGCACCAAATTTAAACGCCTCTCTGCTAATTGCGCCCCGTCGGCCGCTTACCTATTCTAGAATACCCGATGCGTTCGAATCGGGCCACCATCTAGTATATGTCATAAGTGTGTATGGTTGGAGAACCCCTTTAAAGAAAAACATTGGTCAACAACTTTAGGAATTGTAAGGAAGGTTAGAAGATGTTTGGCTACGGTCACAGTCTGGTGGTTTCACATTTTATATAATTTAGGCTTTGCATGTGTTAGTTCACTATATCGCACCTCTGATCTCTCTATTGGACCATGTAAAACATAAAAAACCTAATGACAGAAGAAAGGATCTGCAAGATCGGTGATGGTAGTTACTGGGAACCCCACCAATCACTAGAGTGGGGATCCCTATCCTCTCTTATGGAGGAAATAGTATGGAGCCGTTGCCAGGCATGCGCACTGCCACACTCCATTCAGTGTCTATGGGACTGATGGGGACAGCCGACAACATCAGCAGCCGCGTATATATATATATATATATATATATATATATATATATATATATATATATATATACACACAGTACATACCAAAAGTTTGGACACACCTTCTCATTTAAAGATTTTTCTGTATTTTAATGACTATGAAAATTGTACATTCACACTGAAGGCATCAAAACTATGAATTAACACATGTGGAATTATATACTTAACAAAAATGGTGAAACAACTGAAATTATGTCTTATATTATAGGTTTTTCAAAGTAACCACCTTTTGCTTTGATGACTGCTTTGCACACTCTTGGCATTCTCTTGATGAGCTTCAAGGGGTAGTCACCGGAAATGGTTTTCACTTCACAGGTGTGCCCTGTCAGGTTTAATAAGCGGGATTTCTTGCCTTATAAATGTGGGACCATCAGTTGTGTTGTGCAGAAGTCTGGTGGATACATAGCTGATAGTCCTACTGAATAGACTGTTAGAATTTGTATTATGGCAAGAAAAAAGCAGCTAAGTAAAGAAAAACGAGTGGCCATCATTACTTTAAGAAATGAAGGTCAGTCAGTGCGAAAAATTGGGAAAACTTTGAAAGTGTCCCCAAGTGCAGTTGCAAAAACCATGAAGTGCTACAAAGAAACTGGCTCACATGAGGACCGCCCCAGGAAAGGAAGACCAAGAGTCACCTCTGCTTCTGAGGATAAGTTTATCCGAGTCACCAGCCACAGAAATCGCAGGTTAACATCAACTCAGATTAGAGACCAGGTCAATGCCACACAGAGTTCTAGCAGCAGACACATCTCTTCAACAACTGTTAAGAGGAGACTTTGTGCAGCAGGCCTTCATGGTGAAATAGCTGCTAGGAAACCACTGCTAAGGACAGGCAACAAGCAGCAGAGACTTGTTTGGGCTAAAGAACACAAGGAATGGACATTAGACCAGTGGAAATCTGTGCTTTGGTCTGATGAGTCGAAATTTGAGATCTTTTGTTCCAACCACCGTGTCATTAACTTGTTAATAACCTGCAGTCTATAATGAGCCGTGTTAATAATATGATCCCACCAATAGTGACTCTGTATGGCCAATTTGACAATAAACTGTGTTGGTATTGTACTTTTTATTTTTCATCACTAGATGGCAGTGCAGCAGTGTAAATGTGTGAGAGAATGGGATGATGGCGCCATTACTGATCATTATGTAAAATCAGGAGCTGACCTTCTTTATTAGTAAATTACGATGTAATTCAGGTTAATGATTCTTATGATTTTGCTAATAAAAACACTATTGCATTGTACACGTGTCGTTGTGTGATTGATCTAGATCCCAGCAGCCTCAATTGTCCGCTATTATTGAGAAGTCTTGGCTGCTAGATATGGCAGTGTCATCAATCTCAAGAAGCCTTTTATTCTCACATACATGATAGAATCCAATAGTAAACATCAGCATATCCCTTCCAGGAGCGGAACGACATCGGTCACAGAGGGTGCGACCGGGCCCGTGCAGGAGGGGGGTCGGCCGCCACCAGCACCTATTTCAGTTAGAGGTGCATGCAAGGACACACATTCAGCTGAAATGTATTGAGACGCAGAGACCATCTGTGTCCCTGCACCGCAATACACCCTGCCAGCCAATCAGAGGCCGGCTGTTGACGTTGGTGTGCCAGTCGCAGGCGGCACATGACCGTGACGTCATGCACCATGCCAGCAAGACGAAGTTAGATGCCAGTTCCTTCAAGTGCTATAGAAGAATACGCTGCGAGTTGTGGGAGTGGAGGAAGGGAAGAAGAATAATTTATTTATTTTTAAATGTATTGGAGAAGAACAGCAAACATTATTAATGGAAGGGGCACAGGATGGGGGACATTATACCAGGAAGGGTACAATAAGAAAGCACAGCAACACACTGCAAGGGACAATACATATGCAGACACTGAGAACATAAGAGCTAAACTGCATTATTGCTAAATAAAATGTACTTACAAAAAATGAAGGCTCTTAGCGCACAAATTGGCCAATTCATGTATGCCCATCAACCACGACAAGGTAGCCTCCGCATGATGGTTAACTAACCTCTTAAACATGCCTCTCTTGGGCTATAAGCCTACAATATAAATGGGCAAACATGCCTCTCTTGGGATAGAAACCTACAAATTTAAGTGGGCAGGTAGAATCCAACACTAATTAAAAGCACCCGTGGGCTGATGGGTGCTTATACCAGGAAGGGTTCCAGGATGGAGTGCATTATACCAGGAAGGGTCCCAGGATGGAGTGCATTATACCAGGAAGGGTCCCAGGATGGAGTGCATTATACCAGGAAGAGTCCCAGGATGGAGTGCATTATACCAAGAAGGGTCCCAGGATGGGGAACATTATACCAGGAAAGGGCCCAGGATAGGGGACATTATACCAGGATTGTGCTCAGGATGGGGGACATTATACCAGGAATGTGCTCAGAATGGGGTACATTATATCAGGAAGATGCCCAGGATGGAGTGTATTATACCAGGAGGTGCTCAGGAAGGGTAACATTATACCAGAAAGGTGCCAAGGATGTAGTGCATTATACCAGGAAGGTGCTTAGGATGTAGTGCATTATACCAGGAAGGTGCTCATGATGTAGTGCATTATACCAGGAAGGTGCTCAGGAAGGGTAACATTATACCAGGAAGGTGCCAAGGATGTAGTGCATTATACCAGGAAGGTGCTCATGATGTAGTGCATTATACCAGGAAGGTGCTCAGGATGGGGAACATTATACCAGGAAAGGGCGCAGAATAGAGCACATTATACAAGGAAGAGGCCCAAGATGTACAGTTGAAACCAGTAGTTTACATACAGTATATAAAAAGACACATATGCATGTTTTTCTCAATATCTGACATGAAATCAGAATAAACCTTTCCCGTTTTTTTAAATGCCTTAATACATTCTCTCTCTCCTTATTCTGGCATTTGGCAAATATTAAAAATTATGGTAATCCTAATTGACCTAAAACGGGAAAGGGCATCAGCATTCCCATGTAACTTCCCAGGCCTATGCTCTACGTGAAAGTTGAAGTCCTGAAGAGCTAGGAACCATCTAGTTACCCTGGCATTGTTACCTCTCTTTTCCCTCAACCATCTCAACGGGGCATGGTCTGACAACGGGCACAGGACAGTGTATGGAACTATGCTTTAAACCTGCAGGAGGCACTGAGGGCCATCAAACAGGTAGACCCTGACAGTGTGCGTGATGAAAACAGACTGTTAACTGAGCAGTTTATTGAGGGTTTACTGTCCAGCGCCCACCGACCCCAGCTGCGCATAGTGGCTCTGCAAAACCCTGACTTAGACTTTGCTAAGTTTAAGGACAGGGCCATCTGGGTGCTACGAGAACCAGCACCAGGTGGCGCTACAGCTCACCGCCGCCCAGATATCACCTACCACCAGGAGGTGGCACCCTTTTCCCCGAAGCCTGTAGGAGCTGATGCGCAAACTCTGGACAGTGCACCATCAGGTCCAAGAGCTAACTAAAAGTGTAGCAGCACTAACCAAAACTGTACAGTCCTTGCAGGTGTATCCCAAAGGAAAGATCCAGCTGGCTTCCAGTCCGGAGGACAACCCGTGGCGCCAACAGAAGAGGATTCCACCATCCAGAGGAAGGAACAGCGACCGCTACGACCAGGACGGACAACCCATCTGCCGCCGCTGCAACCAGCCAGGACATTATGCAAGGTACTGTCATTTAAGCGAGCAAAACCTGGGGCAGAGGGCCAACCCCCAGGCATAAGACCACCAGGCCCATCAAGCTGGCGAGACAAATATGTGGGAGGACGACCGGTCCTACCTGTCGTGCTGGACGGCTTTCCAATGAGCGCGTTGCTGGACACTGGATCCCAAGTGACCACCATCCCCTACATTCTTTACTGTACTGACTCTGATATTACCCGCCATCCAGATGAACATTTGAGCATTTATGCCAGCAATGGTCAACCCGTACCTCAGGTGGGGTTCAAAGAAGTGACCATAAAGTTGGCAAAGTGGAACTGCCAGCACAAGGACTGATTATTGTCGACATTGATCGCCGAGAAAGTCATCCCATGTTAACCATGGGCACTAATGTCATTGAAAATTGTCTTGCAGAGATAATTGTCTTGTTACAGCAGGTTGCGGAGACCGCCAGATCCAGCCAGCAGCCGGTTCTACAAAGAGAGATCAGGGCCCTGATGAAAAGACAACAGGTAGAACTGTCTGGTGGTGAAATTGGCAGTGTCAGGATGAGTGACCCATTCCCTATTGCCATGCCCCTAAGAAGTGAAATTATGATATGGTGCCGGGCAGCTATTGGTCTAAGGGGTAGAGATTACCAGGCCATGGTAGAGCCCGTCTACTCTGACAGTAGGTCCACCATTTTGACAGCCCGGGGGGTGGTTGATGTCCGCCATGGGAGGGTACCCGTCCGCATCCTAAACACTGGGGAGAGAGAAGTCCATTTGCCCCGGTATGCCACTCTAGCCAAACAGTTCACTGTCAACCAGAATTCTATAAAGACAGTGGAACCCTTGCCTCCATCCCAACAGGCAGAGGATAACGGCTCCAAGGAATAAATGGAGGACTGGTGCTAGAAGCTGCATGTGGGCACTGACTCCACCTCTCCACACTGAAAACAAGGAGTGTACCGGGTGGTACAGGAATACGAGAGGGTCTTCCGTAAACATCCACTTGACTTCGGGCAGGTAAAAGGGGTTCAACACCATATCCCCACGGGAGACCATCCACCCATTAAAGAAAGGTACCGGCCTGTACCCCCTGCACACTACCAAAATGCCTAAGGGATGTTGCGAGAAATGAAGGAGGCTGGGGTAATAAGAGACAGTTGTAGCCCCTGGGCAGCTCCATTAGTTCTTGTAAAGAAAAAGGATGGCGCTATGAGAATGTGTGTAGACTACAGGAAAATCAACCGCATAACACACAAAGATGCATACCCGTTACCCAGAATAGAGGAATCACTAGCTTCATTAAAGTCTGCTAACTATTTCTCCACTTTGGCTCTTACTAGTGGGTATTGGCAGGTTCCTGTAGCAGAGGTGGATAAGGAAAAGACCGCATTCACCTCCCTGATGGGCCTCAGCGAGTTCAACTGCATGCCATTCTGGCTCTGCAACGCCCCATGAACCTTCCAGCGGTTGATGGAGTGCTATCTGGGACATAAGAATTTCGAGACAGTCCTGCTGTACCTGGATGACGTCATTGTATACTCCCAGACGTATGAGAACCATCTGAAGCACCTGGCGGAAGTGTTTGACTCACTGGCTGGCTTTGGTCTAAAGGTGAAGCCCTCAAAATGTCATCTGCTGAAGCCCAAGGTACAGTACCTGAGGCACGGGGTGAGCGCTGACAGTGTAGCTCCAGATCCCGATAAAATCACAGTAATCAAGGACTGGCAAAGACCCTCCACCGTAAAGGAAGTGCGGCAGTTCCTCGGGTTGGTAGGCTACTACCGAAGATTTATTCCAGGCCTCACCAAGATGGCAGCACCCATGCTGGACCTCCTGATAGGCCAGTCCAGGAAGGCCAAAAACCAGAAGCCGCCATTCAAATGGGACAAGCTGGAAGATGAGTCCTTCCACCAGCTGAAAATGGCCCTCACGGGGGACGAGATCCTGGCTTACCCTGATTATGGCCAGCCCTTCATCCTCCACACGGACGCGAGCAACGTGGGACTGGGAGCGGTGCTGTCCCAGATCCAGCAGGGCAGAGAACGGGTAATCACTTATGCCAGCAGGAAGCTCCGGCCCTCAGAAAGGAACCCTGAAAATTACAGCTCCTTCAAGCTAGAGTTCCTCGCAGTGGTATGGGCAGTGACAAAGCGCTTTAAACATTACCTCGCCTCTTCCAAGTTCACCGTATTCACAGACAAAAACCCGCTAGCACACCTGGACACTGCGAAACTTGGTGCCCTGGAGCAGAGATGGATGGCCCGACTCTCCAATTATGAGTTCACCATCAAGTACCGGGCTGGGCGCAAGAATGCCAATGCAGATGCACTGTCCAGGATGCCTAACTTGCCAGATGGGGGAGAAGACCCAGAAGAACTGGAAGAGATAGAAATCCCCGCTTTCCACCGTCATGGGATAACTCAGTGCTCCCACTGTGTGAAAGACAGGTACTCTTCCACCAAAGAGGCCACGTTCAATCCCTTGCCCCACCACGGCTGGGCAGAAACACAAGACAGTGACCCGGCCGTCCACCTAGTCAAAGAGTTGCTGACACGAGCCGACTCATACCCTGACCCAGATGCTCCAGAGGAGACCAAACAGCTGTGGAAAGAGAAGAGTAAGCTGTTCATCTATGAAGGGAAGCTGTGTCGAAGAACTGTCAACTCCCAGGCGCATGAGCTGGTCTGGCAGGTGGTAGTCCCGAGGCGGGACGCGTCTATGGTCTTGGAAGTGTACCACGATGGAGCAGGACACTTCGGATGGAAAAAGCTGGAAGTCCTGCTGCGGGAATGGTTCTATTGGGTCGGCATGAGAGGAGCAATCGAGAGGTGGTGTCGAGACTGCGGACCGTGCAACCTGAGAAGGAAAGACCGTGACAGCCAGAGGGCTCCCCTGCAGCCCATCATCACCAAGCAGCCGCTCGAACTGGTAGCCCTAGACCATGTGAAGCTGTCCCCAAGCAGGTCAGGCTATGTCTACGCTCTCACCATCGTAGACCACTACTCCCGGTTTCTGGTAGTAGTGCCAGTCAAGGACCAAACAGCTCAGACAGCAGCCAGAGCTTTCCAACAGCACTTCTGCCGCCCGCATGGTTACCCAGAACCTATGCTAACTGACCAAGGTCCGGCCTTCGAAGCGGAGGTATTCCAAGAGTTCTGCAACCTGTACGGCTGCAAGAAGATCAGGACAACGCCTTATCACCCCCAGACCAACAGGATGTGTGAAAAGATGAACCAGGTGGTGATAGACCTACTGAAGACATTGCCCCTGGAGGAAGCAGTCTGTGGCCAGAAAAGTTACTAGACCTAGTGGACCTCTACAATCATATCCCAGTGAATTCCACCAACTGCACACCAGCTTACCTGATGAGAGCGAGACCTGGTAAGCTGCCCATCGATCTGGATATGGGAGTTCTGACACCAGAGGACGCCTCACCAGACGCAGATTGGGACACTGAGTGGCAACAGCAATACCGCAAGGTACAGGAAAGTGTTGAAAGAAGTCTGTTCCAAGCAAGAGAAAGGCAAGAGAGGACTTACAATCAACATGCACCTGCTGCCCCCTTGTCACCTGGAGAGCAAGTCCTAAAGAGGAAGAGGCGACTCCACAAGTTGGATGACCAGTGGGAAAAAGAGCCGTACACCATTCTACCATCAAGTCATGATAATACCAAGGTGTGCCTCATAAGTAAGGACGGAGGTGAGACAACAGCAACAGTTTCCAGTTTCCAGAGACCACCTGAAGAAATGTCCCGAGCAGCTACAGCATGCTGAAGAAGGCCAAGATATCCCTCAACCCGCAGAGGAAGTGTAAGAAATGGTCAGCACGGTACTCGGAGAATTTCCCCGGTCATGGACACAAGTGAATAATGCCATTGTTGTGCCTGTCCTTACATTTCTCCAACCAGCACCTCAAGCACCTACAGAAGTCTCAGTAGAGTTGGAGGAACCAATGGCCCCGGAGACAGAAGATTCCTCATCAGCAGACCAGGAGAATCTACCCTCTGCTAGTAGCGAGCCTGTCGTACCCACAGTAAGCCAAAGGATCCGTAGGAAGCTGCCCAACCTACCAGTGACACCTCAAAATACCAGTAGTGCAGGTCACACAGTGCCCACCACACCAGGGGTAAGGAAAAGGGACCAGAGTGGAACACAGACAGACAGTGTGTTACGCAGGTCCACCAGAATCACCAGAGGTCAAATTCCTGCTCGTTGGAAAATTTAAATGTAACTAGAACTGTAATGTTGAATTGTTTTGTGTGTGTATTGAATATGTTTTTCCAGTTACCCTACAGGGTCCAAAAAGACTTTCAGGTTATGGACAATGAATAACCAAAAACTCTGCCTGTAAATAGTGCACCTGTAAAGTGCCCCTTTGGTGCCAGACCACAGAACAAAAACCCGTGGAGGTGGCTGAAGATGTGGTCCAACTCCGGATCATCAATGCCCTGTAGCCACCCTAGGGCCTACGTTGAGGGTTTGGGACAGGTCCCTCTGATTGCACCTTGTTTCAGTGCAATGGACACCTGGTTGCGGATGATACCGTGACCTTTAAAGACTCTAATGGTTGTAAATATGTTAATGTATTGTTACCTGTTGTATTTTTGCAAAATATGTTCAGTCCCGGATTACTGAAATTTACTAGGGTGGAATGTGGCACCCCAGAGGGTCTGGTTGCCACAGTGGTAGTAATACCATGTCTGGGAGCAAAACAGGAGTTTCCTGGTCAGGGAACACACTACATGCAACACCTCCTGCTCCAGACCATAAAAGGGGAGGATCCTGCCCTATATAACTGGATCTGGAGGCGGGGTTAGTCAGTCTAGTGAGAGTCTAGTTCAGTGTCAGGAGTCAGTTAGGACTAAGGAGCAAGGAGCTGAGGACTGGAGCTGTGCAGAGCTCGTCCTGGCCAGTGGATACAGAAGACCTGACACCGGAGTCCGAGGCTGTGAGGATTGTATATCCAGCAGCAGAAACCGCAAGGCAGGAGATTGCAGGTCTCCTGGCTGACAGAAGCCCGGAGGCTCAGCCACACGAAAGGACCAGTACCACCACAGAGGAGCGAGGAATACACGGGATCCGAGTCGCCAGCCATACGGGTGAGCAGCACGTTACACTCAGGGACGTGGGCTACAACACGACTATAAGCGGGATAGCCAAAAGAGTACAGTCGGAACGGCAGGCCTACAACTCCACTTGGCCAGGGGATTCTAGGATTGCTCCCAGACTGACCAGGCCCTCATCCCTGGCAAGTACTCCCGTTGGGGCCTATATAATTACCACCAGTAAAGACCCTAGGACTGCACTGCAAAGACTCTGTGTTATTATTACTGATCCAGGCACTATCACCACCATCATCCATACACGCTGCCCTGAAGCTACACTCTTCCTGTGAGGAGTTACACTACCTTGCTGCGCATACCACCAGCTTCAGCGGACTGCCCTGCAGCGGCGGTTACCAATAACCGCAATCCACAGGTGGCATAGTCAGACTATCAATAACTGAGACACATAGATTACCCTGGTTTGACCGCCCTGGGTCACGGACCGGGTCGCTGCTACAGTGACTACAACCCCCAGCATCTACAGGCCCGGCTCCGGGTCTCCCCACGGCCCAGGGGGCGCGTCATTTATGTCACTTAATTGTGTGCCAGGCAGTGGAGCAGCTGAGGCCAAGCAGACATGCTGCACAGACCGGAGCAGTGGGGGAATGGGGAGAGGTGAGTATTGTATTTATTTTTTTACATCATTGAGAACATGGTGGTCACAAGGCTGGAGGGCTATGGGGGGTGCATTATAGTATATGTACTCTATGGGGCAGCATTATACTCTATGGGGGCCGCATTGTACTGTATTGAGGACTATGGGGAGTGCATTGTACTATATGAGGGCTGCATTATACAGTATTGAGAACTATGGAGAGTACATTATACTGTATGGAGGATTATGGGGCACATTATACTATATGGAGGACTATGGGGCATATTGTACTTAAGGAGCACAATGCTGCCTATTCATCGAGTGATTGGATTGTTTATGCCAAAACAAAGCTCATTGTTCTCAGCAGCACATCGTTTGGTGTAATCTGCAGATATACTGCTAATAAAATGATACTGTAAGGGGACAGATTGATCTACTAGTGACTGTTCTGTCCCCATCATTCTTCCTCAGCCGGTGTAAAGAACCCGGGAAACAAGCGTCGAATGACTTCAATATTGTCGATCGCGCTCGTTTAATGGCCTGAACTCAGCGCATGTAAATACAACCAAAATATTTCTGTGTGATGGTGCAATATGTGAGCATTTGGGGCCCCACTATCTCTAAAACAGGCCCTGAGTACAACCAAAGCTAGTCCATACATAGCCCATTCAAAAAGTGTGAAAATATATGTATATGTGGCACCCCAGGGGGTCTGGTTGCCACAGTGGTAGAAATACCATATCTGAGAGCGAGCATGGGTTTTCCTGGTCAGGAGCACATTTGCATGCAACGCTTCCTGCCCCAGTCCAGGGAGGGGAGGAACCTGCCATTTATAAACTGGATCTGGGGCGGGGTTAGTTAGTTAGTTCCAGAGAGAGGGACAGAGCAGCAAGGAGCCCTGTAGGAGACAGGAGCTGAGAGCCAGGGACTGGAGCAGCAGAGCTCGTCCTGGCAGATGACGCAGAAAACCGGACACCGGAGTCCGAGGCTGTGAGGATATTCACATCCAGCAGCAGAAACCACCTGGCAGGGGATTTCAGGTCCTCTGGCCGTAGAAAGCCTGGAGGCTCAGTCACACGCAAGGGACCGGCACCGCCATAGAGGAGCGGAAGGAACCAAAGGCCCCAAGTCACCAGCCATACGGGTGAGCACCACACGGTACACTCAGGGACGTGGGCTACTACACGACTAGAGCAAGGTAGCCAGGAAGAGTGCAGTCAGACGGGAAGGCCTACACCTCCACCTGGCCAGGGGGATTCTTGTTCGCTCACAAACTGACCAGGCCTCTAATGCTAGCCAGTACTCCCAGCAGGGTCTCCTTCATCACCAACAGTAAAGACCCTGAACTACACTGCACGGACTTTGAGTCATTTCTGCTGCGCCTATGCACCACAACCCTCACCATCTACACACGCTGCCCTGAGGCTATACTCCTCCCGTGGGGAGTTATACTACCCCCTGCTGCGCACACAACATCAGCCTCAGCGATCTGCCCCGCAGCGGCGGTTCTCAGTGACCGCAATCCACGGGTGGTGTAGTCGGACATTTCAACATTAAGAACCAAGTAAACAGATCCGCCTCTGGTTTGACCACCCTGAGCCACGGGACCGGGTCGCCGCCACGGAGACTACAACCCCTGACATCACACAGAGACCCGGCTCCGGGTATTCCCACACACACGGCACAGGGGGCGCATCAACTTTGGCGTAGTCGGCAGGATCTCGTGCCCGCAACCACCGGGTACTGCGTGCCTGAAGAAAGACTGTGATACTTACCGTGGTGAAGTTTCCCGCCATCCGCAAACGTTTTCCCACCATCCGCAGCCATTTTCCCGCTATTGGGCGCCATTTTTGGGACGTCGTGCGGGAAGAAGAGGGGCGTGGACGCCAAAAGCGCGCAAGAGCTGAAGCCCCGCCTTACGTACTGACACTGCGCAAGGACCTGGAAGGAGCCTAGCGGACGCCGACGTCACCAGCGCGTGACGCAAGGTCCTCGACCCCAACGATCGCCTGCGGAGCCGCGGCCTACGAGAAGAAGCAATGGAAGGTAGGCCACGGTTAACTAGGGGGGAGGAAGACACCAGGAATGGAGGGAGCTCCTACCGCCAGCGCGGCAGTGCCGCAGTGATGCCGTTCACGATGCCGTATATCCCTGGAGCGGCATGGTTACCCCAGTACTCAGGGGAGTCGCATACCCTGAGCAACTTTAAAGAAAGACTGTATAGCCTATTCAAAGTATACCCCCTGTCCGAGGAACATAAAGTGAGCATCCTGATAGGTCAGTTAATTGGAGCAGCCCAAAGAGAAGTGAAGTCCTGGTCAGCCAGGGAAAAGGGGACTGTAAAGGAAATACTGGCACTTTTGATACCGCACCTCAGCAGAGATCAAGCTAAAATTTTATGGATGCAAGCAGCGGGCACAAGTCAGTATACGGTACTATGCTTTGAATTTGCAGGAGGCCCTGAGAGCCATTAAGTAGGCAGACCCTGACAGCGTGCGGAATGAGGATAAGCTGTTGACTGAACAGTTCATTGACGGTCTACTGTCCAGCGCCCACCGAACTCAGTTGCGTGTAATGTCCTTGCAGAACCTTGATTTGGACTTTGCGCAGTTTAAAGACAAGGCCATCCGGGTGCTCCGAGAACCGGCACCAGGTGGCGCTGTAACCCACAGGCGCCCTGCTATCACCTATCACCAGGAGGCGGCACCCTTGCCTGCAGAGCCTGTGGGAGCTGATGCACAGGCTTTGGACAAAGCCCCGACTGTAGACCTGCACCATCAGGTCCAAGATCTGACCAAAAGCGTTGCCGCGCTAACAAGAACTGTGCAGTCTTTACAGGTGTCTTCCCCAGAAAAGATCCAGCTGGCTTCCAGTCCGGAGGACGTCCCTTGGAGCCAACGGAGGAGGATCCCATCGTTCAGAGGAAGGCCCAGCGACCGCTATGACCAGGACGGACAACCCATCTGCCGCCGCTGCAACCAACCAGGACATATGGCAAGGTACTGTCATTTAAATGGGCCCGACCTGGGGCAGAGGACCGACCCCCAGGCATAAGATCATCAGGCCCATCGAGCTGGCATGATAAGTACGTAGGGGGACGACCGGTCTTGCCTGTGGTGCTGGATGGCATTCCTATGAGTGCACTACTGAACACCGGGTCACAGGTAACCACCATCCCCTATGTGCTCTTTAAGCGGTACTGGAATGACTCAGCTATTACCCGCTACCCAGATGACGATTTGAGCATCATCGCAAGCCATGGTCAGCCCGTGCCGCAGGTGGGATTCAAGGAGGTGACCATAAAGATTGGTAAAGTTGAACTGCCAGCGCAAGGACTGATTATTGTGGACATTGACCGTCGTGAAAGCCACCCTAAGATAACCTTGGGTACTAATGTTATTGAAAATTGTCTTGCAGAGATAATTGTCATATTACAGCAGGTTGCGGTGAACGCCAGCTCCAGCCAGTAGCATGTCCCACAAAAAGTGATCAGAGCCCTGATGAAAAGGCAGCAGGTAGAACTGTCTGGTGGTGAGATTGGTAGTGTAAGGATGAGTGACCCGTTCCCTATCGCCATGCCCCCAAAGAGTGAGATGATGATCTGGTGCCGGACTGCAATCGGGTTAAGAGGAAGGGACTACCAAGCCATGGTAGAACCCGTCTACTCAGACAGTAGGCCCACCATTTTGACGGCACGGGGGGTGGTCGATGTATGCCATGGGAGGGTACCCGTCCGCATCCTAAACATTGGGGAAAGAGAAGTATACTTGCCCCAGTATGCCACTCTAGCCAAATTGTTCACCGTTAACCAAAACTCCATAAAGGCCATGGAACCCTTGCCTCCATCTCAACTAGAGGAGGGTAACGGCTCCAAGAAACGAATGGAGGACTGGTGTCAGAAGCTGCATGTGGGCACCGACTCCACTCCCTCACACCAAAAACAGGGAGTCTACCGGGTGGTGCAGGAGTACGAAAGAGTCTTTAGCAAACACCCGCTAGACTTTGGGCAAGTAAAAGGGGTAGAACACCACATCCCCACAGGAGACCATCCACCCATAAAGGAAAGATACCGACCTGTACCCCCTGCACACTATCAGAATACCAAGGGGATGTTGCGAGACATGAAGGAGGCTGGGGTAATCAGGGACAGCTGTAGCCCCTGGGCAGCTCCACTAGTTCTTGTGAAAAAGAAAGATGGCACCATGAGAATGTGTGTAGATTACAGAAAGGTCAACCGTATCACACACAAAGATGCGTACCCGTTACCTAGGATAGAGAAATCTTTAGCTGCATTAAAGTCTGCTAACTTCTTCTCCACTTTGGATCTTACTAGCGGGTACTGGCAGGTTCCTGTAGCAGAGGCAGACAAGGAGAAGACCGCGTTCACCACCCCGATGGTTCTCAGCCAATTCAACTGTATGCCATTCGGGCTCTGCAACGCACCAGGAACCTTCCAGCGGTTGATGGAGCGCTGCCTGGGGCACAGGAATTTCGAGACGGTCCTGCTATACCTGGACGATGTCATCGTGTATTCCAAAACATATGAGGACCATCTGAAACACCTGGCAGAGGTGTTTGACGCCCTGGCAGGCTACGGCCTAAAGGTGAAACCCTCCAAGTGTCATCTACTGAAACCAAAAGTACAGTACCTGGGACACATGGTGAGTGCTGACGGAGTAGCTCCAGACCCTGATAAAATTACAGTGATTAAGGACTGGCCAAGACCCTCCAGCATAAAGGAAGTGCGGCAGTTCCTCGGGTTGGTAGGCTACTACCGAAGATTCATCTCAGGGTTCACCAAAATGGCAGCCCCTATGCAAAACCTCCTGTTGGGTCAGTCAAAGACCAAGAATCAGAAGCCACCCTTCAAATGGGACAAGCTGGAGGATGAGTCTTTCCGCCAGCTGAAGATGGCCCTCACGGGGGATGAGGTCCTGGCTTACCCTGATTACGGCCAGCCTTTCATCCACCACACGGACGCGAGCAACATCGGGCTAGCGGCGGTGCTGTCCAGATCCAACAGGGCAGAGAATGGGTAATTGCTTATGCCGGCAGGAAGCTCCGGGCTACAGAGAGAAACCCCGAAAATTATAACTCCTTCAAGCTATAGTTCCTGGCAGTGGTGTGGGCAGTTACAGAACGCTTTAAGCATTACCTTGCCTCTTCCAAGTTCACCGTGTACACGGACAACAACCCGTTGACACACCTGGACACTGCGAAACTTGGTGCCCTGGAGCAGAGATGGATGGCCCGCCTATCCAACTATGAATTTACAATCAAATACCAGGCGGGACGCACAAATGCCAACGCAGACGCCCTGTCCAGGATGCCGAACTAGCCGGACGGAGGGGAAGATCCAGAAGAACTGGAAGAGATTGAACTCCCTGCGTTCCACCGTCATGAGATTACCCAGTGTTCCCACTGTGTAAGGGACAAACACTCTGCCACGTTCAATCCCTTACCCCACTACAGCTGGGCGGAGACGCAATACAGTGACCCAGCCGTCCGCCTGGTAAAAGAGATGCTGACACAGGCTGATGCCCGCCTTGACCCAGACGCTCTGGAAGAGACCAAACAGCTGTGGAAGGAGAAGAGTAAACTGCTTCTCTACAAGGGGAAGCTGTGCCGGAGAATTGTTAACTCCCGGACACATGAGCTGACCTGGCAGGTAGTGGTCCCGAGACGAGACGCGGCTATGGTCCTGGAGACATACCACGATGGAGCAGGACACTTTGGATGGAAGAAGTTGGAGTTCCTGTTGCGTGAACGGTTCTTCTGGGTAGGCATGAGAGGGGCCATTGAGAGATGGTGCAGAGACTGCGGCCCGTGCAACCTGAGAAGAAAGGACCGTGCCAGCCAGAAGACTCCCCTGCAGCCCATCATCACCAAGGAGCCACTAGAACTGGTAGCCCTGGACCATGTGAAGCTGGCTCCAAGTAGGTCCGGGTACGTCTATGCTCTCACCATCGTAGACCACTACTCCCAGTTCCTGGTGGTTGTCCCTGTCAAGGACTTAACAGCTCAGACAGCAGCTAGAGCCTTGCAGCAGCACTTCTGCCATCCACACGGGTATCCAGAGCAAGTGTTGACAGACCAAGGTCCAGCCTTCGAAGCGGAGGTCTTCCAGGAGTTCTGCAACCTATATGGCTGCAAGAAGATAAGGACAACGCCCTATCACCCCCAAACCAACGAATTGTGTGAGAAGATGAACCAGGTGGTGATAGACTTGCTGAAAACGTTGCCCCTGGAAGAACGCAGTCTGTGTCCTGAAAAACTGCCTGATCTGGTGGACTTGTATAACCACATCCCAGTAAATTCCACCAACTGCACCCCGGCTTACCTAATGAGAGCAAGACCTGGTAAGCTGCTTATTGACCTGGATATGGGAGTCCTGACACCCGAGGATACCTCGCCAGAGGCAGACTGGGATACAGAACGGCAGCAGCAGTACCGGAAAGTGCAGGAGAGTGTTGAGAGAAGTTTGTCTCAAGCAAGAGAAAGGCAAGAGAGGACTTACAACCAGCATGCTCCCGCTGTTCCCCTGGCACCTGGAGAGCAGGTCTTGAAGAGGAAGAGGTGGCTCCATAAGTTGGATGACCAGTGGGAGAAAGACCCGTACACAGTACTGCCCTCAAGTCATGAAAACCCGAAAGTATGCGTTATCAGTAAGGATGGAGGCGAGACCACAGCCACTGTCTCTAGAGACCACCTGAAGAAGAGTCCCGAGCAGCTGCAAAGCACTGATGAAGACCAAGATAGCCCTCAACCCGCAGAGGAAAGGGAAGAAATGGTCAGTACAGTACTCGGAGAATTTCCCCGGTCCTGGACACAAATTAACAACGCTATTGTGGTACCCGTCCTTACCTTTCTCCAGCCAGCCCCTCAAGGGCCTACAGAAGAGCAAGTAGTATTGGAAGAGCAACCGGCCCTGGAGGCAGAGGATTCCATACCAGCAGCCCAGGAGAATCAACCCTCTGCTAGTAGTGAGCCTGCCGTGCCCGTGGTAAGCCAAAGAGTACGCAGAAAGCTGCCCAACCGACCCGTAACATCTCCAAACACCTGAAGTGCAGACACTAGCGAGCCCACTACACAAGGGGTGGAAACAGGGGACCCAGAAAGAACACCATCAGATAGTGTGTTACGTAGGTCAACAAGGAGCACTAGAGGTCAGAAGCCCGCTCGCTGGAGAATCTAGGAGAAATGATATATACCCGTATATTGCAAATGTTGTAATGTTTTATGTTTGTTACCTCAATACTGATTATGTTTCTCAAGTTACCCGACAGGGTCTATGGACGGACAGGTTATGGACAATGAATAACCGGAACTGTACCTTGTAAATAGTTGCACCTGTTAAGTGCCCCTTTTGGGCCAGACCACAGAACAAAAACCCGTGGAGGTGACTGAAGACGTGGTCCAACGCCAGATCATCGATGCCCTGTAGCCACCCCAGGGCCTACGTGGAGGGTTTGGGACGGGTCCCTCAAAATGCATCTTGGGTGACACGGACACCTGGTTACGGAAGCGCCGTGACCTATCAAGACTGAACTCCTTGTACATATATTGTTGTGTTATTGTTTATACCCTGTTATGTGTGTTTTCAAAAAAAAAGTGTTTAGTCCCGGAGTACTAAAGTTTTCTAGGGGGGAATGTGGCACCTCAGGGGGTCTGGTTGCCACAGTGGTAGAAATACCATGTCTGAGAGCGAGCATGGGTTTTCCTGGTCAGGAGCACATTTGCATGCAACGCCTCCGGCCCCAGTCCAGGGAGGGGAGGAACCTACCCTTTATAAACTGGATCTGGGGCGAGGTTAGCTAGTTAGTTCCAGAGAGAGGGATAGAGCAGCAAGCAGCCCTGTAGGAGACAGGAACTGAGAGCCAGGGACTGGAGCAGCAGAGCTTGTCCTGGCTGAAGACGCAGAGAACCGGACACCGGAGTCTGAGGCTGTGAGGATATTCACATCCAGCAGCAGAAACCACCTGGCAGGGGATTTCAGGTCCTCTGGCCGTAGAAAGCCCGGAGGCTCAGTCACATGCAAGGGACCGGCACCGCCATCGAGGAGCGGAAGGAACCAAAGGCCCCAAGTCACCAGCCATACGGGTGAGCACCACACGGTACACTCACGGACGTGGGCTACTACACGACTACAGCAAGGTAGCCAGGAAGAGTGCAGTTAGACGGGAAGGCCTATACCTCCACCTGGCCAGGGGGATTCTTGTTCGCTCACAGACTGACCAGGCCTCTAATGTTAGCCAGTACTCCCAGCAGGGTCTCCTTCATCACCAACAGTAAAGACCCTGAACTGCACTGCATGGACTTTGAGTCATTTCTGCTGCGCCTATGCACCACAACCCTCACCATCTACACATGCTGCCCTGAGGCTATACTCCTCCAGTGGGAAGTTATACTACCCCCTGCTGCGCACACAACATCAGCCTCAGCGGTGTGCCCTGCAGCGGCGGTTCTCAGTGATCGCAATCCACGGGTGGCGTAGTCGGACATTTCAACATTAAAAACCTAGTAAACAGATCCGCCACTGGTTTGACCACCCTGAGCCACGGGACCGGGTCGCCGCCACGGAGACTACAACCCCTGACATCACACAGAGACCCGGCTCCGGGTATTCCCACACACACGGCCCAGGGGGCGCGTCATATATAAAGGCATATACGACTAGTAATGCTAACTGTAGAATACCATGCTACAAACATAACAAATGCTAATAAATGTACAGAAAAAGTAATGGATGATACATCAAGCTCATGTGTAGAAATGAAGCCTACCTAGTGATGTCCGGAGCCTCTCCGTAGACTTCAATAGGCAGCTTCTATTGTATTCCTCACTGAGTTATCAGTCTGTCTTGTCTTAAGCTTGATGGATTTTACCTATTCTTCAGAGGACGCTACATTCACAAATCCTTGTCTATTTCTATATCCTTGTAAAACAGAACCTTTTTCTCCCATGTGTCTCCGCATTGTCTCCATTTTATATCCGTGTTGTATAGATATATTTTTTCCTCATACATTTGCAAAACCTGAAGCAGGTAGACAGTCTGAACTTTTATTTATCCATTGACTATTAATGGATCTATTAAAAATGGATGAAACACTGATGGAGCACTAAAGGAAAAGAAAAGTCTTCAGTGCTTCTGTGACACCCCAGGGGTCTAGTTGCCACAGTGATAGAGATATTACGTCTGAGAGCAGGTGGGAGGTCTCTTGGTCAGGGATCCTATGCATGCCACACCTCCTGCCCAGTCCTGGGAGGGGAAGAACTTCCCCTATATAAACCTAGGGCTGAGGCAGGGTGAGTGAGTAGAGAAGAGGTAGAGAAGAGAAGCAGCATAGGAAGAAACTACAGGAGCTCTGTAGGAGCAGTGCAACAAGGAGTCAGGGGCTGGCAGCTGCAGAGCTCGCCCTGACTGAGAAGATTTCTCACCGGACCCGGAGTCCGAGGCTGTGGGGACTAACTCCTATCCAGCAGCAGAAACCGACCGGCAGGGGATTGCAGGTCCTCTGGCCCAGAAACCCGAAGGCACGGTCACACGCGTGGGGCCAGCACCGCCGTCGTGGAGCGGAAGCTACTAGAAGGCCCCGAGTCACCGGCCATACGGGTGAGCACCACACGGTACACTCAGGGACGTGGGCTACTTATACCCGCCTCTAGCAAGGTAGCCAGAAGAGTACAGTCAGTTTGGGAGGCCTACAACTCCGCCTGGCCAGGGGAGTCCCATCTGCTCAAGGACTGACCAGGCCCCAATCGCTAGCCAGTACTCCGGGAGGGTCTATCTTTGTCACCAGTAAAGACCCTGAACTACACCGTACCGTCTCCGAGTGGTTCCTGCTACCCACATCGTCCACGTCGGCTGCCCTGAGGCCATACCCCTCCCGTTGGGGGTTATGCTATCACGCTGCACAATCCTACCACCGGCCTCAGCGGTCTGCCCTGCAGCAGCAGCTCCTTAGCTGTACTCAACGGGTGGCGTAGTCGTCCAACATCTACCGCTGATACAGCGCCACTTAGTCTGACTCCCTGGGCACGGACCGGATCACCGCCACGAGACTACAACCCTCAAGAGATCCGGCTCCGGGTAAGCTCCCGCGTGCGCAACGCAGCGCGACACAGGCCCAGGGGCGCGTCAACTTTTGGCGTAGCCGGCAGGATCTCGTGCCCGCAACCACCGGGTACTGCGTGCCTGAAAAAGACTGTTCAAACTTACCTGTGGTGAAGATTCCCGTCATCCGGCGCCATCTCCCGCTTCCTTCCCGCCATCGGTGGAGTTTTCCCGCCATCCGGCGCCATCTTCAGCCTTCTTCCCGCCATACGTGGAGTTTTCCCGCCATTGGACGCCATCTTGAGGACGCCGCGCGGGAAGAAGAGGGGCGTGGACTCCGAAAGCGCGCGAGAACTGAAGCCCCGCCTCACGTCCGGACGTTGCGTAAGGTCCTGGAAGGAGCCCAGCAGACGCCGACGTCACAGGAGCGCGACGGAAGGTCCTCAACCCTGACGATCCACTGCGGAGCCGCGGCCTACGGAAGAGGATCATCGCAAGGTAGGCCACGGTCCACTAGGAGGGAGAAGGATGTCGGATACGGAGGAGAGCTTCACCGCTTCAACCCCCGCCAGCGCCACCGCTGTGGCGGTCATGCCTTTCACCATGCCCTATATCCCGGGGGCAGCCTGGCTACCCCAGTACTCGGGGGAGTCACATACCCTGCATGACTTTAGAGAAAAGCTGGATAGCCTCTTCCAGGTGTACCCCCTCACAGAGGAGCAAAAAGTGAGCATCCTGGTGGCCCAATTAACCGGGGCAGCCCAAAGGGAGGTAAAGTCCTGGCCACCTGGGGGGAGGACTGTCGCAGGGATACTAACCCGGCTGAGGGACACCTTTGATACCCGCACCTCAGCCGAGATCAAGCTTAGATTCTACGGGTGCAAACAGCGGTCACATGAGAGTATAAGGGACTATGCCCTAAACCTACAAGAGGCCCTGAGAGCCATTAAGCAGACCGACCCTGACGGCGTGGGAGACGAGGACAGGCTGTTGACTGAACAATTTATAGAGGGTTTATATTGCAATGCCCACCGAACCCAGTTGCGGGCAATGGCCTTACAGGACCCTGGGATTTGCACAGTTCAAGGACAGAGCCATCCGGGTGCTTCGAGAACCGGCACCAGGTGGCGTTGTGACCCACAGACGCCCCACTACCACTTACCACCAGGAGGCGGCGCCCTTGTCGGCAGGGCCTGTGGGAGCTGATGCGCAGGCTTTGAACAATGACCCGGCTCCAGACCTGCACCATCAGGTCCAAGAGCTAGCTAAAAGCGTTGCTGCGCTAACCCGAACTGTGCAGTCTTTACAGGTTTCCACTCCAGGGAAGATCCAGCTGGCATCCGGACCGGAGGACATCCCGTGGCGTCGACCAAGGAGGACCCCACCGGCCAGAGGAAGACCCAGCGACCGATACAACGAGGACGGACGACCCATCTGCCGCCGCTGCAATCAACCCGGACATATGGCAAGGTACTGTCCTTTAAACTGGCACAACCTGGGGTAGAGGGCCAACCCCCAGGAAAAAGATCACCAGGCCCATCGAACTGGCGCGGCAAATATGTGGGAGGACGTCCAGTCTTACCCGTGGTACTGGATGGCATTCCTATGAGTGCCCTGCTGGACACCGGGTCACAGGTCACCACCATCCCGTACGTGCTCTTCAAGCAGTACTGGAATGACTCGGATATCACCCGCTACCCTGACGACGACTTGAGTATCATCGCCAGCAATGGTCAGCCCGTGCCACAGATTGGATTTAAAGAGGTGACCATTAAAATCGGTAGAGTCGAATTGGCAGCACAGGGACTGATCATTGTAGACATTGACAAACACGAGAGTCACCCAAAGATAACTCTAGGAACTAATGTAATTGAAAATTGTCTTGCAGAGGTGATTTTCCTTTTACAGCAGGTTGCCAAGAACGCCAGCTCCGGCCAGCAGCGAGTGCTCCAGAAAGAGATCCGGGCACTGATGCGACGGCAACAGCTAGAACTCTCCGGTGGTGAGATTGGTAGCGTGCGAATGTGTGACCCTTTCCCTATTGCCATGCCCCCAAAAAGTGAAATGATGATTTGGTGCCGGGCAGCTATTGGTCTGAGAGGTAGAGATTACCAGGCAATGGTAGAACCAGTTTACTCAGACAGTAGGCCCACCATTTTGACAGCACGGGGGGTGGTCAATGTACGCCATGGGAGGGTGCCCGTTCGCATAATAAATATCGGGAAGAGGGAAGTGTACCTGCCCCGGTATGCCACGCTAGCCAAATTGTATACCATCAAACAAGATTCCATACAGTCCGTAGAACCCTTGCCTCCATCTTCCCCGGAGGAAGGTAACGGCTCTAAGAAAACGATGGAGGACTGGTGTCAGCAACTACATTTGGGTACTGACTCCACTCCCTCACAACAGAAACAGGGAGTCTATCGGGTGGTTCAAGAGTACGAGAGAGTGTTTAGTAAACACCCGTTAGACTTCAGGCGAGTCAAGGGGGTAGAACACCACATCCCCACGGGAGACCATCCTCCCATAAAAGAGAGGTATCGACCCGTACCCCCTGCACACTACCAACACGCCAAGGGGATGCTTAGAGACATGAAGGAGGCTGGGGTGATCAGGGATAGCTGTAGCCCCTGGGCAGCTCCACTAGTCTTAGTCAAAAAGAAAGACAACACCATGAGGATGTGTGTAGATTACCGGAAAATCAACCGTATCACACACAAGGATGCGTACCCCTTACCAAGGATAGAGGAGTCTTTGGCTGATTTAAGATCTGCTAACTTCTTCTCTACCTTGGATCTCACTAGTGGGTACTGGCAGGTTCCTGTAGCAGAGGCGGACCGGGAGAAGACCGCATTCACCACCCCGATGGGACTTAGCGAGTTTACCTGCATGCCGTTCGGACTCTGCAACGCACCAGGAACCTTCCAACGATTAATGGAGTGCTGTCTGGGCCACAGAAACTTCGAGACGGTCTTGTTGTACCTGGACGATGTCATCGTATATTCCAAGACGTATGAGGACCACCTGAAACACCTGGCGGAAGTGTTCCAAGCTCTGGCAAGCTACGGCCTAAAGGTGAAACCCTCCAAGTGTCACCTCCTGAAACCAAAGGTGCAGTACCTGGGACACGTGGTGAGCGCTGACGGAGTGGCTCCCGACCCTGATAAGATCACCGCAATTAAGGAATGGCCAAGTCCCTCCAGTGTAAAAGAAGTGCGGCAGTTCCTCGGGTTGGTAGGCTATTACCGCAGATTCATCCCCGGTTTCACCAAAAAGGCAGCTCCTATGCAGGACCTCCTGATAGGCCAGTCCCGGAAGGCCAAGAACCAGAAGCCACCCTTCAGATGGGAGAAGTTAGAAGAAGAGTCCTTCCGCCAGCTGAAGATGGCCCTCACGGGGGATGACATCCTGGCGTACCCTGATTACAGCCAGCCCTTTATCCTCTACACCGACGCAAGTAACATCGGGCTAGGAGCCGTGCTGTCCCAGATCCAGCAGGGGAAAGAACGAGTAATCGCTTACGCCAGCCGAAAATTGCGACCCACCGAGAGAAACCCTGAGAATTACAGCTCATTTAAGCTAGAGTTCCTGGCAGTGGTGTGGGCAGTCACCGAACGCTTTAAGCACTACCTCGCTTCTTCCCGGTTCATCGTGTACACGGATAACAACCCGTTGACACACCTGGACACGGCAAGACTCGGTGCCCTAGAGCAGAGATGGATGGCCCGTCTGTCCAACTACGAGTTCACAATCAAATACCGGGCAGGACGCTCCAATACCAACGCGGACGCCCTGTCCAGGATGCCAAACCTACCGGACGTAGGAGAAGATCCAGAGGGACTGGAAGAAGTTGAACTCCCCGCGTTCCACCGTCATGGGACTATCCAGTATTCCCATCGGGTAAAGAGTAAGCAAGCCGCTACGTTTAACCCCTTGCCTCACTACAACTGGGAGGAAACGCAAGACAGTGACCCTGCCGTCCGACTGGTGAAGGAGATGCTGACTCGGCCAGAGGCTCGCCTTGACCCAGACGCTCCGGAGGAAGCCAAGCAACTATGGGCTGAGAAGAGTCGACTGTTCCTTTACAAGGGGAAGTTGTGCCGCAGAATGGTTAACTCCCGGACGCATGAACTAATCTGGCAAGTAGTGGTGCCACGAAGAGACGCAGCCATGGTGATGGAGGCATACCACGACGGGGCTGGACACTTCGGATGGAAGAAGCTGGAGTTCCTGCTGCGCGAGCGGTTCCACTGGGTAGGCTTGAGGGGAACCATCGAGAGGTGGTGCAGAGACTGTGGCCCGTGCAACCTAAGAAGGAAGGACCGTGCCAGCCAGAAGACTCCCCTGCAGTCCATCATCACCCGGCAGCCGTTGGAACTGGTAGCCTTGGATCATGTAAAACTGACCCCAAGCAGAAGTGGCTACGTCTACGCACTAACCATCGTGGATCACTACTCCCGGTTCTTGGTTGTCGTCCCCGTCAAGGACTTAACAGCTCGAATAGCAGCTAGAGCCTTCCAGCAGCATTTCTGCCGTCCACACGGGTACCCGGACCAAGTGTTGACAGACCAGGGACCTGCCTTTGAAGCGGAGGTCTTCCAAGAATTCTGCACTCTGTATGGCTGCCGGAAGATAAGGACAACACCCTATCATCCGCAAACTAATGGACTTTGTGAGAAAATGAACCAGGTGGTAATGGATCTTCTGAAAACGTTGCCCCTGGAAGAACGCAGTCTGTGGCCTGAGAAGCTGCCCGATCTGGTGGACCTATACAACCACATCCCGGTAGGTTCCACCAACTGTACCCCGGCTTACCTAATGAGGGCGAGACCTGGTAAGTTACCTGTTGACCTGGAAATGGGAGTCCTGACACCCGAGGACACTTCACCAGAAGCAGACTGGGACACAGAGAGGCAGCAGCAGTACCGGAGAGTACAGGAGAGTGTGGAGCGAAGTCTCTGTCAGGCTAGGGAAAGACAAGAGAAAACTTACAACCAGTATGCTCCCGCTGTTCCCCTGGTACCCGAAGAGCAGGTCTTGAAGAGAAAAAGACGGCTCCACAAGTTGGACGACCAGTGGGAGAAGGACCCGTACACCGTACTGCCCTCAAGCCACGACAACCCAAAGGTCTGTACCATCAGTAAAGACGGAGGGGAAACCACGACCATTGTATCCCGGGATCACCTGAAGAAGTGTCCCGAACAGCTACGGAACCCTGAAGTGGAACAAGAAGACCCTCGACCCGTAGAGGAAAGGGAAGACATGGTTAGTACTGTGCTCGGAGACTTCCCTCGGTCTTGGACTCAAGTCAATGGCGCAGTTGTGGTACCCGTACTCACCTTCCTCCAACCAGCATCCCAAGCACCTACGGAGCGACAGGTAGAGCTGGAAGAGCAGCCGGTCCAGGAGGCAGAAGACTCCACACAAGCAGAACAGGAGGATCAACCCTCTGCTTATAGTGAGCCTGCCGTACCCCTAGTGAGCCAAGGAGCCGGTAGACAGCTGCCCAGTTTACCCTTGACAGCTCCTACACCCTGTAGTTCAGGGCTAGACAGTCAGCTCCGTAGGTCCACTAGGGCCACTAGAGGCCAGTTACCCGCACGTTGGAGGATTTGAAGTGTATAAATTGTTTTATTTGTGGTTACCTGTTTTTCTTGTTGCTTGTGTATAATTATGTGTTTCTAGTTGTTTATAGGAGTCTTTGGTGGATTTACCGGGAATCCTGTGTACATAGTTGGAGCGTAACCCAGGACGGACTAAAGACTGTTAAGGACTCGGGGCAGGACAGACCCCTACCTGGTTACGTCTCCCTGTTTTGGTGAAATGGACACCTTGCTTTTCTTCAAAGACTGCACCCGGTTACGGACATGCCGTGACCACCTTTATGTGTTTTTCTTATTGTATCATTATTGTTATACCTTGTTATGTTTTTCCAAAAATATGTTTAGTCCCGGAGTACTAAATTTCACTAGGGGGGAATGTGACACCCCAGGGGTCTGGTTGCCACAGTGATAGAGATATTACGTCTGAGAGCAGGTGGGAGGTCTCTTGGTCAGGGATCCTATGCATGCCACACCTCCTGCCCAGTCCTGGGAGGGGAAGAACTTCCCCTATATAAACCTAGGGCTGAGGCAGGGTGAGTGAGTAGAGAAGAGGTAGAGAAGAGAAGCAGCATAGGAAGAAACTACAGGAGCTCTGTAGGAGCAGTGCAACAAGGAGTCAGGGGCTGGCAGCTGCAGAGCTCGCCCTGACTGAGAAGATTTCTCACCGGACCCGGAGTCCGAGGCTGTGGGGACTAACTCCTATCCAGCAGCAGAAACCGACCGGCAGGGGATTGCAGGTCCTCTGGCCCAGAAACCCGAAGGCACGGTCACACGCGTGGGGCCAGCACCGCCGTCGTGGAGCGGAAGCTACTAGAAGGCCCCGAGTCACCGGCCATACGGGTGAGCACCACACGGTACACTCAGGGACATGGGCTACTTATACCCGCCTCTAGCAAGGTAGCCAGAAGAGTACAGTCAGTTTGGGAGGCCTACAACTTCGCCTGGCCAGGGGAGATCCCATCTGCTCAAGGACTGACCAGGCCCCAATCGCTAGCCAGTACTCCGGGAGGGTCTATCTTTGTCACCAGTAAAGACCCTGAACTACACCGTACCGTCTCCGAGTGGTTCCTGCTACCCCCATCGTCCACGTCGGCTGCCCTGAGGCCATACCCCTCCCGTTGGGGGTTATGCTATCACGCTGCACATTCCTACCACCGGCCTCAGCGGTCTGCCCTGCAGCAGCAGCTCCTTAGCTGTACTCAACGGGTGGCGTAGTCGTCCAACATCTACCGCTGATACAGCGCCACTTAGTCTGACTCCCTGGGCACGGACCGGATCACCGCCACGAGACTACAACCCTCAAGAGATCCGGCTCCGGGTAAGCTCCCGCGTGCGCAACGCAGCGCGACACAGGCCCAGGGGCGCGTCACTTCATCCGTTGTACATGGATTTCCTTAGACTTTAATGGCTGAGTCTGATCTGCAAAATGAATGAGAATAGAACCTGCTCTGAGTCTCACGGATTAGACACGGAACTGTTATTAAAAAACAGACGGCACATGGACTAGTGCAATAAATGTCATGCCACGTTCACACATTCAGTATTTGGTCAGTATTTTACATCAGTATGTGTAAGGCAAAACCAGGAGTGGGTGATAAATGCAGAAATGGTGACGTGTTTCTATTATACTTTTCCTCTGATTGTTCCTCACCTGGTTTGGACTTAGAAATACTGAGGTAAAATACTGACCAAATACTGAACGTGTGAATATGGCCTGAAAGTGGTGGTCTGATATTTCATTAAATTAACCTGGTGTCTACAGCTCCGACTAGTGATGTAGAGGTGAATGAATCTCACTTTGCATTCCTATGAGAGTCACATCAAGGCTCATTATATAGAGAAATTGTCTTCCACACCGCGTATAAGATCCTGTAGGATTCTGAGAGTCAGAAGTAACGTGGGACGACTGAAAGACCAGAATGGAGTGGACAGCTCCCCAACAAAGCGATTGATAAAACTGATTTCCCCTATGAGCAAAGGAGCATTGCTTTAATCACAGCTATGGTTGAAAAAACCCAGTAAGCAGTCTTCATTTTTCTCTTCTTCGCAAAAAAGCCTTTAAATTTGACAAGTCAATGATTTCCATTGTACTGACTGCAATAGTGTATGGCACTATTCCTGCAAGAGGATCCAAACTGAACCACCAGTGCAGGCCCGGGACAAGGGGTAGGCACCCGCCTAGGACGCTACCTCTCTGAGGGGGGAGCAGTTTAAGAAAAAAAATTGACATTATTGAACGCCTGCAGTCAACTGGCACCTTCCTCCTGCCGCAAACATTCAGCATGCTGACAGCCGGTACACAGGAACAAAGGTGAGCGGAGTCAGTGGGTCACTAACACCGCTCAACGCCTGCGCCCTGGTTCTCATTCCCTCTCTGCATTGAAATGCATTTGTGTCTTTAAGACAATGTGAACGCTGCCCCCAGGACAGAAGCAGAGGAGCTGTAATCAGGTCGATGTTCTGGCGGTAATTCCCGCAATACGTAGGCTATGGACAGTCTGCCCCCTGTTAGAGGATGGCGCCACACAGGAATACGGCAGTAGAACAACCATCGGTTTTGTTACAAGCTGCATCTATTGTATCTCATTAATTGAAACCAAACGGCCCCCATTATAATTAAGCTATATTAGTTTCCATGACTATTCTTGGGTCTGACATTGTAAAGGAAGTGGTCATCAGAGCTTGTTACCTGATGGATCAGACGAGGAAGTTAGAGGTCCAGTTACCATAGTTTCTCACCTATTTCTTTTCTTGGGGGGAAGCCATTTGCGTCATCTGCCTAAGGCAGCAAAATACCTTATCATGATATTAATAAAAATACCAAAAAGCATGTCTGTAATATAACCAAAAGCAACATAGATGTTTTATATATTTATTTTTATGCATAAAAGTTGTTAATATTATGCAAATATATAAAAAGAAAGTGTGTAGATATAGTCACTTTCTGTGGAAAGGAGCAGATGATGATGATTCCGCTCCTCAAGCCTCGGCCACTTCTACCGCTTTTGGACATCCAGGTCTGGATCACACATGAGAGAGGAGAAGAGCAGGAATGTGTGACTTGTGATCTGTGTAGTTGGAGTTTTCCCGGATTCCTACAGCATCGCGATCAGCCAAATGGCCTTCTGTCTGACCATGGTCAGGAAGGTGAAGGAGCAGCCGCTTCCTTCTGTCTGACCATGGCCTGGTAGAGGAAGGAGCAGCCGCTTCCTTCTGTCTGACCATGGCCTGGTAGAGGAAGGAGCAGCCGCTTCCTTTGTCTGTACATGGCCAAGTAGGAGAAGGAGCAGCCGCTTCCTTCTGTCTGTACATGGCCAAGTAGGAGAAGGAGCAGCCGCTTCCTTCTTTATGTCCATATCTTGTAGTCGTCTCCTTACCACCACATTGTAGATGAGTCGTCCAGATGGTGACATAACAAATATGGCTGAAAGAAGTCCTTCAATTTCAGCCTTTAATTACTTGCTATTTTGATCCAGAGGAAGGCAAAAAATAACCCCGAGGACTCGTTGTTGTATCATCCTCATATCAAAGGAAAAAAATTCCTTCCTGACCCCAAATATGGCGATCGGAATAAATCCCTGGATGTTTGGTGCTCAAATCTACTTGGATGTTATGTGGTGGAAGCTTGGTAGGTTTGTCACAGTCCGGTAAATAAGAAAGTCCAGTGTAAGTGTCTCATCCGATTAATGTAAATCTTCATTCCTGCATGTTACTGGAATGGGGCTGATTTTTATCAGCCTAATACTCCTGCTGGAAGAAGAGAAATATACACGTCTGAGAATCAGCCCCTCACATACAGTATATACAGTACTAGGGGGATATAGCGATAAGGTGTATAGTGGGTAAGTGTGTTACTGGGTAGTGATAACACTATGGATGTCTGTATGTGTTGTACTTACATAGTAATATGGGAATGGTGGGTCGGCTCTGCCGGACTCCACATCGCTCCAGTCTATAGAATAGAAAAACGGATGCGATCTGATGGATGATGTAATGGCAGATCGGGCAGATGGAGTTTTGCAGAGGAGCTAGAAAATGAAAACAAAGCATTAGTCATTATATTATGTATTATTACTGATAAATTATTACACAATGTCTATGGACTGTCCATATCTTATCTTCTATATCTTCTTGTAATCCCCCATTATCATTGTCCATCTGATCTTACTCACCCGTTTTATGATATCAGTGGTATGACAGCAGATCCCAGGTGGAAAAGAAGGGATGTCGTCATACAGAGACTGGTGGTATTCGTCCATTGTGCCTCTGGTATAGAATGGCCAGTCACCTACAGTCATCATATATAAGATGACGCCAAAGGAAAAGGAGTCTGCCAGATGGTTGTAGCCTTCACCGTCCATTACCTATGGGAATATGAGATTGGAGAGAATCTGAATATACCGGGAAGGGGATTTACACACAGAGACTATGAGGACCGGTCTGTGATTAGATATGAGCAGAATACATTGGGATCAGATTATCCCTCAATCCTACTATCGACATCAATCACACAGAGATGTTCCTTACCTCGGGCGCTATGTAACCCTTAGTGCCAGCAGTATATTCCACTATGTCACCCTCAAATACATTCATGGCTGCTAAGCCAAAGTCTGAGATTTTGATGTGTCCGGTGTCTTGAAGGAGGATGTTCTCTGGCTTCAGGTCACTGCAGGGAGAAGGAGCAGACACTGATTGTGAGGACAATTCATGGAAAGAACTTTCTACAATAGATATGTAAGGAGACAACAGAGAGTCACAGGTGACAGATTTATGAAGGTGAAATGATTACCTATGTATGACGCCGCGTTCATGCAGGAACTGGAGTCCGCACACCATCTCTGCCGCAAAGAGTCTGTGGAGTAGAAAGGATGGATCAGTGGTTACATGCACAATCATACAGAGAACATGAGGAGATCACACACGTGTCCTTTTCACATCATTAGTTTCTCCTGTTGTCGTTGTCCATTGATCTAAGACTACAATGTGCCGGAAGAGGATTATTCACATTCAGTACCGGACATTTACCTTATTGTCTTTGTGTTAAACATCATTGAATCTTTCATGTGGCCAAACAGGTCTCCTCCGACCATATAGTCCATGGCTATTTCATACTCCGTAGGTGTTTCCCTAAACGCCCGCATAGTCATTAGGTAGGGGCACCCGGCAGCCATTCTCAGGACTTCTAGCTCTGTAGAGATTAGGTCCTCACAAGAACTTTTGTCCATGATTTTGATGGCCAGCAGTCCTTCACTGACTGGATCTGATGCCAAGACGACCTGGAGAAAAATCACAACAGATCAGACCAAACTCTCATCTATTACTGTGTAGTAGTTCACTAGTTTATCCCAATTATCATTACATATGAGCATCCTGTAATGAATATGTACATCTCTCCTGTGTATCTGGTGCAGGATACATTGGGGAACACGGACAATATAAATTGACACTTACTTTTCCATAGTTTCCTTTTCCAAGAACTTTCCAGAACTCGAGATTGGAAAAGTCTATAGGTTGGTCTGTGTGGACCAGTTCTCTTGGGTCAGAAATCTGTAAACTGGCATCATCAAGGCATTGTGCCGGTATGTCCGTTGTGTCGTAGGGCGTCTTATCGATTCCATCTGCTGAGATGATATAAAAAATTTGAACCCCTTAGTGAACACATTATTGGAAATGACTACCTCAGCCTGCTGAAAGCACCTGTCTTTTCCTCTTCCTGTTAAGACCAGCCTGGCTTTCATATGAGATTTTTAATATAGCTATATACAGTTCTATCACAGTATCTAGTAGAAGCGATCAGAAAATCGCAGGTTCAAGTCCCCAAAGGAGACTAAAGAAAAGAAGTAACAAAAAAAAGTAAAAAAAATAATAAAATGTAAAAAAAATACTTCCCCATTAATAATAATAATAATAATAATAATAATAATAATAGTAATAATTTGAATATCTAGTATAACCACATCCGGAACATTAATTAACCCAAACAGTAAACACTGAAATGAGAAAATAAATGTAAAGACCAGAATAGTGTTTTTGTGAGGGCGCAGTATACATCTAATAAAGTGTAATAAAAGATATCACAATGTCTTGTCTACCCGAGAAAGTTATCTATAAAAGCTACAACTTGTCACGCAAAAAAAAAACAAATCACGTCCTCGCACAGCTCCATCCAGCTATCAAAATCCAAAAGATATAATGTCTCAGAATATAGGGACACAAACCAATTTATTTTTTATAAAATTCCTAATTTTCTTCTACCAGTTCAGTGAATTATAACCCCTATGCCTGTTCAGCATTATCATAGTTGTAACTGACATGGAGAATCATTTTGTCAGGTCATTTTTACCACTCAATGAACACAGTAAAAAAAAACAATGGCGGAATCACTTTTTTACCACATTTTGAATCTTTTTCCCCATTTTCCAGAACATTGAATAGTAAAATAAATAATGTTCAAAACTACAGCTCGTCCACTAAAAAATCAAGTCCACATACAGCTACATTGGGAGACAAATTAAAAAATAAATAGTTATGGGTTTTCGAAGGAGGAAGGAAAAAACAACGAAAGGTTACCCGGTCAAGAAGGGGTTAACAAATATAGCTAAAAGAAAATATTATAATTTTAAAAAGAATTATGTAAATGAGCAGGAAATGTCTAATATTTGGGCTCTCATTTATCAAAACTGTCCAATAATAAAAATGTCCCTGTTGTCCATAGCAACGAATCACAGCATAGATTCCATCTCTTAACATTCTATGGAACAATGAAAGCTGCATTGTGATTGGTTGCTATGGGCAACAAGGACAGTTTTTCTGCACTTTTGATAATTGATGCCAGTACATAATATTAGGAGTATAATCCCCGTCACCCCCAGTCTTATTACACTGAGCAGATCCATCTTACCTGGTCCATCTGTATCCAGTGATGTGTTTGGTGGAGAAACACTCAGCTGTTTGTTCTCTGGGATGGAGATGTTTTCAGCTGATGACCTCGACCTCCGTAATGCACCATTCCCATTTATAATGGATTTAGCGTAGATGAGACGTCTTCTACATTGGACAACCCAGTCTCTGCTGTTCCTGATCCTCTTCTGGGCTGCCACTCTTTGTAGTTTCGGTGCCTCCAGACTTTCAGATCTGGAGGATGTCACTTGTCTCGGTGTCTCTTGGAGAACCTCTTCCAGCTCTAACTCTGCGCTGATGTTTCTCCTCTTATTGAGGATGGCATCTTTGTTTCTCCTCCGTATTTCAGGGACCAGATCTCCGAGTTTTTTCAAGGAGATAAGAATGGCCTTCTGAAGCTCAGCGGAGGCTGCAGAGTGAGACTCCGTGAGGGTCTCCATTTTCCTTCTCTCTGTAAGGATCTCACGTCTTTTGGTCTTTCTCATTTTGTCTAGAATTTGACGTTTAGACGCCATTTTTGAGGCGTCAGTGTCAATGTCCGGTAGTATAAAGTCTTTTCGCCCTAAAGTGAACAATAGTACCTGCTCTTCATTTATTCCTCTCTTCTCTCTGAGAACCCGATCTCTTTGGGCTCTTCTGTAATTATCCATTTTAAAATCAAGTTTTGCTTCGTTTGTCACGAAAAACAAAAGGGGCTGCCTCACCCTTGGGAGTCTGTAAGGCAGTGGTTTCCCTTAGGACGGAACACTGGGATATAGAATGCGGTGATGTCATCACATCACTTGTGACATCAATTTTATTCTAATGTCACAATGATAGATAGATAGATAGATAGATAGATAGATAGATAGATAGATAGATAGATAGATAGATAGATAGATATCAAATTTGAAGGATGGGGAACCAAACTTTTGCAGATGTATACATACAGTATACAGATATACACGGGGTGCACAATTTGTATTTTTAATGATTCATTTTATTATTGAACAACTACAGTGCTGCTGGTTAATCATAAAGGTTAATAAAATCCAAAACCTGAATATTTACAAAAATAAAAGTGAGGTTTTGTCTTTCTTATGCCACATTCACACATTCGGTATTTGGTCAGTATTTTGCATCAGTATCTGTAAGCCAAAACCAGGAGTGGAAGAATCAGAGTTAAAGTATAATAGAAACACGTGACTACTTCTGTATTTATCACCCACTCCTGGTTTTAACTTACAAATACTGATGTAAAATACTGACCAAATACTGAATGTGTGAATGTGGCCTCAGGGGAATATCTCTGTGTGCAGAACTGTTAATCAAAGAAATCAAAATGTTAAAAAATACATTTCTGACATTTAACAAAATATATCTGTGATCATGACGGTGTATGGCACAAATCGTTCTCCTGAAACCATCCCTCATATTAATTATTTTCTTTCTCCCCAAGCAGTGTCTCATACCACTTAACTTATAATAAATGATACACAGGAGACTTTCTTTTTTGGATATAATTTGCCATATCGGCCATTTATTGACAAACAACAATAAACAATGAAAGAATTGGCGGAGGTCCTTGGGGCTACAAGATCCGGCACATGTAGAACAAAGCATTTTTCCATAGAATTATTTTACCCTCAGCCGTAACCCCAAGCTCGAGGGCACCACACCACAATCAGTGGTAAAGGAAACACCACCACTGGCTCCAAGAGTACACCCCAGTCCAGAGCCCCACTAAGTGCCAGATCAGCCAATTAGTAATTCCATCCTGAAGGGAACCATCGCTGTAAATTCCCACCCATAAAAAATTCCACCAACCCCAAAGACCCCCCCTACTGCCCCAGCCACTGTGACTCACAGTAAAAATTTATAACCTTCATCATAAGCCCGAGCCATAAAACATAACAATATACAGCACAGACCAAGAGTTTGGACACACCTTCTCATTTAAAGATTTTTCTGTATTTTCATGACTACGAAAGTTGTACATTCACACTGAAGGCATCAAAACTATGAATTAACACATGTGGAATTATATACTTAGCAAAAAAGTGTGGAACAACTGAAAATATGTCTTATATTCTAGGTTCTTCAAAGTAGCCACCTTTTGCTTTGATGACTGCTTTGCACACTCTTGGCATTCTCTTGATGAGCTTCAAGAGGTACTCACTGGAAATAGTCTTCCAACAATCTTGAAGGAGATCCCAGAGATGCTTAGCACTTGTTGGCCCTTTTGCCTTCACTCTGCGGTCCAGCTCACCCCAAATCATCTCGATTGGGTACAGGCCTGGTGACTGCGGAGGCCAGGTCATCTGGCGTAGCACCCCATCACTCTCCTTCTTGGTCAAATAGCCCTTACACAGCCTGGAGGTGTGTTTGGGGTCATTGTCCTGTTGAAAAATAAATGATGGTCCAACTAAACGCAAACCGGATGGAATAGCATGCCGCTGCAAGATGCTGTGGTAGCCATGCTGGTTCAGTATGCCTTCAATTTTGAATAAATCCCCAACAGTGTCACCAACAAAGCACCCCCACACCATCACACCTCCTCCTCCATGCTTCACGGTGGGAACCAGGCATGTAGAGTCCATCCGTTCACCTTTCCACTGGTCTAATGTCCATTCCTTGTGTTCTTTAGCCCAAACAAGTCTCTTCTGCTTGTTGCCTGTCCTTAGCAGTGGTTTCCTAGCAGCTATTTTACCATGAAGGCCTGCTGTACAAAGTCTCCTCTTAACAGTTGTTGTAGAGATGTGTCTGCTGCTAGAACTCTGTATGGCATTGACCTGGTCTCTAATCTGAGCTGCTGTTAACCTGAGATTTCTGAGGCTGGTGACTCGGATAAACTTATCCTCAGAAGCAGAGGTGACTCTTGGTCTTCCTTTCCTGGGGCGGTCCTCATGTGAGCTAGTTTCTTTGTAGCGCTTGATGGTTATTGCAACTGCACTTGAGGACACTTTCAAAGTTTTCCCAATTTTTCGCACTGACTGACCTTCATTTCTTAAAGTAATGATGGCCACTCATTTTTCTTTACTTAGCTGCTTTTTTCTTGCCATAATACAAATTCTTACAGTCTATTCAGTAGGACTATCAGCTGTGTCTCCACCTGACTTCTGCACAACACAACTGATGGTCCCAACCCCATTTACAAGGCAAGAAATCCCAATTATTAAACCTGACAGGGGACATCTGTGAAGTGAAAACCATTTCCAGTGACTACCTCTTGAAGCTCATCAAGAGAATGCCAAGAGTGTGCAAAGCAGTCATCAAAGCAAAAGGTGGCTACTTTGAAGAACCTAGAATATAAGACATATTTTCAGTTGTTTCACACTTTTTTGTTAAGTATATAATTCCACATGTGTTATTTCATAGTTTTGATGTCTTCAGTGTGAATGTACAATTTTCATCGTCATGAAAATACAGTAAAATCTTTAAATGAGAAGGTGTGTCCAAACTTTTGGTCTGTACTGTATATATTTCCATTAGACATCTCTAAATTCCCTGAAAAAAGAGGGTGTGCAGGTGAGACTTTTCCCATTGCTCTCCCCACAGGAATGGCCCCTTTTCCCACACTTTTCCTTTTATACTCCCTTTTACTATCCCCTCCCACTCCCTATTGATCCAATCCCATAGACCCCATTCAAACTTTATTTTCCTCTCCTGGCCCAATCACCGTCATGTGGGCCTCTGCTGATAAGTATGGCTCTGGCCCCTTTAATATAGCCGCCCTTCTGTTCACTTCCAGTCATAAGCCGCCCATCCATGAAGTCTGTTGCAATCATCCTTTTCGGTAACACCAACCACAGCCTCCCAGACCCCGGCATTGGATGCATTGATACATAATGATTTAAAGATTCACAATTGGATTCAGGTCTGGGCATGAGTGGACACAGACAATTCCACCTGTTTTGGAAGTGGTAGTGGCCACTCTTACCTTTTGGACCCCTGTGTAGCTACACAAGTTGTACCAGATTTGCACCTGGGTCTGGGGAAAGTGAGCTCATCAATGTTTTCATCATCCAGGAACTGCCTTCCCAGTATGGCACATGAGGAAGGGTATTGTCCTGCACTAGGAGGAACCAAGGGTCCACTGCACCACGGTAAGTTCTGACATTGGCTCTAAGGATTTCATCCGTGTACCTAACAGCAGTCAGGTTGCCGTTGGCTATCACATGGTGCCCATCATGCTGGGTGGCGGTGCAGACTGAATAACATTCACCACGGCGTCTCCAGACTTTCACATCTATCACTTGCTCAATGTGAACCTGCTGTCACCTGTACAGAGAACGTAGGACCTGATAATTCTGGTGTTCTCAGGTGTATGCCAATTGAGATGCAAGGTGCTGAGCTGTGAGTAAGGTCCTATTACAGAACGTCGGGCCCTCATACCGCCCTCATGGAGTCTGTTTCTGACAATTTTGGGTGTAACGTGCTTCTGGTTATGTTGTAGGGCCTTTGCAGTCCTCCTGTTCATCCTTACACAAAGGAGCAGATATTGGTCCTGATGTTCGGTTGATGCTCTTCTCCAGTTCTGCTCCATAAATTTAGAAGCTGCTTAAGGAGTGCACGTGTGTGGGGTGCATGTGTGGCGCCCCTGAGGGTTCGGTCGCCACAGAGGTACATGCTGCCGGCCAATCAGAGGCCAGCGGCGGCTGGCTAATCAGAAGCCAGCGGCGGCCGGCCAATGAGAGGCCAGAGGCTGCCGGCCAATCAGAGGCGAGCTTGACTTCGGCCGGCCAATCAGCGGCTGCCGGCCAATCAGAGGCCAACATGACGTCGGCCGGCCAATTAGAGGCCAGCGGCTGCCGGCCAATCAGAGACCAGCGGCTTCCGGCCAATCAGAGGCCAGCATGACGTCGGACGGCCAATCAGAGGCCAGCGGCTTCCGGCCAATCAGAACCCAGAATGACGTTGGCCAGCCAATCAGAGGCCTGGGGCTGCCGGCCAATCAAAGGCCAGCATGACGTCAGCCGGCCAATCAGAAGCCAGCGGCTGCCTGGCAATCAGAGGCCAGCAAGACGTTGGCCGGCCAATCAGAGGCCAGTGGCTTCCGGCCAATTAGAGGCGAGCATGACGTCGGCCGGCCAATTAGAGGCCAGCGGCTGACGGCCAATCAGAAGCCAGCGGCTTCCGGCCAATCAGAAGCCAGCATGACGTCGGCTGGCCAACAGAGACCTGCGGCTTCTGGCCAATCAGAGACCAGCATGACGTTGGCCGGCCAATCAGAGGCTAGCGGCTTTCGGTCAATCAGAGGCCAGCATGACGTCGGCCGACCCTCAGAGGCCAGCAGCCGCTGGCCTCTGATTGGCCGGCAGCGTGTATTGCAGCGCATGGGTCTGGCAAGTTCATGCGCTGCAATACACTTCAGCTAGATGTGTTTCCATCCGAGAGAGATCGCACATCTAGTTGCAGTAGCGAAGCTGGTGTCGGCACTCAGCGGGCTCAGAGTTCTCCCGCGCCGGGCCCGATCCAGTAGCGCTAATGCTGTGGCCATGGCGCGTGTGCCCACCAGGAGGGCTCTGCCTGCCCCCTCTGCATGCGTGCCATAGGTTCGCCAGCACTGGTTTAAAGCATTTCTTCTTGTACAGCTGACGACCCAAAATTGGGGATATTCTGAAAAAAAAAAATGGCCAGTCTGCATTATATATGGTGGAAGTGAGAATGTATCATCTGGATAAGGGGGTGGTCTTCACAGAGGGGTCTATGGAGAGATGTCACTTTATAAGAAGCACATAGCATGGAATACCGGGGGGAAGCCTTTTGGCTCCTTATGTTGTACCAATCCGGAATGCTCCACTATGGTCCATCCTTCTATAGTTCTTCTCTTACACTTTCTGCTGGTCGGTATATGGACGTATTCGCTCTATGCTGACAGGCGCTCCCTTAGTATAGCTCATGTAATGCACGGCACCACAATGTTGTAGGTTCTGACTACTGTGTAAAAAAACACCCACCCAGAGACCGGCCATAATCTTATAGTCTGGGTGTGAATACGCTGTAGGTATAGCTACACTTTTGTTGTGGAAATTTTGGTAATTTTATTTACCTTTTTGCATTTACCCGAATGAGGCTTGTGAGAAATCCTTAAATATGCTGCAGATTTCTCCTGTATGATGCTGACCAATCATAAGCAAGCAGCAACACTCAAAGAAAAGAAGAACACGCCCCCACCATAGCTCAAAGCGGGTTTCTTAGGGTATAAAGCTACGTTCTCACAATGAGTTTTTAGTGAGTTTTTACGCTGCATATTTTAGAAATAATGTAAGTAACCTATCTTAATGGGTGCAGAAATTCTGCAACATCAAAAACTCACCAAAAGCTCATCGTGGGAACCTAGCCTAAGATGTATAATGATGGCGAGTCCTGATCTCCTGGTCTAACCTTCTGCATGATTAGAAAGCAGAGATAACAGCTCTTAGACAAGGAAGGAGCCGCACAGCTGAGTTTCTCTGTGTCACATTACAAACCCTTTTATTGACTCTCCTGATTATGGAGTGTGTCAGTATCACACTTATGTCTTCTGTGCTCAAGCAACTTGTATTCTCTCTGCAGTGATATTAGGCTGTTATTACACCTCACACAGGAGCAGTGTGTTCTGGGTTACTTCTATGGTGAAATGTAATGACAGTCTCCTCTAATCTCACTGCAGAATGAGTACAAGTTGAGCACAACGGATCTAAGTGTGATACTGACGCTGTGCTCTCATTTCTGGACAGGTAGTATGGGAGAGGCGCAGTACAGCAGAGGTGAGAGTGCCATAAGAGGAGGAGAGCTGTTAGAAAGGTTTGTAATGTTGCACAACTAAACTCTCTTGTGCTGCCCCTTCACCCACAGAGACCTTAACTGAAAGGTATTAGTCAGTTGTGTGCTCTACTCATGCAGGAGGTTAGCCCAGGAGATCAGGTCTGTATCCTTACATCTCAGACACTGAGAAATCTGCTCTAAGCTATGGTTGGGATGTGATCATCTTTCTTTTCAGTGTTGTCGTCTGCTTATAATTGGTCAGCATCATGCAGGGAGAAGAATATCGCACCCCCAGTGAAAACTCTGATAACATCTACTTGGACTTAATTTTTTTTAACTCATTAGGTGCCAAATACTTTCATTGCTAATATCTCCGCAAATGAAAGATAAAATAGAAAAAAAAACATGAAAAATTTGGTGACAGGTCCTCTTTAGGATAAGACAACCCCTTTAAATGTAAGAATTGAATTTTAGTCAAAAAAATGTATGCAACAAAAATGCCACATGTGATTTGATCCAAAAACATGCTGCATTTCAGGATGAGAGAAGCAAGTATTTGCAAAAAAAAAGTTAAAAGGGGTGTTGACTGTTATGATATTGATCACTTATACTTAGGATGGACCACCAAGATCAGGTTGGTAGAGTTCCAACACTCTGCCACCCCATTGATTCCATGCTGGAGCTGGTAACAGCTGATTGGTGGTGTTAGGATTTGGACACCTATCAATCTGATACTACTGACTTATATTGATGCCTTCTCCTAATTGATAAGTGGTAGCATACCCCTTTAAAACAATACGTAGTTTTTATTTAGTTGTAAGATGAAAGTGACTCTACACATTAAGGCGTGTCATGGTCTGAGCACAAAATGATTCTAAGATTAGTTGCTGGCCTCTTGACCCGAACTTAAGAGCTTAAGGCCATGTTCATACATTCAGTAATTTGGTCAGTATTTTACCTCAGTATTAGGAAGCCAAAACCAGGAGTGGAACAATTAGAGGAAAAGTATAATAGAAACACGTCACTGATGAAACTTACTGAACGTGTGAAGGTGCCTAATAGAGACGCTGTGGAGAAGGACAGGAGCGCACACAAAATAGGGCAATAGCGTCTGATAAGGGGTCGGGATAATTGATGGCAGCGCTCATCTAGAGGTGTTGTGTGCAGTCACCACAGCTATAATGGTGTAGAAAGCCGCTGCTGCCCTGTGGCTGGAGGAAAGGTTCTTCAAGAGGTGGAATGGCAAAAATGGAAGCTGGCACATTTAGGTGGGCCGTGCTGCGGGAGTGAAGAGCTTGTTTTTTTTTATACCTTGAGAAAGGCCCTGGTCCATTGCAGAAACGCATTGATATTAATCAAAAACGTTTGGGAATCCCAAGGCTCTTCATTCCCACAGTGCAGCCCACCTAAACGTGCCAGCTTCCATTTCTGCCAATGTGGCCTAATAGACGTATATGAGGCTGTCAAAGATCGGGGCAGGAGACTCGCAAACAGCTTGTGCATCACGATCTATGACACACAGATGTGTGAATACGCCATTACTCTCATATAAGATTACCTGCATCAAGTTTCAAAGGAGCAATTGTAACCCTCTTTCAATTATTTAAAGGGATTTTCCCACAAACAAAATTCATTTTAATCAATAGATCTTGGAATAATAATAAGTTCCACAATTGGATGTGTTTAAATAAAATGTTCCTGTGCTGAGATAATCTTAGAAATATGCCCCCGCTGTGTACTGTGTAATGTCTGACCATACAGGAACATGGTCTGAACATACCTCATCTCCTGGACGGGGAGGATGCAAGAGAGTATACAGACATTACAGCAGGGGATCACAGCCGATTCTTTATGTGAGGTAAAACAAGTTTTTAAACAGGCAGGGAAATGTTTTACCTCACAGAATCAGCTGCCATCCTGTGGTGTCCTGTCTGTATACTCTTTCGCTTCCTCCCATGGCCAGCTGTGTTATGTGCAGACCATGTTCGCTCCACTGGGAGTCTGTTTATGACACGACACAGTAAAAGTGCAGTCATCAGTAATGATGTCAGGTACAAAGCTATTATAGTAAGGCCCAGTGTAGTGTGGAGGTCCAATGTGACACTGAAGATGTCCGCCTAGAGATAGATGCTAGTTATTGAGCTGCAGCTGTTGATCCATGTAACGCATAGGTTCACCTTTATACACCATTTCACCCGTTTACCCAGATCATCAATCTTCAGAACGTCTTCAAATGTAGCATAAGTTTGTAAAAAAATGATTCTGTACTTGTATCATAGCTCAAAGCTGCATTCACACTGAATTACTACTGAATGTAAAGGTGTGGGGTGACACATGATTAGCTACAGCTTAGTTCTGCTGTACTGCTTTTTGTAGGGTCCTGTCCTGTGCTCCGGCCCTCCGTCTGTAGCTCCATTATGCATTCATTTGCTTTTCATGGCAAAAAAGGTGCAGCATGCAGCGCTATTCCTACCATCCAAACAATGCAGACCTCGAAGACCACTCAGCGGCTTGCGGCAATGGGATCCAGGGGTGCCATATGGCAATGGATCCGCAGGGATCCAGCATTGAATTTTATTTCCCCGAATAACTGACTTAATGATGCCCCTTCTAACACATCAGATGACTGTATGATGCCAAGAATACAAATAAAATAAAGAGCATAATTGCTGTCCAGACACTGAACAAGCAGGCTATGCCGTAAAATTAAGAATGATCAATGGAGATATGGAAGAGAATAAGGTATAACTCAGGGCCAGTGCAAGACAAGCAATTCTATCTAGTAACAAAGTTGCTCAATTTATTATGTAAATTATAAATGGATGTAATATAAAATTGTTTTGCGGATGAATCGCTGCTCTGAGTGTTAGATTTTCAAAGTGGTAAAAAGGTTTATCTGCCAGTAATGATATTTACCTGGGGACATCCACCTATTGGAGACAGGCCATTAAAACTGGCCAAACTTTCTCCTTACTTTCTTGGCCACTGAGGGGCTTTTTGGACTGCAAATGGTTGATAAGTGTTGGTAAGAGTTTTCGAAGTATCTACTATATAATTGTCTTATCCCGTCTGTCTGTCTGTCTGTCTGTCTTTCTGTCTGTCTGTCTGTCTGTCCAGGAAATCCCGCGTCGCCCATTGGTCCGGCAGCGGCCAATCAGCGCCGCGGGATTTCAGAAAAAACATGGCGGCCGTTAGCGGCTCTTCTGCGGGACGGAGCTCAGCGGCGTTGCAGCCGGGAGATGAGCGCCGCGAGGCGCTCATCTCCCGGCCGGTATCAGCAGGAGGACCCCGACCGCCGGACCCATCTGCAGGACAGAGATGCAGCCGGGAGATGAGCGGCGCGAGGCGCTCATGTCCCGGCCGGCAGCAGCGGAAGGACCGCCGGCGTCGCTGACATCCATGCGGAAGGGAGGACCGGGGAGCGGCGCTGCGGGTCGGGATACTTCTGCTGCGAGCGCCCGCTCATGTCCCGGGTTCTCGCAGCAGAAGTAGTCGCACAGGCAGCGCCGCTGCCCGGTCCTCACCAAGACGATTCAATGATTGGTCGCGGTCTTCGGACCCGACCAATCACTGATCTTAGCGCAAAAGTTAAATACCGCTGTGCTGATTGGTCGCGGACGCTGCCCGCGACCAATCACCGATTTGGGCGCCAAATTTAAATATCGGCCGCGACCAATCAGCACAGTAGTAGTTAACTTTAGCCGCAAGATCAGTGATTGGTCGCGGGCCAAGACCGCGACCAATCACCGATTTGTGCGGCACATTTAAATAGCGGCCGCGACCAATTGGATGTCAGCGCCGCTCCCCGGTCCTCCCTTCACACCCTTGCCGCATGGATGTCAGCGGCGCTGCCTGTGCGGATACTTCCGCTGCGAGAACCCGGGACATGAGCGGGCGCTCGCAGCAGAAGTATCCCGACGCGCAGCGCCGCTCCCCGGTCCTCCTTTCACACCCTAGCCGCTGATGTCCCCACAGTATCCGCATGGTGTTACAAAGATCCGGACATTTGTGTTAAAAATCGCTGATTGTTCGCGGGCGGTGCCTGCGACCAATCACCGATTTGGGCGCCAAATTTAAATATCGGCCGCGACCAATCACCGATCTTGGCTCCACATTTAAACACCACTGTACTGATTGGTCGCAGCCACTATTTAAATGTGGCGCCCAAATCGGTGATTGGTCGCGGGCAGCGGCCGCGACCAATCAGCAGAGCGGTGTTTAACTTTAGCGCCAAGATCACTGATTGGTCGCGTGAGGAGAGCGCGACCAATCAGCGAATCGTATTGGTGAGGAGCGGGGAGCGGAATCGTATTAGTGAGCACCGGGGAGCGCCGCTGCCCGTGCGGATACTTCCACTGCGAGAAGCCTGGAGATGAGCGACTGCTCGCAGCAGAAGTATCCCGACGCGCAGCGCCGCTCCCCGGTCCTCCCTTCACACCCTAGCCGCTGATGTCCCCACAGTATCCGCATGGTGTTACAAAGATCCGGACATTTGTGTTAAAAATCGCTGATTGGTCGCTGGCGGTGCCCGCGACCAATCACCGATTTGGGCACCAAATTTAAATATCGGCTGCGACCAATCACCGATCTTGGCTCCACATTTAAACACCACTGTGCTGATTGGTCGCCGATGCTGGGCGCGACCAATCACCGATTTTGGCGCACATTTAAATAGCGTCCGCGACCAATCAGTACAGCGGTGTTTAAATGTAGAGCCAATATCGGTGATTGGTCGCGGCCGATATTTAAATTTGGCGCCCAAAACATAAAAAACCTAATGACAGAAGAAAGGATCTGCAGGATCGGTGATGGTAGTTACTGGGAACCCCACCAATCACTAGAGTGGGGATCCCTATCCTCTCTTATGGATGAAATAGTATGGAGCCGTTGCCAGGCATGCGCACTGCCACACTCCATTCAGTGTCTATGGGACTGATGGGGACAGCCGAGAACATCAGCAGCCGCGTATATATATATATATATATATATATATATATATATATATATACACAGTACAGACCAAAAGTTTGGACACATCTTCTCATTTAAAGATTTTTCTGTATTTTAATGACTATGAAAAATGTACATTCACACTGAAGGCATCAAAACTATGAATTAACACATGTGGAATTATATACTTAACAAAAATGGTGAAACAACTGAAATTATGTCTTATATTATAGGTTTTTCAAAGTAACCACCTTTTGCTTTGATGACTGCTTTGCACACTCTTGGCATTCTCTTGATGAGCTTCAAGAGGTAGTCACCGGAAATGGTTTTCACTTCACAGGTGTGCCCTGTCAGGTTTAATAAGCGGGATTTCTTGCCTTATAAATGTGGGACCATCAGTTGTGTTGTGCAGAAGTCTGGTGGATACATAGCTGATAGTCCTACTGAATAGACTGTTAGAATTTGTATTATGGCAAGAAAAAAGCAGCTAAGTAAAGAAAAACAAGTGGCCATCATTACTTTAAGAAATGAAGGTCAGTCAGTGCGAAAAATTGGGAAAACTTTGAAAGTGTCCCCAAGTGCAGTTGCAAAAACCATCAAGTGCTACAAAGAAACTGGCTCACATGAGGACCGCCCCAGGAAAGGAAGACCAAGAGTCACCTCTGCTTCTGAGGATAAGTTTATCCGAGTCACCAGCCTCAGAAATCGCAGGTTAACATCAACTCAGATTAGAGACCAGGTCAATGCCACACAGAGTTCTAGCAGCAGACACATCTCTACAACAACTGTTAAGAGGAGACTTTGTGCAGCAGGCCTTCATGGTAAAATAGCTGCTAGGAAACCATTGCTAAGGACAGGCAACAAGCAGAAGAGACTTGTTTGGGCTAAAGAACACAAGGAATGGACATTAGATCAGTGGAAATCTGTGCTTTGGTCTGATGAGTCGAAATTTGAGATCTTTTGTTCCAACCACCGTGTCATTAACTTGTTAATAACCTGCAGTCTATAATGAGCCGTGTTAATAATATGATCCCACCAATAGTGACTCTGTATGGCCAATTTGACAATAAACAGTGTTGGTATTGTACTTTTTATTTTTCATCACTAGATGGCAGTGCAGCAGTGTAAATGTGTGAGAGAATGGGATGATGGCGCCATTACTGATCATTATGTAAAATCAGGAGCTGACCTTCTTTATTAGTAAATTACGATGTAATTCAGGTTAATGATTCTTATGATTTTGCTAATAAAAACACTATTGCATTGTACACGTGTCGTTGTGTGATTGATCTAGATCCCAGCAGCCTCAATTGTCCGCTATTATTGAGAAGTCTTGGCTGCTAGATATGGCAGTGTCATCAATCTCAAGAAGCCTTTTATTCTCACATACATGATAGAATCCAATAGTAAACATCAGCATATCCCTTCCAGGAGCGGAACGACATCGGTCACAGAGGGTGCGACCGGATCCGTGCAGGAGGGGGGTCGGCCGCCACCAGCACCTATTTCAGTTAGAGGTGCATGCAAGGACACACATTCAGCTGAAATGTATTGAGACGCAGAGACCATCTGTGTCCCTGCACCGCAATACACCCTGCCAGCCAATCAGAGGCCGGCTGTTGACGTTGGTGTGCCAGTCGCAGGCGGCACATGACCGTGACGTCATGCACCATGCCAGCAAGACGAAGCTAGATGCCAGTTCCTTCAATTGCTATAGACGAATATGCTGCGAGTTGTGGGAGTGGAGGAAGGGAAGAAGAATAATTTATTTATTTTTAAATGTATTGGAGAAGAACAGGAAACATTATTAATGGAAGGGGCACAGGATGGGGGACATTATACCAGGAAGGGTACAATAAGAAAGCACAGCAACACACTGCAAGGGACAATACATATGCAGACACTGAGAACATAAGAGCTAAACTGCATTATTGCTAAATAAAATGTACTTACAAAAAATGAAGGCTCTTAGCGCACAAATTGGCCAATTCATGTATGCCCATCAACCACGACAAGGTAGCCTCCGCATGATGGTTAACTAACCTCTTAAACATGCCTCTCTTGGGCTATAAGCCTACAATATAAATGGGCAAACATGCCTCTCTTGGGATAGAAACCTACAAATTTAAGTGGGCAGGTAGAATCCAACACTAATTAAAAGCACCCTTGGGCTGATGGGTGCTTATACCAGGAAGGGTCCCAGGATGGAGTGCATTATACCAGGAAGGGTCCCAGGATGGAGTGCCTTATACCAAGAAGGGTCCCAGGATGGGGAACATTATACCAGGAAAGGGCCCAGGATGGGGGACATTATACCAGGAATGTGCTCAGGATGGGGGACATTATACCAGGAATGTTCTCAGAATGGGGTACATTATACCAGGAAGATGCCCAGGATGGAGTGCATTATACCAGGAGGTGCTCAGGAAGGGTAACATTATACCAGGAAGGTGCCAAGGATGTAGTGCATTATACCAGGAAGGTGCTCATGATGTAGTGCATTATACCAGGAAGGTGCTCCGGATGGGGAACATAATACCAGGAAAGGGCGCAGAATAGAGCACATTATACAAGGAAGAGGCCCAAGATGTACAGTTGAAACCAGAAGTTTACATACACTATATAAAAAGACACATATGCATGTTTTTCTCAATATCTGACATGAAATCAGAATAAACCTTTCCCGTTTTTTTAAATGCCTTAATACATTCTCTCTCTCCTTATTCTGGCATTTGGCAAATATTAAAAATTATGGTAATCCTAATTGACCTAAAACGGGAAAGGGCATCAGCGTTCCCATGTAACTTCCCAGGCCTATGCTCTACGTGAAAGTTGAAGTCCTGAAGAGCTAGGAACCATCTAGTTACCCTGGCATTGTTACCCCTCTTTTCCCTCAACCATCTCAACGGGGCATGGTCTGACAACGGGCACAGGACAGTGTATGGAACTATGCTTTAAACCTGCAGGAGGCGCTGAGGGCCATCAAACAGGTAGACCCTGACAGTGTGCGTGATGAAAACAGACTGTTAACTGAGCAGTTTATTGAGGGTTTACTGTCCAGCGCCCACCGAACCCAGCTGCGCATAGTGGCTCTGCAAAACCCTGACTTAGACTTTGCTAAGTTTAAGGACAGGGCCATCTCGGTGCTACGAGAACCAGCACCAGGTGGCGCTACAGCTCACCGCCGCCCAGATATCACCTACCACCAGGAGGTGGCACCCTTTTCCCCGAAGCCTGTAGGAGCTGATGCGCAAACTCTGGACAGTGCCCCGTCAACAGACCTGCACCATCAGGTCCAAGAGCTAACTAAAAGTGTAGCAGAACTAACCAAAACTGTACAGTCCTTGCAGGTGTATCCCAAAGGAAAGAGCCAGCTGGCTTCCAGTCCGGAGGACATCCCATGGCGCCAACAGAAGAGGATTCCACCATCCAGAGGAAGGAACAGCGACCGCTACGACCAGGACGGCCAACCCATCTGCCGCCGCTGCAACCAGCCAGGACATTATGCAAGGTACTGTCATTTAAACGAGCAAAACCTGGGGCAGAGGGCCAACCCCTAGGCATAAGACCACCAGGCCCATCAAGCTGGCGAGACAAATGTAGCACCCTGAGGATTCGGCTGCTACAGGGGTATTGCACCTCAAGCCAGAGGTGTGATATTCCACTCCCGGGTAAGGATGGAGTGTGGAACTGAGCTCAGTTAGCTGCATGCACTACATACATCCCATTTCCGGAGGACAGACCGATGGTACTCCCACTAGAGAAATGTGCAGGTACGACAGTGTCTGTTCCTGGCTGGAGTGGGAGGGGGGTGGAACATCCCAGTAGTGTAGGGGCAGATAGGGGGAGCAGCCTGGGTAAAGCTAGGAGCTCATTGGGTGCTGGTCACCTGAGCTCAACCATAGAGGGAGTATATAAGGTGGGAACCATCTTAGATCAGGGTCAGTCAGTGAGAAGTCAGTCTTTTGCAGAGTGAGGTCAGTCTGTCAGAGTTGAGCAGAGGAGAAGAGCAGCTCCAAGGCCAAGAGAGAGAGAGAGGAGAAAGAAAGACCCAGAGGGGGAGAAAGAAGGAACTCCAAGAGCCCAAATTAGACCAGAGGGTGAAGAGTTGGCAACAGGGTACCGGATCCCAAGCTGGCAGAGGCTACAGCACACGTTAGCCAGAGACCGGAGGTCGTGGGCAGGATCTGCCACGACCACCCACCAAATCCACCCGGAAGGCAGACCAGGAATAGGGTCAGGGAACCCAGAGACAAGGGTTTACCACAAAGAGGCCCGAGGGAGCCGGACATAGGTGGATCCCTGGTGGGGAAGGCCAGAGAAGAGGACAGGACAGAAAGGGAGCTCAGAACCACGCTCCGGAACTACTTGGGGGTTGGCCGAGTCCAGGACCTGGTGGACGCAGCACGGCTCGGGTGGTCACTCAAGGCCGGAGTGACCGGTACAAAAACAGCAGTAAGTAAAAACCCTGAACTGCACAACCCGACTCTGACTCTCATTACCATCTTCACTGCACTTCCACAACCACCATCCTCTGCACCTGACCCCCTGAGGCCATACCCCTCCCGTTGGGGGTTATACTACCGAAGCTGCACAAACACCATCAGCCTCAGCGGACCCTGCTGCAGCGGCGGCCGTAGTGACCGCAATTCAACGGGTGGCGTAGTCGACATAAAGAACATCCAGTAACATCATAGGACTGCCACACACTGAGCTTGACACCCTGGGCACGGACCGGGTCACCGCCACTCGGAGACTACAACCCCCATCTGATCCGGCTCCGGGTATCCCCCAAACAGCACTGGCCCAGGGGGCGCGTCAACTTTGGCGTAGTCGGCAGGATAACGTGCCCGCAACAACCGGGTACTGCGTGCCTGAAGAAAAGAACACCGTTACCTCAAAAAGAAGTCTCCTGCCGGTTCCGGAGGGTCCCCGCCAACGGACCCCATCACAGGTCGTTTCCCGCCGGTTATCCGCCATTTGCAGCTTTTTCCCGCCATCCATGGAGTTTCCCGCCACTGGGAGACGATTCCCGCCATTTCCAAGGATTTCCCGCCTTGGGGGAGCGGACGCCATTATGGGCGTGCCAGAGGGTGGCAAAAGGCCACCTCCCATCGTGGGCCAGGTCAAAGAATGGCGCCAAAAGCGGAAACCGCGCCCACCAACAGAGACTGTGATGCTGGAAGTGTCCATCAGCGTAAGAGAACTGCCCCTGGAACTGACAATCACTAAGTTGCCCCGGGACCACCCTCAATGTGGGCGGAGACAGAACAAGAGAACAAAGATGGGTGTCGCCTGGAGCAGTCTGGAGAGAGCGCACCCGGAGACAAGACGTCTGGAAGAGAGTCCAGAGAAAGCCTACCCGGAGATGGAGGGAGAGTCAGGCAGCACCGACCCAGTGGTCAGGAGCCTGTTGCAGGTCGCCACTCCAGAAGGCCTGCTGGAGATCCTAGCACAGCTCCCCCGAGACCGGGAGTGTGCACAGACCGCGCTGGAGGGCCTCGCACGGAGGATGGCCCGGGTGCAGCGAGAGACGTTGGCGGAGTGGAGCCGAGAGATGGCCCAGCAGACCGAGACTCGTCAGCGGAGCACGCCGCCCGAGACGAGGAGACAGACTGCCTCTGAGGATGGCGCAGGAGGACTGAAGGCCGGAGACGGCGCCGAGAAGGGAGCCGAACGAATGGAGGCAGGTAAAGGGGACGTCACTACCCCGAGCCGGGAAACCGCGTGCCTGCCCCAGCTCCCCGTCGCAGAGCCCGAAGTACCCCCTGCCGTGCCCGTCGCTGCAACGTCACCGCCGCAGACTAGGCCTCAAACGGAAGCCGCGACCCCTGTGACGTCACACGCCTCGACCCCGAGCGTGGCCAAGCAGGAAGTACCATCGGCCTGGTCGCAAGGCCTAGTACCCCCGGGCGACGCAATACCAACAGCGCCCCCTACCTCCGCGGAGCCCCCGGCCTGGTCGCAGGGCCAAGTAACACAGGGCGCCGCCGTTCTTATGGTGCCCTTTACTTTCAAGGTGCCCCAAGCCTGGTCGCAAGGCCTGGGCAACCCGGGCGCCGCTACCACCACTGCGCCCATAAAAACAAGAATGCCGCACCTGGGTGAAGACCTGTTCGCCCAACATACGTGCCCGGATGGGCAGCCCTTCGTATGGCCCCAGGAATACATCCAGCTGGAGCTGCAAAAAGCAAGGGCCATGTGCGAACCCCTGATCCCGGCTCCAAAGCCCATAAAGAGGATCTCGCCCCCGCTAGAAGAGACCCAGTTTGAGTGGGATCCCACCGGAGAAGACCTCATGGGGTTCACTCAGGAGACTCGGGCAGCCGCAGCGGAGCGTGCAGAGTGCTGCCGCCAGCAGCTCGAGGTCTTTGAGAGGGAGCGGAGAGAGAGGCGGGTCCGGGAACAGCAAGCCCAAATAAGGAGCGCGGAGCAGAAGAGCCGGACCAGGAGAAACCCCCGTGCAGCGCATGGTCCCCGTACCATCGGGACTGTGATAAAGTTCAATCTGCAGCATGGGTGGGGTTTCATCAGGGATCACCGCACCCCAGGCGACGTCTTCGTGACCAGGAGAGACGTTGAGTCCCACCTACCGGAGGGACACAGAGGTCGTGACCTGTATTTAGGGGACGAGGTCACCTTCACCCGGCACAAGTGTGCCAAAGGACCCTACGCCCTCCATGTGCATCGCCTGACGGAGGAGGAGCTGCGGTGTGAGGAGGAGCAAGAGGACCCGGACGGGTCTGAAACTGAAACTGTCCACAAAGAAAGAGCAGGAGGACGCCGTCGCTGAAGTACGGTAGAGAGAGACTGTATAAAGTTGCCCGTCGGGGTACCAAGAACTGTTACTTAGTTAAAATATAGTCCTCGTTGGGACCAGCCAAGAGTGAACTGTTAACCCCGTGTGTCCCTGTTCCCATTACCTGGCCGAGGACTGAGAGCGGCCATGCCTTCCCTTTGTATATAGTTGCGCTTCCTAAAGCGCCCCCTACTGGTTTTATAGGAAAACCGTGTTTCTTCAAGAGACTGTCGCACTTTACCCGGTCACAAGTTGCACAGTGACCGGAGGAACCAGAAACAAGAATGTTTATATGAAAAGTTTATTGCTGCTGATAATGTTTAAATGTTTTATATGTTTATATGTTGATGTTTTATGAAAAAATAATTGTATGTTTTGGATGTTTTTATATCTTACAGCCCGAGGACGTGCTGTAATTTACCAGGGGGGAATGTAGCACCCTGAGGATTCGGCTGCTACAGGGGTATTGCACCTCAAGCCAGAGGTGTGATATTCCACTCCCGGGTAAGGATGGAGTGTGGAACTGAGCTCAGTTAGCTGCATGCACTACATACATCCCATTTCCGGAGGACAGACCGATGGTACTCCCACTAGAGAAATGTGCAGGTACGACAGTGTCTGTTCCTGGCTGGAGTGGGAGGGGGGTGGAACATCCCAGTAGTGTAGGGGCAGATAGGGGGAGCAGCCTGGGTAAAGCTAGGAGCTCATTGGGTGCTGGTCACCTGAGCTCAACCATAGAGGGAGTATATAAGGTGGGAACCATCTTAGATCAGGGTCAGTCAGTGAGAAGTCAGTCTTTTGCAGAGTGAGGTCAGTCTGTCAGAGTTGAGCAGAGGAGAAGAGCAGCTCCAAGGCCAAGAGAGAGAGAGAGGAGAAAGAAAGACCCAGAGGGGGAGAAAGAAGGAACTCCAAGAGCCCAAATTAGACCAGAGGGTGAAGAGTTGGCAACAGGGTACCGGATCCCAAGCTGGCAGAGGCTACAGCACACGTTAGCCAGAGACCGGAGGTCGTGGGCAGGATCTGCCACGACCACCCACCAAATCCACCCGGAAGGCAGACCAGGAATAGGGTCAGGGAACCCAGAGACAAGGGTTTACCACAAAGAGGCCCGAGGGAGCCGGACATAGGTGGATCCCTGGTGGGGAAGGCCAGAGAAGAGGACAGGACAGAAAGGGAGCTCAGAACCACGCTCCGGAACTACTTGGGGGTTGGCCGAGTCCAGGACCTGGTGGACGCAGCACGGCTCGGGTGGTCACTCAAGGCCGGAGTGACCGGTACAAAAACAGCAGTAAGTAAAAACCCTGAACTGCACAACCCGACTCTGACTCTCATTACCATCTTCACTGCACTTCCACAACCACCATCCTCTGCACCTGACCCCCTGAGGCCATACCCCTCCCGTTGGGGGTTATACTACCGAAGCTGCACAAACACCATCAGCCTCAGCGGACCCTGCTGCAGCGGCGGCCGTAGTGACCGCAATTCAACGGGTGGCGTAGTCGACATAAAGAACATCCAGTAACATCATAGGACTGCCACACACTGAGCTTGACACCCTGGGCACGGACCGGGTCACCGCCACTCGGAGACTACAACCCCCATCTGATCCGGCTCCGGGTATCCCCCAAACAGCACTGGCCCAGGGGGCGCGTCACAAATATGTGGGAGGACGACCGGTCCTACCTGTCGTGCTGGACGGCTTTCCAATGAGCGCGTTGCTGGACACTGGATCCCAAGTGACCACCATCCCCTACATTCTTTACTGTACTGACTCTGATATTACCCGCCATCCAGATGAACATTTGAGCATTTATGCCAGCAATGGTCAACCCGTACCTCAGGTGGGGTTCAAAGAAGTGACCATAAAGTTGGCAAAGTGGAACTGCCAGCACAAGGACTGATTATTGTCGACATTGATCGCTGAGAAAGTCATCCCATGATAACCATGGGCACTAATGTCATTGAAAATTGTCTTGCAGAGATAATTGTCTTGTTACAGCAGGTTGCGGAGACCGCCAGATCCAGCCAGCAGCCGGTTCTACAAAGAGAGATCAGAGCCCTGATGAAAAGACAACAGGTAGAACTGTCTGGTGGTGAAATTGGCAGTGTCAGGATGTGTGACCCATTCCCTATTGCCATGCCCCTAAGAAGTGAAATTATGATATGGTGCCGGGCAGCTATTGGTCTAAGGGGTAGAGATTACCAGGCCATGGTAGAGCCCGTCTACTCTGACAGTAGGCCCACAATTTTGACAGCCCGGGGGGTGGTTGATGTCCGCCATTGGAGGGTACCCGTCCGCATCATTGGGGAGAGAGAAGTCCATTTGCCCCGGTATGCCACTCTAGCCAAACAGTTCACTGTCAACCAGAATTCTATAAAGACAGTGGAACCCTTGCCTCCATCCCAACAGGCAGAGGATAACAGCTACAAGGAACAAATGGAGGACTGGTGCCAGAAGCTGCATGTGGGCACTGACTCCACCTCTCCACACTGAAAACAAGGAGTGTACCGGGTGGTACAGGAATACAAAAGGGTCTTCCGTAAACATCCACTTGACTTCGGGCAGGTAAAAGGGGTTCAACACCATATCCCCACGGGAGACCATCCTCCCATTAAAGAAAGGCACCGGCCTGTACCCCCTGCACACTACCAAAATGCCAAAGGGATGTTGCGAGAAATGAAGGAGGCTGGGGTAATAAGAGACAGTTGTAGCCCCTGGGCAGCTCCATTAGTTCTTGTAAAGAAAAAGGATGGCGCTATGAGAATGTGTGTAGACTACAGGAAAATCAACCGCATAACACACAAAGATGCACACCCGTTACCCAGAATAGAGGAATCACTAGCTGCATTAAAGTCTGCTAACTATTTCTCCACTTTGGCTCTTACTAGTGGGTATTGGCAGGTTCCTGTAGCAGAGGTGGATAAGGAAAAGACCGCATTCACCTCCCTGATGGGCCTCAGCGAGTTCAACTGCATGCCATTCTGGCTCTGTAGCGCCCCAGGAACCTTCCAGCGGTTGATGGAGTGCTATCTGGGACATAAGAATTTCGAGACAGTCCTGCTGTACCTAGATGACGTCATTGTATACTCCCAGACGTATGAGAACCATCTGAAGCACCTGGCGGAAGTGTTTGACTCACTGGCTGGCTTTGGTCTAAAGGTGAAGCCCTCAAAATGTCATCTGCTGAAGCCCAAGGTACAGTACCTGAGGCACGGGGTGAGCGCTGACGGTGTAGCTCCAGATCCCGATAAAATCACAGTAATCAAGGACTGGCCAAGACCCTCCACCGTATAGGAAGTGCGGCAGTTCCTCGGATTGGTAGGCTACTACCGAAGATTTATTCCAGGCCTCACCAAGATGGCAGCACCCATGCTGGACCTCCTGATAGGCCAGTCCAGGAAGGCCAAAAACCAGAAGCCGCCATTCAAATGGGACAAGCTGGAAGATGAGTCCTTCCACCAGCTGAAAATGGCCCTCACGGGGGACGAGATCCTGGCTTACCCTGATTATGGCCAGCCCTTCATCCTCCACACGGACGCGAGTGTGACACCCCAGGGGTCTGGTTGCCACAGTAATAGAGATATTATGTCTGAGAGCAAGTGGGAGGTTTCTCTGGTCAGGAGCCCTAAGCATGCAACACTGCCCGCCCAGACCTGGGAGGGGAGGAATCTGCCCTTATAAACTGGGTCTGGGGCGGGATTAAGTTAGTCAGAGCCTGGAGAGGGAAAGTGCTACTAATTATGTTTCTCAGTTACCCTGCAGATTTATTTGGACTAACAGGTTATGGACACTGGATAACCGGAACAATCTTGTAGATAGTTGCACCATTTGTGCCTCTTGCGAAGACGGCCGCGGAAGAGAAAACCTGTCTGGCGTGGCCTACTTGCGGCCCAAAGTAGCTAGCTCCAGCCTTGCAGCCACGCCCAGGGCCAACGCAAGGGGTTTGCTTTGGACAGGTCCCCTACTTCGCTTAAAACTTCACCTTGGGTGATATGGACACCCGGTTTCGGACACGCCGTGATCTTTAAAGAACTATAGCTTCTTGTAAATATGTTATTGTATTATTGTTATACCCTGCATTTATGTTTCTTTAAAAATATGTTTAGTCCCGGAGTACTAAAATTTACTAGGGGGGAATGTGACACCCCAGGGGTCTGGTTGCCACAGTAATAGAGATATTATGTCTGAGAGCAAGTGGGAGGTTTCTCTGGTCAGGAGCCCTAAGCATGCAACACTGCCCGCCCAGACCTGGGAGGGGAGGAATCTGCCCTTATAAACTGGGTCTGAGGCGGGATTAAGTTAGTCAGAGCCTGGAGAGGGAAAGTGACAACAGGAGCTCTGTAGGAGCAGGAGCGAGTGCCAGAGGCTGGCAGCTAGAGAGCTCGCCTTGGCTGAAGACACTAATACCGGACACGGAGTCCGAGGCTGTGGGGACATCCAGGTCCAGCAGCAGAATCCAACCGGCAGGGGATTCCATGTCCTCTGGCCTTAGAAACCCGAAGGCACGGTCACAAGCAAGGGACCAGCACCGCCATCGTGAAGCGAAGGCTGACGGAAGGCCCCAAGTCACCGGCCATACGGGTGAGCACCACACGGTATACTCAGGGACGTGGGCTACTTCTACCCGCATAGAGCAAGGTAGCCAGGAAAGAGTGCAGATAGTCGGGGAGGCCTACAACTCCACCTGGCCAGGGGAGATCCTGCTTGCTCACAGACTGACCAGGCCCCTACTGCTAACCAGTACTCCCGGGAGGGTCTGCTTTATACCATCAGTAAAGGCCCTGTACTGCACCACACATCTCTGTTATTCCTTGCCGCACCAGCACCATTACTACTGGAACGCTCACACCATCACTCCCATCATCCACCTTAGCTGCCCTGAGGCAATACTTCTCCCGTGGGGAGTTATCCCATACTCGGCTGCGCAAACAACATCAGCCTCAGCGGTCGGCAGCGCAGCGGCGGTCCTCACTGACCGCAATCCACGGGTGGCGTAGTCAGACATTGTTCTTACCTATAGACTGCCACTGGTTTGACCGCCCTGGGCACGGACCGGGTCACCGCCACGGAGGACTACAACCCCCAGCGATCCGGCTCCGGGTATCCCCCTGGACCACACAGGCCCAGGGGGCGCGTCAATTTTGGCGTAGTCGGCAGGATTTTGTGCCCACAACCACCAGGTACTGCGTGCCTGAAAAAGAGACTTTTAAACTTACCTGTGGTGAAGTTTCCCGCCGTCCGGAGTCGTTTCCCGCCATCCGGAGCCGATTCCCGCCATCAGACGCCATCTTGGACCGTTTCCCGCCGTCTTCTGCCTTCTTCCCGCCATCCGCAGCTGCTTCCCGCCTTCGGACGCCATCTTCGGGACGCCGCACGGGAAGAAGAGGGGCGTGGACGCCGAAAGCGCGCGAGATCCGAAGCTCCGCCCCACGCTCCGCCCCACGCTCTGACGCTGCGTAAGGTCCTGGAAGGAAGGAAGAGCGACGCTGACGTCATCGGAGCGCGACGCCAGGTCCTCAACCCCGACGATCGACTGCGGAGCCGCGGCCTACGGAAGAAGAGCATCGCAAGGTAGGCCACGGTCCACTAGGGGGGAAGGAGGATGTCGGACACCGAGGGGAGCTCCACTGCCACAGCCACCGCCAGCGCAACCGCTGCAGCAGTCATGCCATTCACCATGCCCTATATCCCGGGGGCAACCTGGCTGCCCCAGTACTCAGGAGAGTCACATACCCTGAGTGACTTTAGGGAAAGACTTGATAGCCTCTTCCAGGTATACCCCCTCACAGAAGAGCAAAAAGTGAGCATTCTGGTGGCCCAGTTAATCGGGGCAGCCCAAAGGGAGGTAAAGTCCTGGTCACCTGGGAAGACGAGGACTGTCAGAGAGATACTAGCCCGGCTGAAAGACACGTTTGACACCCGCACCTCAGCCGAGATAAAACTAAGATTTTATGGGTGCAAACAACGGGCACATGAAAGTATAACAGACTATGCTCTAAACCTACAAGAGGCCCTGAGAGCCATTAAGCAGGCAGACCCTGACAGCGTGGGAAATGAAGACAAGCTATTGACTGAACAATTTATTGAGGGTCTACTGTGCAATGCCCACCGAACCCAGTTGCGAGCAATGGCCTTACAGGACCCTGACCTGGACTTTGCACAGTTCAAGGACACAGCCATCCGGCTGCTCCAAGAACCGGCACCAGGTGGAGCTGTGACCCACAGGCGCCCTGCTATCACTTATCACCAGGACGCGGCGTCCTTGTCTGCAGGGCCTGTGGGAGCTGATGCGCAGGCTTTGAACAATGACCCGGCTACAGACCTGCACCATCAGGTCCAAGAGCTGACTAAGAGCGTTGCCGCGCTAACCAGAACTGTGCAGTCTTTATGACTCGCCCCCTGGGCCGTGGGGCACTCGGATCCGGGCAATAGGGGGAACGATGGGAGTAGTAGTGGCAACCCGATTCCGTGGCTCAGGGTGGTCAGACCAGTGGTAGTCTGTTATGTGCTATTGATTATGTCCGACTACGCCACCCGTGGATTTGCGGTCATTAGGTACCGCCGCTGCAAGGCAGACCGCTGGGGCTGATGAGGTGTGCAGCTGGGATGGTGTGACTCCCCACGGGAAGAGTGCAGCCCCAGGGCAGTGTAGTGGATGGTGGGAGTGATGGTGGTGAGAGTCCCAGTACCAGTAGTGCTGGAGGCGCGAAGGAGCACACAGACAATAGGTTGCAGTCCAGGGTCTTTACTGAAACAGGTAAACTGACCCATAAACAGTCCCAGCTAGGAGGGGACCTGGATGTCTGAGAGCAACGGGAAATTGGCCCTGGTCAGGGTGAGGGTGTAGGCCTACCGTGCTTTCTGCGCTTCTTCTGGCTATCTCCTCGTTATAGGGTAACAGCCCACGTTTCCGAGCTTTCCGTGTATTCTCGCCTGTATGGCCTGCGACGTGGGTTCCTTTCTGCTCCCAGCCTTGTACGGCTCTGCTGGTCCCTTCTGTTGTGGCAGAGCCTCCAGGCTTCTTAGGCCAAGGAATATACAGTCCCTTGCAGACTGGTTCTCTGCTGGGGGATGTAGAATCCTCCCAGCCTCAGACACCAAAGTCTGGTAAAGTAAGTCTTTTCTCTGCCAAGACAGGCTCTCTTCGCCTCTTGTCTCTTGTTTGTGGCTCTCCTGCTGCCACACTTCCTCTTAGGTTACAATGCAACTGTCTGTCCCTGCTCTGCTGAGACACGTCTCAGTCCTGAGACAGGTCATCTGGTTCTCTCTAACCCTGCTCCCAGTACCAGCTTTTATAGGGGCAGCCAGCTCCCCCTACTGGCCTGAGACAGGAGGCATTGCATGCTAATGTTCCCCTGACTAGAGAACCTCCCCCTTGCTCTCAGACACAGCTTTAATTACACTTGTGGCATCCAGGCCAGGGTGACACATTCCCCCCTAGTGAAATTTTGTACTCCGGGACTAAACAATAAACAAAGACAATATGCATAACAATAAAACATTAATAGACAGACGACGCACAAATTGAGTTCTTAAGGTCACAGTGCGGCCTGTGACCGGGTGTCCATATCACCAATACAACGGGGAGCCTTAACCAGGTGGGGGTCTGTCCTACCCCAAGTCCTTCACAGTCTTAGTTCATTCCCGGGTTAGGCTCTGAACGCAGTCCATACAAGGTCCCGGTTATAAAAAGTCCTTAACCTTTGAGTCCTTACGGTAGCTGCAAGAAACTGAAACACAGAATTACCAAACATGCATGTAACTTGGCAAACAATTCAACATTTAGCAACAGGATTATTTACAATTTTAGTACACTCTATATTTTCCAGCGAGCGGGTATCTGCCCCTTTGTGCTCCTGGTTGATCTGCGTAGCCCACTGTCTGGTGGTGGACCAACCTGGCTTTCCCCACTAGCGTTAGGGGTACAGCTACCAGCTGGGTGTACAGGTAGGGCAGGCAGCTGTCTGCGGGTCCTTTGGCTTACCGCAGGCATGGCAGGCTCACTGTCAGCAGAGGGTTGACTCTCCTGGGCTGCTGGTACAGGCTCTTCTGCCTCTGGAACCGCTTGCTCCTCTTCACCTTCCGGCTCTGGTGTTGGTTGTTGCTGTGCCGGTTGCAGGAAATGCAGGACGGGTACCACTATGGCATCATTTATGCGAGTCCAGGACTGAGGGAACTCTCCGAGAACGGTGCTGATCATTTCTTCCTTGTCCTCTGCGGGTTCAAGGTCACTCTGATCCTCTTCTGCACTACGGAGTTGCTCGGGGCACCTTTCTCTGGAGACGACACTAGTGGTTTCTCCTCCGTCCTTGGTGATTACGCACACCTTTGGGTTGTCGTGATCAGACTGCAGTACGGTGTAGGGTTCCCTTTCCCACTGGTCGTCCAACTTATGTAGCCTTCTTTTCCGCTTCAGGACTTGCTCACCAGGTTCTAGGGGACCAGCAGGGGCGTGTTGGTTGAAGAGTTTTTCTTGCCTCTCTCTCGCCTGGGCCAGGCTCTTCTCCACACTTTCCTGTACCTTCTTGTACTGCAGTTGCCTTTCCGTATCCCAGTCCGCATCCGGGGAGGTGTCCTCAGGTATTATGACTCCCATCTCCAGGTCTACGGGCAGCTTACCTGGTCTAGCTCGCATCAGGTAAGCCGGGGTGCAGTTTGTAGCATTCACCGGGATATTGTTGTATAGGTCTATCAGGTCCGGCAGTTTTTCTGGCCACAGGCTGCGTTCCTCCAGGGGCAACGTCTTCAGGAGATCAATGACTATATTGTTCATCTTCTCACACATCCCGTTGGTTTGTGGATGGTAAGGCGTTGTCCGAATCTTCTTACAGCCATAGAGGTTGCAGAACTCCTGGAAGATTTCAGCCTCGAACGCTGGACCCTGGTCTGTCAGGACCTGTTCCGGATACCCGTGTGGACGGCAGAAATATTGCTGGAAGGCTCTGGCCGCTGTTTGGGCTGTCAAGTCCTTTACCGGGACCACCACTAGGAAACGGGAATAGTGGTCCACGATTGTCAGGGCATAGATGTATCCAGACCGGCTTGGAGCCAATTTGACGTGGTCCAGAGCTACCAGCTCAAGAGGCTGCGTGGTGACGATGGGCCTCAAGGGTGTCTTCTGGCTGGCACGGTCCTTCCTCCTTAGGTGACAAGGGCCACAGTCTCTGCACCATTTTTCTACAGCTCCTCTCATGCCGACCCAAAAGAATCTTCCTCTTAGTAGGAACTCCAGTTTCTTCCAACCGAAGTGTCCCGCTCTGTCATGGTAAGCCCCCAGGACCATAGCTGCATCCCGCCTTGGGACCACGACTTGCCAGGTCAGCTCGTGCGTCCGGTGGTTGACAATCCTTCTGCACAACTTGCCTTCGTAGAGGAACAGCTTGCTCTTCTCCTTCCATAGCTGCTTGGCTTCCTCTGGGGCATCTGGATCTAAGCGGGCGTCTTCCCGGGTCAGCAGATCTTTCACCAGGCGGACTGCAGGGTCACTATCTTGGGTCTCAGCCCAGCTGTGGTGAGGTAGGGGATTGATCATCACAGTTGTTAGATCCTCCTCCTTCACGCGGTGAGAGTATTGAGCGGCTCCATACCGGTGAAACGCGGGGAGTTCTACCTCCTCCAGCTCTTCTGGGTCTTCGTCACCTTCAGGTAAGTGAGGCATCCTCGATAGGGCGTCAGTGTTGGCATTGGTTTTGCCGGCCCGGTACTTGATCACAAAGTCATAGTTGGAGAGACGGGCCATCCACCGCTGTTCTAGGGCACCCAGTCTTGCATTGTCCAGGTGTGTCAACGGGTTGTTGTCCGTGTACACGGTGAACTTTGCGGAGGCCAGGTAATGCTTGAAGCGTTCTGTCACGGCCCACACCACCGCCAAGAATTCTAGCTTGAAGGAGCTGTAATTCTCCGGGTTCCTCTCGGTGGGTCTCAGCTTCCGACTGGCGTACGCGATCACCCTTTCTCTGCCCTGTTGGTTTTGGGACAGTACGGCTCCCAGTCCCACATTACTGGCATCTGTGTGGAGAATGAAAGGCTGGCCATAATCAGGGTAGGCCAGGATCTCGTCCCCTGTGAGGGCCATCTTTAGCTGGCGGAAGGACTCCTCTTCCGGTTTATCCCACTTGAAGGGCGGCTTTTGGCTCCTGGACTTAGACTGTTCGATCAGGAGGTCCTGCATAGGAGCTGCCATCTTAGTGAACCCGGGGATGAACCTTCGGTAGTAGCCTACCAACCAGAGAAACTGTCTCACCTCTTTGATGTTCGAGGGGCTTGGCCAGCTCTTGATTGCCGTGACCTTGTCAGGGTCGGGGGCCACTCCTTCCGCGCTTACCACGTGCCCTAGATACTGGACCTTTGGTTTCAGCAGGTGACACTTCGATGGTTTCACCTTCAGGCCGTAGCCTGCCAGGGCTTCGAACACCTCGGCCAGGTGCTTTAGATGGTCCTCGTAGGTTTTCGAATAGACGATCACGTCGTCCAGGTAAAGGAGGACCGTCTCGAAGTTTCGGTGCCCTAGACAGCATTCCATCAGCCGCTGGAAGGTCCCTGGTGCGTTGCAGAGCCCGAAAGGCATACAGTTGAACTCACTCAGTCCCATCGGGGTGGTGAAGGCGGTCTTCTCCTTGTCAGCCTCTGCCACAGGAACCTGCCAGTACCCGCTAGTAAGGTCCAAAGTAGAAAAGAAGTTAGCTGATTTTAGTGCGGCTAAAGACTCCTCTATTCTAGGCAGCGGATATGCGTCTTTGTGAGTGATATGGTTGATTTGTCTATAGTCGACGCACATTCTCATGGTGCCGTCTTTCTTTTTGACCAGAACCAAGGGGGCTGCCCAGGGGCTACAGCTGTCTCTAATGACCCCAGCTTCTTTCATCTCTCTTAGCATGCCCTTTGCGTTCTGATAATGTGCAGGGGGTACAGGCCTGTGTCTCTCTTTTATTGGTGGGTGGCTTCCTGTGGGGATGTGGTGTTCTATCCCCTTTACTCTGCCGAAGTCTAGCGGGTGCTTACTAAAGACTCTCTCGTACTCCTGTACCACCCGGTAGACTCCTTGTTTTTGGTGCAGGGGAGTGGAGTCAGCACCCACATGGAGTTTCTGGCACCAGTCCTCCTTTTGTTTCTGGGAGCCATTACCCTCCGCCTGTGGAGATGGAGGCAAGGGTTCCACGGCCCTGATAGCTTGGTGTTCGACAACAAACAGTTTGGCGAGTGTAGCATACCTGGGTAAGTGTACTTCCCTCTCCCCAATGTTGAGGATGCGGACGGGCACCCTCCCATGACGGACATCAACCAACCCCCCGGGCTGTCAAAATGGTGGGCCTGCTGTCTGAGTACACGGGTTCTACCATGGCTTGGTAGTCTCTACCTCTCAACCCGATTGCAGTCCGACACCAGATCATCATTTCACTTTTGGGAGGCATGGAAATGGGGAACGGGTCACTCAGTCTTACGCTACCGATCTCACCACCAGACAGTTCTACCTGCTGCCGTCTCATCAGGGCTTTTATCTCCTTGTTGAGGACTCTCTGTTGGCTGGAACTAGCATTCACCGCCACCTGTTGTAAGATTACAATTACCTCTGAAAGACAATTTTCAATTACGTTAGTACCCACAGTTATTTTAGGGTGACTTTCACGACGGTCGATGTCCACAATAATCACTCCCTGTGCCAGCAGTTCAACTTTACCAATTTTAATGGTCATCTCCTTGAACCCCATTTGCGGCACGGGTAAGCCATTACTGGCGATGATGCTCAAGTTACTGTCTGGATACCGTGTGATATCAGCATCAGTCCAATACTGCTTAAAAAGTACATAAGGGATAGTGGTTACTTGTGACCCAGTATCCAGCAAGGCGCTCATGGGGATACCGTCCAGCACCACGGGTAAAACCGGGCGCCCCCCAACGTACTTATTACGCCAATTGTAAGGGCCTGGTGATCTTATGCCTGGGGGTTGGCCCTCTGCCCCAGGTTGGACCCGTTTAAATTACAGTACCTGGAAATGTGTCCGGGCTGGTTGCATCGACGGCAAATGGGCTGTCCATCCTCTGCGTAGCGGTCTGTGGGCCTCCCTCGGAACGACGGGATCCTCCTCTGTCGACGCCACGGGACATCCTCCGGACTTGAAGCCAGCTCGATGGGTCTTGACGGGTCCACTTGCAACGCCTGGACGGTCCTGGTCAACGCCGCGATGCTCCTGGTCAGCTCCTGGACTTGGTGGTGCAGGTCTTTCGACGGGGCTTGGTTCAGGGCCTGTGCATCAGCCCCCACGGGATCCATAGAGGAGGGCGCCGCCTCCTGGTGGTTGGTGAGAGCAGGGCGCCGGGGGTTTATAGCGCCACTGGTTGCAGATTCACGGAGCACCCTTATGGCCCTGTCCTTAAATTGGGCAAAGGTCAGGTCGGGGTTCTGAAAGAACATGAGGCGCAGTTGGGCCCTGTGGGCGCTAGACAGCAGACCTTCTATGAATTGTTCTGTTAGCAGCTTATTCGTTTCCTGCACACTGCCAGAGTCAGTTTGTTGAATAACCCTCAGGGCTTCCTGCAGATTTAGGGCATAGTCTCTGATGCTGTCCTGTGCCCGCTGCTTACATCCATAGAACCTCATTTTAATTTCAGCGGAGGTACGTGTGTCAAAGGTACCCCGCAGCCGGGCCAGAATACCCTTCACAGTCCTTTTCTCCTCAGTGGGCCATGATTTTACCTCCCTCTGGGCTGCGCCAGTTAACTGCCCTGTTAATATGCTGACCTTCTGTTCCTCTGTCAGGGGGTAAACCTGGAACAAACTATACAGCCTTTCCTTAAAGTCAGTTAGGGCATGGGGCTCCCCTGAGTACTTGGGCAGCCAGGCCGCTCCAGGGATGTAGGGCAGGGAAAAGGGCATCACCGCTGCTGCAGCTGCGTTGGTGGTAGTGGGGGCCTCTGTGTCCGACATCTTCCTCCCCCCTAGTCAAGCGTGGCCTACCTTCCGACGATCCTCTTCTGTAGGCCGCGGCTCCGCTGCTGCTGCTCTGGACGAGGACCTTGCGTCGCGTCCTGATGACGTCAGCGTCGCTCTCTCTCCCTTCCAGGACCTTGCGCAGCGTCGGTGCGTGGGGCGGAGCTTCGGATCTCGCGCGGTTTTGACGTCCACGCCCCTCTTCTTCCCGCGCGGCGTCCTGAAGATGGCGTCCGATGGCGGGAAGCAGCTGCAGATGGCGGGAAGACGGCGGGAAACGGTTCAAGATGGCGTCTGATGGCGGGAATCGGCTCCGGATGGCGGGAAGCGACTCCGGACGCCGGGAAACTTCGCCACAGGTAAGTTACAAAAGTCTTTTTCAGGCACGCAGTACCCGGTGGTTGCGGGCATGAAATCCTGCCGACTACGCCAAAGCTGACTCGCCCCCTGGGCCGTGGGGCACTCGGATCCGGGCAATAGGGGGAACGATGGGAGTAGTAGTGGCAACCCGATTCCGTGGCTCAGGGTGGTCAGACCAGTGGTAGTCTGTTATGTGCTATTGTTTATGTCCGACTACGCCACCCGTGGATTTGCGGTCATTAGGTACCGCCGCTGCAAGGCAGACCGCTGGGGCTGATGAGGTGTGCAGCTGGGATGGTGTGACTCCCCACGGGAAGAGTGCAGCCCCAGGGCAGTGTAGTGGATGGTGGGAGTGATGGTGGTGAGAGTCCCAGTACCGGTAGTGCTGGAGGCGCGAAGGAGCACACAGACTATAGGTTGCAGTCCAGGGTCTTTACTGAAACAGGTAAACTGACCCATAAACAGTCCCAGCTAGTAGGGGACCTGGATGTCTGAGAGCAACGGGGAAATTGGCCCTGGTCAGCGTGAGGGTGTAGGCCTACCGTGCTTTCTGCGCTCCTTCTGTCTATCTCCTCGTTACAGGGTAACAGCCCACGTTTCTGAGCTTTCCGTGTATTCTCGCCTGTATGGCCTGCGACGTGGGTTCCTTTCTGCTCCCAGCCTTGTACGGCTCTGCTGGTCCCTTCTGTTGTGGCAGAGCCTCCAGGCTTCTTAGGCCAAGGAATATACAGTCCCTTGCGGACTGGTTCTCTGCTGGGGGATGTAGAATCCTCCCAGCCTCAGACACCAAAGTCTGGTAAAGTAAGTCTTTTCTCTGCCAAGACAGGCTCTCTTCGCCTCTTGTCTCTGGTTTGTGGCTCTACTGCTGCCACACTTCCTCTTAGGTTACAATGCAACTGTCTGTCCCTGCTCTGCTGAGACACGTCTCAGTCCTGAGACAGGTCATCTGGTTCTCTCTAACCCTGCTCCCAGTACCAGCTTTTATAGGGGCAGCCAGCTCCCCCTACTGGCCTGAGACAGGAGGCATTGCATGCTAATGTTCCCCTGACTAGAGAACCTCCCCCTTGCTCTCAGACACAGCTTTAATTACACTTGTGGCATCCAGGCCAGGGTGACACATTTACAGGTCTCTTCTCCAGAAAAGATCCAGCTGGCATCCGGACCGGAGGACGTCCCGTGGCGCCGACTGAGGAGGACCCTACCGGCCATAGGAAGTCCCCAGCAACAGATACAACGAGGACGGACGACCCATCTGCCGCCGCTGCAATCAACCCGGACATATGGCAAGGTACTGTCATTTAAACGGGCACAACCTGGGGTAGAGGGCCAATCCCCAGGCTTAAGATCATCAGGCCCATCGAACTGGCGTGACAAATACGTAGGGGGACGTCCGGTCTTGCCTGTGGTACTGGATGGCATTCCTATGAGTGCCCTACTAGACACCGGGTCACAGGTCACCACCATCCCGTACGTGCTCTTCAAGCAGTACTGGAATGACTCGGACATAACCCGCTACCCAGATGACGACCTGAGCATTATAGCCAGCAATAGTCAGCCCGTGCCACAGATAGGATTTAAAGAGGTGACCATCAAGGTCGGTAAAGTTGAACTGCCGGCACAAGGACTTATCATTGTGGACATTGACCGTCGCGAGAGTCACCCAAAAATAACCCTAGGTACTAATGTAATCGAAAACTGTCTTGCAGAGGTGATTCTTATTTTGCAACAGGTTGCCAAGAACACCAGTTCCAGCCAGCAGCGTGTGCTCCAAAAAGAGATCCGGGCACTGATGAAGCGGCAACAGGTGGAACTATCTGGTGGTGAGATAGGTAGCGTGAGAATGTGTGACCCGTTCCCTATTGCCATTCCCCCAAAAAGTGAGATGATGATTTGGTGCCGGGCAGCTATTGGTCTAAGAGGTAGAGACTACCAAGCAATGGTAGAACCCGTCTACTCAGACAGTAGGCCCACCATTTTGACAGCACGGGGGGTGGTCGATGTACGCCATGGGAGGGTGCCCGTCCGCATCATCAATATCGGAGACAGAGAAGTATACCTGCCCCGGTATGCCACGCTAGCCAAATTGTTCACCATCAACCAGAACTCTGTACAGGCCGTGGAACCCTTGCCTCCATCTCAACCAGAGGAAGGTAACGGCTCTAAGAAACCAATGGAGGACTGGTGTCAGCAACTGCATTTGGGTACTGACTCCACTCCCTCACACCAAAAACAGGGAGTCTATCGGGTGGTTCAAGAGTATGAGAGAGTGTTTAGTAAACACCCGCTAGACTTTGGGCGAGTAATGGGGGTAGAACATCACATCCCAACGGGAGACCATCCTCCCATAAAGGAGAGATATCGACCCGTACCCCCTGCACACTATCAACACGCCAAGGGGATGCTAAAAGACATGAAGGAGGCTGGGGTAATTAGGGACAGCTGTAGCCCCTGGGCAGCTCCACTAGTCTTAGTGAAAAAGAAAGACAACACCATGAGAATGTGTGTAGACTACAGGAAGGTCAACCGTATCACACACAAAGATGCGTACCCGTTACCAAGGATAGAAGAGTCCTTAGCTGCATTAAAATCTGCTAACTTCTTCTCTACTTTGGATCTCACTAGCGGGTACTGGCAGGTTCCTGTAGCAGAGGCGGACAGGGAGAAGACCGCATTCACCACCCCGATGGGACTCAGCGAATTTAACTGTATGCCATTCGGGCTCTGCAACGCACCAGGAACCTTCCAACGGTTGATGGAATGCTGTCTGGGACACCGGAACTTCGAGACGGTCCTATTATACCTGGACGACGTCATCGTCTATTCCAAGACCTATGAGGATCATCTGGAACACCTGGCAGAAGTGTTTGAAGCCCTGGCGAACTATGGCCTAAAGGTAAAACCCTCAAAGTGTCATCTCCTGAAGCCAAAGGTACAATACCTGGGACACGTGGTGAGTGCTGACGGAGTGGCTCCCGACCCTGATAAGATCACCGTGATTAAGGACTGGCAAGACCATCCAGCATAAAGGAAGTGCGGCAGTTCCTCGGGTTGGTAGGCTACTACCGAAGATTCATTCCCGGTTTTACCAAGAAGGCAGCTCCTATGCAGGACCTCCTGATAGGCCAGTCCAGGAAGGCCAAAAACCAGAAGCCACCCTTCAAATGGGAAAAGCTGGAAGAGGAGTCCTTCCGCCAGCTGAAGATGGCCCTCACGGGGGATGAAATCCTGGCGTACCCTGATTACAGCCAGCCCTTTATCCTCTACACGGACGCAAGCAACATCGGGCTAGGAGCCGTACTGTCCCAGATCCAGCAGGGGAGAGAACGGGTAATTGCTTACACCAGCCGAAAACTGCGACCCACGGAAAGAAACCCTGAGAATTACAGCTCGTTCAAGCTAAAGTTCCTGGCAGTGGTGTGGGCAGTAAAAGAACGTTTCAAGCATTACCTTGCCTCTTCCAGGTTCACCGTGTACACGGACAACAACCCGTTGACACACCTGGACACTGCAAGACTGGGTGCCCTGGAGCAGAGATGGATGGCCCGCCTGTCCAATTTTGAGTTCACAATCAAATACCGGGCAGGACGCTCCAATACCAACGCGGACGCCCTGTCCAGAATGCCAAACTTACTGGACGAAGGGGAGGATCCTGAAGAATTGGAAGAGATCGAACTCCCTGCATTTCACCGTCATAGGATTACCCAGTATTCCCACCGTGTGAGGGGCCAGCGATCCGCTACGTTCAACCCCTTATCCCACTACAACTGGGTGGAGACGCAAGACAGTGACCCCGCAGTCAGTCTGGTGAAGGAGATGCTGACCCAGGCTGACGCCCGCCTAGACCCAGATGCTCCGGAAGAGACCAAGCAACTGTGGACGGAGAAGAGCAGACTGTTCCTCTACAAGGAGAAGTTGTGCCGCAGAATGGTCAATTCCCGGACACATGAGCTGATCTGGCAGGTGGTGGTACCGAGACGGGACGCAGCTATGGTGCTGGAGGCCTACCACAATGGGGCAGGGCACTTCGGAAGGAAGAAGCTGGAGTTCCTGCTGCGTGAACGGTTCTACTGGATAGGCATGAGAGGAGCCATTGAGAGGTGGTGTAGAGACTGTGGCCCGTGCAATCTAAGAAGAAGGGACCGTGCCAGCCAGAGGACTCCACTGCAGCCCATCATCACCAGGCAGCCGCTGGAACTGGTCGCTCTGGACCATGTTAAACTGGCTCCAAGCAGAAGCGGGTATGTCTACGCCCTAACCATCGTGGATCACTACTCCCGATTCCTAGTGGTGGTCCACGTCAAAGACTTAACAGCACAAACAGCAGCTAGAGCCTTCCAGCTGCACTTCTGACGCCCACACGGGTACCCGGACCAAGTGCTGACGGACCAAGGACCAGCCTTCGAAGCGGAGGTCTTCCAGGAGTTCTGCAACCTGTATGGCTGCAAGAAGATAAGAACAACGCCCTATCACCCCAAACCAATGGACTCTGCGAGAAGATGAACCAGGTGGTGATAGATCTGCTAAAAACATTGCCCCTGGAAGAACGCAGTCTGTGGCCTGAGAAACTGCCCGATCTGGTGGACCTGTATAGCCACATCCCGGTAGGTTCCACCAACTGTACCCCGGCTTACCTAATGCGAGCAAGACCTGGTAAGCTGCCTGTTGACCTGGATATGGGAGTCCTGATACCCGAGGACACCTCACCAGAGACAGACTGGGATACAGAATGGCAGCAGCAGTACCGGAAAGTACAAGAGAGCGTCGAGCGAAGTCTCTGTCAATCAAGAGAAAGGCAGGAGAGGACTTATAACCAACATGCTCCCGTTGTTCCCCTGGTACCTGGAGAGCAGGTCTTGAAAAGAAAAAGGCGACTCCATAAATTGGACGATCAGTGGGAAAAGGACCCGTACACCGTACTGCCCTCAAGCCACCATAATCCAAAGGTGTACGTCATCAGCAAGGATGGAGGAGAGACCACAGCCACTGTCTCCAGAGACCACCTGAAAAAGTGCCCCGAGAAGTTGCAAAGCACGGATGAAGATCAGGAAGACCCTCAACCTGTAGAGGAAAATGAGGAAATGATCACCACCGTACTCGGAGACTTTCCCCGGTCCTGGACACAAGTAAACAACGCTATCGTGGTGCCCGTCCTCACCTTTCTCCAGCCAGCCCCTCAAGTGCCTACAGAAGACCAGGTAGAGCTGGAAGAGCAGCCGGCCCAGGAGGCAGAAGAGTCCACACCAGCAGTACAGGAGAATCAACCCTCTGCTAGTAGTGAGCCTGCCGTGCCCCTAGTGAGCCAAAGAGTGCGCAGACAGCTGCCCAGCTTACCCATAACACCTCCTACACCCTGTAGTGCAGGACCAGTTAGTGAGCTCCGTAGGTCCACTAGAGTCACTAGAGGTCAAATGCCCGCTCGCTGGAGAATCTAAACTAATGCACTGTAAATTTACCTGTTTCTTGAAAATGTTTACGGTTTGTGTTGTTGCCTGTTACTAATTATGTTTCTCAGTTACCCTGCAGATTTATTTGGACTAACAGGTTATGGACACTGGATAACCGGAACAATCTTGTAGATAGTTGCACCATTTGTGCCTCTTGCGAAGACGGCCGCGGAAGAGAAAACCTGTCTGGCGTGGCCTACTTGCGGCCCAAAGTAGCTAGCTCCAGCCTTGCAGCCACGCCCAGGGCCAAAGCAAGGGGTTTGCTTTGGACAGGTCCCCTACTTCGCTTAAAAGTTCACCTTGGGTGATATGGACACCCGGTTTCGGACACGCCGTGACCTTTAAAGAACTAAAGCTTCTTGTAAATATGTTATTGTATTATTGTTATACCCTGCATTTATGTTTCTTTAAAAATATGTTTAGTCCCGGAGTACTAAAATTTACTAGGGGGAAATGTGACACCCCAGGGGTCTGGTTGCCACAGTAATAGAGATATTATGTCTGAGAGCAAGTGGGAGGTTTCTCTGGTCAGGAGCCCTAAGCATGCAACACTGCCCGCCCAGACCTGGGAGGGGAGGAATCTGCCCTTATAAATTGGGTCTGGGGCGGGATTAAGTTAGTCAGAGCCTGGAGAGGGAAAGTGACAACAGGAGCTCTGTAGGAGCAGGAGCGAGTGCCAGAGGCTGGAAGCTAGAGAGCTCGCCTTGGCTGAAGACACTAATACCGGACACGGAGTCCGAGGCTGTGGGGACATCCAGGTCCAGCAGCAGAATCCAACCGGCAGGGGATTCCATGTCCTCTGGCCTTAGAAACCCGAAGGCACGGTCACAAGCAAGGGACCAGCACCGCCATCGTGAAGCGAAGGCTGACGGAAGGCCCCAAGTCACCGGCCATACGGGTGAGCACCACACGGTATACTCAGGGACGTGGGCTACTTCTACCCGCATACAGCAAGGTAGCCAGGAAAGAGTGCAGATAGTCGGGGAGGCCTACAACTCCACCTGGCCAGGGGAGATCCTGCTTGCTCACAGACTGACCAGGCCCCTACTGCTAACCAGTACTCCCGGGAGGGTCTGCTTTATACCATCAGTAAAGGCCCTGAACTGCACCACACGTCTCTGTGCTTCCTTGCACCAGCACCATTACTACTGGGACGCTCACACCATCACTCCCATCATCCACCTTAGCTGCCCTGAGGCAATACTTCTCCCGTGGGGAGTTATCCCATACTCGGCTGCGCAAACAACATCAGCCTCAGCGGTCGGCAGCGCAGCAGCGGTCCCCACTGACATTGTTCTTACCTATAGACTGCCACTGGTTTGACCGCCCTGGGCACGGACCGGGTCACCGCCATGGAGGACTACAACCCCCAGCGATCCGGCTCCGGGTATCCCCCTGCACCACACAGGCCCAGGGGGCGCGTCACGAGCAACGTGGGACTGGGAGCGGTGCTGTCCCAGATCCAGCAGGGCAGAGAACGGGTAATCACTTATGCCAGCAGGAAGCTCCGGCCCTCAGAAAGGAACCCTGAAAATTACAGCTCCTTCAAGCTAGAGTTCCTCGCAGTGGTATGGGCAGTGACAAAGCGCTTTAAACATTACCTCGCCTCTTCCAAGTTCACCGTATTCACAGACAAAAACCCGCTGACACACCTGGACACTGCGAAACTTGGTGCCCTGGAGCAGAGATGGATGGCCCGACTCTCCAATTATGAGTTCACCATCAAGTACCGGGCTGGGCGCAAGAATGCCAATGCAGATGGACTGTCCAGGATGCCTAACTTGCCAGATGGGGGAGAAGACCCAGAAGAACTGGAAGAGATAGAAATCCCCGCTTTCCACCGTCATGGGATAACTCAGTGCTCCCACTGTGTGAAAGACAGGTACTCTTCCACTAAAGAGGCCACATTCAATCCCTTGCCCCACCACGGCTGGGCAGAAACACAAGACAGTGACCCGGCCGTCCACCTAGTCAAAGAGTTGCTGACACGAGCCGACTCATACCCTGACCCAGATGCTCCAGAGTAGACCAAACAGCTGTGGAAAGAGAAGAGTAAGCTGTTCATCTATGAAGGGAAGCTGTGTCGAAGAACTGTCAACTCCCAGACGCATGAGCTGGTCTGGCAGGTGGTAGTCCCGAGGCGGGACGCGTCTATGGTCTTGGAAGTGTACCACGATGGAGCAGGACACTTCGGATGGAAAAAGCTGGAAGTCCTGCTGCGTGAACGGTTCTATTGGGTCGGCATGAGAGGAGCAATCGAGAGGTGGTGTCGAGACTGCGGACCGTGCAACCTGAGAAGGAAAGACCGTGACAGCCAGAGGGCTCCCCTGCAGCCCATCATCACCAAGCAGCCGCTCGAACTGGTAGCCCTAGACCATTTGAAGCTGTCCCCAAGCAGGTCAGGCTATGTCTACGCTCTCACCATCGTAGACCACTACTCCCGGTTTCTGGTAGTAGTGCCAGTCAAGGACCAAACAGCTCAGACAGCAGCCAGAGCTTTCCAACAGCACTTCTGCCGCCCGCATGGTTACCCAGAACGTGTGCTAACTGACCAAGGTCCGGCCTTCGAAGCGGAGGTATTCCAGGAGTTCTGCAACCTGTACGGCTGCAAGAAGATCAGGACAACGCCTTATCACCCCCAGACCAACAGGATGTGTGAAAAGATGAACCAGGTGGTGATAGACCTACTGAAGACATTGCCCCTGGAGGAACGCAGTCTGTGGCCAGAAAAGTTGCTAGACCTAGTGGACCTCTACAATCATATCCCAGTGAATTCCACCAACTGCACACCAGCTTACCTGATGAGAGCGAGACCTGGTAAGCTGCCCATCGATCTGGATATGGGAGTTCTGACACCAGAGGACGCCTCACCAGACGCAGATTGGGACACTGAGCGGCAACAGCAATACCGCAAGGTACAGGAAAGTGTTGAAAGAAGTCTGTTCCAAGCAAGAGAAAGGCAAGAGAGGACTTACAATCAACATGCACCTGCTGCCCCCTTGTCACCTGGAGAGCAAGTCCTAAAGAGGAAGAGGCGACTCCACAAGTTGGATGACCAGTGGGAAAAAGAGCCGTACACCATTCTACCATCAAGTCATGATAATACCAAGGTGTGCCTCATAAGTAAGGACGGAGGTGAGACAACAGCAACAGTTTCCAGAGACCACCTGAAGAAATGTCCCGAGCAGCTACAGCATGCTGAAGAAGGCCAAGATATCCCTCAACCCGCAGAGGAAGTGTAAGAAATGGTCAGCACGGTACTCGGAGAATTTCCCCGGTCATGGACACAAGTGAATAATGCCATTGTTGTGCCTGTCCTTACATTTCTCCAACCAGCACCTCAAGCACCTACAGAAGTCTCAGTAGAGTTGGAAGAACCATTGGCCCCGGAGACAGAAGATTCCTCATCAGCAGAACAGGAGAATCTACCCTCTGCTAGTAGCGAGCCTGTCGTACCCACGGTAAGCCAAAGGATCCGTATGAAGCTGCCCAACCTACCAGTGACACCTCAAAATACCAGTAGTGCAGGTCACACAGTGCCCACCACACCAGGGGTAGGGAAAGGGGACCAGAGTGGAACACAGACAGACAGTGTGCTACGCAGATCCACCAGAATCACCAGAGGTCAAATTCCTGCTCGTTGGAAAATTTAAATGTAACTTTAACTGTAATGTTGAATTGTTTTGTGTGTGTATTGAATATGTTTTTCCAGTTACCCTACAGGGTCCAAAAAGACTTTCAGGTTATGGACAATGAATAACCAAAAACTCTGCCTGTAAATAGTTGCACCTGTAAAGTGCCCCTTTGGTGCCAGACCACAGAACAAAAACCCGTGGAGGTGGCTGAAGATGTGGTCCAACTCCGGATCATTAATGCCCTGTAGCCACCCTAGGGCCTACGTTGAGGGTTTGGGACGGGTCCCTCAGATTGCACCTTGTTTCAGTGAAATGGACACCTGGTTGCGGATGATACCGTGACCTTTAAAGACTCTAATGGTTGTAAATATGTTAATGTATTGTTACCTGTTGTATTTTTGCAAAATATGTTCAGTCCCGGAGTACTGAAATTTACTAGGGTGGAATGTGGCACCCCAGAGGGTCTGGTTGCCACAGTGGTAGTAATACCATGTCTGGAAGCAAAACAGGAGTTTCCTGGTCAGGGAACACACTACATGCAACACCTCCTGCTCCAGACCAGAAAAGGGGAGGATCCTGACCTATATAACTGGATCTGGAGGCGGGGTTAGTCAGTCTAGTGAGAGTCTAGTTCAGTGTCAGGAGTCAGTTAGGACTAAGGAGCAAGGAGCTGAGGACTGGAGCTGTGCAGAGCTCATCCTGGCCAGTGGATACAGAAGACCTGACACCGGAGTCCGAGGCTGTGAAGATTGTATATCCAGCAGCAGAAACCGCAAGGCAGGAGATTGCAGGTCTCCTGGCTGACAGAAGCCCGGAGGCTCAGCCACACGAAAGGACCAGTACCACCACAGAGGAGCGAGGAATACACAGGATCAAAGTCGACAGCCATACGGGTGAGCAGCAGGTTACACTCAGGGACGTGGGCTACAACACGACTATAAGCGGGATAGCCAAAAGAGTACAGTCGGAACGGCAGGCCTACAACTCCACCTGGCCAGGGGATTCTAGGATTGCTCCCAGACTGACCAGGTCCTCATCCCTAGCAAGTACTCCCGTTGGGGCCTATATAATTACCACCAGTAAAGACCCTAGGACTGCACTGCAAAGACTCCGTGTTATTATTACTGATCCAGGCACTATCACCACCATCATCCATACACGCTGCCCTGAAGCTACACTCTTCCTGTGAGGAGTTACACTACCTTGCTGCGCATACCACTAGCTTCAACGGACTGCCCTGCAGCGGCGGTTTCCAATAACCGCAATCCACAGGTGGCACAGTCAGACTATCAATAACTGAGACACATAGATTACCCTGGTTTGACCGCCCTGGGTCACGGACCGGGTCGCTGCCACAGTGACTACAACCCCCAGCATCTACAGGCCCGGCTCCGGGTCTCCCCACGGCCCAGGGGGCGCGTCATTTATGTCACTTAATTGTGTGCCAGGCAGTGGAGCTGCTGAGGCCAAGCAGACATGCTGCACAGACCGGAGCAGTGGGGGAACGGGGAGAGGTGAGTATTGTATTTATTTTTTTACATCATTGAGAACATGGTGGTCACAAGGCTGGAGGGCTATGGTGGGTGCATTATAGTATATGTACTCTATGGGGCAGCATTATACTCTATGGGGGCTGCATTGTACTGTATTGAGGACTATGGGGAGTGCATTGTACTATATGAGGGCTGCATTATACAGTATTGAGAACTATGGAGAGTACATTATACTGTATGGAGGATTATGGGGCACATTATACTATATGGAAGACTATGGGGCATATTGTACTTAAGGAGCACAATGCTGCCTATTCATGGAGTGATTGGATTGTTTATGCCAAAACAAAGCTCATTGTTCTCAGCAGCACATCGTTTGGTGTAATCTGCAGATATACTGCTAATAAAATGATACTGTAAGGGGACAGATTGATCTACTAGTGACTGTTCTGTCCCCATCATTCTTCCTCAGGCGGTGTAAAGAACCCGGGAAACAAGCGTCGAATGACTTCAATATTGTCGATCGCGCTCGTTTAATGGCCTGAACTCAGCGCATGTAAATACAACCAAAATATTTCTGTGTGATGGTGCAATTTGTGAGCATTTGGGGCCCCACTATCTCTAAAACAGGCCCTGAGTACAACCAAAGCTAGTCCATACATAGCCCATTCAAAAAGTGTGAAAATATATGTATATGTGGCACCCCAGGGGGTCTGGTTGCCACAGTGGTAGAAATACCATATCTGAGAGCGAGCATGGGTTTTCCTGGTCAGGAGCACATTTGCATGCAACGCTTCCTGCCCCAGTCCAGGGAGGGGAGGAACCTGCCATTTATAAACTGGATCTGGGGCGGGGTTAGTTAGTTAGTTCCAGAGAGAGGGACAGAGCAGCAAGGAGCCCTGTAGGAGACAGGAGCTGAGAGCCAGGGACTGGAGCAGCAGAGCTCGTCCTGGCAAAAGACGCAGAGAACCGGACACCGGAGTCCGAGGCTGTGAGGATATTCACATCCAGCAGCAGAAACCACCTGGCAGGGGATTTCAGGTCCTCTGGCCGTAGAAAGCCCGGAGGCTCAGTCACACGCAAGAGACCGGCACCGCCATCGAGGAGCGGAAGGAACCAAAGGCCCCAAGTCACCAGCCATACGGGTGAGCACCACACGGTACACTCAGGGACGTGGGCTACTACACGACTACAGCAAGGTAGCCAGGAAGAGTGCAGTCAGACGGGAAGGCCTACACCTCCACCTGGCCAGGGGGATTCTTGTTCGCTCACAGACTGACCAGGCCTCTAATGTTAGCCAGTACTCCCAGCAGGGTCTCCTTCATCACCAACAGTAAAGACCCTGAACTGCACTGCACGGACTTTGAGTCATTTCTGCTGCGCCTATGCAACACAATCCTCACCATCTACACACGCTGCCCTGAGGCTATACTCCTCCCGTGGGGAGTTATACTACCCCCTGCTGCGCACACAACATAAGCCTCAGCGGTCTGCCCCGCAGCGGCGGTTCTCAGTGACCGCAATCCACGGGTGGCATAGTCGGACATTTCAACATTAAAAACCTAGTAAACAGATCCGCCACTGGTTTGACCACCCTGAGCCACGGGACCGGGTCGCCGCCGCGGAGACTACAACCCCTGACATCACACAGAGACTCGGCTCCGGGTATTCCCACACATACGGCCCAGGGGGCGCATCAACTTTGGCGTAGTCGGCAGGATCTCGTGCCCGCAACCACCGGGTACTGCATGCCTGAAGAAAGACTGTGATACTTACCGTGGTGAAGTTTCCCGCCATCCGCAGATGTTTTTCCGCCATCCGCAGCCATTTTCCCGCTATTGGGCGCCATTTTTGGGACACCGCGCGGGAAGAAGAGGGGCGTGGACGCCAAAAGCGCGCAAGAGCTGAAGCCCCGCCTTACGTACTGACACTGCGCAAGGTCCTGGAAGGAGCCCAGCGGACGCAGACGTCACCAGCGTGCGACGCAAGGTCCTCGACCCCGACGATCGCCTGCGGAGCCGCGGCCTACGAAAAGAAGCAATGGAAGGTAGGCCACGGTTAATTAGGGGGGAGGAAGACACCAGGAATGGAGGGAGCTCCTACCGCCAGCGCGGCTGCTGCCGCAGTGATGCCGTTCACAATGCCATATGTCCCTGGAGCGGCATGGTTACCCCAGTACTCAGGGGAGTCGCATACCCTGAGCAACTTTAAAGAAAGACTGTATAGCCTATTCAAAGTATACCCCCTGTCCAAGGAACATAAAGTGAGCATCCTGATAGGTCAGTTAATTGGAGCAGCCAAAAGAGAAGTGAAGTCCTGGTCAGCCAGGGAAAAGGGGACTGTAAAGGAAATACTGGCACTTTTGATACCCGCACCTCAGCAGAGATCAAGCTAAAATTTTATGAATGCAAACAGCGGGCACAAGACAGTATACGGTACTATGCTTTGAATTTGCAGGAGGCCCTGAGAGCCATTAAGTAGGCAGACCCTGACAGCGTGCGGAATGAGGATAAGCTGTTGACTGAACAGTTCATTGAGGGTCTACTGTCCAGCGCCCACCGAACCCAGTTGCGTGTAATGTCCTTGTAGAACCTTGATTTGGACTTTGCGCAGTTTAATGACAGGGCCATCCGGGTGCTCCGAGAACCGGCACCAGGTGGCGCTGTAACCCACAGGCGCCCTGCTATCACCTATCACCAGGAGGCGGCACCCTTGCCTGCAGAGCCTGTGGGAGCTGATGCACAGGCTTTGGACAAAGCCCCGGCTGTAGACCTGCACCATCAGGTCCAAGATCTGACCAAAAGCGTTGCCGCGCTAGCAAGAACTGTGCAGTCTTTACAGGTGTCTTCCCCAGGAAAGATCCAGCTGGCTTCCAGTCCGGAGGACGTCCCTTGGAGCCAACGGAGGAGGATCCCATCGTTCAGAGGAAGGCCCAGCGACCGCTATGACCAGGACGGACAACCCATCTGCCGCCGCTGCAACCAACCAGGACATATGGCAAGGTACTGTCATTTAAATGGGCCCGACCTGGGGCAGAGGACCGACCCCCAGGCATAAGATCATCAGGCCCATCGAGCTGGCATGATAAGTACGTAGGGGGACGACCGGTCTTGCCTGTGGTGCTGGATGGCATTCCTATGAGTACACTACTGAACACCGGGTCACAGGTAACCACCATCCCCTATGTGCTCTTTAAGCGGTACTGGAATGACTCAGATATTACCCGCTACCCAGATGACGATTTGAGCATCATCGCAAGCCATGGTCAGCCCGTGCCGCAGGTGGGATTCAAGGAGGTGACCATAAAGATTGGTAAAGTTGAACTGCCAGCGCAAGGACTGATTATTGTGGACATTGACCGTCGTGAAAGCCACCCTAAGATAACCTTGGGTACTAATGTTATTGAAAATTGTCTTGCAGAGATAATTGTCATATTACAGCAGGTTGCGGTGAACGCCAGTTCCAGCCAGTAGCATGTCCCACAAAAAGAGATCAGAGCCCTGATGAAAAGGCAGCAGGTAGAACTGTCTGGTGGTGAGATTGGTAGTGTAAGGATGAGTGACCCGTTCCCTATCGCCATGCCCCCAAAGAGTGAGATGATGATCTGGTGCCGGACTGCAATCGGGTTAAGAGGAAGGGACTACCAAGCCATGGTAGAACCCGTCTACTCAGACAGTAGGCCCACCATTTTGACGGCACGGGGGGTGGTCGATGTATGCCATGGGAGGGTACCCGTCCGCATCCTAAACATTGGGGAAAGAGAAGTATACTTGCCCCGGTATGCCACTCTAGCCAAATTGTTCACCGTTAACCAAAACTCCATAAAGGCCGTGGAACCCTTGCCTCCATCTCAACTAGAGGAGGGTAACAGCTCCAAGAAACGAATGGAGGACTGGTGTCAGAAGCTGCATGTGGGCACAGACTCCACTCCCTCACACCAAAAACAGGGAGTCTACCTGGTGGTGCAGGAGTACGAAAGAGTCTTTAACAAACACCCGCTAGACTTTGGGCAAGTAAAGGGGGTAGAACACCACATCCCCACAGGAGACCATCCACCCATAAAGGAAAGATACCGACCTGTACCCCCTGCACACTATCAGAATACCAAGGGGATGTTGCGAGACATGAAGGAGGCTGGGGTAATCAGGGACAGCTGTAGCCCCTGGGCAGCTCCACTAGTTCTTGTGAAAAAGAAAGATGGCACCATGAGAATGTGTGTAGATTACAGATAGGTCAACCGTATCACACACAAAGATGCGTACCCGTTACCTAGGATAGAGGAATCTTTAGCTGCATTAAAGTCTGCTAACTTCTTCTCCACTTTGGATCTTACTAGCGGGTACTGGCAGGTTCCTGTAGCAGAGGCAGACAAGGAGAAGACCGCGTTCACCACCCCGATGGTTCTCAGCGAATTCAACTGTATGCCATTCGGGCTCTGCAACGCACCAGGAACCTTCCAGCGGTTGATGGAGTGCTGACTGGGGCACAGGAATTTCGAGACGGTCCTGCTATACCTGGACGATGTCATCGTGTATTCCAAAACATATGAGGACCATCTGAAACACCTGGCAGAGGTGTTTGACGCCCTGGCAGGCTACGGCCTAAAGGTGAAACCCTCCAAGTGTCATCTACTGAAACCAAAAGTACAGTACCTGGGACACATGGTGAGTGCTGATGGAGTAGCTCCAGACCCTGATAAAATTACAGTGATTAAGAACTGGCCAAGACCCTCCAGCATAAAGGAAGTGCGGCAGTTCCTCGGGTTGGTAGGCTACTACCGAAGATTCATCCCCGGGTTCACCAAAATGGCAGCCCCTATGCAAAACCTCCTGTTGGGTCAGTCAAAGACCAAGAATCAGAAGCCACCCTTCAAATGGGACAAGCTGGAGGATGAGTCTTTCCGCCAGCTGAAGATGGCCCTCACGGGGGATGAGGTCCTGGCTTACCCAGATTACGGCCAGCCTTTCATCCACCACACGGACGCGAGCAACATCGGGCTAGGGGCGGTGCTGTCCCAGATTCAACAGGGCAGAGAACGGGTAATTGCTTATGCCAGCAGGAAGCTCCGGGCTACAGAGAGAAACCCCGAAAATTATAGCTCCTTCAAGCTAGAGTTCCTGACAGTGGTGTGGGCAGTTACAGAACGCTTTAAACATTACCTTGTCTCTTCCAAGTTCACCGTGTACACGGACAACAACCCGTTGACACACCTGGACACTGCGAAACTTGGTGCCCTGGAGCAGAGATGGATGGCCCGCCTATCCAACTATGAATTTACAATCAAATACCAGGCGGGACACACAAATGCCAACGCAGATGCCCTGTCCAGGATGCCGAACTTGCCGGACGGAGGGGAAGATCCAGAAGAACTGGAAGAGATTGAACTCCCTGCGTTCCACCGTCATGAGATTACCCAGTGTTCCCACTGTGTAAGGGACAAGCTCTCTGCCACGTTCAATCCCTTACCCCACTACAGCTGGGCGGAGACGCAAGACAGTGACCCAGCCGTCCGCCTGGTAAAAGAGATGCTGACACAGGATGATGCCCGCCTTGACCCAGACGCTCCGGAAGAGACCAAACAGCTGTGGAAGGAGAAGAGTAAACTGCTTCTCTACAAGGGTAAGCTGTGCCGGAGAATTGTTAACTCCCGGACACATGAGCTGACCTGGCAGGTAGTGGTCCCGAGATGAGACGCGGCTATGGTCCTGGAGGCATACCACGGCGGAGCAGGACACTTTGCATGGAAGAAGTTGGAGTTCCTGTTGCGTGAACGGTTCTTCTGGGTAGGCATGAGAGGGGCCATTGAGAGATGGTGCAGAGACTGCGGCCCGTGCAACCTGAGAAGAGAGGACCGTGCCAGCCAGAAGACTGCCCTGCAACCCATCATCACCAAGGAGCCACTAGAACTGGTAGCCTTGGACCATGTGAAGCTGGCTCCAAGTAGGTCCGGGTACGTCTACGCTCTCACCATCGTAGACCACTACTCCCAGTTCCTGGTGGTTGTCCCTGTCAAGGACTTAACAGCTCAGACAGCAGCTAGAGCCTTCCAGCAGCACTTCTGCCATCCACACGGGTATCCAGAGCAAGTGTTGACTGACCAAGGTCCAGCCTTCGAAGCGGAGGTCTTCCAGGAGTTCTGCAACCTCTATGGCTGCAAGAAGATAAGGACAATGCCCTATCACCCCCAAATCAACGAATTGTGTGAGAAGATGAACCAGGTGGTGATAGACTTGCTGAAAACGTTGCCCCTGGAAGAACGCAGTCTGTGTCCTGAAAAACTGCCTGATCTGGTGGACTTGTATAACCACATCCCAGTAAATTCCACCAACTGCACCCCGGCTTACCTAATGAGAGCAAGACCTGGTAAGCTGCTTATTGACCTGGATATGGGAGTCCTGACACCCAAGGATACCTCGCCAGAGGCAGACTGGGATACAGAACGGCAGCAGCAGTACCGGAAAGTGCAGGAGAGTGTTGAGAGAAGTTTGTCTCAAGCAAGAGAAAGGCAAGAGAGGACTTACAACCAGCATGCTCCCGCTGTTCCCCTGGCACCTGGAGAGCAGGTCTTGAAGAGGAAGAGGCGGCTCCATAAGTTGGATGACCAGTGGGAGAAAGACCCGTACACAGTACTGCCCTCAAGTCATGAAAACCCGAAAGTATGCGTTATCAGTAAGGATGGAGGAGAGACCACAGCCACTGTCTCTAGAGACCACCTGAAGAAGTGTCCCGAGCAGCTGCAAAGCACTGATGAAGACCAAGATAGCCCTCAACCCGCAGAGGAAAGGGAAGAAATGGTCAGTACAGTACTCGGAGAATTTCCCCGGTCCTGGACACAAATTAACAACGCTATTGTGGTACCCGTCCTTACCTTTCTCCAGCCAGCCCCTCAAGGGCCTACAGAAGATCAAGTAGTATTGAAAGAGCAACCGGCCCCGGAGGCAGAGGATTCCATACCAGCAGCCCAGGAGAATCAACCCTCTGCTAGTAGTGAGCCTGCCGTGCCCGTGGTAAGCCAAAGAGTACGCAGAAAGCTGCCCAAACGACCCGTAACATCTCCAAACACCTGTAGTGCAGACACTAGCGAGCCCACTACACAAGGGGTGGAAACAGGGGACCCAGAAAGAACACCATCAGATAGTGTGTTACGTAGGTCAACAAGGAGCACTAGAGGTCAGAAGCCCGCTCGCTGGAGAATCTAGGAGAAATGATATATACCTGTATATTGCAAATGTTGTAATGTTTTATGTTTGTTACCTCAATACTGATTATGTTTCTCAAGTTACCCGACAGGGTCTATGGACGGACAGGTTATGGACAATGAATAACCGGAACTGTACCTTGTAAATAGTTGCACCTGTTAAGTGCCCCTTTTGGGCCAGACCACAGAACAAAAACCCGTGGATGTGGCTGAAGACGTGGTCCAACGCCGGATCATCGATGCCCTGTAGCCACCCCAGGGCCTACGTGGAGGGTTGGGACGGGTCCCTAAAAATGCATCTTGGGTGACATGGACACCTGGTTACGGAAGCGCCGTGACCTATCAAGACTGAACTCCTTGTACATATATTGTTGTGTTATTGTTTATACCCTGTTATGTGTGTTTTCAAAAAAAAAAAGTTTTTAGTCCCAGAGTACTAAAGTTTACTAGGGGGGAATGTGGCACCCCAGGGGGTCTGGTTGCCACAGTGGTCGAAATACCATGTCTGAGAGCGAGCATGGGTTTTCCTGGTCAGGAGCACATTTGCATGCAACGCCTCCTGCCCCAGTCCAGGGAGGGGAGGAACCTACCCTTTATAAACTGGATCTGGGGCGAGGTTAGCTAGTTAGTTCCAGAGAGAGGGATAGAGCAGCAAGGAGCCCTGTAGGAGACAGGAGCTGAGAGCCAGGGACTGGAGCAGCAGAGCTCGTCCTGGCAGAAGACGCAGAGAACCGGACACCGGAGTCCGAGGCTGTGAGGATATTCACATCCAGCAGCAGAAACCACCTGGCAGGGGATTTCAGGTCCTCTGGCCGTAGAAAGCCCGGAGGCTCAGTCACACGCAAGGGACCAGGCCTCTAATGTTAGCCAGTACTCCCAGCAGGGTCTCCTTCATCACCAACAGTAAAGACCCTGAACTGCACTGCATGGACTTTGAGTCATTTCTGCTGCGCCTATGCACCACAACCCTCACCATCTACACATGCTGCCCTGAGGCTATACTCCTCCCGTGGGGAGTTATACTACCCCCTGCTGCGCACACAACATAAGCCTCAGCGGTCTGCCCCGCAGCGGCGGTTCTCAGTGACCGCAATCCACGGGTGGCATAGTCGGACATTTCAACATTAAAAACCTAGTAAACAGATCCGCCACTGGTTTGACCACCCTGAGCCACGGGACCGGGTCGCCGCCACGGAGACTACAACCCCTGACATCACACAGAGACCCGGCTCCGGGTATTCCCACACACAAGGCCCAGGGGGCGCATCATATATAAAGGCATATACGACTAGTAATGCTAACTGTAGAATACCATGCTACAAACATAACAAATGCTAATAAATGTACAGAAAAAGTAATGGATGATACATCAAGCTCATGTGTAGAAATGAAGCCTACCTAGTGATGTCCGGAGCCTCTCCGTAGACTTCAATAGGCAGCTTCTATTGTATTCCTCACTGAGTTATCAGTCTGTCTTGTCTTAAGCTTGATGGATTTTACCTATTCTTCAGAGGACGCTACATTCACAAATCCTTGTCTATTTCTATATCCTTGTAAAACAGAACCTTTTTCTCCCATGTGTCTCCGCATTGTCTCCATTTTATATCCGTGTTGTATAGATATATTTTTTCCTCATACATTTGTAAAAACTGAAGCAGGTAGACAGTCTGAACTTTTATTTATCCATTGACTATTAATGGATCTATTAAAAATGGATGAAACACTGATGGAGCACTAAAGGAAAAGAAAAGTCTTCAGTGCTTCATGCGTTGTACATGGATTTCCTTAGACTTTAATGGCTGAGTCTGATCTGCAAAATGAATGAGAATAGAACCTGCTCTGAGTCTCACGGATTAGACACGGAACTGTTATTAAAAAACAGACGGCACATGGACTAGTGCAATAAATGTCATGCCACATTCACACATTCAGTATTTGGTCAGTATTTTACATCAGTATGTGTAAGGCAAAACCAGGAGTGGGTGATAAATGCAGAAATGGTGACGTGTTTCTATTATACTTTTCCTCTGATTGTTCCTCACCTGGTTTGGGCTTAGAAATACTGAGGTAAAATACTGACCAAACACTGAAGGTGTGAATATGGCCTGAAAGTGGTGGTCTGATATTTCATTAAATTAACCTGGTGTCTACAGCTCTGACTAGTGATGTAGAGGTGAATGAATCTCACTTTGCATTCCTATGAGAGTCACATCAAGGCTCATTATATAGAGAAATTGTCTTCCACACCGCGTATAAGATCCTGTAGGATTCTGAGAGTCAGAAGTAACGTGGGACGACCGAAAGACCAGAATGGAGTGGACAGCTCCCCAACAAAGCGATTGATAAAACTGATTTCCCCTATGAGCAAAGGACCATTGCTTTAATCACAGCTATGGTTGAAAAAACCCAGTAAACAGTCTTCATTTTTCTCTTCTTCGCAAAAAAGCCTTTAAATTTGACAAGTCAATGATTTCCATTGTACTGACTGCAATAGTGTATGGCACTATTCCTGCAAGAGGATCCAAGCTGAACCACCAGTGCAGGGCCGGGAGAAGGGGTAGGCACCCGCCTAGGACGCTACCTCTCTGAGGGGGGAGCAGTTTAAGAAAAAAAATTGACATTATTGAACGCCTGCAGTCAACTGGCACCTTCCTCCTGCAGCAAACATTCAGCATGCTGACAGCCGGTGCACAGGAACAAAGGTGAGCGGAGTCAGTGGGTCACTAACACCGCTCAACGCCTGCGCCCCTGTTCTCATTCCCTCTCTGCATTGAAATGCATTTGTGTCTTTAAGACAATGTGAACGCTGCCCCCAGGACAGGAGCAGAGGAGCTGTAATCAGGTCGATGTTCTGGCGGTAATTCCCGCAATACGTAGGCTATGGACAGTCTGCCCCCTGTTAGAGGATGGCGCCACACAGGAATACGGCAGTAGAACAACCATCGGTTTTGTTACAAGCTGCATCTATTGTATCTCATTAATTGAAACCAAACGGCCCCCATTATAATTAAGCTATATTAGTTTCCATGACTATTCTTGGGTCTGACATTGTAAAGGAAGTGGTCATCAGAGCTTGTTACCTGATGGATCAGACGAGGAAGTTAGAGGTCCAGTTACCATAGTTTCTCACCTATTCCTTTTCTTGGGGGGGAAGCCATTTGCGTCATCTGCCTAAGGCAGCAAAATACCTTATCATGATATTAATAAAAATACCAAAAAGCATGTCTGTAATATAACCAAAAGGTCTGGTGACTGCGGAGGCCAGGTCATCTGGCGTAGCACCCCATCACTCTCCTTCTTGGTCAAATAGCCCTTACACAGCCTGGAGGTGTGTTTGGGGTCATTGTCCTGTTGAAAAATAAATGATGGTCCAACTAAACGCAAACCGGATGGAATAGCATGCCGCTGCAAGACGCTGTGGTAGTCATGCTGGTTCAGTATGCCTTCAATTTTGAATAAATCCCCAACAGTGTCACCAACAAAGCACCCCCACACCATCACACCTCCTCCTCCATGCTTCACGGTGGGAACCAGGCATGTAGAGTCCATCCGTTCACCTTTCCACTGGTCTAATGTCCATTCCTTGTGTTCTTTAGCCCAAACAAGTCTCTTCTGCTTGTTGCCTGTCCTTAGCAGTGGTTTCCTAGCAGCTATTTTACCATGAAGGCCTGCTGCACAAAGTCTCCTCTTAACAGTTGTTGAAGAGATGTGTCTGCTGCTAGAACTCTGTATGGCATTGACCTGGTCTCTAATCTGAGCTGCTGATATTAATAAAAATACCAAAAAGCATATCTGTAATATACCCAAAAGCAACATAGATGTTTTATATATTTATTTTTATGCATAAAAGTTGTTAATATTATGCAAATATATAAAAAGAAAGTGTGTAGATATAGTCACTTTCTGTGGAAAGGAGCAGATGATGATGATTCCGCTCCTCAAGCCTCGGCCACTTCTATCGCTTTTGGACATCCAGGTCTGGATCACACATGAGAGAGGAGAAGAGCAGGAATGTGTGACTTGTGATCTGTGTAGTTGGAGTTTTCCTGGATTCCTTCAGCATCGCGATCAGCCAAATGGCCTTCTGTCTGACCATGGTCAGGAAGGTGAAGGAGCAGTCGCTTCCTTCTGTCTGACCATGGCCTGGTAGAGGAAGGAGCAGCCGCTTCCTTTGTCTGTACATGGCCTGGTAGAGGAAGGAGCAGCCGCTTCCTTTGTCTGTACATGGCCAAGTAGGAGAAGGAGCAGCCGCTTCCTTCTGTCTGTACATGGCCAAGTAGGAGAAGGAGCAGCCGCTTCCTTCTTTATGTCCATATCTTGTAGTCGTCTCCTTACCACCACATTGTAGATGAGTCGTCCAGATGGTAACATAACAAGTATGGCTGAAAGAAGTCCTTCAATTTCAGCCTTTAATTACTTGCTATGTTGATCCAGAGGAAGGAGAAAAATAACCCTGAGGACTCGTTGTTGCATCATCCTCATATCAAGGGAAAAAAATTCCTTCCTGACCCCAAATATGGCGATCGGAATAAATCCCTGGATGTTTGGTGCTCAAATCTACTTGGATGTTATGTGGTGGAAGCTTAGTAGGTTTGTCACAGTCCGGTAAATAAGAAAGTCCAGTGTAATTGTCTCATCCGATTAATGTAAATCTTCATTCCTGGATGTTACTGGAATGGGGCTGATTTTTATCAGCCTAATACTCCTGCTGGAAGAAGAGAAATATACACGTCTGAGAATCAGCCCCTCACATACAGTATATACAGTACTAGGGGGATATAGCGATAAGGTGTATAGTGGGTAAGTGTGTTACTGGGTAGTGATAACACTATGGATGTCTGTATGTGTTGTACTTACATAGTAATATGGGAATGGTGGGTCGGCTCTGCCGGACTCCACATCGCTCCAGTCTATAGAATAGAAAAACGGATGCGATCTGATGGATGATGTAATGGCAGATCGGGCAGATGGAGTTTTGCAGAGGAGCTAGAAAATGAAAACAAAGCATTAGTCATTATATTATGTATTATTACTGATAAATTATTACACAATGTCTATGGACTGTCCATATCTTATCTTCTATATCTTCTTGTAATCCCCCATTATCATTGTCCATCTGATCTTACTCACCCGTTTTATGATATCCATGGTATGACAGCAGATCCCAGGTGGAAAAGAAGGGATGTCGTCATACAGAGACTGGTGGTATTCGTCCATTGTGCCTCTGGTATAGAATGGCCAGTCACCTACAGTCATCATATATAAGATGACGCCAAAGGAAAAGGAGTCTGCCAGATGGTTGTATCCTTCACCGTCCATTACCTATGGGAACATGAGATTGGAGAGAATCTGAATATACCGGGAAGGGGATTTACACACAGAGACTATGAGGACCGGTCTGTGATTAGATATGAGCAGAATACATTGGGATCAGATTATCCCTCAATCCTACTATCGACATCAATCACACAGAGATGTTCCTTACCTCGGGCGCTATGTAACCCTTAGTGCCAGCAGTATATTCCACTATGTCACCCTCAAATACATTCATGGCTGCTAAGCCAAAGTCTGAGATTTTGATGTGTCCGGTGTCTTGGAGGAGGATGTTCTCTGGCTTCAGGTCACTGCAGGGAGAAGGAGCAGACACTGATTGTGAGGACAATTCATGGAAAGAACTTTCTACAATAGATATGTAAGGAGACAACAGAGAGTCACAGGTGACAGATTTATGAAGGTGAAATGATTACCTATGTATGACGCCGCGTTCATGCAGGAACTGGAGTCCGCACACCATCTCTGCCGCAAAGAGTCTGTGGAGTAGAAAGGATGGATCAGTGGTTACATGCACAATCATACAGAGAACATGAGGAGATCACACACGTGTCCTTTTCACATCATTAGTTTCTCCTGTTGTCGTTGTCCATTGATCTAAGACTACAATGTGCCGGCAGCGGATTATTCACATTCAGTACCGGACATTTACCTTATTGTCTTTGTGTTAAACATCATTGAATCTTTCATGTGGCCAAACAGGTCTCCTCCGACCATATAGTCCATGGCTATTTCATACTCCGTAGGTGTTTCCCTAAACGCCCGCATAGTCATTAGGTAGGGGCACCCGGCAGCCATTCTCAGGACTTCTAGCTCTGTAGAGATTAAGTCCTCACAAGAACTTTTGTCCATGATTTTGATGGCCAGCAGTCCTTCACTGACTGGATCTGATGCCAAGATGACCTGGAGAAAAATCACAACAGATCAGACCAAACTCTCATCTATTACTGTGTAGTAGTTCACTAGTTTATCCCAATTATCATTACATATGAGCATCCTGTAATGAATATGTACATCTCTCCTGTGTATCTGGTGCAGGATACATTGGGGAACACGGACAATATAAATTGACACTTACTTTTCCATAGTTTCCTTTTCCAAGAACTTTCCAGAACTCGAGATTGGAAAAGTCTATAGGTTGGTCTGTGTGGACCAGTTCTCTTGGGTCAGAAATCTGGAAACTGGCATCATCAAGGCATTGTGCCGGTATGTCCGTTGTGTCGTAGGGCGTCTTATCGATTCCATCTGCTGAGATGATATAAAAAATTTGAACCCCTTAGTGAACACATTATTGGAAATGACTACCTCAGCCTGCTGAAAGCCCCTGTCTTTTCCTCCTCCTGTTAAGACCAGCCTGGCTTTCATATGAGATTTTTAATTTAGCTATATACAGTTCTATCACAGTATCTAGTAGAAGCGATCAGAATATCGCAGGTTCAAGTCCCCAAAGGAGAATAAAGAAAAGAAGTAACAAAAAAAAGTAAAAAAAATAATAAAATGTAAAAAAAATACTTCCCCATTAATAATAATAATAATAATAATAGTAATAATTTGAATATCTAGTATAACCACATCCGGAACATTAATTAACCCAAACAGTAAACACTGAAATGAGAAAATAAATGTAAAGACCAGAATAGGGTTTTTGTGAGGGCGCAGTATACATCTAATAAAGTGTAATAAAAGATATCACAATGTATTGTCTACCCGAGAAAGTTATCTATAAAAGCTACAACTTGTCACGCAAAAAAAAAACAAATCACGTCCTCGCACAGCTCCATCCAGCGATCAAAATCCAAAAGATATAATGTCTCAGAATATAGGGACACAAACCAATTTATTTTTTATAAAATTCCTAATTTTCTTCTACCAGTTCAGTGAATTATAACCCCTAAGCCTGTTCAGCATTATCATAGTTGTAACTGACATGGAGAATCATTCTGTCAGGTCATTTTTACCACTCAATGAACATCTAGAAAAAAAACAATGGCGGAATCACTTTTTTTCCACAATTTTACCACATTTTGAATCTTTTTCCCCATTTTCCAGAACATTGAATAGTAAATTAAATAATGTTCAAAACTACAGCTCGTCCACTAAAAAATCAAGTCCACATACAGCTACATTGGGAGACAAATTAAAAAATAAATAGTTATGGGTTTTCGAAGGAGGAAGGAAAAAACAACGAAAGGTTACCCGGTCAAGAAGGGGTTAACAAATATAGCTAAAAGAAAATATTATAATTTTAAATAGAATTATATAAATGAGCAGGAAATGTCTAATATTTGGGCTCTCATTTATCAAAACTGTCCAATAATAAAAATGTCCCTATTGTCCATAGCAACGAATCACAGCATAGATTCCATCTCTTAACATTCTATGGAACAATGAAAGCTGCATTGTGATTGGTTGCTATGGGCAACAAGGACAGTTTTTCTGCACTTGTGATAATTGATGCCAGTACATAATATTAGGAGTATAATCCTCCTCACCCCCAGTCTTATTACACTGAGCAGATCCCATCTTACCTGGTCCATCTGTATCCAGTGATGTGTTTGGTGGAGAAACACTCAGCTGTTTGTTCTCTGGGATGGAGATGTTTTCAGCTGATGACCTCGACCTCCGTAATGCACCATTCCCATTTATAATGGATTTAGCGTAGATGAGACGTCTTCTACATTGGACAACCCAGTCTCTGCTGTTCCTGATCCTCTTCTGGGCTGCCGCTCTTTGTAGTTTCGGTGCCTCCAGACTTTCAGATCTGGAGGATGTGACTTGTCTCGGTGTCTCTTGGAGAACCTCTTCCAGCTCTAACTCTGCGCTGATGTTTCTCCTCTTATTGAGGATGGCTTCTTTGTTTCTTCTCCGTATTTCAGGGACCAGATCTCCGAGTTTTTTCAAGGAGATAAGTATGGCCCTCTGAAGCTCAGCGGAGGCTGCAGAGTGAGACTCCGTGAGGGTCTCCATTTTCCTTCTCTCTGTAAGGATCTCATGTCTTTTGGTCTTTCTCATTTTGTCTAGAATTTGACGTTTGGACGCCATTTTTGAGGCGTCAGTGTCAATGTCCGGTAGTATAAAGTCTTTTCGCCCAATAGCGAACAATAGTACCTGCTCTTCATTTAATCCTCTCCTCTCACTGAGAACCCGATCTCTATGGGCTCTTCTTCTCTCTTTATCCATTTTATAATCAATTTTTGCTTCGTTCATGACGAAAAACAAAAGGGGCTGCCTCACCCTTGGGAGTCTGTAAGGCAGTGATTTCCCTTAGGCCGGAACACTGGGATATAGAATGCGGTGATGTCATCACATCACTTGTGACATCATTTTTATTCTAATGTCACAATGATAGATAGATAGATAGATAGATAGATAGATAGATAGATAGATAGATAGATAGATAGATATCAAATTTGAAGGATGGGGAACCAAACTTTTGCAGATGTATACATACAGTATACAGATATACACGGGGTGCACAATTTGTATTTTTAATGATTCATTTTATTATTGAACAACTACAGTGCTGCTGGTTAATCATAAAGGTTAATAAAATCCAAAACCTGAATATTTACAAAAATAAAAGTGAGGTTTTGTCTTTCTTAGGCCACATTCACACATTCGGTATTTGGTCAGTATTTTGCATCAGTATTTGTAAGCCAAAACCAGGAGTGGAAGAATCAGAGTTAAAGTATAATAGAAACACGTGACTACTTCTGTATTTATCACCCACTCCTGGTTTAAACTTACAAATACTGATGTAAAATACTGACCAAATACTGAATGTGTGAATGTGGCCTTAGGGGAATATCTCTGTGTGCAGAACTGTTAATCAAAGAAATCAAAATGTTAAAAAATACATTTCTGACATTTAAAAAAATATATCTGTGATCATGACGGTGTATGGCACAAATCGTTCTCCTGAAACCATCCCTCATATTAATTATTTTCTTTCTCCCCAAGCAGTGTCTCATACCACTTAACTTATAATAAATGATACACAGGAGACTTTTTTTTTTGGATATAATTTGCCATATCGGCCATTTATTAACAAACAACAATAACCAATGAAAGAATTGGCGGAGGTCCTTGGGGCTACAAGATCCAGCACATGTAGAACAAGGCATTTTTCCATAGAATTATTTTACTCTCAGCCGTAACCCCAAGCTCAAGGGCACCACACCACAATCAGTGGTAAAGGAAACACCACCACTGGCTCCAAGAGTACACCCCTGTCCAGAGCCCCACTACGTGCCAGATCAGCCAATTAGTAATTCCATCCTGAAGGGAACCATCTCTGTAAATTCCCACCCATAAAAAATTCCACCAACCCCAAAGACCCCCCCTACTGCCCCAGCCACTGTGACTCGCAGTAACAATTTATAACCTTCATCATAAGCCCGAGCCATAAAACATAATAATATACAGTACAGACCAAAAGTTTGGACACACCTTCTCATTTAAAGATTTTTCTGTATTTTCATGACTGTGAAAATTGTACATTCACACTGAAGGCATCAAAACTATGAATTAACACATGTGGAATTAAATAGTTAACAAAAAAGTGTGGAACAACTGAAAATATATCTTATATTCTAGGTTCTTCAAAGTAGCCACCTTTTGCTTTGATGACTGCTTTGCACACTCTTGGCATTCTCTTGATGAGCTTCAAGAGGTAGTCACCGGAAATGGTCTTCCAACAATCTTGAAGGAGTTCCCAGAGATGCTTAGCACTTGTTGGCCCTTTTGCCTTCACTCTGCGGTCCAGCTCACCCCAAATCATCTCGATTGGGTACAGGTCTGGTGACTGCGGAGGCCAGGTCATCTGGCGTAGCACCCCATCACTCTCCTTCTTGGTCAAATAGCCCTTACACAGCCTGGAGGTGTGTTTGGGGTCATTGTCCTGTTGAAAAATAAATGATGGTCCAACTAAACGCAAACCGGATGGAATAGCATACCACTGCAAGACGCTGTGGTAGCCATGCTGGTTCACTATGCCTTCAATTTTGAATAAATCCCCAACAGTGTCACCAATAAAGCACCCCCACACCATCACACCTCCTCCTCCATGCTTCACGGTGGGAACCAGGCATGTAGAGTCCATCCGTTCACCTTTCCACTGGTCTAATGTCCATTCCTTGTGTTCTTTAGCCCAAACAAGTCTCTTCTGCTTGTTGCCTGTCCTTAGCAGTGGTTTCCTAGCAGCTATTTTACCATGGAGGCCTGCTGTACAAAGTCTCCTCTTAACAGTTGTTGTAGAGATGTGTCTGCTGCTAGAACTCTGTATGGCATTGACCTGGTCTCTAATCTGAGCTGCTGTTAACCGGAGATTTCTGAGGCTGGTGACTCGGATAAACTTATCCTCAGAAGCAGAGGTGACTCTTGGTCTTCCTTTCCTGGGGCGGTAGTCATGTGAGCCAGTTTCTTTGTAGCGCTTGATGGTTACTGCAACTGCACTTGGGGACACTTTCTAAGTTTTCCCAATTTTTCGCACTGACTGACCTTCATTTTTTAAAGTAATGATGGCCACTCGTTTTTCTTTACTTAGCTGCTTTTTTCTTGCCATAATACAAATTCTTACAGTCTATTCAGTAGGACTATCAGCTGTGTCTCCACCTGATTTCTGCACAACACAACTGATGGTCCCAATCCCATTTATAAGGCAAGAAATCCCACTTATTAAACCTGACAGGGGACATCTGTGAAGTGAAAACCATTTCCAGTGACTACCTCTTGAAGCTCATCAAGAGAATGCCAAGAGTATGCAAAGCAGTCATCAAAGCAAAAGGTGGCTACTTTGAAGAACCTAGAATATAAGACATATTTTCAGTTGTTTCACACTTTTTTGTTAAGTATATAATTCCACATGTGTTATTTCATAGTTTTGATGTCTTCAGTGTGAATGTACAATTTTCATCGTCATGAAAATACAGTAAAATCTTTAAATGAGAAGGTGTGTCCAAACTTTTGGTCTGTACTATATATTTCCATTAGATATCTCTAAATTCCCTGAAAAAAGAGGGTGTGCAGGTGAGACTTTTCCCATTGCTGTCCCCACAGGAATGGCCCCTTTTCCCACACTTTTCCTTTTATACCCCTTTTACTATCCCCTCCCACTCCCTATTGATCCAATCTCATAGACCCCATTCAAACTTTATTTTTCTCTCCTGGCCCAATCACCGTCATGTGGGCCTCTGCTTATAAGTACGGCTCTGGCCCCTTTAATATAGCCGCCCTTCTGTTCACTACCTGTCATAAGCCGCCCATCCATGGAGTCTGTTGCAATCATCCTTTTCGGTAACACCAACCACAGCCTCCCAGACCCCGGCATTGGATGCATTGATACATAATGATTTAAAGATTCACAATTGGATTCAGGTCTGGGCATGAGTGGACACAGACAATTCCACCTGTTTTGGAAGTGGTAGTGGCCCCTCTTACCTTTTGGACCCCTGTGTAGCTACACAAGTTGTACCAGGTTTGCACCTGGGTCTGGGGAAAGTGAGCTCATCAATGCTTTCATCATCCAGGAACTGCCTTCCCAGTATGGCACATGAGGAAGGGTATGGTCCTGCACTAGGAGGAACCAACGGTCCACTGCACCACGGTAAGGTCTGACATTGGCTCTAAGGATTTCATCCGTGTACCTAACAGCAGTCAGGTTGCCTTTGGCTATCACATGGTGCCCATCATGCTGGGTGACGGTGCAGACTGAATAACATTCACCACGGCGTCTCCAGACTTTCACATCTATCACTTGCTCAATGTGAACCTGCTATCACCTGTACAGAGAACGTAGGGCCTGACAATTCTGGTGTTCTCAGGTGTATGCCAATTGAGTTGCAAGGTGCTGAGCTGTGAGTAAGGTCCTATTACAGGACGTCGGGCCCTCATACCGCCCTCATGGAGTCTGTTTCTGACAATTTTGGGTGTAACGTGCTTCTGGTTATGTTGTAGGGCCTTTGCAGTCCTCCTGTTCATCCTTACACAAAGGAGCAGATATTGGTCCTGATGTTCAGTTGATGCTCTTCTACAGTTCTGCTCCATAAATTTAGAAGCTGCTTAAGGGGTGCACGTGTGTGGGGTGCATGTGTAGCGCCCCTGAGGGTTCGGTCGCCACAGAGGTACTGCATCTCACCCAGAAGTGTGGTATCTCACCCTCAGGCAAGGAAGGAGTACAGCTCAGGACCCTAACACCTGCATTCATTACACCACACTTCAGAGGGCAGGGCGAGATTGCTCCTACAGAAGAGCACAATCCCTGGACCCTGGCTGGAGTGGGGGGGGTGCCTAGTAAGGGGGAACCATGTAGTGGGTGTGGGTGGAGGACGTAGTTAAGGGGAGCACATAGAAGAAAGATATAAAATAGTGAAGCCATCTTAGAAAGTCAGTTCAGTCAGAGGAGGAGAGTGGAAGGTGCAGGGGCTCTGTAGGAGCTCTGCTCCAGAGACGGGCCTAATCAGTGAGTCCCAAGGTTGAGGAGAAGAAGAGAAGAGAGTAGATGGAGCAGATAGGCTCCAGGAACAGAAGAGAGGACCCCAGGGGTACGGGCAATGCGAGAAGCCACCCGTGCGCCCGAATCTACCGGGAGGTGGAGGGGTCAGGCTGCACACAGGGAACCGGTCCCTCAACTAGTAGAAGATTGCACATCTCAGCTAGAAACCGGAGGCTGCAGAACTTTATGTCCTGTAGCCAACATTCCATACCAGTCTCACCAGGAAGGTAGCTATATAGGACCCAGGGGATGGAGCAGACGTTGCCCGCCAAGGCCTGCAGGTACTAGACTGGAACACTTGGTATGAGGTTCAGGGAGACAGCCAGAGAGAAGACACAGAAGGGGGTCCTGCTGTGTACTCCAGAGCTATCTGAGGGTGGACTGAGCCCCTCACTGAGTAAGCGCAGCACGACGAGGGAGATTGCTTTGGCGCCTGTAATCTGGACTGCAACAACTGTGAGTAAAGACCATGGGACTGCACTATCTTGTCTCTGTGTTTCTTGCTGCGCCATCAACCCCTGCACTTCAACGCCCAGCACAACCTGCAACATCATCTACACTGCCCTGGAGCTAGCTCTTCCTGTGGAGAGCCACACCATCCCTGCTGCAGTAACATCAGCTTCAGAGGACTGCTCTGCAGCGGCGGCTCCCGTTAGACGCATTCCACAGGTGGCATCATGAACTCTATAAAAACTCTATAAATCCCCTATACATAACCCCTTTTATTGACCGCTCTGGGTCACGGACCGGGTCACCGCCACTGAGATATTCCCCCAGCATCTACCGGCCCGGCACCGGGTACCCCACGACCCAGGGGGCGCGTCACATGCACGTGTCTTGCGCTGAATGTCATCGGCGCCAAGTGTGGGCAGTTATTACATTTGGCAGTTAGTCATTGCAGGAGTCAGGTAACCACACTTTTTACCCTCTTTAACTATGCACTGAAAGATAGTACACATTCACAATAAGCAATGTTTCTATGTGTTTTCACTCTCTCCCCTATAGTCCTCTACTTTTTACTAACCCCCCTAATACCTACACCTCGTAATGAACTGTTCATCTCTCCCCCCATCCTACCCCTTCAATTCACCTCCTCTTCAGAATTCTTCTTTAATATTCAATCCTCTGTCTCCAAACACAGACAGCCACTTCATGCTCTCTCATGCTCCCACCTACTAACATTTTCTCTTCTCCTCTTCACTGCTGGCGATATCTCTCCAAATCCTGGCTTTCCTCACCACATCCCCACAGTCACTTCTACCTCCTACCCACAACCTACTACAAATTTCCATAACCTCTCTAACCTTATACCCATCCGTTCAGCCCCCGCTTCCCCAGTACCACTAACAGGAGCTCTCTGGACGCTCGCTCTGTCTGCTACAAACTTTCCTACATCCATGATCTTTTCATTACTAACAAACTCTCCTTCCTCGGCATCACAGAAACCTGGCTCACCCCCTCTGACACAGGTTCTCCAGCTGCACTTTCCTATGGTGGATCCCATCTTTCCCACACTCCAGCGGCAAGCATGGCGGAGGAATTGGTATCCTCCTGTCAGATAACTGCTCCTTCTCCCCAATTCCACTGTCGCCCTCTGTTACTTTCCCCTCTTTCGAGGCGCACTGTTTACACATCTACTCCCCCTCCAACCTCCAACTGGCTGTCATTTCCAGGGCCAGACACCAATTTCTTCGACCACTTCACCATCTGGCTGCTTCACTTCCTTTCCGCTGACAGCCCCACTATCATCATGGGTGAATTCAACATCCCCATTGACACTTCCCACTCATCTGTCTCTAAGCTTCTATCCCTCACTTCCTCCTTCCTCCTCAATGGTCTTCCGCAGCCACCCAAAAAGATGGCCACACACTGAACCTCATCTTCATCCGCCTCTGTTCCTTATCTAACCTCTCCAACTCACCTCTCCCTCTATCTGACCACAACCTACTAACATTCTCTTCCCTCTCCTCTCCAGGTGCACAATCCCCACTTGACAAACTTGCATACCCTTGCAGAAATCTCAAACACCTTGACCTACACTCACTCTCTTAATCCCTTCTCCCTCTTACAGACTTAAGTTCCTTACACAATGCAGATGCTGCTGCTGCTTCATATAGCACCACAACAGCTACAGCTCTAAATTCGGTCACCCCCCTTACATATAACAAAGCTCGCACAATCATCAGGCAACCCTGGCACACCAGCCTGAAAAGAACTGAGACTGACCTCCAGGGTTGCTGAGCAGAAATGGGAAAAGTCCCACTCCAACGAGCACTCTATCGCATTCAAACAGTCCTTCACTACTTTCAAGTCCACACTCACTGCAGCAAAACAAACCTACTTCTCATGTCTCATAACTTCCCTGTCACACAACCCTAAACAGCTATTCAACACTTTCAATTCTCTCCTCCGCCCCCCATCGCCTCCTCCCTCTACTTTCATCTCAGCCGAGGACTTTGCCTCATTCTTCAAGCAGAAGATTGATACCATCAGACAAAGCTTTTTCCTAAAGTCCCCACAGCCCCTCCTCATATCTACTCAATCCTCCTCCTCCAAAACCAGCTTCTCCGCCAGTTCGGAAGATCAACTTTCCTCCTTACTCTCTAAGTCACACCTCACCACCTGTGAACTTGACCCTATCCCATTCCACCTCATCCCTAACCTTACAGTCTTCATCCCAACTCTAACCCACCTCTTCAACCTGTCACTAACAACTGGTGTCTTCCCCTCATGTTTCAAACATGCCTCCATCACACCCATCCTCAAAAAACCCTCCCTTGACCCATCCTCTCTGACTAGCTATCGCCCCATATCACTTCTCCCCTATGCCTCAAAACTACTGGAACAACACGTCCATTTTGAACTGTCCTCCCACCTCTCCTCCTGCTCCCTCTTTGACCGCTTACAATCTGGCTTCCAACCGCACTATTCTACTGAAACTACCCTGACTAAAGTCACCAACGACCTACTAACCGCCAAATCCAAGCGACACTATTCTGTCCTTCTCCTCCTGGAACTGTCATCTGCCCTTGACACAGTGGACCATTCCCTATTACTACAGACTCTCTCATCTCTTGGTATCAAAGACTTGGCCCTATCTTGGATCTAGTCATACTTAACAGACAGAACCTTCAGTGTTTCTCACTCACACACCACCTCCTCATCTCGCACCCTATCTGTCGGTGTTCCCCAAGGTTCAGTCATAGGACCCCTGCTCTTCTCCATCTACACCCTCGGCCTGGGACAGCTCATAGAGTCCCACAGCTTTCAGTATCATCTCTATGCTAACGACACACAGATGTACCTCTCTGGACCTGGTATCACCTCCTTACTAACCAGAACCCCACAATGTCTGTTCGCTATCTCATCCTTCTTCTCTGCTAGATTTCTAAAACTTAACATGGATAAAACAGAATTCATCATCTTTCCCCCATTTCACTCAGCCCCCCCATCTGACTTTGGTGCCACAGACCCATATGGGTGCATGGATGGACTTCTCCACAAGAGGCCCTCACTACATTCACACACCTCCACCTTCCACCTCATACCAGCAGAGAGAGCCCTGATAGGGACATATAAAGGGAAGGTGGAGCCAGGCAGCTCAGTTGGTTAGTCAGAGTTAGTTAGTCAGAGTCAGTCTGAGTTTAGTCAGTGCTCAGAGCAGAACAGAGCAGTCAGACAGAGAGAGTCTGAGAGCGTGCCAATGCTCAGAGAGCGGTGAAGACGCAGCACGTCAGCTGCCGAGTAGTGACGTCCCCGAGTGTGGCCGACGGCGAGGAGGAAAGGAGAGTGGAACCAAGGGGGCAGAGGAGCATAGTAAGCTCACCCCGTTATACATACCGGACTCCGGGTCCGTGCCTACAGGGACCCTTTACACCCAGTAGGGTCAACCGGAATCCCAGGAGGACTACAAGTCCCTGGCAAAACTTGAAAGCTAGACACACACAGGACCAGTAACCACGAAGGCCCCGACGTCCAGGGAAAGTGGTTACCAACCGGAGGTCCTACTTCTGAGCAACAGGTGAAGTAACACATAATCTAGGACCAGTTGCAGGCTGGCCAGGAGCATACACAGAGGCAAACACGGATCAGGAGGCCGCCTTATACCCGCTCACTGGGGCGAAGTCCTGAAGTGCACCTATCCTATGGAGTACCCTGGACCATACCTAAAAATTGCATGAGTAAAGGTAACGAAGCAAATTCCCTGTCTCTGTCCGTTACTCCTACTGCGCCATCGTTCCCCCTGCACCACAACGCCCAGCGCAACCTGCATCGTTTACACTGCCCTGAGGCCTGCTCCACCTGTGGGGAGCCGTTCCATCTCTAGCTGCCCTAACATCTGCCTCAGAGGACTGTTGCAGTGCTGGTGATCCTCACCAGGTACCACAGGTGGCATTGTGGCGCCCCTGAGGGTTCGGTCGCCACAGAGATACTGCACCTCACCCAGAGGTGTGGTGTCTTCCTTCTCTCAGGTAAGATAGGTGTGCTGCACGGAACCCCAAACACCCACATCCAACACTACACCACTCCAGGCCAGCAGGAGGAGCAAGACGCAATGTAGTTTCTGCTGAGCCCCGACCCTGGCTGGAGTAGGGGGGAATCCAAAGGTAGGGGGAACCAGTAGTGGGTGTGGGTGGAGGAAGCAGATACAGGAAGCACTTATACAGTAGGTATATAATAGGAAGCCATATTTGGAGTTGAGAGTGGGCAGCGTAGGGCAGCGGTGAGAAGGACCAAGTGTAAAGATGGTCAAAGTAGGAACACGAGAAAGTTGGGTTCTGCCAGGCACTCCTAAGCTGCTTGAGGAAGGACTGAACCCCTGCCTGGTGAACGCAGCGCGACGCAGGAGGCCTTCACCTGTAAAGTTCACTTGTGAATTGCCTAAGAACTGTAAGTAAGACCTTCGACGACTGCATCGAACATCCTCTGTCTGTTTCTTCACCGGCGCCATTTTCCATCACCGCACTACAACGCCCAGTGCACCATTCATCTATTTACACTGCCCTGAGGCCCGCTCCGCCTCTGGGGAGCTGTACCATCTTTAGCTGCCTTGACATCTGTCTCAGAGGACCTTCACCAGACACCACAGGTGGCGTCACGAACTCTCTGAACTTCTACTAATAATTGATACCCCTTTGAGCACTGACCGCCCTGGGCCAGCCACCGTGATAACCCTGGCGATCAGCTGCAGGCCCCCGGGGGCGAGTCAGCGTCACAAAATGTCCCTAACAATTATATCCCCTTTTTGCACTGACCGCCCTGGGTCACGTACCGGGCCAGCCACCGTGATATCCCCCCTGCAAGCAGCCATAAGGCCCGGCTGCCGAGTACCCCATGGCCCTGGGGGCGAGTCATATCCATCAAAATCAATGGCTGTCCACTTTCCCCAGTCCCATAAGCTCGCTGCCTCAGGGTAACCCTGGACTCTAACCTCTCCTTCAATCCACATATCAAAGCCCTTTCCTCTTCCTGCCGACTCCAACTCAAAAACATCTCCCGGATCCGCATATTCCTCAACCATGAATCTGCAAAAACACTAGTGCACGCCATCATCATCTCCTGCCTCGACTACTACAAAATCCTGCTCTGTGGCCTCCCCGCTAACACTCCCGTACCCCTCCAATCTATCCTAAACTCTGCTGCCCGACTAATCCACCTGCCTCCCGCCTACTCCCCAGCCTCTCCTCTCTGTCAAATGCTTCACTGACTCCTCATTGCCCAGAGACTCCAGTTCAAAACCCTAACCGTGGCATACAAAGTCATCCACAACCTTTCTCCTCCATACTTCTGTGACCTAGTCTCCCGGTACACACCTACACGCAACGCAACCTACGATCCTCACAAGATCTCCTTCTCTACTCCCCTCTTATCTTTTCTTCTCACAATCGCATACAAGATTTCTCCCGTGTATCCCCCCTACTCTGGAACTCTCTACCCCAAAGCATCAGACTCTTGCCTACTGAGGAAACCTTCTAAAGGAACCTGAAAACCCACCTCTTCCGAAAAGCCTACAACCTGCAGTAATCATTGCTCCACCACACCGCTGCATGACCAGCTCTACCCTCACCTACTGTATCCTCACCCATCCCTTGAAGATTGTGAGACATCGCAGGTAGGGTCCTCTCTCCTCCAGTACCAGTTTGCCATTGCATTTTTGTTCAAGATTTTTGCAATTGTGTTTGCTATGTATACCCCCTTTTTCACATGAAAAGTGCCAAATAATAATAATAATAATGTGCCACAGACAGTGTCCTGGAATCTCCTCCATGCTCTGGAGACTGTGCTGAAAGACATGGCAAACCTCTTTGTTATCCTTTAGGCACTGGACAACCTGTGCAACCTGAATGGGCTGCAGATACCGCCTTATGATAGCAGTATTTACAAGAACTCATGCAAAATGCAAAACTAGATACTATAATACCTTTCCCTTTTTGGGGGCTGTCTTATTTTTGTCTCTCTGCTTCAAATTTCACAAAAAATTGGATTTTCCAGAACCCAAATTTTTGCAATTCAATGCTCATTAGGCATCAAGAGACATCATGACATCACTGGGTGACGCTCAACAGGACGTCATTTAAGTCCCAGTGAGCACTGGAGGTTCTGAAGAGTGAAGTCAGATGGGAGAAAGGGAGTAAGCGAGCCAGCGGAGGACTGGGCAGAGACAGGAGAGGTGCAACATAAGTATATTGTACTTCTTTTATAACCTGTCTGTTTATTGTGCCCTGCATTCTGGAGAGACCTCAGAGAGAAATAGAAAGATTTTGTTACATGCACACCGCTAGGTTTAGATAGGGGCGAGACAGGTTTCATGAATTCTTTGGAATCCTTGGGGAACTGTTTACTCAGGGCGACCATAGACCATGTGCTGCAGCTTCTCTCAGTCATACAGGGGTACTTGCCTTCATGCACAGACATGTAACTGGATTCACTTGCTGACCAGACACATTTGACACGAGTCCTCATGAACAGTTAAACAGTTGCATTTAATGAAGCCGCATGTGACGCGCCCTCTGGGCCTTGGGGTACCCGGTGCCGGGCCGGTAGATGCTGGGGGATGTCACAGTGGTGGTGACTCGGTCCGTGACCCAGGGTGGTCAATAAAAGGGGTTTATTTATAGGGGATTTATAGTGTTTGTATAAAGTTTGTGACGCCACCTGTGGTAAGCGGCTACAGGGAGCCGCCGCTGCGGAGCAGGTCCTCTGGAGCTGATGTTAGTGCAGCAGGGATGGTGTGGCTCTCCACGGGTAGAGCTTAGCTCCAGGGCAGTGTGGATGTTATAGGTGGTGCTGGGCATTGTAGTGCAGGGGTTGATGGCACAGCAATAATCAGTCCACAACTTAATGACGGTTTCCTCTTATCTTTACTGGTGGTGAGTAGACAAGCCTGGACTAGGGTACTGGCTAGAAGTGGAAGTCTGGGCAGCCTGGAAGCAAGTAAAGAATCCTCCTTGCCAGGTGAAGTTGGAGGCCTTCCCTTTCCACTAAACTCTATGGCCCTGCTGCTTGTAGCTGTGCGGTGGCCCTCGTCCCTGAGTGCAACGGTTCTGTGCTCACCCGTATGGCATGCAGCTCGGGCCTTGATGGTGCGTCGCTCCCATGTGGCGGTGCTGGGCCCTGTAGTGCTGCTGAGCCTCCGGGCGTCTGATGGGGCCAGGAGACCTGCAATCTCCTGCCCTCCGGTTTCTGCTGCTGGGCCTTCAGTGCCCCACAGCCTCGGACTCTGGTGTCCGGTTCTTCTGTGCCGGTCCTTCTGGGGTGAGCTGCCGCGCAGCTCCAGTCCCCAGCTCCTCTCTCTTCGATGTCCTGACTTCAACTCCTCACACTAAGTCTCACTAACCCTGCCTCCAGATCCCAGTTGCCAAGTGGAGGAGCTCCCCTTGCTGGTCTGGAGCCAGGAAAGTGTTGCGTGCTTAGCAAAACCTGATTAGGGGACCCCTACTTACTTCCAGGCATGGCATCATCTCTTGTGAGGGAGGCAATGCCACTGTGGCAACCGGACCCCCGGGGTGCCACACATGGCCAGTGCAATTTAAGTCTCTTGAGCAACAGGCTCCAGTAACAAACAGTTTCATCTTAAAGGCACATTAACAAACAGTCTTTCTTACTAGCACAGTACATCACAGATCAAGTCTCTTTAGCAGCACACTTCTATGCCCCATAACAGTAATGATCCCACCAGCAGTCCCCGGTCCACTGTGTCATAGGCTTTAGCCTCTAGTGCAGTGAGGTACGAGGGATGGTTAGAACGCAAGGATGAGTCCAGTCCTCAGATGTGGTGTTCAATCCTTGCTTCTGCTAAACAGTTAACTCCTTTCTCCACTACTTTCTCTTGTAGATACCACTAGCAATTAAAAGGCAGTCACAGTGGGAGAGTCCCAGAACCCTCATCAGCCTGGTGAAGAGGTCTGTATCTTTCAAAGGGTTTGTCCACTACTTTCATATTGATGCCTTATCTGTAGAATAGGGCATCAATGTATGATCGTCTGGGGTCCTGCACCCGACACCCCTGCAGATCGGCTGTTATTGGTGGCGGCAGCCGCCGGCAGGAAGTGCTTACCTGGCCATCAAGTTACAGTGGCCAGTGCTTGTTACTGCACATCTGCCTCCTATTCAATTCAATGGGAGGTGGATGTGCAGTATCCCGCGGCGGCCACTACAGATGGACGGCCAAGCACCGCAGGTAAGCACTTCTGGCCGGCGGCGGCACCGATGACAGCTGATCAGCAGGGGTGCCAGGTACGGCATCACGGCCGATCATACATTGATGACCTATCTTTTGGATAGGGCATCAATGTGAAAGTAGTGGACAAGTTCTTTAAGCTCGCTCTCCAGCTCAGAACTGACACTACCCAGTCTCACTGGGGCAGGCCTGACCACTCCCCTTAGCTGCACCCTGTTAACCCCCCTAGTTGCTGGATGCTTAAAGCGCACCTGCTAGCAGGATTGTGCTTAGTGAATTACATAGACTGACAGGTGGACTCCGTTACACTGAGTAAAATGATACCTTTCATGATGAAATCCGTCCAGCGGTTCTTTTATAATCTTTATTTTCAGTTCTGCCATAATGATATGCATGTGCTCTAGTGCTCTCATTATGTATTCATGTATTCCTAGCTCTGGCCTCTGACAGGTCACTGTGCTTTCAGTGACCTGCCTACTATTTTAAATACTGACTGTGTAATTTCCCTGCCCATGTGAAATTTACATATCCCAAAATGGCCGCCCGATGCCCGCGCAGTAGCATCTTTCGGTTGCCGAGAGATGCTACTGTGCACATGCGGCGCCATATTTCTGCACCCACGCTCTTTTTCCAAAAGCAAAATGGTGCTTGTGCGTGCGCAGTAGTATCTCTTGGCAACCGAAAGTTGCTACAGCGAATGCGTGGGTGTTGGGCGGACATTTTGGGATATGTAGATTTCACATGGGCAGAGAAATTACACAGCCAGTATTTAAAATAGTAGGCAGGTCATTGAAAGCACAGAGACTTGTCAGAGGCCAGAGATAGGAATACATGAATACAGAAGCAGAGCACCAGAGCACATGCATATCATTATGGCAGAACTGAAACTAAAGATTATAAAAGAACCACTGGACGGATTTCATAATCAAAGGTATCATTGGCACCCACCTGACAGTGTATGTAGTTTACTAAGCACAATTCTGCTGACAGGTACGCTTATCAACACCTTATGTAATATCTACCTGTCACACTCTTCCCTCCTTTTTGAATGTCGTCCTCGACATTTGCCTTCTACCTGATTACCTTAACCAGCCTCTTGGAGTTGTGGTAGTTCTCCCCTAACTATCCTCAGATAGTGTTCCCCCAATACTGCCTCTTTACTTAAAGGTGAGTTGGTAGTTAGGCACTATGGACCCCTTTAAGCAATTTACACATACAGCACACTTACCCTATCTACATCTCTTGTCAATCGGTCTCCTGCAAGAAATACACAGATTTAACCACAATTTTAACCAACAACTATTCTTCAGCTGGAGCTTTTTGCTCGTCTTCAACTGGCTCTCCCTAACTACCACTAAACATTTTTCAAATTCAAGTGCAAAAATGTTAAATATAGCATAGTCTTTGTAAAATATTTGGCATGAAATAGAACTCATATATTCAACACAACCCATTTTCTTGAGAGAGTGTGCCACTTTAAGAACACAGTCCTTTGTTTCTTAAGGCACGGGGTCCTCGGTCCTTCTAGGTAAGGACCCTGGAACAGGCAAGGGAGACAGTCCTTTAAAACGGGGGCAGAAACAATGTCCGTTTCTTGTAAACATCTAAGGCACAGTCCATAAAGTGAAATTTGGAAAACAGTTCCTGGATAGGATACGGCACAGTCCATAAGTTGAGAGTGAAGACTCCCCAACTCGCTTGAGGTGCCCGCATATCCAGCAGAAAAGGACACAACAGGTGCAAATAAAAAAAATAAGGCAAAACCAAAAATAAATATCAACTTGTCCAGCTACTACCGTAGTTTTTATTATACCATAGGCCTATCCGGCCTTAACAGGAAAGCAGTAGCGGTCCTTCTACTGTGGTCACAGTCTCTGGTGGCTTTACCAGCCTTCAAGGAAAGAACACGTCACATTACCTAGGCAGAGATGAGGAACTATCACTGGAACACGGCGTGCAACCAACACAACTCGGTGATTTTTTTTTCTTTTTGAGAGAGAGCAACACTGTCCTAGTCCTTTTTATTCTTTGGTTGGCACCAGTCCACAGTAAATGGACAATGCGCTGCATTGATAGTGGGGAGTTGAACTGATGCTGGGAGGGGTTCCTCTCTTGCCACCCCAGCAGAAGTGGCCCCCTCCTTGGTTGTGGCCTGTGGGACAGGTTTGCTCTCCCAGTTGGGACGAATCCTGAAGCGGGGCCCAGTAGAGATGGGTAAGAATCCTCTCATTTGACACGAAGCTCTTGGTTCTTCTGCATCTGCCCAATCCTCGGGGTGGTACTACTCCATTTCAACTATGCGGGAGACTGAAATGGTGTACCAGCCCCGAGGTCCCCACATCTTTAAGAATCTGACCTTGTCTCCTGGCCAGAGACTCCGGGTCCGTCCTAGGGCATAATCCCTCTCCACCGACCTCCTGTTGACAAATATGTCCAGGCGAAGCCAAATCCCTTTAGCTGATAAAAATTTATGACCGTACCTCTGATCATCCGATCCTCCAGGCAGTCCCTTCCCGGGTACTCTCTCCACTCCTGGGCACACTCCTCCATCCGTCCCTTCTCCTGGATGATCTTTTCTTTCCATGCAGCCAGGCGTTGTTGGAAGTTGTATTCTTCCTGTTCTTCTTTGGAGATGATGGGCACAGGAACAGACCTTTCAGCCTGGCCAGGCTGAGCAATAACATCGGCAGGTGGTGGGATAGGTGCCCCCGGTGGAGTAGGTGGTAGGGTAGGTACTGGTTTCCTGGTGTTGATAGGCAAGGGGAACGCATATGACTCCTGTTTCCTCCAGGCCCCCATCCTTTCACCTCCTCTGGCTATCCAGGCTATATCTTGTATTTCCCGGATCCATCCCCTCACTCCCCCATACTTGGGATTCACACAGTAGGCCCTAGGGGGTGAGAATGGACCCCGTGGAGGTGGCAGTTTGGTCATCAACTGCTCTCCAGGTAATGCTAACAGAGAGTAATCCAACTCCTCTTCCTCCGCTGGCGGCTTTACGACCGGTCCCTGCTTGGTGGTGACCATCATATGGGTATGGAATGAGGCCGGGGGTTCCCTCACCCTTGCGCTGGGTGAGTGGCAGTCCCCGAGCGGATCATCACTACTGGTATCAGTTGGAGAGCGGGGGCTAGTGACTCACCGGCAGGAACACAGAGCGCCGCCATCTTCCTTCCGGTCCCGCTGTGCACGCTGGTCCCGATCAGAAGTCCCATCCCTCTCTCGAGAGCGGAGGTCGGGGCGGACGTCACGGCCCCAGTGGTGGCTTCCAGTGCGGTGGGCCGGGTCACGGTCAGGGTACCTGTGGGCAGCAGGTCCTCCGGTGAGTCCGGTACTGGTCGGAATGGTTCTGGAACGAGCAGCGGTCCTTCAGGTGGGTCCGGTGCTGGGCAGGATTACGCGGTGGCCTGTGGCGGGATGACAGCCGGGGCTCCGGACATCGGCTCACGGTCCACAGTTGGTGGTGGGATGGGCACAGGGTCCAACGGCAGACCTCGGGGTCCCAACTCCTGCCTTCGGGCTGCCTCCGGATTCTGATGAGGTGGTGCGGCCGTGCCCTGGCCTGGCTGGGTATTGCCCGATACCTCGCGGTTGTGGGTGAGGTGATGAAGGGCTGCGTCCTCCCCTGCTTCTCTTCTTGCTGCAGACTGCTGGGACATAGCACACCTTCCTAGCTCCGACATACTGGCAGGCACTATGACTCGCACTCTCCTCTCCTTTTCACTCCTGACCAGAATGGAGTTCTTCTGGCCAGAAGAGCTCCAGCTCACTCTTACTCCTCCTCCTCTGGGACAGTACCTCACTGGCCATTGGTCCAACATGCTGGTGGTTGGGGTGTCTTTTCTCTGAGGCCAGCCTTCCCCAGCTTGTTCCACTGCAGGAGGTTTGGCCCTGTTTGGCACTCTTTTATCATATACTCCTGCAAGATGGGATGTCCTTCTTCTTCCCCACTGTGCTTTTAACAAAAACAGACACCATTTTAACTGTACAACATGTGTCAAGTCTTGCATTTTGCAGGTGCCTGTTTCTCTGTATTTTATCTCCTTATTTCTTCGCAGTCATCACTGGCTGTCTTCCCTTTTCACCGGTATACCAGGGTTGAATTGAGGTGCTTTGCTGCTATGTTTTTCCAGACACTTTGCCTCTTCTTCCTCCTATACGCTAATTCCCGCTCAGGACTCCCCGTACGGGCCACCAATGTTACGTGCACACCGCTAGGTTTAGATAGCGGAGAGACAGGTTCATGAATTCTTTCGAATCCTGGGCGAACCGTTACTCAGGGTGACCATATACTGCAGTTTCTCTCAGTCATACAGGGGCATTGACCCTCAGGCACAGACATATAGCTGGATTCCCTTGCTGACCAGACACATTTGACACGAGTCCTCATGAACAGTCGCATTTAATGAAGCCGCACGACCAGTGCAATTTAAGTCCCTTGAGCAACAGGCTCCAGTAACAAATAGTTTCTTCTTAAAAGCACATTAATAAACAGTCTTTCTTACTAGTACAGTACAGCACAGATCAAGTCTTTTTAGTAGCACACTTCTATACTCCCACAACAGCAATGCTCCCACCAGCAGTCCATGGTCCACAGTGTCACAGGCTTTACCTTCTAGTGCTGTGAGGTACGATGGGGCGATTAGAATGGAAGGATGAGTCCAGTCCTCAGATGTGGTGTTCAATCCTTGCTTTTGCTAAACAACAGTTTACTCCTTTCTCCACTACTTTCTACTATAGATACCACTAGCAACTAAATGGCAGTCACAATGGGAGAGTCCCAGTATCCTCATCAGCCTGATGAAGAGGTCGGCATCCTTAAGGATATGTGCCCACGATGCCCAGCTCGCGGTACACTACACCGAAGGACCTGCCGTCACATGACTATGATGTCAGCGCAGGTCCTTCAGTCCACCGCGATCTGCCGGCAAGTGAAGACGATCGCAGCGGGGGCCATCAGAAGGTAAGTATAATATATATTTTATTCTTTCTTTTACAGGTTCTATGGTACCTGGGTCTGGAGGAGAGTCTCCTGTCCTCCAGACCCTGGTACCATCCGCACACTGAAACGTTTGGATTCCGCATCTACAGATGTAGTGATGCGGATTCCATGCGTTCCAATGAAAGTCAGTGGCGACAAAAACGCTGTGCTTCCGCAAAATATTTTGTAGTGCTGCGTTTTTTCCCACAATGATAACCCGCAGCGGAAATTTCCGCAGCATGTGCAAAGCACATGCGGATTACCATTGGGGAACATGGCAGGCTTTCTACCATGCATTTTTGCAGCGTTTTTGCCGCTGCGGAAACGCTTAAAAAATGCATCGTGGGCACACAGCCTTAAGCTGGCTCTCCAGCTCAGAACTGACACTACCCAGTCTCACTGGGGCAGGCCTGACCACTCACTTTAGCTGCACCCTGTTAACCCCCCTAGTTGCTGGATGCTTAACAACATCTTATGTAACATCTACCCATCACAAGTTTACCAGTAATTCAATTTGCGTTGAATACATTTGCCGCAAATCACATTTTCTGGCCGAATTCAAGTAAATTTGTCTCATTGAATTTTAGCAGTTTGACGCATCTCTAGTGGAGAGATAAATAGACACTCAGACATGAAGTACAGACAGATAGATGATAATAGATAGATGGATATTTTCTTTGTTTTTGCAACTAGCTTTTAATAGTTTCCTACAACTCTACTGTAGTTCTAATACAGTATAATATCCTCAAAGCCCCCAATACTCAGTATAATGCTCTCTACACCAGGATGTCCGCATAGCTCCCATATCTATATATATAATCGTCTTATCCCGTCTGTCTGTCTGTCTGTCCAGGAAATCCCGCGTCGCTCATTGGTCCGGCAGCGGCCAATCAGCGCCGGGGGATTTCTAAAAAAAGATGGCGGCCGTTAGCGGCTCATCTCCCGGCTGGCAACAGCAGAAGGAACCCGACCGCCGGACCCATCTGCGGGACGGAGATGCAGCCGGGAGATGAGCGGCGCGAGGCGCTCATCTCCCGGCCGGTATCAGCGGAAGGACCGCCGGCGCCGCTGACCTCCATGCGGAAGGGAGGACCGGGGAGCGGCGCTGCGGGTCGGGATACTTCTGCTGCGAGCGCCCGCGATGTCCCGGGTTCTCGCAGCGTAAGTAGCCGCACAGGCAGCGCCGCTCCCCGGTCCTCACCAAGATGATTCGATGATTGGTCGCGGTCTTCGGACCCGACCAATCACTGATCTTAGCACAAAACTTAAACACCGCTGTGCTGATTGGTCGCCGACGCTGGCCGCGACCAATCACCGATTTTGGCGCCAAATTTAAATATCGGCCGCGACCAATCACCACAGCGGTGTTTAAATGTGGAGCCAAGATCGGTGATTGGTCACGGCCGATATTTAAATTTGGCGCCCAAATCGGTGATTGGTCGCGGCCGATATATAAATTTGGCGCCCAAATCGGTGATTGGTCGCGGTCAGCGTCCGCGACCAATCAGCACAATAGTGTTTAACTTTGGCGCCAAGATCAGTCATTGGTCGCGGGCCAAGACAGCGACCAATCACCGATTTGTGCGGCAATTTTAAATAGCGTCCACGACCAATTGGATGTCAGCAACCACCGGCCGCGACCAATCTGCGCTTTTTGTGCCAAATTTAAACACCGCTCTGCTGATTGGTCGCAGCCGGCGACCAATCAGCGATTTTGGCGCCAAATTTAAATCCCGCTCTGCATCGCTCTGCTGATTGGTCGCGGTTGCCGGCCGCGACCAATCAGCACTATTGTCGCCAAATTTAAACACCTCTTTGCTGATTGGTCGCGGTCGCGACTAATCAGCGATTTTGGTGCCAAATTTCAACACCGCACTGCTGATTGGTCACGGCCGCCATCCGCGACCAATCAGCGAGATTGGCGCCAAATTTAAACAACTCTCTGCTGATTGGTCGCGGTCGCTGGCCTCGACCAATCAGCGATTTTGGCGCCAAATTTAAACAACACTCTGCTGTTTGGTCACGGCCGGCGACCAATCAGCGATTTTGGAGCCAAATTTAAACCCCGCTGTGCATCGCTCTGCTGATTGGTCGCGGTCGGCGGCCGCGACCAGTCAGCAGTATTGGCGCCAAATTTAAACACCGCTCTGCTGATTGGTCTCGACTAATCAGCGATTTTGGTGCCAAATTTAAACACGCTCTCCAGTCCTCACTAACATGGTTCGCTGATTGGTCGCGGCCGCCGCCCGCGACCAATCATCGATATTGCCGCCAAATTTAAACACCGCTTTGCTGATTGGTTGCGGTTGCCGAACGCGACCAATCAGCGATTTTGGCCCCAAATTTAAACACAGCTCTGCTGATTGCGCCCGGTCGGTCGCATACCTATTGTAGAATACCCGATGCATTAGAATCGGGCCACCATCTAGTATACACTATAATGGCCCACATCTCCTGTGTACACAGTATAATACTCCTCACACTGTATGATAGCCAACTATACTAGTGTGACACCCCAGGGGTCTGGTTGCCACAGTGATAGAGATATTACGTCTGAGAGCAGGTGGGAGGTCTCTTGGTCAGGGATCCTATGCATGCCACACCTCCTGCCCAGTCCTGGGAGGGGAAGAACTTCCCCTATATAAACCTAGGGCTGAGGCAGGGTTAGTGTGTAGAGAAGAAGTAGAGACAGAGAAGAGAAGCAGATATAGGAAAAGAACATCAGGAGCTCTGTGGGAGCAGTGCTATAAGGAGTCAGGGGCTGGCAGCTGCAGAGCTCGCCCTGACTGAGAAGCTATCACCGGACCCGGAGTCCGAGGCTGTGGGGACTAATCTTTACCCAGCAGCAGAAACCGCCCGGCAGGGGATTTCAGGTCCTCTGGCCAAGAAACCCGAAGGCACGGTCACACGCGTGGGACCAGCACCGCCGTCGTGGAGCGGACGCCACTAGAAGGCCCCGAGTCACCGGCCATACGGGTGAGCACCACACGGTACACTCAGGGACGTGGGCTACTTATACCCGATTCTAGCAAGGTAGCCAGAAGAGTACAGTCAGTTTGGGAGGCCTACAACTCCGCCTGGCCAGGGGAGATCCCATCTGCTCAAGGACTGACCAGGCCCCGATCGCTAGCCAGTACTTCGGGAGGGTCTATCTTTATCACCAGTAAAGACCCTGAACTACACCGCATCGTCTCTGAGTGATTCCTGCTACCCCCATCATCCACGTCGGCTGCCCTGAGGCCATACCCCTCCCGTTGGGGGTGATACTATCACGCTGCACAATCCTACCACCGGCCTCAGCGGTCTGCCCTGCAGCGGCAGCTCCTTCGCTGCATTCAACGGGTGGCGTAGTCGTCCAACATCTACTGCTAATACAACGCCACTTAGTCTGACTCCCTGGGCACGGACCGGGTCACCGCCACGAGACTACAACCCTCAACAGATCCGGCTCCGGGTAAGCTCCTGCATGCGCAACGCTGTGCGACACAGGTCCAGGGGTGCGTCAACTTTTGGCGTAGTCGGCAGGATCTCGTGCCCGCAACCACCGGGTACTGCGTGCCTGAAAAAGACTGTTCAAACTTACCAGTGGTGAAGATTCCCGCCATCCGTGGAGGTTTCCCGCCATCCGGCGCCATCTTCTACCTTCTTCCCGCCATCCGCGAAGTTTTCCCGCCATCCGGCGCCATCTTCTGCCTTCTTCCCGCCATCCGTGGAGTTTTCCCGCCGTTGGACGCCATCTTGAAGACGCCGCGCGGGAAGAAGAGGGGCGTGGACTCCGAAAGCGCTCGAGAACTGAAGCCCCGCCTCACGTCCGGACGTTGCGTAAGGTCCTGGAAGGAGCCCAGCAGACGCCGACGTCACAGGAGCGCGACGGAAGGTCCTCAACCCTGACGATCCACTGCGGAGCCGCGGCCTACGGAAGAGGATCATCGCAAGGTAGGCCACGGTCCACTAGGGGGGAGGAAGATGTCGGATACGGAGGAGAGCTTCACTGCCTCAACCCCCGCCAGCGCCACCGCTGCTGCAGTCATGCCTTTCACCATGCCCTATATCCCGGGAGCGGCCTGGCTACCCCAGTACTCAGGGGAGTCACATACCCTGCATGACTTTAGAGAAAAGCTGGATAGCCTCTTCCAGGTGTATCCCCTCACAGAAGAGCAAAAAGTGAGCATCCTGGTGGCCCAATTAACCGGGGCAGCCCAAAGGGAGGTAAAGTCCTGGCCACCTGGGGGGAGGACTGTTGCAGGGATACTAACCCGGCTGAGGGACACCTTTGATACCCGCACCTCAGCCGAGATCAAGCTTAGATTCTACGGGTGCAAGCAGCGAGCACACGAGAGTATAAGGGACTATGCCCTGAACCTACAAGAGGCCCTGAGAGCCATTAAGCAGACCGACCCTGACGGCGTGGGAGACGAGGACAGGCTGTTGACTGAACAATTTATAGAGGGTTTATATTGCAATGCCCACCGAACCCAGTTGCGGGCAATGGCCTTACAGGACCCTCATCTGGGATTTGCACAGTTCAAGGACAGAGCCATCCGGGTGCTCCGAGAACCGGCACCAGGTGGCGTTGTGACCCACAGACGCCCCACTACCACTTACCACCAGGAGGCGGCACCCTTGTCGGCAGGGCCTGTGGGAGCTGATGCGCAGGCTTTGAACAATGACCCGGCTCCAGACCTGCACCATCAGGTCCAAGAGCTAGCTAAAAGCGTTGCCGCGCTAACCCGAACTGTGCAGTCTTTACAGGTTTCCACTCCAGGGAAGATCCAGCTGGCATCCGGACCGGAGGACATCCCGTGGCGTCGACCAAGGAGGACCCCACCGGCCAGAGGAAGACCCAGCGACCGATACAACGAGGACGGACAACCCATCTGCCGCCGCTGCAATCAACCCGGACATATGGCAAGGTACTGTCCTTTAAACTGGCACAACCTGGGGTAGAGGGCCAAACCCCAGGAAAAAGATCATCAGGCCCATCGAACTGGCGCGACAAATATGTGGGAGGACGTCCAGTCTTGCCTGTGGTACTGGACGGCATCCCCATGAGTGCCCTACTGGACACCGGGTCACAGGTTACCACTATCCCGTACGTGCTCTTCAAGCAGTACTGGAATGACTCGGATATCACCCGCTACCCTGACGACGACTTGAGTATCATCGCCAGCAATGGTCAGCCCGTGCCACAGATTGGATTTAAAGAGGTGACCATTAAAATCGGTAGAGTCGAATTGGCGGCACAGGGACTGATCATTGTAGACATTGACAAGCACGAGAGTCACCCAAAGATAACTCTAGGAACTAATGTAATTGAAAATTGTCTTGCAGAGGTGATTTTCCTTTTACAGCAGGTTGCCAAGAACGCCAGCTCCGGCCAGCAGCGAGTGCTCCAGAAAGAGATCCGGGCACTGATGCGACGGCAACAGATAGAACTCTCCGGTGGTGAGATTGGTAGCGTAAGAATGTGTGACCCTTTTCCTATTGCCATGCCCCCAAAAAGTGAAATGATGATTTGGTGCCGGGCAGCTATTGGTCTGAGAGGTAGAGATTACCAGGCAATGGTAGAACCAGTTTACTCAGACAGTAGGCCCACCATTTTGACAGCACGGGGGGTGGTCAATGTACGCCATGGGAGGGTGCCCGTTCGCATAATAAATATCGGGAAGAGGGAAGTGTACCTGCCCCGGTATGCCACGCTAGCCAAATTGTATACCATCAATCAAAATTCCATACAGTCCGTAGAACCCTTGCCTCCATCTTCCCCGGAGGAAGGTAACGGCTCTAAGGAAACAATGGAGGACTGGTGTCAGCAACTACATTTGGGTACTGACTCCACTCCCTCACACCAGAGACAGGGAGTCTATCGGGTGGTTCAAGAGTACGAGAGAGTGTTTAGTAAACACCCGTTAGACTTCGGGCGAGTAAAGGGGGTAGAACACCACATCCCCACGGGAGACCATCTTCCCATAAAAGAGAGGTATCGACCCGTACCCCCTGCACACTACCAACACGCCAAGGGGATGCTTAGGGACATGAAGGAGGCTGGGGTGATCAGGGATAGCTGTAGCCCCTGGGCAGCTCCACTAGTCTTAGTCAAAAAGAAAGACAACATCATGAGGATGTGTGTAGATTACCGGAAAATCAACCGTATCACACACAAGGATGCGTACCCCTTACCAAGGATAGAGGAGTCTTTGGCTGCTTTAAGATCTGCTAACTTCTTCTCTACCTTGGATCTCACTAGCGGGTACTGGCAGGTTCCTGTAGCAGAGGCGGACCGGGAGAAGACCGCATTCACCACCCCGATGGGACTTAGCGAGTTTACCTGCATGCCGTTCGGACTCTGTAACGCACCAGGCACCTTTCAAAGATTAATGGAGTGCTGTCTGGGCCACAAAAACTTCGAGACGGTCCTGTTGTACCTGGACGATGTCATCGTATATTCCAAGACTTATGAGGACCACCTGAAACACCTGGCGGAAGTGTTCGAAGCTCTGGCAAACTACGGCCTAAAGGTAAAACCCTCCAAGTGTCACCTCCTAAAACCAAAGGTGCAGTACCTGGGACACGTGGTGAGCGCTGACGGAGTGGCTCCCGACCCTGATAAGATCACCGCAATTAAGGAATGGCCAAGTCCCTCCAGTGTAAAGGAAGTGCGGCAGTTCCTCGGGTTGGTAGGCTATTACCGCAGATTCATCCCCGGTTTCACCAAAAAGGCAGCTCCTATGCAGGACCTCCTGATAGGCCAGTCCCGGAAGGCCAAGAACCAGAAGCCGCCCTTCAAATGGGAGAAGTTAGAAGAAGAGTCCTTCCGCCAGCTGAAGATGGCCCTCACGGGGGATGAAATCCTGGCGTACCCTGATTACAGCCAGCCCTTTATCCTCTACACCGACGCAAGTAACATCAGGCTAGGAGCCGTACTGTCCCAGATCCAGCAGGGGAAAGAACGAGTAATCGCTTACGCCAGTCGAAAAGTGCGACCCACCGAAAGAAACCCTGAGAATTACAGCTCATTTAAGCTAGAGTTCCTGGCAGTGGTGTGGGCAGTCACCGAACGCTTTAAGCACTACCTCGCTTCTTCCCGGTTCACCGTGTACACGGATAACAACCCGTTGACACACCTGGACACGGCAAGACTCGGTGCCCTAGAGCAGAGATGGATGGCCCGTCTGTCCAACTACGAGTTCACAATCAAATACCGGGCAGGACGCTCCAATACCAACGCGGACGCCCTGTCCAGGATGCCAAACCTACCGGACGTAGGAGAAGATCCAGAGGGACTGGAAGAAGTCAAACTCCCCGCGTTCCACCGTCATGGGACTATCCAGTATTCCCATCGGGTAAGGAGTAAGCAAGCCGCTACGGTTAACCCCTTGCCTCACTACAACTGGGAGGAAACGCAAGACAGTGACCCTGCCGTCCGACTGGTGAAGGAGATGCTGACTCGGCCCGAGGCTCGCCTTGACCCAGACGCTCCGGAGGAAGCCAAACAACTGTGGGCTGAGAAGAGTCGACTGTTCCTTTACAAGGGGAAGTTGTGCCGCAGAATGGTTAACTCCCGGACGCATGAACTAATCTGGCAAGTAGTGGTGCCACGAAGAGACGCAGCCATGGTGATGGAGGCATACCACGACGGGGCTGGACACTTCGGATGGAAGAAGCTGGAGTTGGGTAGGCATGAGGGGAACCATCGAGAGGTGGTGCAGAGACTGTGGCCCGTGCAACCTAAGAAGGAAGGACCGTGCCAGCCAGAAGACCCCCCTTCAGTCCATCGTCACCAAGCAGCCGTTGGAACTGGTAGCCTTGGATCATGTAAAACTGACCCCAAGCAGAAGTGGCTACGTCTACGCGTTAACCATTGTGGATCATTACTCCCGGTTCTTGGTTGTCGTCCCCGTTAAGGACTTAACAGCTCAAACAGCAGCTAGAGCCTTCCACCAGCACTTCTGCCGTCCACACGGGTACCCGGACCAAGTGCTGACGGACCAGGGACCTGCCTTTGAAGCGGAGGTCTTCCAGGAATTCTGCAATCTGTATGGCTGCCGGAAGATAAGGACGACACCCTATCATCCGCAAACTAATGGACTTTGTGAGAAAATGAACCAGGTGGTAATGGATCTTCTGAAAACGTTGCCCCTGGAAGAACGCAGTCTGTGGCCTGAGAAGCTGCCCGACCTGGTGGACCTATACAACTACATCCCTGTAGGTTCCACCAACTGTACCCCGGCTTACCTAATGAGGGCAAGGCCTGGTAAGCTACCTGTTGACCTGGAGATGGGAGTCCTGACACCCGAGGAGAGCGTGGAGCGAAGTCTCTGTCTCGCTAGGGAAAGACAAGAGAAAACTTACAACCAGTATGCTCCCGCTGTTCCCCTGGTACCCGGAGAGCAGGTCTTGAAGAGGAAGAGACGGCTCCACAAGTTGGACGACCAGTGGGAGAAGGACCCGTACACCGTACTGCCCTCAAGCCACGACAACCCAAAGGTCTGTACCATCAGTAAAGACGGAGGGGAAACCACAGCCATTGTATCCCGGGATCACCTGAAGAAGTGTCCCGAACAGCTACGGAACCCAGAAGGAGAGCAAGAAGACCCTCGACCCATAGAGGAAAGGGAAGATATGGTTAGTACTGTGCTCGGAGACTTCCCTCGGTCCTGGACTCAAGTCAATGGTGCAGTTGTGGTACCCGTCCTCACGTTCCTCCAACCAGCATCCCAAGTGCCTACGGAGCAACAGGTAGAGCTGGAAGAGCAGCCGGTCCAGGAGGCAGCAGACTCCACACAAGCAGAACAGGAGGATCAACCCTCTGCTCATAGTGAGCCTGCCGTACCCCTAGTGAGCCAAAGAGCCCGTAGACAGCTGCCCAGTTTACCATTGACAGCTCCTACACCCTGTAGTTCAGGGCCAGACAGTCAGCTCCGTAGGTCCACTAGGGCCACTAGAGGCCAGTTACCCGCACGTTGGAGGATTTGAAGTGTTTAAATTGTTTTATTTGTGGTCACCTGTCTGTTACTTGTAAATAATTATGTGTTTCTAGTTATTTTTAGGAGTCCTTGGTGGATTTACCGGGAATCCTTGTACAATTGGTTGGAGCGTAACCTAGGAATGGACTAAAGACTGTTAAGGACTCGGGGCAGGACAGACCCCTACCTGGTTACGTCTCCCTGTTTTGGTGAAATGGACACCTTGCTTTTCTTCAAAACTGCACCCGGTTGCAGACACGCCGTAACCATCTTTATGTGTTTTTCTTATTGTATTATTATTGTTTATACCTTGTTATGTTTTTCTAAAAAATATGTTTAGTCCCGGAGTACTAAATTTCACTAGGGGGAATGTGACACCCCAGGGGTCTGGTTGCCACAGTGATAGAGATATTACGTCTGAGAGCAGGTGGGAGGTCTCTTTGTCAGGGATCCTATGCATGCCACACCTCCTGCCCAGTCCTGGGAGGGGAAGAACTTCCCCTATATAAACCTAGGGCTGAGGCAGGGTTAGTGTGTAGAGAAGAAGTAGAGACAGAGAAGAGAAGCAGATATAGGAAAAGAACATCAGGAGCTCTGTGGGAGCAGTGCTATAAGGAGTCAGGGGCTGGCAGCTGCAGAGCTCGCCCTGACTGAGAAGCTATCACCGGACCCGGAGTCCGAGGAGGTGGGGACTAATCTTTACCCAGCAGCAGAAACCGCCCGGCAGGGGATTTCAGGTCCTCTGGCCAAGAAACCCGAAGGCACGGTCACATGCGTGGGACCAGCACCGCCGTCGTGGAGCGGACGCCACTAGAAGGCCCCGAGTCACCGGCCATACGGGTGAGCACCACACGGTACACTCAGGGACGTGGGCTACTTATACCCGCCTCTAGCAAGGTAGCCAGAAGAGTACAGTCAGTTTGGGAGGCCTACAACTCCGCCTGGCCAGGGGAGATCCCATCTGCTCAAGGACTGACCAGGCCCCGATCGCTAGCCAGTACTCCGGGAGGGTCTATCTTTATCACCAGTAAAGACCCTGAACTACACCGCATCGTCTCTGAGTGATTCCTGCTACCCCCATCATCCACGTCGGCTGCCCTGAGGCCATACCCCTCCCGTTGGGGGTGATACTATCACGCTGCACAATCCTGCCACCGGCCTCAGCGGTCTGCCCTGCAGCGGCAGCTCCTTCGCTGCATTCAACGGGTGGCGTAGTCGTCCAACATCTACTGCTAATACAACGCCACTTAGTCTGACTCCCTGGGCACGGACCGGGTCACCGCCACGAGACTACAACCCTCAACAGATCCGGCTCCGGGTAAGCTCCTGCATGCGCAACGCTGTGCGACACAGGTCCAAGGGTGCGTCACTAGTACTAACATTGTGTACTGCCCACAAAGCCCCCAATTCTAGCCGCAGAAGGCTTATTATGATCTGACTTTACAGGACGCAAAGGAATACGCCAAATTAAAAACCAAAATATTGGCACGCTCAGGAGTGACTATGTCTGTCAGAGCACAAAGGGTCCACCACTGGGCGTATGCTGGCGACAGATCTCCACGCTCATAGATGTTCGACTTGTTACATCTTGTACAAAAATGGCTGCAGCCAGTGTCTTCCTCTCCTGCCCAGATGGTTGAGCGTGTGGTGATGGACAGGTTCATCCATTCCCTAACCAGGCCGATGCAGACCTGGTTTGCCCAAGGTGACCCTCGGACGCAGACAATCTCGTAGGTCTGGTAGAAAGATACCAAGTGGTCGAAAAATCCCTGGGGAAACCCGACATAGCCACCTACCCTTACTGGAGTGCCCAAAAGGGGATGGGTTCACCATGGAAGGGATTCAGAGCTACAACTGATGGCATTCCATTTCCACTGAAGAGACTGCAAGGTCTGTTGTGAAGGATGTGATTTGTTGGCGATGTCGCAGTCCGGGACACGTAGCCGCCCAGTGTCATACATCTGCTGAGCCTAGGCAGATGATGTTCATACTATGCTTACCCAACATGCAGTGTGGACTGTCGACACGGCGAGGGACCGCAGGGGTGTGCCATGTCCGTTAATGGAGTGATGGGCTGTTGGACTCCAGGAGTCTGGTGACCTTGATCCGGGATAGTGTTCTGGTTCTCATTTCCACTGTCGAAAGTAAGTTCCTGGCCAAGTGGCAGGGCCCATATGAGGTGGTGGAGAAACTCAGTTAAGTGAACTCCGAGTCCACCAGCATGGCTGAAGAAAGCCGCACCAAGTATACCATGTGAACTTGCTCAAGCTGTGGTGGAACCGGGAGCCTGTGGAAACTCCTTGCCTGGGAGCCGCTCCCGAAGGCAAGGTGGAAGAGGTCACTATTTCAGAGACTCTATTGGCAGCCCAGAAGCAAGAGTGTCGAGAACTACTACAGTGGAATCGGGAGCTGTTCTCAGAGTTGCCGGAGCATACTCAGGTGGTAGAGCATGACGAGTTAACAGAACCACATGTAAGAGTGAATCTGAAGCCGTATCGGGTTCCGGAAGCACGCCGGGAAATGATCTCGGCCGAGGTGAAAAGGAGGTTAGACCTCGATGTGATAGAGGAGTCAAAGAGTGGGTGGTCGAGCCCAATCGTCCTCGTACCAAAACCCAACGGAGAGTGGAGGTTTTGTAATGACTAGCGCCGGCTGAATGAGGTGTCCAAGTGTGATGCGTACCCGATGCCTCGCGTTGACGAACTCATCGAAAGGCTTGGACAGGCGAGATACATCACCACTCTCGACCTGACGAAGGGCTATCGGCAGATCCCCATGTCCCAGGTGGCCAAGGAGAAGACGGTTTTCTCTACACCCAGATGGGTGCTTTCAATACACTTGGATGCCATTCGGGTTACAGGGGGCCTCAGCCACCTTCCAGAGGGCTATGGATCGGATCATAGCCCCACATAAGAAGTATGCCGCAGCCTACCTTGACGACATTGTAGTTTTTAGCCCAGACTTTAGACCTTAACTACAGCCCATTCTGGATGCTCTAAGGAAGGCGGGATTTGCAATAAATCTGAAAAAATGCACCTTTGGAAAAGAGGAGGCCAAGTACTTGGGCTATGTCGTCGGGAGAGGCGAAATAAAGCCGCAAGTTAATAAAGTGGAGGCAATCCAGACCTGCCCGCAACTGCTCTCCAAGAAGCAAGTGAGAGCATTCCTGGGAATGGTGGGATATTACCGGCAGTTTAACCCAAATTTTGCCATGATGGCTGCACCACTGACGGATCTCCTAAAAAGCACCAGGTCAACCATGGGGAAGTGGACGGAGAAAACAGAGACCACGTTCCAACTGTTGAAGTCAGCACTGTGTAAACAACCGGTCCTGGTCGCACCAGACTTTAACCCCTTTATGACATAGGGCGTATTAGTATGTATCTGTGCCCTGGGCCTTATGGACCAGATACGTATTAATACGCCCTATCTTTAATGCGGCACCGCGACCGAAGTCGCGGTGATAGCATTAAAATTCCGGTGCCATCTTACCTTAGGGTAGATGGCGCCAGCATCTTAGGGGTGTCGCTGCCCCTTCACACCCACGATCGCTGTGATTGGCTGTTCAATTCTGAACAGCCAATCACAGCATTTCTCACTGTTTCCGGCAATCAGATTGCCAGAAACAGTGATGTGCAGCCTAGGATCGGTGCTCCTAAGAGCACTGATCCTAGGTTGTTGCCTAGTAACCCTGCCTGTCACCTCCCCATGACCCCCTGTGATGTCAAATAAGCCCCAGCCAGGTCTGATTGGAGCGATCGATGATGACATCGATCGCTCCAATCAGAGTACCTGAACACAGGTGACAGGGCGGTCACAGGGCGATGACCGGCTTGTGATCTGCCTGTCACCTCTTTGTGACCCCCTGTGATGCTGCCCAGGCCCCTGCCATCTCTGATTGGTGCGATCGATGTCATCATCGATCGCACCAATCAGAGTACCTGACCGGGAGGTGACCGGGTGGTGACCAGCCGGTGACCTGCCTGTCACCACCCTGTCACCCCCCTGTGACCGCCCAGCAGATCCTCACACTTGGTGAGGATTTCTACAGAGCGGTCACGTCTGATCTGCGCTGTGCTGGGCCTTGTAGTGCCACAGAATCTTCTGTTACACTACAAGACCTTTCTCCTACCTGCTCCAGTCGCTGCTGCTGCTCCGGCATCCTGCTGCGGTCTCCAGGGTCCTGGATCTCCTGCTCCGGCACCCTGCTGCTGTCTCCAGGTTGCTGGGTCTCCAGCTTCGGCGTCCTGCTGCTGTCTCCAGGGTCCTGGGTCTCCTGCTCCTTATCCAGCTGCTGCGGATCCTGCTCCAGAGCCTCTTCCAGAACCTGCTGCTGATCCTGCTGAAAGAAGAACAGAGAAGACTTTGGTAAGTCCATCTCTGTTCTCCCCTCATCCACCCCTCTCCCCCCCTCCTCCTCTCCCCCCCTCCTTTTACCCCCAATCCTCCTCCCCCCCAGTTTTTTTTTTTACGTGCGTCCTGCAGCGGCCGAGCGCTGAGCAGTGTCTACGCCACTGATCAACGTCCGTGCTCGCTGCTTTTCAGGACTTTTTCTTGCCCCTGTCAATTCTCCCCCCCCACCTTTGCACCACATCCGCGCACACACCCAGCAGCTGCCGAGAGTTGATAGGTGACATAGTTCACCGATCCGTTTGCACCACCTACGGTAGTTCCTTTTTTTCTCTTTTTTTTTTCAGAAAAAAAAAATTCACACCAAGCACACTGACACACACACACTCTAAATAAAGTACTGACACACACGCACCACATACACGAGAAAAAAAAAATGTCCGGCTCATCCCAAACTTGCTATTCAGCGGAGGAGGCATACGCTATTGTTGCCTCCGACACTGAGACTGAAAGCGAGGGTGAGGATCCCACATTTCTTTACTTTTCCGACGCCTCATCGTCCTCCTCTTCCTCCTCTTCTTCCTCCTCTTCCTCCTCAGGTGCTGCTGGACCGCCCCGCAGTCGTCGCAGGAGAGAAGATGTTCCAGTGCCCCCCACTATTGACCCCATATGGACCTCGCCCCCCGAAAATGTTGAGCCACTGATTCCTGATTTCGTGGCGGAATCAGGAATCAAGTTTGACACCACCGGCCTGACAGAAATAGACTTTTTCAAAGTCTTTTTCTCTGAGGACTTTATAAACCTCATGGTGGGCCAAACTAATTTGTATGCTCATCAATTTTTGGAACAAAACCCCTCTTCATCATTTTCTAACTGGTCTCCTGTAGACGCAGAAGAAATGATGAAGTTTTGGGGCCTGGTCCTTCATATGGGGATCCTGAAAAAAACAGAGGTTCGGCAATACTGGAGTGTTGACGTTTTGTATAACACTCCAGTGTTCCGAATGGTCATGACCCAGACACGTTTTGAGGCCATCCGCAAGTTCTTGCATTACCAAGATAATGCAATGTGTCCTGCATGCGATGACCCAAACTTTGATCGTCTTTTCAAAGTTCGGCCGGTCATCGAGCACTTCAACAAGTTTGGTGAAGTGCACGTGCCCCAAAGGGACATCTGCGTGGATGAGTCCTTAATTTCTTTTAAGGGGCGGCTTGGATTCCGGCAGTACTTGCCCAGTAAAAGGTCCAGGTACAGGATCAAGCTGTATAAACTTTGGGGGAGTACCTCAGGGTACACTCACAAGTTTAGAGTTTATGAAGGGAAGGACTCCTGGATTGAACCCCCTGAATGCCCCCCTGTTCTGGGAGTGAGTGGGAAAATTGTGTGGGACTTGGTGCACCCACTGCTGGATAAAGGTTATCACCTGTACGTGGATAACTTTTATACAAGTAACCCGCTCTTCAAGTCCCTCTCTGCGCGACATACCGCAGCTTGCGGTACTGTCCGCAAAAATCAGAAAGGCCTCCCAAAGGCGCTAATTGGGCAGCTGCTCAGAAGGGGTGAGAGCAGAGCCCAATGTAGCGACCACCTGTTGGTGGTCAAGTACAAGGACAAGAGGGATGTCCTTCTCTTGACCACCATACATGGTGATGGCAGCACCCTCAGCACTGTAAGAGGTTCCACTACACAGGTCGCCAAACCAGACTGTGTAGTGGGGTACAACAAGTACATGGGGGGAGTTGATCTCTCTGATCAAGTCCTCCAGCCGTACAGTGCTTTGAGAAAGGCCAAGGTATGGTATAAGAAGCCGGCCGTGCACATTGTTCAGATGGCAATGCACAACGCTTTCCTTCTGTCAAAATGTGCAGGCCAGACTTCTACGTCGTACCTTCACTTCCAGGAGACAGTTATCAAGGCCCTGATATTTGGCAGTGGTGGTGGAGCGGGCCCCTCTACTTCTGGAACTGAAGGACCTAGAATTGTACCTGACCAGCATTTCCTGGGGCAGATCCCTCACAGCGGAATAAAAGGTAAGTCACAAAAGAAGTGCCGAGTGTGTTACCGAAGGGGAATACGCAAGGACACCATTTACCAATGTGACACCTGCCCCGACAAACCTGGCCTCTGCATGAAAGACTGCTTCAAAAGGTACCATACTTCCATGGACTATTGAATTAATTTCTGATGTATGACAACCTGACGAACACTACACAGCTGACGTAATGTTCGTCAGATTGTCATACTTCAGTTGTGTAGTGTTTGTCAGGTTGTCCTACACAACTGGCGTATAACACTACATTATAAAATTGACAAATCAGGTATCTGTTCCAAAAAGGGGGCACTTGTTGGGCATTTCCACTGTTTAGGCACATCAGGGGCTCTGAGAACGTGACATGACGCCCGCAGACCATTCCATCAAAGTCTGCATTCCAAAGCATCACTCCTTCCCTTCCAAGCCCTGACATGCGCACAAACAGTAGTTTTCTCCAACACATGGGGTATCAGCGTACTCAGAAGAAATTGCACAACAACTTTTGGGATCCAATCTCTCCTAGTACCCTTGTGAAAATAAAAATATTGCGGCTAAAAGAGCATTTTTGTGGAAAAAAAAATATTTTTTTCACGGCTCTACGTCATAAACCTTTGCAAAACACTTGGGGGTTCAAAGTGCTCACCACACATCTAGATAAGTTCCCTGAGGGGTCTAGTTTCCAAAATGGAGTCACTTGTGGGGGAGATCCAATGTTTAGGCACACAGGGGCTCTCCAAACGCGACATGATGTCCGCTAACAAGTTGAAACCATGTCGCGTTTGGAGAGCCCCTGTGTGCCTAAACATTGGAGTTCCCCCACAAGTGACCCCATTTTGGAAACTAGACCCCCCAAGGCACCTATATAGATGCATATTGAGCACTTGGAACCCCCAGGTGCTTCACAAATTAATCCGTAAAAATAAAAAAGTGTTTTTTTTTCCACTTTTTCATTTTTACGAATCAATTTGTGAAGCACCTGGGGGTTCCAAGTGCTCACTATGCATCTAGATAGGTGCCTTGTGGGGTCTAGTTTCCAAAATGGGTTCACTTATGGGGGAGCCCCAATGTTTAGGCACACAGGGGCTCTCCAAACGCGACATTGAGTCCGCTAATTATTCAAGCAAATATTCCAATCAAAAAGTCAAATGGCGCTCCTTCCCATCCAAGCCCTGCCGTGCGCCCAAACAGTGTTTTCCCCCACATATGGGGTATCTGCGTGCCCAGGGGAAATTGCACAACAAATTTTGGGGTCCATTTTTTCTTGTTACCCCTGCAAAAATAAAAAAAATTGGGTCTAAACTAACATTTTTGTGAAAAAAGTTAAATGTTCATTTTTTTCTTCCACATTCCAAAAATTCCTGTGAAGCACCTGAAGGCTTAATAAAGTTCTTGAATGTGGTATTGAGCACCTTGAGGGGTGCAGTTTTTAGAATGGTGTCACTTTTGGGTATTTTCTGTCATAAAGACCTCTCAAAGTGACTTCAAATGTGATGTGGTCCCTAAAAAAATGGTTTTGTAAATTTTGTTGGAAAAATGAGAAATCGCTGGTCAACTTTTAACCCTTATAGCTCCCTAACAAAAAAAAAATTTGGTTCCAAAATTGTGCTGATGTAAAGTAGACATGTGGGAAATGTTACTTATTAACTATTTTGTGTGACACATCTCTCTGATTTAAGGGCATAAAAATAAAAATTTTGAAAATTGCAAAATTTTCAAAATTTTCGCCAAATTTCCATTTTTTTCACAAATAAACGCAAGTGATATCGAAGAAATTTTACCACAATCATGAAGTACAATATGTCATGAAAAAAGAATCTCAGAATCAGGGGGATCCATTTAAGTTTTCCAGAGTAATTACCTCATAAAGTGACAGTGGTCAGAATTGTAAAAATTGGCCTGGTCATTAACGTGCAAATCACCCTCGGGGGTAAAGGGGTTAAGAAAGAGTTTGTGGTCCAGACAGACGCTTCAGAGCTTGGTCTAAGAGCTGTACTCTCTCAAGAGATAAATGGATAAATGGGGAAGAACATCCCATTCTCTATCTGAGCCGGAAGCTGTCCTCCTGCGAGAAAAACTACGCAATAGTAGAAAAGGAGTGTTTAGCCATAAAGTGGGCCGTAGATACATTAAGATACTACCTACTAGGCCGGAAGTTTAAGTTGGTGTCAGACCATGCCCCGTTGAGATGGTTGAGGGAAAAGAGGGGTAACAATGCCAGGGTAACTAGATGGTTCCTAGCTCTTCAGGACTTCAACTTTCATGTAGAGCATAGGCCTGGGAAGTTACATGGGAATGCTGATGCCCTTTCCCGTTTTAGGTCAATTAGGATTACCATAATTTTTAATATTTGCCAAATGCCAGAATAAGGAGAGAGAGAATGTATTAAGGCATTTAAAAAAACGGGAAAGGTTTATTCTGATTTCATGTCAGATATTGAGAAAGACATGCATATGTGTCTTTTTATATACTGTATGTAAACTTCTGGTTTCAACTGTACATCTTGGGCCTCTTCCTTGTATAATGTGCTCTATTCTGCGCCCTTTCCTGGTATAATGTTCCCCATCCTGAGCACCTTCCTGGTATAACGCACTACATCATGAGCACCTTCCTGGTATAATGCACTCCATCCTGGGCATCTTCCTGGAATAATGTACCCAATTCTCAGCACATTCCTGGTATAATGTCCCCCATCATGAGCACATTCCTGGTATAATGTCCCCCATCCTGAGCCCTTTCCTGGTATAATGTTCCCCATCCTGGGACCCTTCCTGGTATAATGCACTTCATCCTGGGACCCTTCCTGGTATAAGCACCCATCAGCCCACGGGTGCTTTTAATTAGTGTTGGTTTCTACCTGCCCACTTAAATTTGTAGGTTTCTCTCCTAAGAGAGGCATGTTTGCCCATTTATATTGTAGGCTTATAGCCCAAGAGAGGCATGTTTAAGAGGTTAGTTACCCATCATGCGGAGGCTACCTTGTCGTGGTTGATGGGCATACATGAATTGGCCAATTTGTGCGCTAAGAACCTTCATTTTTTGTAAGTACATTTTATTTAGCAATAATGCAGTTTAGCTCTTATGTTCTCAGTGTCTGCATATGTATTGTCCCTTGCAGTGTGTTGCTGTGCTTTCTTATTGTACCCTTCCTGGTATAATGTCCCCCATCCTGTGCCCCTTCCATTAATAATGTTTGCTGTTCTTCTCCAATACATTTAAAAATAAATAAATTATTCTTCTTCCCTTCCTCCACTCCCACAACTCGCAGCGTATTCTTCTATAGCACTTGAAGGAACTGGCATCTAACTTCGTCTTGCTGGCATGGTGCATGACGTCACGGTCATGTGCCGCCTGTGACTGGCACACCAACGTCAACAGCCGGCCTCTGATTGGCTGGCAGGGTGTATTGCGGTGCAGGGACACAGATGGTCTCTGCGTCTCAATACATTTCAGCTGAATGTGTGTCCTTGCATGCACCTCTAACTGAAATAGGTGCTGGTGGCGGCCGACCCCCCTCCTGCACGGGCCCGGTCGCACCCTCTGTGACCGATGTCGTTCCGCTCCTGGAAGGGATATGCTGATGTTTACTATTGGATTCTATCATGTATGTGAGAATAAAAGGCTTCTTGAGATTGATGACACTGCCATATCTAGCAGCCAAGACTTCTCAATAATAGCGGACAATTGAGGCTGCTGGGATCTAGATCAATCACACAACGACACGTGTACAATGCAATAGTGTTTTTATTAGCAAAATCATAAGAATCATTAACCTGAATTACATCGTGATTTACCAATAAAGAAGGTCAGCTCCTGATTTTACATAATGGAACATAATAGAAAAATTGTAAAATCCAGGATCTGGAGCATTTATTCAAGATTAATAGATTATTATTAAGTAAGTAAAATTGTGAAGGCTCCGGCTTATTTACGGATAATAATGGACTTTGAAGTGAAAAAAACAAGATATATATGATGTGTTTAAGTCCTGGAATTTGTAGATGTCCACATGTGTAATGGAGGCCTCCACCATCCAGGTGCCTAAACTGTAAACAGGAAAATTATGTGCAAATTAATCAATATGGCAAAAGTCTGAAATATTCTATCTGCTGACAAGAGCGGTTTATCTCCAGTTTACCCAATACAGAGAAAATGCCGCCAGTGATCAGTAATGGCGCCATCATCCCATTCTCTCACACATTTACACTGCTGCACTGCCATCTAGTGATGAAAAAAAAAAGTACTATACCAACACAGTTTATTGTCACTATTGGTGGGATCATATTATTAACACGGCTCATTATAGACTGCAGGTTATTTACAAGTTAATGAACGTTACAGAATATAATAACTAAACTATTGTACATGGCTTTTTCAGTGAAGAAGGGTCCTTGTACATACCTCACAAATAAGAAAGAGAGCCAGTGTATAGTGCTGGGATCCTAATCTCACCTGCTCCTTTATATGTGCTCACACAGAAATATTCTCCTAATGAAGCCATGCTGGTTCAGTATGCCTTCAATTTTGAATAAATCCCCAACAGTGTCACCAGCAAAGCACCCCCACACCATCACATCTCCTCCTCCATGCTTCACGGTGGGAACCAGGCATGTAGAGTCCATCCGTTCACCTTTTCTGCGTCGCACAAAGACACGGTGGTTGGAACCAAAGATCTCAAATTTGGACTCATCAGACCAAAGCACAGATTTCCACTGGTCTAATGTCCATTCCTTGTGTTCTTTAGCCCAAACAAGTCTCTTCTGCTTGTTGCCTGTCCTTAGCAGTGGTTTCCTAGCAGCTATTTTACCATGAAGGCCTGCTGCACAAAGTCTCCTCTTAACAGTTGTTGTAGAGATGTGTCTGCTGCTAGAACTCTGTGTGGCATTGACCTGGTCTCTAATCTGAGCTGCTGTTAACCTGCAATTTCTGTGGCTGGTGACTCGGATAAACTTATCCTTAGAAGCAGAGGTGACTCTTGGTCTTCCTTTCCTGGGGCGGTCCTCATGTGAGCCAGTTTCTTTGTAGCGCTTGATGGTTTTTGCAATTGCACTTGGGGACACTTTCAAAGTTTTCCCAATTTTTCAAACTGACTGACCTTCATTTCTTAAAGTAATGATGGCCACTCGTTTTTCTTTACTTAGCTGCTTTTTTCTTGCCATAATACAAATTCTAACAGTCTATTCAGTAGGACTATCAGCTGTGTATCCACCAGACTTCTGCAGACTTCTGCACAACACAACTGATGGTCCCAACCCCATTTATAAGGCAAGAAATCCCACTTACTAAACCTGACAGGGCACACCTGTGAAGTGAAAACCATTTCCGGTGACTACCTCTTGAAGCTCATCAAGAGAATGCCAAGAGTGTGCAAAGCAATCATTAAAGCAAAAGGTGGTTACTTTGAAGAACCTAGAATATAAGACATAATTTCAGTTGTTTCACACTTTTTTGTTAAGTATATAATTCCATGTGTTAATTCATAGTTTTGATGCCTTCAGTGTGAATGTACAATTTTCATAGTCATGAAAATACAGAAAAATCTTTAAATGAGAAGGTGTGTCCAAACTTTTGGTCTGTACTGTATATATATATACGCGGCTGCTGATGTTCTCGGCTGTCCCCATCAGTCCCATAGACACTAAATGGAGTGTGGCAGTGCGCATGCCTGGCAACGGCTCCATACTATTTCCTCCATAAGAGAGGATAGGGATCCCCACTCTAGTGATTGGTGGGGTTCCCAGTAACTACCATCACCGATCCTGCAGATCCTTTCTCCTGTCGATAGGTTTTTTATGTTTTACATGGTCCAATAGAGAGATCAGAGGTGCAATATAGTGAACTAACACATGCAAAGCCTAAATTATATAAAATGTGAAACCACCAGACTGTGACCGTAGCCAAACATCTTCTAACCTTCCTTACAATTCCTAAAATTGTTGACCAATGTTTTTCTTTAAAGGGGTTCTCCAACCATAGACACTTATGACATATATACTTCAAAAACTCTTACCAACACTTATCAACCATTTGCAGTCCAAAAAGACCCACAGTGGCCAAGAAAGTAAGGAGAAAGTTTGGCCAGTTTTAATGGCCTGTCTCCAATAGGTGGATGTCCCCAGGTAAATATCATTACTGGCAGATAAACCTTTTTACCACTTTGAAAATCTAACACTCAGAGCAGCGATTCATCCGCAAAACAATTTTATATTACATCCATTTATAATCTACATAATAAATTGAGCAACTTTGTTACTAGATAGAATTGCTTGTCTTGCACTGGCCCTGAGTTATACCTTATTCTCTTCCATATCTCCATTGATCATTCTTAATTTTACTGCATAGCCTGCTTGTTCAGTGTCTGGACAGCAATTATGCTCTTTACTTTATTTGTATTCTTGGCATCATACAGTCATCTGATGTGTTAGAAGGGGCATCATTAAGTCAGTTATTCGGGGAAATAAAATTCAATTCTGGATCCCTGCGGATCCATTGCCATATGGCACCCCTGGATCCCATTGACGCAAGCCGCTGAGTGGTCTTCGAGCTCTGCATTGTTTGGATGGTAGGAATAGCGCTGCATGCTGCACCTTTTTTGCCATGAAAAGCAAATGAATGCATAATGGACCTCCCATGAACACAGCTGGCCATGGGAGGAAGCAAAAGAGTATACAGACAGGACAGCACAGGATGGCAGCTGATTCTGTGAGGTAAAACATTTCCCTGCCTGTTTAAAAACTTCTTTTACCTCACATAAAGAATCGGCTGTGATCCCCGGCTGTAATGTCTGTATACTCTCTTGCATCCTCCCCGTCCAGGAGATGTGGTATGTTCAGACCATGTTCCTGTACGGTCAGACATTACACAGTACACAGCAGGGGCATATTTCTAAGATTATCTCAGCACAGGAACATTTTATTTAAACACATCCAATTGTGGAACTTATTATTATTCCAAGATCTATTGATTAAAATGAATTTTGTTTGTGGGAAAATGCCTTTAAATAATTGAAAGAGGGTTACAATTGCTCCTTTGAAACTTGATGCAGGTAATCTTATATGAGAGTAATGGCGTATTCACACATCTGTGTGTCATAGATCGTGATGCACAAGCTGTTTGCGAGTCTCCTGCCCCGATCTTTGACAGCCTCATATACGTCTATTAGGCCACATTGGCAGAAATGGAAGCTGGCACGTTTAGGTGGGCTGCACTGTGGGAATGAAGAGCCTTGGGATTCCCAAACGTTTTTTATTAATATCAATGCGTTTCTGCAATGGACCAGGGCCTTTCTCAAGGTATAAAAAAAACAAGCTCTTCACTCCCGCAGCACGGCCCACCTAAATGTGCCAGCTTCCATTTTTGCCATTCCACCTCTTGAAGAACCTTTCCTCCAGCCACAGGGCAGCAGCGGCTTTCTACACCATTATAGCTGTGGTGACTGCACACAACACCTCTAGGTGAGCGCTGCCATCAATTATCCCGACCCCTTATCAGACGCTATTGCCCTATTTTGTGTGCGCTCCTGTCCTTCTCCACAGCGTCTCTATTAGGCACCTTCACACGTTCAGTAAGTTTCATCAGTGACGTGTTTCTATTATACTTTTCCTCTAATTGTTCCACTCCTGGTTTTGGCTTCCTAATACTGAGGTAAAATACTGACCAAATTACTGAATGTATGAACATGGCCTTAAGCTCTTAAGTTCGGGTCAAGAGGCCAGCAACTAATCTTAGAATCATTTTGTGCTCAGACCATGACACGCCTTAATGTGTAGAGTCACTTTCATCTTACAACTAAATAAAAACTACGTATTGTTTTAAAGGGGTATGCTACCACTTATCAATTAGGAGAAGGCATCAATATAAGTCAGTAGTATCAGATTGATAGGTGTCCAAATCCTAACACCACCAATCAGCTGTTACCAGCTCCAGCATGGAATCAATGGGGTGGCAGAGTGTTGGAACTCTACCAATCTGATCTTGGTGGTCCATCCTAAGTATAAGTGATCAATATCATAACAGTGAACACCCCTTTTAACTTTTTTTTGCAAATACTTGCTTCTCTCATCCTGAAATGCAGCATGTTTTTGGATCAAATCACATGTGGCATTTTTGTTGCATACATTTTTTCGACTAAAATTCAATTCTTACATTTAAAGGGGTTGTCTTATCCTAAAGAGGACCTGTCACCAAATTTTTCATGTTTTTTTTTCTATTTTATCTTTCATTTGCGGAGATATTAGCAAAGTATTTGGCGCCTAATGAGTTAAAAAAAATTAAGTCCAAGTAGATGTTATCAGAGTTTTCACTAGGGGTGCGAAATTCTTCTCCCTGCATGATGCTGACCAATTATAAGCAGATGACAACACTGAAAAGAAAGATGATCACATCCCCACCATAGCTTAGAGCAGATTTCTCAGTGTCTGAGATGTAAGGATACAGACCTGGTCTCCTGGGCTAACCTCCTGCATGATTAGAGCACACAACTGACTAATACCTTTCAGTTAAGGTCTCTGTGGGTGAAGGGGCAGCACAAGAGAGTTTAGTTGTGCAACATTACAAACCTTTCTAACAGCTCTCCTCCTCTTATGGTACTCTCACCTCTGCTGTACTGCGCCTATCCCACACTGCCTGTCCAGAAATGAGAGCACAGTGTCAGTATCACACTTAGATCCGTTGTGCTCAACTTGTACTCATTCTGCAGTGAGATTAGAGCAGACTGTCATTACATTTCACCATAGAAGTAACCCAGAACACACTGCTCCTGTGTGAGGTGTAATAACAGCCTAATATCACTGCAGAAAGAATACAAGTTGCTTGAGCACAGAAGTCATAAGTGTGATACTGGCACACTCCATAATCAGGAGAGTCAATAAAAGGGTTTGTAATGTGACACAGAGAAACTCAGCTGTGCGGCTCCTTCCTTGTCTTAGAGCTGTTATCTCTGCTTTCTAATCATGCAGAAGGTTAGACCAGGAGATCAGGACTCTCCATCATTATACATCTTAGGCTAGGTTCCCACGTTGAGCTTTTGGTGAGTTTTTGATGTTGTAGAATTTCTGCACCCATTAAGATAGGTTACTTGCATTATTTCTAAAATATGCAGCGTAAAAACTCACTAAAAACTCATTGTGAGAACGTAGCTTTATACCCTAAGAAACCCGCTTTGAGCTATGGTGGGGGCGTGTTCTTCTTTTCTTTGAGTGTTGCTGCTTGCTTATGATTGGTCAGCATCATACAGGAGAAATCTGCAGCATATTTAAGGATTTCTCACAAGCCTCATTCGGGTAAATGCAAAAAGGTAAATAAAATGACCAAAATCTCCACAACAAAAGTGTAGCTATACCTGCAGCGTATTCACACCCAGACTATAAGATTATGGCCGGTCTCTGGGTGGGTGTTTTTTTACACAGTAGTCAGAACCTACAACATTGTGGTGCCGTGCATTACATGGGCTATACTAAGGGAGCGCCTGTCAGCATAGAGCGAATACGTCCATACAGCGACCAGCAGAAAGTGTAAGAGAAGAACTATAGAAGGATGGACCATAGTGGAGCATTCCGGACTGGAGCAACATAAGGAGCCAGAAGGCTTCCCCCCGGTATTCCATGCTATGTGCTCCTTATAAAGAGACATCTCTCCATAGACCCCTCTGTGAAGACCACCCCCTTATCCAGATGATACATTCTCACTTCCACCATATATAATGCAGACTGGCCATTTTTTTTTTTTTTTTCAGAAAATCACCAATTTTGGGTCGTCAGCTGTAAAAGAAGAAATGCTTTACACCAGTGCTGGGAACCTATGGCAGCGTGCAGAGGGGGCAGCAGAGCCCTCCTGGGGGGCACCATGGCCGCAGCACTAGCGCTACTGGATCGGGCCGGCGGGGAGAACTCTGAGCCGCCGAGTGCCGGCACCAGCTCCGCTACTGCAGCTAGATGTGCGATCTCTCTCGGACGGAAACACATCGAGCTGAAGTGTATTGCAGCGCACGAACTAGCCAGGCCCGAGCGCTGCAATACACGCTGCCGGCCAATCAGAGGCCAGCGGCTGCCGGCCAATCAGAGGCCAGCATGACGGCCAATCAGAGGCCAGCGGCTGACGGCCAATCAGAGGCCAACATGACGTCGGCTGGCCAACAGAGGCCAGCGGCTGCCGTCCAATCAGGGGCCAGCATGAATTCGGCCGGACAATCAGAGGCTAGCGGCTTCCGGACAATCAGAAGCGGCTGCCGGCCAATCAGAGACCAGCATGACATCGGCCGGCCATTCAGAGACCAGCAGTTTCCGGCCAATCAGAGGCCAGCATGACGTCGCCGGCCAATCAGAGGCCAGCGGCTGACGGACAATCAGAGGCCAGCATGACGTTGGCCAGCCAACAGAGGCCAGCGGCTGCCGTCCAATCAGAGGACAACATGAATTCGGCCGGAAAATCAGAGGCCTGCGGCGTCTGGCCTATCAGAGACCAGCATGACGTTGGCCGGCCAATCACAGGCTAACGGCTTCCGGACAATCAGAAGCGGCTGCCGGCCAATCAGAGGCCAGCATGACGTCGGCTGGCCAATCAGAGGCGGAGGCCGGCAGCGTGTACTGCAGCGCGCACGGGCCTGGCTAGTACGTGCGCTGCAATACACTTCAGCTAGATGTGCCGACTACAGGAGAGGACGCTGCGCGGGAGAAGAAGGAAGGTGAGGAGGAGGGTTTATTATGTGTTTTTTTTTGTTGTTTTTTTTTAATATGTGATGCACAGTGACTGGGGGGGGAGAGGGAGCATGTATACCAGGATTGAGGGGAGGGCCAGCATATATACCAGGATTGAGGGGAGGGCCAGCATACATACCAGGATTGAGGGGAGGGCCAGCATTTATACCAGGAATTGAGGGGAGGGCCAGCATATATACCAGGATTGAGGGGAGGGCAGCATATATACCAGGATTGAGGGGAGGGCCAGCATTTATACCAGGATTGAGGGGAGGGCCAGCATATATACCAGGATTGAGGGGAGGGCAGCATATATACCAGGATTGAGGGGAGGGCCAGCATATATACCAGGATTGAGGGGAGGGCCAGCATATATACCAGGAGTGAGGGGAGGGCCAGCATATATATACCAGGATTGAGGGGAAGGCCAGCATATATACCACGATTGAAGGGAGGGCCAGCATATATACCAGGATTGAGGGGAGGGCCAGCATATATACCAGGATTGAGGGGGGGAGCATATATACCAGGATTGAGGGGAGGGCCAGCATATATACCAGGATTGAGGGGAGGGCCAGCATATATACCAGGATTGAGAGGTTGGGCTAGCATATATACCAGGATTGAGGGGAGGGCCAGCATATATACCAGGAGTGAGGGGAGGGCCAGCATATATACCAGGATTGAGGGGAGGGCCAGCATATATACCAGGATTGAGGGGAGGGCCATCATATATACCAAGATTGAGGGGAGGGCCAGCATATATACCAAGATTGAGGGGAGGGCCAGCATATATACCAGGATTGAGGGGAGGGCCAGCATATATACCAGGATTGAGGGGAGGGCCAGCATATATACCAGGATTGAAGGGAGGGCCAGCATATATAGCAGGATTGGGGGGAGGGCCAGCATATATACCAGGATTGAGGGGAGGGCCAGCATATATACCAGGATTGAGGGGAGGGCCAGCATATATACCAGGATTGAAGGGAGGGCAGCATATATGCCAGGATTGAAGGGAGGGCCAGCATATATACCAGGATTGAGGGGAGGGCCAGCATATATACCAGGATTGAGGGGAGGGCCAGCATATATACCAGGATTGAGGGCAGGGCCAGCATATGTACCAGGATTAAGGGCAGGGCCAGCATATATACCAGGATTGAGGGGAGGGCCAGCATATATACCAGGATTGAGGGGAGGGCAGCATATATACCAGGATTGAGGGGAGGGCCAGCATATATACCAGGATTGAGGGCAGGGCCAGCAAATATACCAGGATTAAGGGCAGGGCCAGCATATATACCAGGATTAAGGGCAGGGCCAGCATATATACCAGGATTAAGGGCAGGGCCAGCATATATACCAGGATTGAGGGGAGGGCAGCATATATACCAGGATTGAGGGGGGGGCCAGCATATATACCAGGATTGAGGGCAGGGCCAGCATATATACCAGGATTAAGGGCAGGGCCAGCATATATACCAGGATTGAGGGGAGTACCAGCATATATACCAGGATTGAGGGGAGGGCCAGCATATATACCAGGATTGAGGGGAGGGCAGCATATATACCAGGATTGAGGAGAGGGCCAGCATATATACCAGGATTGAGGGGAGGACCAGCATATATACCAGGATTGAGGGGAGGGCCAGCATATATACCAGGATTGAGGGGAGGGCCAGCATATATACCAGGATTGAGGGGAGGGCAGCATATATACCAGGATTGAGGGGAGGGCCAGCATATATACCAGGATTGAGGGCAGGGCCAGCATACATACCAGGATTGAGGGCAGGGCCAGCATATATACCAGGATTAAGGGCAGGGCCAGCATATATACCAGGATTGAGGGGAGGACCAGCATATATACCAGGATTGAGGGGAGGGCCAGCATATATACCAGGATTGAGGGGAGGGCCAGCATATATACCAGGATTGAGGGGAGGGCCAGCATATATACCAGGATTGAGGGGAGGACCAGCATATATACCAGGATTGAGGGGAGGACCAGCATATATACCAGGATTGAGGGGAGGACCAGCATATATACCAGGATTGAGGGGAGGACCAGCATATATACCAGGATTGAGGGGGGGGGGCATATATACCACGATTGAGGGGAGGGCCAGCATATATACCAGGATTGAGGAGAGGGCCAGCATATATACCAGGATTGAGAGGGGGGGAGCATATATACCAGGATTGAGAGGGGGGGAGCATATATACCAGGATTGAGGGGAGGGCCAGCATATATACCAGGATTGAGGGGAGGGCCAGCATATATACCAGGATTGAGGGGAGGGCCAGCATATATACCAGGATGTGGGTGAGCACATTCTTTATTTCTGCAGTCTCTTACCCCTGCTCCTGTCTGTGGCTGCTCTATGCTGCCCTCGCCTGCTCTTTGTATCAGTTGTTTGTATCAGTAAAACCTCAATATTTAGGATAAATTGCCGTGTTGGCACTTGGCGATAAAGAAGTGGGTTTTGGATTGCAGTTTGGGCACTCGGTCTCTAAAAGATTCGCCATCACTGCTTTAAACCAATCAATGTGCAAATATCAACATTTTTGAGAAAATACAATACATTTGATCAGATGTCAACAAATATTCCAGAAAAAAAAATTGTGTCAGAAATCATAAAGAAAAATTAACTCTTTAATACCATTTTTATCAAAAATACATTGTAAAAAAAAAGAAGTGTAATTTTCTACAGTACAATATTTATTTCTATTTCTCTCCCCCCAAAAATTGAAAATCAATGTAAAAAGTGTATTTTAATACAGTAAAAAAAATCAGGGTAATTGTTCAGTTGTATTGCCAGTTTTACAGCACGACCCGTAGCGATTTATGATCCCACAGGCCGATGAGCTACAATCTTCCTGAGAAAGGATTCATCAATGTATCAGATGCTTTCTTGCATGTTTCTACATGGAGCAATACACATATGTTCCATGTCCCTTCCTCTAAGAAACCTTCAATGAACCCTGATAGGATCTACAGAGAATAGACAAGACGTCCTTTACAGTGTTACTCACTTACTCGATACTCAGTCTAATTTCATCATTCATTTTACTTTCTGCTTATAAATGCATTCATTAAAATAATGAATATCTGCATTGAGGACAGTAGAAGAACTAGTTTGTGTTTGTTCATCAAGATGCATTATCTTGGTCTCGTCTTGGCACTGTTAACTGTTGGTAGGTAAGCAGAGTACTGGAGAGGTTGCTCCCGTCGTTCAGAGAGTTGCTCCGGTGCGGTGTTCTGTTTGTAGACTGACCGCTTTGTTGGTTTGCTATCAGGTGGTGAATCATATCGGTTATGAGATTGAGTTTATGATCCATTTGAGTTACCTACAAATGTATAAAAAAAAAATTCAAACAAAGAGAATAGCATAGATACAGACCACACTCCATACACATTTCACACTACCCGTGAGCGCTGCCTGATATTGTAGCTTATCCCTAACCAAATCAATGGGGCGCTGAGTTGCAATACCAGACACACCCCATGGACAAGAGAGGCACAGTTTTGGGGAGAAATAAAGTAGATAGATCCTTTAATGCAATATTGGTTAGCCATTTAGACATTGTTGTTTTATTTGAAAACTAGAGTTGGTGCGATTCGTTTCGCAGCACTCGGTCCATCGGCCACGTCAGTAATCCTTGGATGCTGGACAGGAGCCTCAAGACCTGCCTTCTACCTTCCAAGATTCCCTGCTTCTCTTCTGATTAGCGGCATCTTTATGGTTACAGCATGATGCATATGTGACATTGCATCAGGCCGGCTAATCAGTAGAACAGCTGTGGATGCCGGGATGTAGGAGGTGGTTCTCAGGGCTCCGATGCAGCCGTCACAGATTATGGATGTGGCTGATGGACTGGGTCCTGCGAATTGACTCGCACCAACTCTATTGGAAACCTTTGTCAGATTGAACTACTTAATGAACTCAGAAAGAGCTTTCTGTCCACATCCATGAAAGTAGTAGCCAACAGTTAAAGGGGTTTTCTACTACTCGGACATCTCCTTTTCCATAAATATATTTTTGCCCTCAGTAAAATAATAACACCTATACTCCCCTCCAGTGTTCCAGCCGTGTCGGCATTGGCTCTCCTTGGGATCACGTGACATTGTTATGTCAAGTGATCCCTGCTGCCAATCAGCGCTGGCTTCACTCTTCCTGCCTCCAGTTATAGCACATACCTGTACATCCGGAGGAAGTAAGAGCAGCAACAGCTCTCACTTCCTCTGGATGTATGCAAGTTGGCCAAAGGTGGGGAGAGTAAAGTCAGCGCTGATTGCCCCTAGGAATCATGAGATATAATGTCATGCTGTCATTTAAGGTGTGGGAAAGACTAAGTGCAACACAAAGGGAAAAGGGAAAGGGAACCCAGACTAGGGAAAGTGGGGAGTGGAGAACTCCTAGGCTGATCTAGTGTCACCCTGTCTCCACTAATGTCCCTTTATTGGTTCTTCACCAATCGCCGCACGTGTACCTCGGCCTGTCTTTCCCTGCCATTAGGCTCAGGCTAGGGAACAGAAAGGATGAGCACTAGTTGATCCCCACTGAACACTAAAGACAACAAGGGGGGACAAACAAGGGAAAATCGCTTAGCTTTAGTCAACTGCAGACAAATGCGCACATGTTCTCTAGCACCGGAGAGGAAGAAGTACTGCTCTTGCTCAAGCCTTCACAAGGGGTAATGAATATCGCCGGCACCTCCCTCTGGCTCACAACAGGTATTTATACATCCAGGCCAGGGTGTTAATTAGCCAGAAGGAAGCTAGCCGCTGGGTCCTAGAGATACATATTCTAAGAAGTTGTCTGTAAGGCCAAATGAAGAGATCTCCTGCAACCAACTGCAGGATGACTGTCTGTCACTTCTGACACACCCATGACACACGCAATCCCCAGGAGAGCCAGTGCAGACACCGCTGGAATAGTGCTGGCACTGGAGGGGAGTATAGGGGTTATTATTTTACTGGGGGACACACATATGGATTGAGAAGGAGTTGTCTGAGTAATGGAAAACCCCTTTAAGCCTCCATACACAATAGACTAAGCTAATAGTCTAAGGGGACATCCAGACTCTTCCCTGACAGATGAGGTCAGAGGAGGTAAAATTCAAACTGCCTGACCCTTAATGCCTGACCCTTTTGTTATTCAGGTGATAAGCTGCTGCCAGAGCCGTTTGGCAGTGATTTTCACAGTTCTCCACTTTGAAAACACATGAACATTTAACCAAGCCAAACCTTCTCGTGTATGAGAGTTGGGAGAGGTAGTGGGCGGCCGAACCAGCAATCAACTTTCAGTTATTGTGTGTGGCCACCTTAACTTGTTGTTTCCCAAATTTTTTGTGTTAAGTATGTAATTCCACCTGTGTTAATTCATAGTTTTGATGCCTTCAGTGTGAATGTACAATTTTCATAGTCATGAAAATACAGAAAAATCTTTAAATGAGAAGGTGTGTCCAAACTTTTGGTCTGTACTATATATATATATACACGCACATACACATATATATATATACACACACACACACATATATTATTTAGAATCATTTATTTTTATTTCAGACATGTAGTTCATACACATTCTAAAATATGTAGATCTATATCCTATTTGAACAAAGGAAATGTTTGATGCCTAAAAGGAGTTTTCATAAGTGATCTCTTGAGCAGCTCAGGATGGATAAGAGCATCTCGTCAAAAGCCTAAAGGGAGAAGGCAGGGAGCAGCTAACTGATGTATAGAAATGAATGGGCTGGACAGAGATAACGGTATGTTAGGAGTTAACTTTTCTCCTGGAATGTGACTACTGCACACTCTACCAAGGTCTACTAGTGGCTGAACTCCATGGAAATGAGCTTTACACTATGTAAGATAAAAGCTCTCATTGCAGGAGAATGACAGCAGATAGAAAAAGCAAGTCAGTGGCAAACTTGTGTATTTTCATGCTGTTTAACTAATTAAAGCAACTTAGTAATTTGAGAATACCTGTTTATTGACAAAGGTGTTATGAGACTTAATGAGGTTGTCTGGTTTAGAAACCACTTGCACATATTTGGGGCACTATACAGGTTAATAGTGGGGATTCTCCGTTGTAAACCTGAACCCATTTTATGCAGACTAGAGAGCAGTTACATGGAGTAAGTCCCACTTTGAAGGTCCCAGGACTTCATTCATTACATAGTCAGTTTATTGATTTCACTGGATACTGTGCAGTACCTCCTGTTTCCTTTGGTGGCAGTGCAGGAGAATTAAATGCTTGTTGCCAGATTTTTCAACAAATGGCTTATCGCTGAGATTGCCAGCAACAGATCATCCTTTAGTCAGCATATTGGGGCCCTTCTAACAAAAAGACATTAACTAATGCAGACATTCCTTTTAAGTACAGAGCATATGCCAGTATACTATCTGCAAAGTAAAAAATAAATAAATTCTTAAGTGCTTAAAAGGAACGTGTCCTCTGTTGTTTAACCCCTATCTGCCCTACATGTATAGTGCATGTTGGGTGCGAGTGTGTGGAGTGGACTCTGCAACTCCACCCGCAATATACCTGCAGATTCCAGCTGTGTTATACTGCCGGTATTTGTCTGTAAAAGCCGCTATTAGAGCAGCTCTGGTTGCTGCTGTTAACCCCTTAGATGCTGCAGTAAATCCCTGACCGTGGTAGTTAAGGTGCGATGTCCCAGAGGTTAACCATTTTGGATGCCCATGGGATGTTGCCTTCCACCCCCCTTCACTAAGTGAAAGTGCTGCTTATGGATTTCAGTGGCAACCATGAGCCTGCTGACCGCCCCCATGGCTGCCATGTTGGTACATGAAAAAGTGGGATTGAAACATCGTATATAACCCAAAAAATGTTATTAATGAAAACCTCAGCAATTAACAAGCCCTCATAAAGCTCTATCGACCGAATCTCTGAAATATTTTCACCATCAAAATAAAACTATACAAGTTTGATATCTGTTTATTCAAGTTTGCTCGACATGAAGAATCATGTTCACAGGTCATTTTCACTGCACAATGAAACCTTAGAAACAAAACCCAAATACAAAGAAAAACGCAATCCCATTTAACTTCGCTTGGAATTTTTGTTCCAGTTTTCCAGTATATTGTAGGGTAAAAAAACAGCCCTCATACAGCTATGTCACACGAAAGGGGAGAAAGAAGGAGAGGAACAAAGAAAAAGCACAAAAACTAAAACTGTCCATGGTGAGAAGGGATTACATTCAATTTACTTTAAATGTCATTTTTTTTAGATTTTCACTTTTTAACATCACAATCAAAAAAATCAATCCTGAAGTCTTACAATTTTCACACTGGCCACTAGTCCTAAGAATAGACTCATTGTGAAGGAAGGGTGAGGAGGTGAGCTGTGACTATCATTTAATGTGAATGGTGGCTACTTTATCTGCTTTATATAGAGGTGTCATCTTTCATTGTCATTTTCAGTCATGATAATAAAACTGCTGAAAAATCTTCTGCATACAACAGGAAATATGAAACTAATTTTGGCCAGGGTGATAATTGCAGGATCTGTGGGTGTGTTTTTTTAGTTTAGATGGTTACTATAGTGAAAAAAAAGTAAAAAAAAAAATAATAAATTTCATGTAAAAAGGTAATTTAAACAATTGGTTATTGTTTGATAACACATTCTCTTTAACTGCTCTTCTCTAATAAGATGGCAATATTGCACCGCTGCAAAAATAGGAAGAAGTAGTTTGTCAATTTTAAAGCAGCTTCTTGGAAACTAATGACTTAGTCATTGATATAACATCCTGACAAAATGACTGTTCACGGTCTGTTTCTGAGAAATTAATTCAAAGGTCACAACCGATATGGCTGCACTTCCTATTATCACTTTTGGAAAGACAGACAGTGGATAATGATTATTTCTATTATATATGATCTATGGTATATTCTGATTTGCTAAAAGTGAGATAAGTGACAAGTCTATTGGAAGTAGCAATCCTAAAAGTCAATATCGACCCTTTAACGAGCCTTGTCACATGACTTGGGAGAAAAGCCAAACCAGAATCTCAATTTGCAGCCACGGTGTTTCAGGGTATTGCTCCTCGTCAGTACAAAGCATGAGATCCGATTTGACTGTATGAGAGGCTTCTCACTGGGATCTAAAGGGTCATTTTTCTCCTTGTGGAGATTGACATGCCTGGCATGCCAGTGTATATATAGATACTCGGCACTCAAATATTCATAATGATAATGCAATTCTTTATTTCATAAAGAAATCCCAAAATTCAATGTAACGTTTCAGCCTTATGCAAAAGGCCTTTTTCAAACACTGAGACATAAATGAAACAGATAAAGAAATCAATATTACAAAATTAACACCACAATAGAATTTTTTATTTTAATTTTTTTATTATAAGAAAATAACATCCTGTTGTATTGTTGAAATCACTGAGATTTATTTAAATATAAAGACATTATTATATAATGTCAAATTAATGTGGGAATTCACTTACTTCATTCAAAATAAATTACAATATGACCAATTAAATTTCAATATCTCATATACAGTTGAAACCAGAAGTTTCCATACACTATATAAAAAGACATACAGTATCTGCATGTTTCTCTCAATATCTGACATGAAATCAGAATAAACCTTTCCTGTTTTAGGTCAATTAGGATTACCATCATTTGTAATATTTGCCAAATGCCAGAATAATGAGAGAGCGAGAATGCAGTAAGTAATAAAAATGCTTAAAACAAAGTCAAAACTTTCCATCCATTTCATTAGTATTTGGTACCATTGTCCTTAAAGTGAATGACTTGGGTGAAACATTTGGGATTTCCTCCCACAAGCTTCTCACAATATAAGGCTATGTGCCCACGTTGCGGAAATGAAGCAGAAAATTTCTGCTTCATTTCCGCATGTCCTCTCCCGGAAAAACACATGCGGAATTCCACGCGCGTTTATCCTGCGTTTATCGCGCGTTTTCCACATGCGGAATTGTCTTGCGTTTTTTATTGCATTACAAAGGTAATTCCGCTTGCGGAAACGCAAAATTAGTTGACATGCTGTGGATTATTGCGCGCATCAAAAACGCTGCGGAAAAATCCACAGCATGGGCATAGACCTTGCGGATTCCCCTTGGGGACCATGGGGGGCAGATTACCTAGCGTTTCACAAGCGTTTACCCTGAGGAAAGTCCGCAGCATATACGCTTGTAAAACGCTACGTGGGCACATACTCTTAGGTCGGAATTTGGGCCCATTTCTCCTGACAACTGCTGTAACTGATCCAGGTTTGTAGGTCGTCTTGCTCGCACCGGCCTTTTCAGCTTTGCCCATACATTTTCAATAGGACTAAGATCAGGGCTTTGTGATGGCCGCTCCAAAACATTGACTTTGTTATCCTTAACCCCTTATTGACCAATAGACGTCTTTTTACTGATCTGCAATATAAGAGACTAGCGTTCCCCGACAGGTGACTATCCTGTAGCTGTCACCTGTACATTATAGCTGACAACTTGCTGCATCAGCCATGATCAGTGTTGGCACAGACCATGGACGTTTAACCCCTTTGATTCTGTTGTCAATAGTGATTATAGAATCTAAATAGTTAACACAGTGTGGGGGCTTCCTTTTAACTTTATCGGCACCTTGATATCTTGATTGTGTGGTCCTGATGTTTGCCTTGGCAGCTCATGGCCAAATAACTTCCTGAAAAGAACCAGAAGGGTTAATGAACTATATGAAAGCAATTTTAAATACGTTGAGGGGTGCAGTGTTTAACCCCTTTACAACCCCGCGGGTGGATTGCACGTTAATGACCGGGCCAATTTTTACAATTCTGACCACTGTCACTTTATGAGGTAATTACTCTGGAACGCTTCAACTGATCCCCCTGATTCTGAGACAGTTTTTTCGTGACATATTGTACTTCATGATTGTGGTAAAATTTCTTCGATATCACTTGCGTTTATTTGTGAAAAAAATGGAAATTTGGCGAAAATTTTGCAATTTTCAAAATTTTAATTTTTATGCCCTTAAATCAGAGAGATATGTCACACAAAAGAGTTAATAAATAACATTTCCCACATGTCTACTTTACATCAGCACAATTTTGGAACCAAAATTTTTTTTTGTTAGGGAGCTATAAGGGTTAAAAGTTGACCAGCGATTTCTCATTTTTCCAACAAAATTTACAAAACCATTTTTTTAGGGACCACATCACATTTGAAGTCACTTTGAGGGGTCTTTATGACAGAAAATACCCAAAAGTGACACCATTCTAAAAACTGCATCCCTCAAGGTGCTCAAAACCACATTCAAGAACTTTATTAACCCTTCAGGTGCTTCACAGGAATTTTTGGAATGTGTAAGAAAAAAATGAACATTTAACTTTTTTCACAAAACTGTTAGTTTAGACCCAATTTTTTTTATTGTTGCAGGGGTTACAGGAAAAAATGGACCCCAAAATTTGTTGTGCAATTTCCCCTGGGCACGCAGATACCCCATATGTGGGGAAAAACCACTGTTTTGGCGCACGGCAGGGCTCGGAAGGGAAGGAGCGCCATTTGACTTTTTGATTGTAAAATTTGCTTGAATAATTAGCGGACGCCATGTTGCGTTTGGAGAGCCCCTGATGTGCCTAAACAGTGGAGCTCCCCCACAAGTGACCCCATTTTGGAAACTAGACCCCCCAAGGCACCTATCTAGATGCATAGTGAGAACTTGGAACCCCTAGGTGCTTCACAAATTGATTCGTAAAGATGAAAAAGTATTTTTTTTCCCACTTTTTCATTTTTACGAATCAATTTGTGAAGCACCTGAGGGTTCCAAGTGCTCACTATGCATCTAGATAGGTGCCTTGGGGGGGTCTAGTTTCCAAAATGGAGTCACTTGAGGGGGAGCTCCACTGTTTAGGCACATCAGGGGCTCTCCAAACACAACATGGTGTCCGCTAACAAATTGAATGGAAAATCGGCTCAAATTGTTAGCGGACACCATGTTGCATTTGGAGAGCCCCTGTGTGCCTAAACATTGGAGCTCCCCCAAAAGTGACCCCATTTTGGAAACTATACCCCTCAAGGATTTTATTAAGGGGTATAGTGAACATTTTGAACGACACAGAATTTGATAACATTAGGTCATCATATTGAATAAGTTGTCATTAGTCTTGAGCGCAAGTGCTCGCTACTTGAGTTTGCATCGGGTACTCAGGTATGCACCATGTATCACGGGTGCTCAAGTGAAATGCTCGAGTCCCCGCCCGCATGTTTCATGGTTATTAGACACCCCAAAAAAAACATGCGGGGATTGCTCGTGCATGGCAGGCAATCCCCGCGAGGTTTTTTTGGCCGCGAAGCAAATGGGGCGGAGACTCGAGCACGCGCGATACTCAATGCATACCCGAGCACCCGATGCAAACTCAAGTAGCGAGCTCTTGCGCTCAACACTAGTTGCCATATCGTCATCTTTTTTTTTTTTTCTTTACTTTTGAAAAAAAAACAACCCCAACCCTAACATTAGCACAACCCCAGCCCTAGCGTTTATTTTTTACGCCGTTCCTCGTGCGGTATAAGTGATGAGATTACTTTATTCTTCGGGTCGGTGCGATTGCAGCGATACCAGAATCATATGGGGTTTTTATGATTGACAGCCATCACACACTAAAAGACACATTTTGTAAAATCTAGTTTTTGCATTGCCATATTTTGGCCGACAGAGTCATGTGATGGCTTGTTTTTTGCGGGATGAGTTGACGTTGTTATTGTTGCGATTTTCAGGCACGTGACATTTTTTGATCGCTTTCTATTCCAGCTTTTGGGAGACAGAACAAAAACCGACAATTCAGGAATTGTTTTTTTTTTGTTTTATTCTGCTCTGGGTGTGGTAAAATTGATAAGGTAGCTTTATTCTTTGGGTTAGTACATTTACAGCGGTACCACATTTATATAGTTTTTTATGTTTTGGCGCTTTTACACAATAAAAGCTATTTTATAGAAAAAAATTATTTTTTTGCATTGCTTTATTCTGAGAGCTGTAACTTTGATTTTTCGGATGATAGAGCTGTATGGCAGCTTGTTTTTTGCGGGACGAGATGACGTTTTCAGCGGTACCATTTTTATTTATATTCGTCTGTTTGATCGCGTGTTATTCCATTTTTTGTTTGGCGGTATGATGATAAAGCATTGTTTTTTGCTTTGTTTTTTATTTTTATTTTTTACCGTGTTCACTGAAGGGGTTAACTAGTGTAATCATTTTATAGTCCAGGTCGTTACGGACGCGGCGATACCAAATATGTGTACTTTTGTTTGTTTTTTCATAATAATATTTATTGATGGGTACATTATATTTTTATTTTTAGTGGATTATTTTTTTTATTTTTTTTTATTGTTTTACAATTTTTTTTTTTCACTTTCTGGGAGTTTTTACACTTTTTTACTTTGTCCCACTGTGGGACTTTCACTTTTTTATTCTGATCGCCTGCACAGCATAGGGATGGAGCACCATCCCTGTGCCATGCAGGCTGTCAGCGCTGGACAGGGAGAAGATTGTTTGGACATGCGCAGTGCATCTCCAAACTATCTTACTGCTGTCTGGTGACCCGGATGTTGTCATGACGACATCGGGTAGTCATGGCAACACTCGGGAAGCCGCGGCAGACAGCGCTGGAGGCCGGAAGAGGAGGTGAGTATACCGATCACCTCCCCTTGCCTCCGCAATGCTGTGATCGACTTCGATCGCAGCATTGCGAGGGTTAATGTGCTGGGAGCGGTGCGGGACCGCTCCCTGCACATAGTACCGGGTGTCAGCTGTGACAATCAGCTGACACCCGGCGGCCATCACGCCCGCACAGCCTGTGTGCGCGCGCGATCGCGATGATGTACTAATACGGGTCAGGCTCTTAAAGCCCAGGGCACAGACGCGTATTAGTACATCATGGGCTTTAAAGGGGTTAAAATGGTAACACTTTTGGGTGGTTTTCAACATATAAGACTTGCAGGCTAAGTGCCCACGAAGCAAAAATGCTCCGGATTTTTTCTGTATCTCCCTGGCAGGAAAAATGCATGCGGATTTTACATGCGTTTTTCCCGCCAGGTAGAAGCGTTTGTCAAGCGTTTTTGCATGCATTTTTGCATGCGGGTTGTCAAGCGCTTTTCCAAGCGATTTGAGCATCACTTGGAAAAGTGCTTGACAACTTGGTCACACTATATAAATCCATGCAACCGGCATGGATTTATATAGTGTGACCAAGTTAATAGTTAAAAAAAGAATAAAAATGGTAAACAAAAAGAACATTCTACTCGCTTTCCGATGGCCCCCGGTCTCCTTCTCTGGTGCGTCCGGTGTCTTGGGCGGCTCGCGATGGTGTAAAAGGACTTTCCATGACGTCATTTAGTCATGTGACAGGTCAAGCGACCGCCGACATCAACGGTCACGTGACCTGTCACATGACTAAATGACGTCATGGAAGGTCCTTTTACACCACCACGAGCTGCCGAAGACACCGGACGCACCATACAAGAGACCGGGGGCCATGAGAAGGTAAGTATAATGTTATTTTTTATTTTATTCTTTTTTATCTACAGGTACTATGGTACCCGGGTCTGGAGGAGAGTCTCCTCTTCTCCAGACCTGGGTAGCATCCGCACATTGAATCACTTAATATCCACATGTGTACATGTAGTCATTAAGATATTATGCAATTCAATGGAAGTCAATTGCGGCAATTACGCCGCGTTTCCGCAAAATTAATGGATATGCTTCAGATTTTTCCGCAATGATAATCTGCAGCGTAAATTTCCGCAGCATGTGCACAGTGTTGCACAGCTTCTGGATACCCACAGTTGCAGTATAAAACTTCACAGAGCAGATTACTGGGGATGACAAGCTTTTACTTCTCAGAACATGAGGTAAAGGAAAAAACGCACAGTTACACAGTGCTGCATCAGGAAGTAAGAACAAAATAGAAAATACAAGAGAGACTTTTTTTTCTTTTACAATACAGCAAACAAGGAAACTTTACACAACATCGTCATCTACTGTCAGATCAGCATAAAGTCCTCCTTCACACAAACAAAGAAGTCCACAACTGTTGCATATACCAACACACAGCACATGCGGGTTATCATTGAGGACCATGGGGCACGCATTACCAAGCGTTTAAGCGTTTTCGCTCCTAAAATTCCGCAGCAAAAACGCTTGAAAAACGCACAGTGGGCATGCAGCCTCAAAGTCACTTCAAAACTGAACAGGTCCCTATAAAAATAAGTTTTGTAAATTTCCTTGAAAAAAATGAAAAATAACTGCTACATTTTTAAATCTTCTAAAATGCTAATAAAATAAAACAACGTTTTACAAATGGTGCTGATGTAAAGCAGACATGAGGGAAATGTTATTTATTACTGTTTTTGTGTGGTATGACTATTGGGATTAAAGGCATAATCAATCATAGTTTGAAAAGTGCAATTTTTAAGACATTTTTGCCAAGTTTCTGATCTTTTTATAAATAAACGCAAACCATATCAGCCTAAATTTACCATTATTATGAAGTATCATGTGTCACAAAAAACAGTCTCAAAAGCTATGGGATATGTTATTCCAGAGTTATTACTACATAAAGTGACACTGGTCAGATTTAAAAAAATTGGTTTGGTCACGAAGGGGTTAAGCCACTTTGATACCATTTTGGCAGTATGCTTCAGGTCATTGCTCATTTGGAGGACCCATTTCTGCTCAAGCTTTAACTTCCTGGCTGATGTCTTGAGATGTTGCTTCAGTATTGCCACATAATCTTCTTTTCTCATGAAGCCATGTACGTATTTTGTGATGTGCACCAAGTCCCTCTTGCAGCAAAGCAACCCCGCAACATGATGCTGCCACCCCCGTGTTTCACAGTTGGGATGGTGTTCTTAGGCTTCTAAGCTTCTCCCTTTTTCCTCCAAACTTAACGATGGTCATTATGCACAAAAAGTTCAATTCTAGTTTCATCAGACCACAGGACATGTCTCCAAAAATTAAGGTCTTTGTTCCTGTGTGCATTTGCAAACATTAATCTGGATTTTTTATGTTTCTTTTGGAGTAATGGCTTCTTCCTGGCAGAGTGGTCTTTCAGCCCATGTTGATACAGTACTCGTTTCACTGTGAATTGTCACTCTGACAATCTTACTAGCTTCTGCCATCCTCTTCACAAGGTCTTTTGCTTTTGTCCTGGGGTTGATATGCACATGTCGGACCAAAGCACGTTCATCTCTGGGACACAGAACCCGTCTCCTTCCTGAGTGGTATGATGGCTGGACATTCCAATCTTGTTTGTACTTGCATATAATTGTTTGAACAGATGAACGAGGCACCTTCAGATATCTTGAAATTGTACCCAAGGATGAGCCAGACTTGTGCAAGTCCACAATTCTCTTCCTGATATCTTGGCTGATTTATTTACACTTTCCCATGATGCTACACAAAGAAGCAGTGTGTTTCAGGTGTGCATTAAAATACATCCACAGGTGTGTCTCTAATTAACTCAGATGTTGCCCAAAAAACTATTAGAAGCTTCCAAACACATGGCATTATCATATGGGCAGTTGAGAATTGTTTAACCACTTCGCACCAGAGCCTGGTTTTGCCTTCGTGACCGGGTCAATTTTTTCAATTCTGACCACTGTCAATTTATGAAGTAATTACTCTGGAACGCTTCAACGGATCCCGCTGATTCTGAGATTCTTTTTTCGTGACATATTGAATTCATGATAGTGGTAAAATTTCTTCGATATCACTTGCGTTTATTTGTGAAAAAAATCGGAAATTTGGCGAAAATGTTGAAAATTTTGCAATTTTCAAACTTTGAATTTTCATGCCCTTAAATCAGAGAGATATGTCACACAAAATAGTTAATAAATAACATTTCCCACATGTTTACTTTACATCAGCACAATTTTGGAACCAAAATTTTTTTTTGTTAGGGAGCTATAAGGGTTAAAAGTTGACCAGCGATTTCTCATTTTTCCAACAAAATTTACAAAAACATTTTTTTAGGGACCACATCACATTTGAAGTCACTTTGAGGGGTCTTTATGACAGAAAATACCCAAAAGTGACACCATTCTAAAAACTGCACCCCTCAAGGTGCTCAAAACCACATTCAAGAACTTTATTAACCCTTCAAGTGCTTCACAGGAATTTTTGGAATGGGGAAGAAAAAAATGAACATTTAACTTCTCACAAAAATGTTACTTTAGACCCAATTTTTTTTATTTTCACAGGGGTAACAGGAAAAAATGAACCCCAAAATTTTTTGTGCAATTTCTCTTGAGCGCGCTGATACCCCATATGTGAGGGAAAACCACTGTTTGGGCGCACTGCAGGGTTCGGAAGGGAAGGAGCGCCATTAGACTTTTTGAATGCAAAATTTGTTTGAATAATTAGCAGACACCATGTTGCGTTTGGAGAGCTCCTGGTGTGCCTAAACAGTGGAAGCCCCCCACAAGTGACACCATTTTGGAAACTAGACCCCTTAGGGAACTTATCTAGATGTGTGTTGAGCTCCTTGAACCCCAAGGTGATTCACAGAAGTTTATAATATTGAGCTGTAAAAATAAAATTTTCACATTTTTCCTACAAAAATGTTTTTCATTCCCTAATTTTGCATTATTATAAGGGTAATAGAATAAATTGCACCATGAAATTTGTTGTGCAATTTCTCCTGAACACGCCGATACCCCATATGTGGGGGAAAACCACTGTTTGGGCGCACGGCAGGGTTTGGAAGGGAAGGAGCGCCATTTGACTTTTTGAATGTAAAATTTGCTTGCATAATTAGCGGACGCCATGTTGCATTTGGGGGGGCCCCTGATGTGCCTAAACAGTGGAAACCCCCCACAAGTGACACCATTTTGGAAACTAGACCCCTTAGGGAACTTATCTAGATGTGTGGTGAGCACATTGGGAGACATAATAAACAAATCAGTAGCAGGTGAAGAATTGGTTTTATTTATTTTTTACGCTGTTCCTCGTGCGGTATAAGTGATGAGATTACTTTATTCTTTGGGTCGGTGCGATTACAGAGATACCAGATTCATATCGGGTTTTTATGATTGACAGCTGTAACACACTAAGAGACGCTTTGTTTTGCAAAATCTAGTTTTTGCATCGCCATATTTTGAGAGCTAAAATTTTTCCATATTTCGGCTGACAGTCATGTGATGGCTTGTTTTTTGCGGGACGAGTTGACATTTTTATTGGTACCATTTTTGGGTACGTGACATTTTTTGATCGCTTTCTATTCCGTTTTTTGGGAGGTAAAATTAACAAAAAACAACAATTCAGGAATTGTTTTTTGAGGTTTTTTTTATGCCGTTCTGCGTGTGGTAAAAGTGATGAGGCAGCATTATTCTTCAGGTCAGTACGTTTACAGCGATACTACACTTACTGTATATTTTTTTATGTTTTGGCGCTTTTACACAATAAAACAATTTTATAGAAAAAATATATTTTTTTCATTGCTTTATTCTGAGAGCTATAACTTTTTTATTTTTCGGCTGATGGAGCTCTATGGCGGCTTGTTTTTTGCGGAACAAGATGACGTTTTCAGCGGTACCATGTTTATTTTCATTTTGCTTTTTGATCGCATTTTTTTCTACTTTTTGTTTGGCGATATGAGGAAAAAGCATAGTTTTTTGCTCCGTTTTTTATTTATTTTTATTACGGTGGGCACAGTTGTTTCGGATGCGGCGATACCAAATATGTGTACTTTTTTTGTTTTTGCATAAATATACGGATTTATCGGTTTAATATTTTATTTATTTATTTTTATTTATTTTGTGATTTTTTTTTAGTAGTTTGAAAACATTTTTTTTACATTTTTACTTAGTCCCTGTATGGTACATTAATTTTTATTTTTCTGATCACTGATCTCATGTAATGTAATAGACATATATTACATTACATGAGATCTTTGCTGACTGTTTCACAGTCAGTGTCTCCTGCCAGGTTTCAGCTGCAGGCTGAGCCTGGCAGAACACCGTATATGGCAGATCTGGAGGCGGTCATGTGACCTCCAGCTGCCATAGCAACGCCAGGTCCTGGAAGGTATCAGGGGTCGTCGGAGAGGTAAGTAGACGACCCCCTCTCCTCCTGCTGTCTTCTATATGCCGCGATCACTATAGATCGCGGCATATAGAAGACAGCAAAGGGTTAACATCACTGGGACCTGATCCAATCAGGTCCCGATGATGTTCCCTGTCAGAGCTATCGCTCTGCACCGCACCCGCAGCACTTGCAGGACCCTCGGGGTCCTGAGCGCTGCGGGACCACCCACCGTTTTTAAGCGTCCGCGCTGCACAGAGCCCAGGCAGCGTGGACGTTTATCTACAGTGGGCGGTCGGGAAGCGGTTAAATAAAAAAAAGTTTTCACAAAGTAAAATAGAGAGTTACCTTTTTGTTATCATCTAGGACTGTGTTCATACTTTCTATCCCTAGCGTATCAATAGGTCCATCAAAGATAACCCATTTTCTTTCCGGGGTCTCAGATAACGCAAACTCCCGGAAAGTATTAGCGACTATCCCATCGGTCCACTGCAAATGAAGAGAGGCATCAATAAAATTGCTCTTCCCATAAAATCCAATACAATCCCACAATTGAAAGGATTATTAAAGGGAATGCCTGGGATTATGATATTGATGATACACATGTATTGACTACACGTGGCCCCTATTGAAGTGAACGTGCCGGCACCGGAAGAGACCGCAAGTAAGTGATTTGCATATATGCGGTCACATGCCAACTAGAAGTGCGTGACCTCACTCAAAGCAAGTGTATTGAGTGAGGCCAGACACAGTCTAGTCAGAATGTGGCTGGAAGTATGCAAATTTATGCTAATTTCTGGCATAAATAATACAATTTGTTGTTTACATGTCTGATGGGGAAAATAAAACAGTTTCCAATTTTTGTGCAAACAGGGAGTAAGTCATAATAAAATGATTGCCCGGCAATGTATGGCTGGGGTCTATGTCTCTGAAGGGACCCCTTCTACCATGTCCATAAGCCATAAAAGGGCTTTTTCCCATTTTCAGCAAAGATATTAGAATTATCTATATATATAATCGTCTTATCCCGTCTGTCTTTCTGTCCAGGAAATCCCGCGTCGCTGATTGGTCCGGCCGCGGCCAATCAGCGACGGGGGATTTGAGAAAAAGATGGCGGCCGTTAGCGGCTCATCTGCAGGACGGAGGTCAGCGGCGATGCAGCAGGGAGATGACCGGCGCGAGGCGCTCATCTCCCGGCCGCTAGCTGAACGGAGGACCGGGGAGCGGCGCCGCCGGTCGGGACGCTTCTGCTGCGAGCAGCCGCGCATCTCCCGGCTTCTCGCAGCGGAAGTAGCAGCACAAGCAGCGCCGCTCCCCGGTCCTCACTAATACGACGCTGATTGGTCGCGGTCGACGCCCACGACCAATCAGCGATATGAAAGGAAAATTTAAACGCCGCTCTGCTACTTGGTCGCGGTGGCTGGCCGTGACCAATCAGAATTATTGGCGCCACATTTAAACCCCGCTCTGCTGATTGGTCGCGATGGCCGGGCGTGACCAATCAGCAATATGGGCGGTAAATTTAAACGCCGCTCTGCTGATTGCTCGTGGCTGCTGGCCGCGACCAATCAGCGATTTTGGCCCCAAATTTAAACACCGCTCTGCTGATTGGTCGCGACCGCCGACCGCAACCAATCAGCATTATTGGCGCCAAATTTAAACCCCGCTCTGCTGATTGGTCGCGACCACGAACAATCAGCGATTTTGGTGCCAAATTTAAACACCCCTCTCCTAATTGCGCCCGGTCGGCCGCATACATATTCTAGAATACCCGATGCGTTAGAATCGGGCCACCATCTAGTAAACAATAATTCCAATCATAGACGAACCTCATGTGACACTGGATCAAACTGCCCGAACAGCTGCCCCATGGTGATGGCTTTAGGGTTCACTGTCCGGTAAATCACTTTTTCTTCTTCGCACCCTCGCTCACTCATAAGAGACAGCGTATCAGCGAGGACGTGGAGGACCTTCGTTTTTCCAGAGAACGGCTCTCCAACCAACATAAAACTGTACGGGATGAACAAAATGCAGCATGGTCCATTGTATAAAATGGAAACAGCGAAGAATAAATCCCCCGTCCCATGGACTTCTGTAGTTGCAGCTTACCCGTGTCTGACAATCATCATCTCATACGTCTGGATCATGTCCTCCAGGAAGACCTTCTCGGGCTGGATGTTGTGTCCAGCACAGCTCTCCTGTGCGCATTCCAGTAAATCCTAAGCAAAAGGAAGGTAAAATATTTCATCAGTCTGTTTACAGTGGATCCAATTAGAGGTGGGAGAATACATTTTCAGGACCCAGATCAGTATTCTGTGGCCGCTGGACGGGACGCCTGAGAGACGCCTCTTAGCTGCCGGCATCCCCGGCTCCTCTTCTGATTATATGGCCTGGTGTACATCATGCTGCAACCATAACGTCATGCCAGGCCGGCTAATCTGAAGAAGAGCCGGGGGGCAGGAAGAAATAAGGTGGCTCTCAGGGGTCTCATTCAGTGCCCACCACTGACCTGATGTCACGCACAGTGTAGGAAAGACAAAGTGCGACACAAAGGGATGAGGGGAAGGGAGCCCAGATACTAGGGAAAGGGGGAAATGGAGACCTCCTAGGCTGATCTGCAATCACCGTCTCCCCTACCCACTCTATATTGGTTCCTCACCAATTGCCGCACAGGAACCTATCCCTGTATTTCCTTAGCGCTTGACCCTGGATAGGGAAGGGGGGTGAGCACTAGTCAATCCCCACTGACAACTAAAGACAGCAAGGGGAGACAGACACAGGGGAAGTAGCTTAGCTTGAGTCGACTTCAGAGAGATGGCACACACATCCTCTTAGCATCAGAGAGGAAGTAAGAGCTGCACTTGCTCCAAGCCTTCACAAGGGGTCATGTGAATATCACTGGCACCTCTGTGTAGCAACCTGGAAGTATTTAAACACCCAGGCCTGATTGTCAATTAGAATAGGAGGGAGGTAACCGCTGGGTCCTACAGTGAGACCGCTAAGAAGATGTCTGTAATGCCAAACGAAGGGATCTCCTGCAACCAACTGCAGGGCGACTGTCTGTCACATCTGACGCACCCATGACACCTGGCCATTGGATCAGTCTCCTGTGAATCGATTCATTCATCTAAAAAAAAAAAATGTCTCCATAACCTACAACTAAACTAGCGATAAATCACTCACAGATGTTTTAACCATTTATTTTCTACATCAGATCATCCTGCATTGGAGGTATAAGTGAGCCCCCTTACCTCTGGTGCCCCTGTGCAGCTGCCCAGGTTGCACTAATGGGACCGGACGATGAGTGACAAGGTCATGTAACCCAATTCCAAAGCAGTGGATCAGGATCGGGTGATTTCAATGGGATTGGTCTACCATCTACTGTGTATGGGGGCCTCATGACAGATTATGTTGGGGGACATAAAAATCGGGCGGTTGGAATTTAATCACCCGATCCTTACTTTCTGACCCTGAAATTAGCAGCTGCCATAAGATTCTGGCAGCGACTCTGTCATAGAGAAAACAGGAGCGAGCATTCCTGAATATGGGGGAGCCGGGAAAGATAACTGTCATCCAAATGATAGCTGGCCAGCTATATAGGACCTATCACTTGCCATTAATATGCAATTTTATTACCTGGTGTAAATGCCGCTGTTCTCCTGAATCCGGTGTTTTCTTTTGCTCCTGCGCCTCTCCATTCCTGAGATATAGCCTCTTTATAGAAATCTAGTTCATAATTTTTAATAGCCAAGTGGGTGTGGTCATCAAGTCCTCTCTGTGGGAGTCTTCAGGAAGGCCTTGCCCAGTTGGCTTAAAGGGCTAGAGGAGAGTGACAGATGTCAGGAACGGAGAGGAGCAGGAAGAAAATAAAAACAATGCCGGAGTCAGGAGAACAGCGGCATTTACATATTTATGGCGAGGGACAAGTCCTCTTTAAGTCTTGGAAAACCCCTTTAAGACACTATTATATTTTAATACCTTATAGTCGGCTTTCGGAAGTTGAATGTCAGGGAACAGGTCGCTGGTAATCCCATTGAACAGAGGAATATCATGAGACAAAAATTTGGGTTCGTTTACATCCTTAATTGACCGCAAGAGCTAAATAGAATGAAAAAGGATTAAATGATAAAATAATTCATATACAATATGACATGAAACAATATTAAAAGTGAGGAACCCCATTACAAAGGAGCAGTCAGTTCTTGTGGTATGTCTGTATTAGTAAAGAATAGTATTCTCCAAAAAATAAGTATGAAACCTCTTTTCCTAAAACTCTACATTGTATCGTCCCTCTGTTATACCTCCTGGAAATGTATGTGTAAATTATATATAATGTATATATAAACTATATAGGGGACAACCCTATACAATCTGACTGTGCCCAAACAGTGGTGACATTGTCAGACTGTGTAGGGGACTCGTTATTGACAGATTTCAATTAATTCCTACATTTCCAGGAATGATAAAAGAGGAATGGAACGCTGCTGAGTTGCACTAAAATATGCTGCAGAATTGTTTTTCCATAGGGAATACATGTGGCCTCTGTGTTGCACTGTTAATTGCCGGCTGCAGAATGAGTTAAGTGAGATACTGTCAGTGAACTCGTTTTTGCTGGCTGACGGGGAGTTTGTAAATGTTTAGAGGTTTAGCGTGCAGAAAACCGTAAGAATAAAGGCAGATCTCCGCAATCAGAGCATAGTTGGGGACCATCATTGCTACAGTCCGGAAAAGAACCTGAAATGCGCAAACCAGATGGGTCAGTCTACAAATGAAACTAAATTACTGTAAACTAGGCATAGAGCCGGGGAACCCATTATGTCCATTTACACTATCCTCCACCCCAGACCTAAAAGTGATGTGTCTATTCCACATCAGAGGAAAGTCAGTCAAAGTGTGGTTAAAGGGGTATTCCCATCTCCAAGATCCTGTCCCAATATGTAATAGGTATAATAATAATAATGTTTGCAAATATCTCCAATTTGAAATGTAGTATAGTTTTTCTGATTAGCTACAGTAAGTTTCTTACCCCCATGTGCAGGACATTGCAGTAGCTTAGGTATCCATGGTTACGACCACTCATAGTAACAGTTAGTTACTTGATAGTGGTCGTAACCATGGATACCTAAGCTACTGCTATGCCCTGCACATGGGTTAAGCAACATAGCTAATCAGAAGAACTATACATTTCCAATTGGAGGTATTTGCTATTAATATTATTATTACACCTATTACATATTGGGATAGGATCTTGGAGATGGGAATACTCCTTTAACACTTTCCAAATCTCTCTCCACACCTCTACTGTGTCCATTTTGGAAAATAGGAGAATGGGACATCAATATTAAGGAGCTTGCAGAAATGAGGGCATCAGGTGTTGTGATTATACATAGGAAATGAACAATCTCATATAGGTTCGGGGGAGAATAATCCCTTTGATGAAATCTTATGTTTCTTTTGTAAACCTAGTATTTACTTGAAAGTTTGTGAACCCCTCAAAAATTTCTGTATTACTGCATAAATTTGACTTAAAGCTACATCAGTCTGTGAGGTCACAAAGGAACTCAAGGTAACCTCTAAGCAACTAAAGGCCTCTCCTCACATTAGCTAATGTAATTGTTCATGAGTCCACCATCAGAAGGACAATGAACAACAATGGCGAGCATGGCAGGATTGCAAGGAGAAAGGCAATGCGATTTAAAAGGTCACTGCTAAAACTCACCTGGGCACATCAATAGGTAACTGGAATAATGCTTTGTGGAAGGATGAGGCCAAGATAGAGATTTTAAGTGAGAAGCTATATGTTTTCAGAAAGAAAATACTGCATTACAGCATAAGAACCTCCTATCATCTATGAAACACAAAGATGGTAATCGTAACATGCTTTGGGCCTGTTTTGCTGCACTTGGCCAAGGACGGCTGCCATCATTGATGGAACAATGAATTCTAAAATCTATCAGCAAATGCTAAAGGAAAATATCAGGATATCAGTTCATGTACTGAATCTCAAGAAAACGTGGGTCATGCAGCAAGACAATGGCCCAAAGACACAAGTCGTTCTACAAAAGAATGGTTGAATAAACATAAAGTTTTGGAATGGCCGAGTCATAGTCCTGAGCTTAATCCTATAGAAATGTTGTGGAAGGGCCCGATGCAAGGCACTGGGACTCTTTACCTTGAGGTTATCCGGCAGCTCAGAACGTCCCGCGGAGCCAGGATTCATGGTAATGGCTACGAAGCAATTTGGGTTAAACTTCAGTTCGGTTCCTTCGAAGTTGAACATGTCCATCTTGGTCTGGATGGCTCTCTGGATGCGGAGAATCTGTTGGGCCACCACGGACAACACCTCCAGCTCAATACGGTTAAACTCATCAAAACACGCCCATGCTCCCGATGATGCCAGCCCTTGGAAAAACTAAAAAAAAAAAAGTATATACAGTACAGACCAAAAGTTTGGACACACCTTCTCATTTAAAGATTTTCTGTATTTTCATGACTATGAAAATTGTACATTCACACTGAAGGCATCAAAACTATGAATTAACACATGTGGAATTATATACTTAACAAAAAAGTGTGAAACAACTGAAAATATGTCTTATATTCTAGGTTGTAGAAAGTAGCCATCTTTTGCTTTGATGACTGCTTTGCACACTCTTGGCATTCTCTTGATGAGCTTCAAGAGGTACTCACCGGAAATGGTCTTCCAACAATCTTGAAGGAGTTCCCAGAGATGCTTAGCACTTGTTGGCCCTTTTGCCTTCACTCTGCGGTCCAGCTCACCCCAAACCATCTCGATTGGGTTCAGGTCTGGTGACTGTGGAGGCCAGGTCATCTGGCGTAGCCCCCCATCACTCTCCTTCTTGGTCAAATAGCCCTTACACAGCCTGGAGGTGTGTTGGGGTCATTGTCCTTTTGAAAAATAAATGATGGTCCAACTAAACGCAGACCGGATGGAATAGCATGCCGCTGCAAGATGCTGTGGTAGCCATGCTGGTTCAGTATGCCTTCAGTTTTGAATAAATCCCCAACAATGTCACCAGCAAAGCACCCCCACACCATCACACCTCCTCCTCCATGCTTCACGGTGGGATCCAGGCATGTAGAGTCCATCCGTTCACCTTTTCTGCGTCGCACAAAGACACGGTGGTTGGAACCAAAGATCTCAAATTTGGACTCATCAGACCAAAGCACAGATTTCCACTGGTCTAATGTCCATTCCTTGTGTTCTTTAGCCCAAACAAGTCTCTTCTGCTTGTTGCCTGTCCTTAGCAGTGGTTTCCTAGCAGCTATTTTACCATGAAGGCCTGCTGCACAAAGTCTCCTCTTAACAGTTGTTGTAGAGATGTGTCTGCTGCTAGAACTCTGTGTGGCATTGACCTGGTCTCTAATCTGAGCTGCTGTTAACCTGCGACTTTTAAGAACCAAGAATATAAGACATATTTTCAGTTGTTTCACACTTTTTTGTTAAGTATATAATTCCACATGTGTTAATTCATAGTTTTGATGCCTTCAGTGCGAATGTACAATTTTCATAGTCATGAAAATACAGAAAAATCTTTAAGTGAGAAGGTGTGTCCAAACTTTTGGTCTGTACTATACAATCAAAACATGTCAGCAGAACATCGGTTGGAGTCAGTTTATTATCTGCAATGGAGCAGCTTAACATTGTATGTACCTTTGACATTGCTATGTAGTCCAAACCATAAGAGCAGTTAAAGACCACACACTGCACGGCCAGCGCCTTGGCCAAATCTTTGGTGGTCTCAGTTTTTCCTGTGCCGGCCGGACCTTCTGGAGCTCCACCAAGATTTAGATAAAAAGCACCGATCTACCAATGAAACATGAAAGAACTGGTATGAAATATCAATAAACTTTCTAAGAAGTTTCATGCATCATGCAAAAGTCAAAAAGATTTCTGAGCATAACCCATCACATCATAGCAGAGTCCGCTAGCATCTGTCAGTGAGCGGAGTGATGACCAGGCGTGGGGAGTCGCCCAGGTACTCATAGGCGGACTTCACATTGCAGTTGATGATTCGCACTCTCGCATTCTCATTCTCCCAGTAATAGCGGAGTTGGGCAAGCCACTGGAAGTCTGTTTCATGAGAAACTCCTGAGCAATGTAGGAAAAGATAGTCAACCTCTAAGACACTGCAGAATCACGAGGGAGAGTTTCTAAAGGGAAGGCAAATGCACATACATTATAGGACAAAACTCCTAGTCACCGAATTCTGCTTTTTTCATTTAGTCCCATTGCCCACGGTGTATAACATCCGGACTCTCAGCCCCCAGTTTATAAAATCCGGCCTCTCGCCTCCCCCGGTGTATAACATCCGCCCCTCGCCCCTAGTTTAGTATAACATCCGTCCCCTCGCCCCCCCGCCAGTGTATAAAATCCATCCCCTCAACCCCACTGTATAACATCCAACCCCAAGCCCTCCTTTGCATAACATCCGGCCCCCAGCCCCGTTGTATAACATCTGCACCCTCGCTCCCTCCCCCTGGTGTATAACATCCGGCCTCTCACCCCCCGGTGTATAATATCCGTCCCCTCGCTCCCAGTGTATAATATCCGTCCCCTCGCTCCCAGTGTATAATATCCGTCCCCTCGCTCCCTGGTGTATAATATCCGTCCCCTGACCCCTGGTGTATAATATCCGTCCCCTCGCCCCTGGTGTATAATATCCGTCCCCTCGCCCCTGGTGTATAATATCCGTCCCCTCGCCCCTGGTGTATAATATCCGTCCCCTCGCCCCTGGTGTATAATATCCGTCCCCTCGCCCCTGGTGTATAATATCCGTCCCCTCGCCCCTGGTGTATAATATCCGTCCCCTCGCCCCTGGTGTATAATATCCGTCCCCTCGCCCCTGGTGTATAATATCCGTCCCCTCGCCCCTGGTGTATAATATCCGTCCCCTCGCCCACGGTGTATAATATCCGTCCCCTCGCCCACGGTGTATAATATCCGTCCCCTCGCCCACGGTGTATAATATCCGTCCCCTCGCCCACGGTGTATAATATCCGTCCCCTCGCCCACGGTGTATAATATCCGTCCCCTCGCCCACGGTGTATAATATCCGTCCCCTCGCCCACGGTGTATAATATCCGTCCCCTCGCCCACGGTGTATAATATCCGTCCCCTCGCCCACGGTGTATAATATCCGTCCCCTCGCCCACGGTGTATAATATCCGTCCCCTCGCCCACGGTGTATAATATCCGTCCCCTCGCCCACGGTGTATAATATCCGTCCCCTCGCCCACGGTGTATAATATCCGTCCCCTCGCCCACGGTGTATAATATCCGTCCCCTCGCCCACGGTGTATAATATCCGTCCCCTCGCCCACGGTGTATAATATCCGTCCCCTCGCCCACGGTGTATAATATCCGTCCCCTCGCCCACGGTGTATAATATCCGTCCCCTCGCCCACGGTGTATAATATCCGTCCCCTCGCCCACGGTGTATAATATCCGTCCCCTCGCCCACGGTGTATAATATCCGTCCCCTCGCCCACGGTGTATAATATCCGTCCCCTCGCCCACGGTGTATAATATCCGTCCCCTCGCCCACGGTGTATAATATCCGTCCCCTCGCCCACGGTGTATAATATCCGTCCCCTCGCCCACGGTGTATAATATCCGTCCCCTCGCCCACGGTGTATAATATCCGTCCCCTCGCCCACGGTGTATAATATCCGTCCCCTCGCCCACGGTGTATAATATCCGTCCCCTCGCCCACGGTGTATAATATCCGTCCCCTCGCCCACGGTGTATAATATCCGTCCCCTCGCCCACGGTGTATAATATCCGTCCCCTCGCCCACGGTGTATAATATCCGTCCCCTCGCCCACGGTGTATAATATCCGTCCCCTCGCCCACGGTGTATAATATCCGTCCCCTCGCCCACGGTGTATAATATCCGTCCCCTCGCCCACGGTGTATAATATCCGTCCCCTCGCCCACGGTGTATAATATCCGTCCCCTCGCCCACGGTGTATAATATCCGTCCCCTCGCCCACGGTGTATAATATCCGTCCCCTCGCCCACGGTGTATAATATCCGTCCCCTCGCCCACGGTGTATAATATCCGTCCCCTCGCCCACGGTGTATAATATCCGTCCCCTCGCCCACGGTGTATAATATCCGTCCCCTCGCCCACGGTGTATAATATCCGTCCCCTCGCCCACGGTGTATAATATCCGTCCCCTCGCCCACGGTGTATAATATCCGTCCCCTCGCCCACGGTGTATAATATCCGTCCCCTCGCCCACGGTGTATAATATCCGTCCCCTCGCCCACGGTGTATAATATCCGTCCCCTCGCCCACGGTGTATAATATCCGTCCCCTCGCCCACGGTGTATAATATCCGTCCCCTCGCCCACGGTGTATAATATCCGTCCCCTCGCCCACGGTGTATAATATCCGTCCCCTCGCCCACGGTGTATAATATCCGTCCCCTCGCCCACGGTGTATAATATCCGTCCCCTCGCCCACGGTGTATAATATCCGTCCCCTCGCCCACGGTGTATAATATCCGTCCCCTCGCCCACGGTGTATAATATCCGTCCCCTCGCCCACGGTGTATAATATCCGTCCCCTCGCCCACGGTGTATAATATCCGTCCCCTCGCCCACGGTGTATAATATCCGTCCCCTCGCCCACGGTGTATAATATCCGTCCCCTCGCCCACGGTGTATAATATCCGTCCCCTCGCCCACGGTGTATAATATCCGTCCCCTCGCCCACGGTGTATAATATCCGTCCCCTCGCCCACGGTGTATAATATCCGTCCCCTCGCCCACGGTGTATAATATCCGTCCCCTCGCCCACGGTGTATAATATCCGTCCCCTCGCCCACGGTGTATAATATCCGTCCCCTCGCCCACGGTGTATAATATCCGTCCCCTCGCCCACGGTGTATAATATCCGTCCCCTCGCCCACGGTGTATAATATCCGTCCCCTCGCCCACGGTGTATAATATCCGTCCCCTCGCCCACGGTGTATAATATCCGTCCCCTCGCCCACGGTGTATAATATCCGTCCCCTCGCCCACGGTGTATAATATCCGTCCCCTCGCCCACGGTGTATAATATCCGTCCCCTCGCCCACGGTGTATAATATCCGTCCCCTCGCCCACGGTGTATAATATCCGTCCCCTCGCCCACGGTGTATAATATCCGTCCCCTCGCCCACGGTGTATAATATCCGTCCCCTCGCCCACGGTGTATAATATCCGTCCCCTCGCCCACGGTGTATAATATCCGTCCCCTCGCCCACGGTGTATAATATCCGTCCCCTCGCCCACGGTGTATAATATCCGTCCCCTCGCCCACGGTGTATAATATCCGTCCCCTCGCCCACGGTGTATAATATCCGTCCCCTCGCCCACGGTGTATAATATCCGTCCCCTCGCCCACGGTGTATAATATCCGTCCCCTCGCCCACGGTGTATAATATCCGTCCCCTCGCCCACGGTGTATAATATCCGTCCCCTCGCCCACGGTGTATAATATCCGTCCCCTCGCCCACGGTGTATAATATCCGTCCCCTCGCCCACGGTGTATAATATCCGTCCCCTCGCCCACGGTGTATAATATCCGTCCCCTCGCCCACGGTGTATAATATCCGTCCCCTCGCCCACGGTGTATAATATCCGTCCCCTCGCCCACGGTGTATAATATCCGTCCCCTCACCCCTGGTGTATAATATCCGTCCCCTCACCCCTGGTGTATAATATCCGTCCCCTCGCCCACGGTGTATAATATCCGTCCCCTCGCCCACGGTGTATAATATCCGTCCCCTCGCCCACGGTGTATAATATCCGTCCCCTCGCCCACGGTGTATAATATCCGTCCCCTCGCCCACGGTGTATAATATCCGTCCCCTCGCCCACGGTGTATAATATCCGTCCCCTCGCCCACGGTGTATAATATCCGTCCCCTCGCCCACGGTGTATAATATCCGTCCCCTCGCCCACGGTGTATAATATCCGTCCCCTCGCCCACGGTGTATAATATCCGTCCCCTCGCCCACGGTGTATAATATCCGTCCCCTCGCCCACGGTGTATAATATCCGTCCCCTCGCCCACGGTGTATAATATCCGTCCCCTCGCCCACGGTGTATAATATCCGTCCCCTCGCCCACGGTGTATAATATCCGTCCCCTCGCCCACGGTGTATAATATCCGTCCCCTCGCCCACGGTGTATAATATCCGTCCCCTCGCCCACGGTGTATAATATCCGTCCCCTCGCCCACGGTGTATAATATCCGTCCCCTCGCCCACGGTGTATAATATCCGTCCCCTCACCCCGGTGTATAATATCCGTCCCCTCGCCCCTTAGTGTATAACATCCAGCCCTCGGACTTGTATAACATCTAGCCCCTTGTACCCCCAGTGTATAACATCTGGCCCCTCGGCCTTGTATAACATTAAGACTCTCGCCCCAACCAGTGTATAACATCAATCCCCTCGGCTCTGGTGTATAATATCCGTCCCCTCGCCCCTGGTGTATAATATCCGTCCCCTTGCCCCTCAGTGTATAACATCTGGCCCCTCGGCCTTGTATAACATTAAGACTCTCGCCCCCACCAGTGTATAACATCTAGCCCCTCGTACCCCTAGGGTATAACATCTGGCCCCTCGGCCTTGTATAACATTAAGACTCTCGCCCCCACCAGTGTATAACATCAATCCCCACGCCCCCCGGTGTATAACATCCGCCCTCCCATGCTGTGTGCTGTTACTAACATATGACAGAACGGCTGGTGGTGCAGAGCTCTCTGATACCAGCGCGGTCCTGTAATAGCCACCGGGGTAACAAGTCTGGATATTAAATTTCTTCCCTCCTAAATCTTCCCCCATCACATGTGAGTGATATTATTAAGGAGTAGAAGGAACTGCAGCAACTCAGGAGACCCCGGAACATAACAGAGCGGGGTCACTGAGTGCTGAGGAGCAGAGGGCAGAACGCTTTCCTGACTCCATTGGTAACAACATCACCACAAACACTGCGCCCCCGCCAGGAGCTTCATGGCCGAGCAGCTGCATGCAGCCTTACATCACCAAGCACGATGCCGAGCGTCAGATGGAGTGGTGTGAAGCCGCCACCACAGGACTCTGGAGGAGACCTGTTCTGTGCAGTGACGGATCACACTTCTCTGTCTGGCATCTGATGGACGAGTCTGGATTTGGTGAATGCCAGGAGAACGTTACCCTATTAACTGCATTGTGCCCGCTGTACAGTTTGCTGGTGGGGGTATGGCCTTGTTTTTAGGGGTAGGTCTAGGCCCCTTAGTTCCAGTGAAAAGATATCTTAATGCTTCAGCACAAGACATTTTAAACAATTGTAGCTTCCAACCCTAAGGGAATAGAAGAGCAGAACTGTTTCACACACGTTCTCAACCTCAACCCCACTAAACACCTTTAGGATGATTAATTAGAACAAATACTGCACAATGGCAGCATAAATATGTCACCGCAACATAGGGAAGAACAATGTCAGTCACACATCAATTACACTGACATATGTCTGCTCAGGCTTAGAATGGCTGACCATTCAGAGAATTACATAATACCTACAAAGAAACCGAACAAAAGGTCATTAAAGGAATTGACATAAAACCCCTTTATTAGTACATCCATGGTTATGGAAGGACACCGCACAGAGGAGGGCACACACACCATTGATAGAAAATATTACACACCGCACCTAGGCCATCCAAAACACTGACTATAAAGAATATCAATTGTGGCAATGAGTCATATACAGGGGACGCCGACACATACAGATGCCAAAACATTCCTATATAGGGACCACCATCTCAATATGCAGAAATGACTACTGCCCCATAGACGTCATTGTAAGTACACCCCAAGATTGCTTTACTGTGACAAGATCAATTGTGTCCTATGAAAACTCAAAGAAAAGAGGGGGGGATATAACATAGATATGGAAAGAACATAGGAATGGGGTGAAATGTATGAAGGTGCTCGGCATATTGAGCTGTGATATCTGTAGAGGGACGGACTCCATATTAACATCCTGTATATGGATTTAGAATAGGGGGCCATAAAAGCCCCTGTAGGTGTAATGTGGAGGGGGCACAATACCTTTCTCCATGTAGTGTATGATAAATAGAACATGGTATTGGAAAGTTTGGTGCCAGCCATGATGTTTGCACAAACCTGTTTGGATCATTCCCATGCCCACGTCACGAGCGTGCCCCTCTATGGTGACGAGAGCCCCCAATGTGCTGCGAGTCTGCTGGGACAATTTGCCTCCTCGCACAAGCTCCACAATATCATTTAGCTGGAGCTGCAGATTATCATAGGAGTTTTTCAGGCCCTACAAGAAGGATGTAACGGTGAAATCATCTGCAGAAACATTCATAGAACATACATATTGCAAGGGGGCTGAAATCTATATAGATTATAAGCTGCAGACTAGATTGAGAACGCCACAATATGCAGGCACTTTATAATGTACACAACAATTTTACAACATATCTTTATAGAAGTTGGAGATCTGGATTGAACCCAGAGCTCCAAATACCCAGATGTACCTCTATAAAACCCTGCCACAAACAGCATGGAAAACTCAATGCTGATGGATTCATTTTATGCTGGTATTATGGGAAATCCCATACAATGTCTTCCCTTATTGGTAGATATGACGAGAGTAGAGATGAGCGAATGGATTTGCAGGACTCTGGTCCAACAGTCGGGTCAGTATTCCACGGCCGCAGGACCGGAGCCCCATGAACCGGCATCTCCGGCTCCTCTTTTGATGTCGATGTCATAGTTGTGGTGTGAGGCACAAATGACATCACGCCTGGCCGGCTAATCAAAAGAGGAGCCAGGGATGCCGGCATGTAAGAGGCGGTTAGCAAGGCTCCCATCCAACAGCCACAGACTACTAACCTGCTCTCTTAGACCAAGGTCCTGCAAATTTAGTTGCTCATCTCTAGACAAGATGCATGAATCAATGCAAAGTCCCAACAATACTATGGAGCCTTTTGGGTACCTTCAAGATATTGAGCCGCTGTACAACTGCAACCCCCAGGAGAAGACCCCTGGGCAAGAACAGTACATGGGCTCTTTGCAGTCTAATAACGTACAGTGAAAGAAGCTACTTGCATCTTTTGATGTGAATGTGGGTTCCCTTACCTCTGTTGCACCAATGGTATATCCGCCCCTGGAAACTCCTATAAGCTGCGTCCCTGGGTATGACAGTCTATTAGCAGGAGAACACATGAAGTCTGTCTATGAATGTATATATATGTATTTCTCCCAGAAAATTATTACAATTACACATGTTTTGTTGTTCACATGTTTATTTAATTTGTGTGTATTGGAACAACACAAAAAGAAGATATTGGTCAACAATTTTGGTTTTCAAGTCCTCAGACAGTTCTCTTTTCCTCTTTCTGTTCTCCCTACTTAGTGTGGCACGTAACAACGCAAAGATTGAGTCAACTTTTCCCCTTTGTATCGGGTTTCAGGTGTGATTTTCATATTGCCCACACCTGTTACTTGCCACAGGTGAGTTTGAATGAGCATCACAAGCTTGAAACAAAATTGTTTACCCACAATTTTGGAAAGATGCCAACAATTTTGTCCGGCCCATTTTTGGGGTTTTGTGTGAAATTATATCCAATTTGCCTTTTTTTCTCTGTTTTTTTTGTGTTGTTCCAATACACACAAAGGAAATAAACATGTGTATAACAAAAAATACACATGCAATTGCAATAATTTTATGGAAAATACTTCAAGGGTGCCAACACTTCCGGCCATGACTGTTTCTAGTGAAGCAACCTTGATCAGTAAAGGAGCTTATGCCGTACCTCTGGGCCACTGCCGATAGCTTCATGCACTTCACTTGTCCAGAACATCTGAGACACACAGAGCACGGCCTGTCCCGGCCATTCCCTCACCCAGTCTTTTCTTGCAGTCTCAGGGTACGCCTTTTAAAAAACAAAGTTAAATTACGTTGACAGAAGCATTTAAGAGAGGGACAACCTTACTAGTATTATCTAGCAAATTCATTTCTACCGATTGCAGGTAGAAGATCTGCTACCTGGCTCTATAGCAAGAGATACATCATCCACAAATCATTCACTGCTGCCAAATAATCTTATACAAATATAAAAGTACTAGATTAGTTCCAATTAATGCTTTTGGTCTGTAGGTAGATCCGTACCATTCGTGACCGAGCAATAACATCATGCACGCTCCTTACCATGACATCTTCCCCTTGGATGAGCCACTTCTCCACGGCCCCCCGAGCCTCGGAGGTGGAGATGGTCTGGATGAGCTCTACGCGTTCCCCCTCGGTGCTGTACATGGCTTTGATGTCCAGGTTAGGAAGGAACTCCAGCTTTGCGATGCCTTCAAAGCCCTTCTTTAGATGTGGTTGGACCCGCAGAGAATCTTTAGTCTCAGAGAGAATTTCTAGCATTTCGTCGTTGGACAGGAAGAAAAAGCTAAAGCGAAAATGCACAATATGATAAAAATGTCATTAAAGTATTGGGTCAGGCGCCATTTGTATTAGTGTCTATGTGAGAAAATAGAAAAGCAAAGCTTTAAAGTAAAGATTCAGTCCCCATACACATTGGATTAAAATAGTTTAAACCTGACGATTGCAGCAGGACCGGCCTACCCACTGATGTGTATGGGGGTCTCCTGACTCTCCCCCGATAGAGGATGTCAGGGCCAGAAGGATCGGGCAGATGGGATTTCAATACCCGGTCTTTTGGTTCTCAGGGGAGATAACCCGCTGCCGGAGGTGTCCAGTACTGACTTTCTCCTCTCTCCCCATTAAAAACACATGACTGTTCAGCAGAATATTCTACCCCAATATGTAGTAGGCGTCATAATAATAATATTAGCAAATACCTCCAATTAGAAGTGTAGTATAGTTCTTCTGATTTGTTTTGTCGCTTATCCCATGTGCAGGGCATTGCAGTAGCTTAGGTTACGACCACTAGCAAATAACTGTCACTATATGAGTGGTCGTAACCATGGATACCGAAGCTACTGCAATGCCTTGCACATGGGGAAAGCGACATAGCGAATCAGAAGAACTATACTACACTTCTAATTGGAGGTATTTGCTAATATTATTATTATTACTACGCCTACTACATATTGGGATAGGATCTTGGAGATGGGAATACCCATTTAATTGCGAGTATTTGCGACAATTCAGTTTCATTAAAAATGTTGCACCGTTAGGCTTTTTGTTTCCTGCACATTCAGCTTTGATGTGATCTGTGGTCATAAATCGGCTAAGAGGAGCTGAAAAAAGACAGATTAAAAATAAGTCCAATAGCCAGCGCAACACAGAGCCAATAGAAGGCAAACAGTGCAAAATTATTAATGAAATCCAATTACAAAAATGATTTCAATGCGTTTAAATAAGAAAAAAAAAAATTTCTTTAAGGAGTATATAGAATCATTGCAACAAGTGAAAGGACTATACCGTGGGAAAAAAGCCTCTTCTTCTCCAGATAGGCATTCAGCCCTTTCATGATTTTATCCAGAAGCACATTGCTGTCCTGAAGTTTTTCCAGAAGTCCGGTCAGAGAAGTGGCGCTTAAAACCTAAAACAAAGTAGATAGCCCATAAGTAAGATTCCATTATATAGTTATAGAGACTGAAAAAAGGTCACATTCATTGACTATTGTGCCAATAGTTCATATTAAAAATATAATTAGAACATACAGTTATATGAAAAAGTTTGGGCACCCCTATTAATCTTAAGCTTAATGTTTTATAAAAATTGGTGTTTTTGCAACAGCTATTTCAGTTTGATATATGTAATAACTGTTGGACACAGTAATGTTTCTGCCTTGAAACGAGGTTTATTGTACTAACAGAAAATGTGCAATCTGCATTCAAACAAAATTTGACAGGTGCATAAGTATGGGCACCTCACCAGAAAAGTGACATTAATATTTAGTAGATCCTACTTTTGCAAAAATAACAGCCTCTAGTCGCTTCCTGTAGCTTTTAATGATTTCCTGGATCCTGGATGAAGGTATTTTTGACCATTCCTCTTTACAAAACAATTCCAGTTCAGTTAAGTTTGATGGTCGCCGAGCATGGACAGCCCTCTTCAAATGATCCCACAGATGTTCAACGATATTCAGGTCTGGGGACTGGGATGGCCATTCCAGAACATTGTAATTGTTCCTCTGCATGAATGCCTGAGTAGATTTGGAGCCGTGTTTTGGATCATTGTCTTGCTGAAAGATCCATCCCCTGCGTAACTTCAACTTTATCACTGATTCTTGAACATTATTGTCAAGAATCTGCTGATACTGAGTGGAATCCATGCGTCCCCATCCATCCATCCTGGGTAGGTGTATATGCCCCGCCATCCATCCATCCTGGGTAGGTATACATGCCCCTCCATCCATCCATCTTGGGTAGGAGTAGATGCCCCTCCATCCATCCATCCTGGGTAGGTGTAGATGCCCCTCCATCCATCCTGGGTAGGTGTATATGGTCCTCCATCCATCCATTCTGGGTAGGTGTATATGCCCCTCCATTCATCCATTCTGGGTAGGTGTATATGCCCCTCCATCCATTCATTCTGGGTAGGCGTAGATGCCCCTCCATCCATCCATTCTGGGTAGGCGTAGATGCCCCTCCATCCATCCATTCTGGGTAGGTGTATATGCCCCTCCATTCATCCATTCTGGGTAGGTGTATATGCCCCTCCATCCATTCTGGGTAGGCGTAGATGCCCCTCCATCCATCCATTCTGGGTAGGTGTAGATGCCCCTCCATCCATCCATTCTGGGTAGGCGTAGATGACCCTCCATCCATTCATCCTGGGTAGGTGTAGATGCCCCTCCATCCATCCATCCCGGGTAAGGTGTAGATGCCCCTCCATCCATCCTGGGTAGGTGTAGATGCCCCTCCATCCATCAATACATCCTGGGTAGGTGTAGATGCCCCTCCATCCATCCACCCATCCTGGGTAGGTGTAGATACCCAGGATGAATGGATGGATGGAGGGGCATCTACACCTACCCAGGATGGATGGATGGAGGGGCATCTACACTTACCCAGGATGAATGGATGGATGGATGGAGGGGCAAGTGTAGATGCCCCTCCATCCATCCATCCTGGGTAGGGGTAGATGCCCCTCCATCCATCCATCCTGGGTAGGTGTATATGACCCTCCATCCATCCATTCTGGGTAGGTGTATATGCCCCTCCATCCATCCATCCTGGGTAGGCGTAGATACCTTTCCATCCATCCATCCTGGGTAGGTGTATATGCACCTCCATCCATCCATCCATCCATCAATGCATCCATCCAATCTGGGTAGGTGTATATGCCCCTTCATCCATCCATTCTGGGTTTGCGTAGATGCACCTCCATCCATCCTGGGTAGTCTATTCTGGTAGGTGTATATGCCCCTCCATCCATCCATCCATCCTGGGTAGGAGTATTTGCACCTCCATCCATCCTGGGTAGGTGTATATGCCCCTCCATCCATCCTGGGTAGGTGTATATGACCCTTCATCCATCCATCCATTATGGGTAGGCGTAGATGCCCCTCCATCCATCCTGCGCAGTCTATTCTGGTAGGTGTATATGCCCCTCTATCCATCCATCCTGGGTAGGTGTATATGCCCCTCCATCCATCCATTCTCGGTAGGTGTAGATGCCCCTCCATTCGTCCATTCTCGGTAGGTGTAGATGCCCCTCCATTCGTCCATTCTCGGTAGGTGTAGATGCCCCTCCATTCATCAATCCATCCTGGGTAGGTGTAGATGCCCCTCCATCCATCCATAGTAGGTGTAGATACCACTCCATCCATCCATTCTGGGTAGGTGTATATGCCCCTCCATCCATCCATTCTGGGTAGGTGTATATGCCCCTCCATCCATCCATCCATCCATCCTGGGTAGGCGTAGATACCTTTCCATCCATCCATCCTGGGTAGTTGTATATGCACCTCCATCCATCCATCCATCCATGCATCCATCCAATCTGGGTAGGTGTATATGCCCCTTCATCCATCCATTCTGGGTTTGCGTAGATGCACCTCCATCCATCCTGGGTAGTCTATTCTGGTAGGTGTATATGCCCCTCCATCCATTCATCCATCCTGGGTAGGAGTATTTGCACCTCCATCCATCCTGGGTAGGTGTATATGCCCCTCCATCCATCCTGGGTAGGTGTATATGACCCTTCATCCATCCATCCATTCTGGGTAGGCGTAGATGCCCCTCCATCCATCCATCCATCCTGCGCAGTCTATTCTGGTAGGTGTATATGCCCCTCCATCCATCCATTCTCGGTAGGTGTAGATGCCCCTCCATTCGTCCATTCTCGGTAGGTGTAGATGCCCCTCCATCCATCAATCCATCCTGGGTAGGTGTAGATGCCCCTCCATCCATCCATAGTAGGTGTAGATACCACTCCATCCATCCATTCTGGGTAGGTGTATATGCCCCTCCATTCATCCTGGGTAGGAGTATTTGCCCCTCCATCCATAGTGGGTAGGTGTATATGCCCCTCCATCCATCCATCCTGGGTAGGTGAATATGCCCTTCCATCCATCCTGGGTAGGTGTATCGGCCTCTCCATCCATCCTGGGTAGCTGTATATGCCCCTCCATCCATCCATCCTGAGTAGGTGTATATGCCCATCCATCCATCCTGGGTAGGTGTATATGCCCCTCCATCCATCAATCCATCCTGGGTAGGTGTATATGCCCCTCCATCCATCCATTCTGGGTAGGCGTAGATGCCCCTCCATCTATTCATCCTGGGTAGGTGTAGATGCCCCTCCATCCATCCTGGGTAGGTGTAGATGCCCCTCCATCCATCCATACATCCTGGGTAGGTCTAGATGCCCCTCCATCCATCCACCCATCCTGGGTAGGTGTAGATGCCCTTCCATCCATCCATTCATCCTGGGTAAGTGTAGATGCCCCTCCATCCATCCATCCTGGGTAGGGGTAGATGCTCCTCCATCCATCTATTCTGGGTAGGTGTATATGCCCCTCCATCCATCCATTCTGGGTAGGTGTATATGCCCCTCCATCCATCCATCCTGGGTAGGCGTAGATACCTTTCCATCCATCCATCCTGGGTAGGTGTATATGCACCTCCATCCATCCATCCATCCAATCTGGGTAGGTGTATATGCCCCTTCATCCATCCATTCTGGGTTTGCGTAGATGCACCTCCATCCATCCTGGGTAGTCTATTCTGGTAGGTGTATATGCCCCTCCATCCATCCATCCATCCTGGGTAGGAGTATTTGCCCCTCCATCCATCCTGGGTAGGTGTATATGCCCCTCCATCCATCCTGAGTAGGTGTATTTCCCCCTCCATCCATCCATCCTGGGTGAGTGTATATGACCCTTCATCCATCCATCCATTCTGGGTAGGCGTAGATGCCCCTCCATCCATCCATCCTGGGTAGGTGTATATGTCCCTCCATCCATCCATTCTCGGTAGGTGTAGATGCCCCTCCATTCGTCCATTCTCGGTAGGTGTAGATGCCCCTCCATCCATCAATCCATCCTGGGTAGGTGTAGATGCCCCTCCATCCATCCATAGTAGGTGTAGATACCACTCCATCCATCCATCCTGCGCAGTCTATTCTGGTAGGTGTATATGCCCCTCCTTCCATCCATTCTCGGTAGGTGTATATGCCCCTCCATCCATCCATCCTGGGTAGGTGAATATGCCCTTCCATCCATCCTGGGTAGGTGTATCGGCCTCTCCATCCATCCTGGGTAGCTGTATATGCCCCTCCATCCATCCATCCTGAGTAGGTGTATATGCCCCTCCATCCATCCATCCTGAGTAGGTGTATATGCCCCTCCATCCATCCAGAGTAGGTGTATATGCCCCTCCATCCATCCATCCATCCTGAGTAGATGTATATGCCCATCCATCCATCCTGGTAGGTGTATATGCCCCTCCATCCATCCACTCTGGGTAGGTGTATATGCCCCTCCATCCATCCATACATCCTGGGTAGGTCTAGATGCCCATCCATCCACCCATCCTGGGTAGGTGTAGATGCCCTTCCATCCATCCATCCATCCTGAGTAAGTGTAGATTCCCCTCCATCCATCCATCGTGGGTAGGGGTAGATGCCCCTCCATCCGTCCACTCTGGGTAGGTGTATATGCCCCTCCATCCATCCATACATCCTGGGTAGGTCTAGATGCCCCTCCATCCATCCACCCATCCTGGGTAGGTGTAGATGCCCTTCCATCCATCCATTCATCCTGCGTAAGTGTAGATGCCCCTCCATCCATCCATCCATCGTGGGTAGGGGTAGATGCCCCTCCATCCATCCATTCTGGGTAGGTATAAATGTAGCACCCTGAGGATTCGGCTGCTACAGGGGTATTGCACCTCAACCGAGAGGTGTGATATTCCACTCCCGGGCAAGGATGGAGTGTGGATCTGAGCTCGGTAGGCTGCATGCACTACACACATCCCATTTCCGGGGAACAGGCCGACGGTACTCCCACTTAGAAATGTGCAGGTACGACCGAGTCTGTTCCTGGCTGGAGTGGGAGGGGGGTGGTACATCCCAAGTAGTGTAGGGGCAGATAGGGGGAGCAGCCTGGGTAAAGATAGGAGCTCATTGGGTGCTGGTCACCTGAGCTCACACATAGAGGGAGTATATAAGGTGGGCACCAACTAAGATCAGGGTCAGATGCAGAGGATCAGATGCAGAGAGTCAGTCAGCTGCAGAGAACAAGTCAGGAGCAGAGGAGAGAAGAAAGACAAAGACCCAGAGTGAGAGAGGAGAAAAGAGAGAGACCCAGAGCACAGAAGAGAAGGACTCTGAGATCCCAACTCAAAGCACCGGGTGAAGAGTCGGCATCAGGGTACCGGAACCCAAGCTGGTGGGGGTAAAAACATTCCCCAGCCAGAGACCGGAGACCGTGGGCAGCGTCTGCCACGGTCACCCATCACATCCACCCCGAAGGCACACCACATGAAGGGTCAGGGAACCCAGGGCCAAGGGTGTCCCAACAGAAGGCCCGAGGGAGCTGGACCTAGGTGGATTACTGGTGGGGACGGCCAGAGAACGGGACAGAAAGAGAGCTCAGGGCCACGCTCCGGACTTGTTTGGGGGTTGGCTGGATCCAGGACCTGGTGGACGCAGCACGGCTCGGGTGGTCACTAGCAGCTGGAGTGACCAGTACAACATCTGCAGTAAGTAAACACCCTTAACTGCACAACCCGACTCTGTCTTCACTGCCGTCTGCACTACACCACCACAACCCCCATCCTCTGCGCCTGTCCCCTCTGAGGCTATACCCCTCCCGTTGGGGGTTATCCCACCAAGCTGCGCACCCACCATCAGCCTCAGCGGACACTGCTGCAGCGGCGGCCACAGTGACCGCATCACAACGGGTGGCGTAGTCGACACAAAAGAACTCTTAATAACATCTGTAGGACTGCCACATAACACTGAGCTTGACGCCCTGGGCACGGGCCGGGTCACAGCCGCTCGGAGACTACAAACCCCCCCCATCTGATCCGGTGCCGGGTATTCCCCTCAAAAAGGAATATGTCCCAGGGGGCGCGTCAACTTTGGCGTAGTCGGCAGGATTACGTGCCCGCAACACCCGGGTACTGCGTGCCTGAAGAAAAGTGCAAGTTTACCTCAGAAAGAAGTCTCCCGCCGGTTCCGGAGGGTCCACGCCATCGGACTCCATCACCAGTCGTTTCCCGCCGATTGTCCGCCATTTCCAACTTGTTCCCGCCATCTGCAGAGTTTCCCGCCACTGGGCGACGCTTCCCGCCAAAACCGCAGATTTCCCGCCTTGGAAGAGCAGCGGACGCCATTATGGGCGTGCCAAAGGAGGGCAAGAGGCCACCTCCCATCGTGGGCCAGGACAGAAAATGGCGCCAAAAGTGGAAACCGCCCCCACCAACAGAGACTGTGATGCTGGAGGTGTCTGTCAGCGTGAAAGAACTACCCCTGGAGCTGACAGTCACCGAGTTGCCCCGGGACCGCCCTCGAAGTGGGAGGAGACGAAAGAAAAGAGCAAAGATGGGTGCCGCCTGGAGGAGTCTGGAGCGAGCGCACCCGGAGGCAGGAAGCCTGGAGAGGAGCAGCAGAAAAGCTCACCCGGAGATGTCCAGAGAGCAGAGCAGCACCGGCCCGCTGGCCAGGAGCCTGCTGGAAGAAGAGCAGAGCAGCACCGACCCGTTGGTCAGGAGCCTGCTGGACACCACGACCCCACTAGGCCTAGTGGAGGTCCTTGCACAGCTCCCCCGAGACCGGGAGTGTGCGCAGACTGCCCTGGAGGGCCTCGCACGGAGGATGGCCTGGGTACAGCGCGAGATATTGGCGGAATGGAGCCGGGAGATGGCCCAGCAAGCTGAAGCCAAGACGCAAGCTGAAACCAAGACCCGGAGCACGCCAGCCGAGATGAGGAAGGAGACCGCCTCTGAGGATGGCGCGGGAGGACCCAAGGCCGGAGACGGCGCCGAGAAGGGAGCCGAACGCATGGAGGCAGGTAAAGGGGACGCCTATACCCCAAGCCGTGACACCGCTTACCTGCCCCAGCTCCCCGTCGCAGAGCCCGAAAGTCCCCCTGCTGTGCCCGAAAACGCCATGTCACCGACGCAGACTAGGCCCCAACCGGAAGCCGCCGCCGCGACCCCTGTGACGTCACGCGCCTCGACCCGGGGCGTGACAAAGCAGGAAATACCACCAGCCTGGTCGCAAGGCCTAGTACCCCCGGGCGCCGAATCACCAACAGCGCCCCCTACCTCCGCGGAGCCTCCGGCCTGGCCGCAAGGCCAGGTAGCCCAGGGCGCCGCCGTCCTAACGGTGCCCTTCACCTTCCAGGTGCCCCAGGCCTGGCCGCAAGGCCTGGGCAACCCGGGCGCCACCACCACCGCGCCCGCACCCGTAAAACCAAGGGTGCCGCGTCTGGGAGAGGACTTGTTTGCCCAGCACACGTGGCCGGACGGGCAGCCTTTCATCTGGCCCCAGAAGTATTACGAACTGGAGCACCAGAGGAGGGTTGGGGCCATGTGTGCACCCCTGATTCCGGCTCCGAAGCCCGTAATAAGGATCTCGCCCCCGCTAGCGGAAGCACAGTTTGAGTGGGACCCCACCGGAGAAGATCTAATGGGGTTCACTCAGGAAACTAGGGCAGCTGCAGCAGAGCGTGCGGAGTGCTGCCGCCAACAGCTCGAGGAGTTTGCGAGGGAGCGGAGAGAGAGGCGGGTCCGGGAACAACAGGCCCAAATACGGAGTGCCGAGCAGAAGAGCCGGACCAGGAGGGACCCCCGTGCAGCGCACAGTCCCCGTACCACCGGGACTGTAATCAAGTTCAACCAGCAGCATGGGTGGGGCTTCATTAGAGACAACAACACCCCCGGCGACGTCTTTGTCACGCGCAGAGACGTGGAGTCCCATCTGCCGGAGGGGCACAGAGGTCGTGACCTCTACATCGGAGACGAGGTCACCTTTACCCGGCACAAGTGTGCCAAAGGACCTTACGCCCTCCACGTACACCGCCTGACGGAGGAGGAGTTGCAGTGCGGGGAGGAGGAGCAAGAGGACCCGGACGGGTCTGAAGTTACAACCAGCTATAAGCAAAGAGCAGGAGGAAGACGCCGTTGAGTGCGGCAGAGCAAGTGATGTAAATAGTTACCCGACCGGGTACCAAAGAAACTGTTGATACATATATATAGTCCCCGTTGGGACCAGCTGAGTGAACTGTTTACCCGTTAACCCCTTAATCCATACCAGGCTGAGGACTGTGAGCAGCCATTCCCTTCCCTTTACCTGGCCGAGGACTGAGAGCGGCCATATCCCTGTATATAGTTGCGCTTCCTAAAGCGCCCCCTACCGGTTTTATAGGAAAACCAGTTTTTCTAAGAGACTGTCGCACTTTTCCCGGACACACGTTGCACAGTGTCCGGAGGAGGAACCTGAAACAAGAGACGACGAGAAAGTTTTATCTGCTAAGATATGTTATTTATATATGTTTATGAAAAAAAAAAAAAAGTATGTTTTTGGTGTTATTTATGTCTTACAGCTCGAGGACGTGCTGTGATTTACCAGGGGGGAATGTAGCACCCTGAGGATTCGGCTGCTACAGGGGTATTGCACCTCAACCCAGAGGTGTGATATTCCACTCCCGGGCAAGGATGGAGTGTGGATCTGAGCTCGGTAGGCTGCATGCACTACACACATCCCATTTCCGGGGAACAGGCCGACGGTACTCCCACTTAGAAATGTGCAGGTACGACCGAGTCTGTTCCTGGCTGGAGTGGGAGGGGGGTGGTACATCCCAAGTAGTGTAGGGGCAGATAGGGGGAGCAGCCTGGGTAAAGATAGGAGCTCATTGGGTGCTGGTCACCTGAGCTCACACATAGAGGGAGTATATAAGGTGGGCACCAACTAAGATCAGGGTCAGATGCAGAGGATCAGATGCAGAGAGTCAGTCAGCTGCAGAGAACAAGTCAGGAGCAGAGGAGAGAAGAAAGACAAAGACCCAGAGTGAGAGAGGAGAAAAGAGAGAGACCCAGAGCACAGAAGAGAAGGACTCTGAGATCCCAACTCAAAGCACCGGGTGAAGAGTCGGCATCAGGGTACCGGAACCCAAGCTGGTGGGGGTAAAAACATTCCCCAGCCAGAGACCGGAGACCGTGGGCAGCGTCTGCCACGGTCACCCATCACATCCACCCCGAAGGCACACCACATGAAGGGTCAGGGAACCCAGGGCCAAGGGTGTCCCAACAGAAGGCCCGAGGGAGCTGGACCTAGGTGGATTACTGGTGGGGACGGCCAGAGAACGGGACAGAAAGAGCTCAGGGCCACGCTCCGGACTTGTTTGGGGGTTGGCTGGATCCAGGACCTGGTGGACGCAGCACGGCTCGGGTGGTCACTAGCAGCTGGAGTGACCAGTACAACATCTGCAGTAAGTAAACACCCTTAACTGCACAACCCGACTCTGTCTTCACTGCCGTCTGCACTACACCACCACAACCCCCATCCTCTGCGCCTGTCCCCTCTGAGGCTATACCCCTCCCGTTGGGGGTTATCCCACCAAGCTGCGCACCCACCATCAGCCTCAGCGGACCCTGCTGCAGCGGCGGCCACAGTGACCGCATCACAACGGGTGGCGTAGTCGACACAAAAGAACTCTTAACATCTGTAGGACTGCCACATAACACTGAGCTTGACGCCCTGGGCACGGGCCGGGTCACAGCCGCTCGGAGACTACAAACCCCCCCCATCTGATCCGGTGCCGGGTATTCCCCTCAAAAAGGAATATGTCCCAGGGGGCGCGTCATATATGCCCCTCATTCCATCCATCCTGGGTAGGTGTAGATACCTCTCCATCCATCCATCCTGGGTAGGTGTATATGCACCTCCATCCATCCATCCAAACTGGGTAAGCATAGATGCCCCTCCATCCATCCATCCATCCTGAGCAGTCTATTCTGGTAGGTGTATATGCCCCTCCATCCATCCACTCTGGGTAGGTGTAGATGCCCCTCCATCCATCAATCCATCCTGGGTAGGTGTAGATGCCCCTCCATCCATCCATGGTAGATGCGAATACCCCTCCATCCATTCTTCCATCCATCCATCCTGGGTAGGTGTATATGCCCCTCCATCCATCCTGGGTAGGTGTATATGCCCATCCATCCATCCTGAGTAGCTGTATATGCCCCTCCAGCCATCCTGGGTAGGTGTATATGCCCCTTCATCCATTCTGGGTAGGTGTAGATGCCCCTCCATCCATCCTGGGTAGTCTATTCTGGTAGGTGTATATGCCCCTCCATCCAACCTGGTTAGGTGTAGATGCCCCCTCCATTCATCCATCCTGGTTAGGTGTAGATGCCCCTCCATCCATCCATCCATCCTGGGTAGTCTATTCTGCTAGGTGTATATGCCCCTCCATCCATCCTGGTTAGGTGTAGATGCCCCTCCATCCATCCATCCTGGTTAAGTGTAGATGCCCCTCCATCCATCCATCCATCCTGGGTAGGTGTATATGCCCCTTCATCCATCCATCCATCCTGGGTAGGTGTATATGCCCCTTCATCCATCCATCCATCCTGGGTAGGTGTAAATGCCCCTCCATCCATCCATCCTGGGTAGGTGTAAATGCCCCTCCATCCATCCACTCCGGGTAGGTGTAGATGCCCCTCCATCCATCAATCCATCCTGGGTAGGTGTAGATGCCCCTCCATCCATCCATGGTAGATGCGAATACCCCTCCATCCATCCATCCTGGGTAGGTGTATATGCCCCTCCATCCATCCATCCATCCTGGGTAGGTGTATATGCCCCTCCGTCCATCCAGTGTAGGAGTATTTGCCCCTCCATCCATCCTGGGTAGGTGTATATGCCCCTCCATCCATCCATCCTGGGTAGGTGTATATGCCCTTCCATCCTGGGTAGGTGTATATTCCCCTCCATCCATCCATCCTGGGTAGGTGTATAGGCCCCTCCATCCATCCTGGGTAGGTGTATCGGCCCCTCCATCCATCCTGGGTAGCTGTATATGCCCCTCCAGCGATCCATCCATCCTGGGTAGGTGTATATGCCCCCTCCATCCATCCTGGGTAGGTGTATATGCCCCTCCATCCATCCTGGGTAGGTGTATATGCCCCTCCATCCATCCATCCTGGGTAGGTGTATATGCCCCTTCATCCATTCTGGGTAGGTGTAGATGCCCCTCCATCCATCCTGGGTAGTCTATTCTGGTAGGTGTATATGCCCCTCCATCCAACCTGGTTAGGTGTAGATGCCCCCTCCATTCATCCATCCTGGTTAGGTGTAGATGCCCCTCCATCCATCCATCCATCCTGGGTAGTCTATTCTGGTAGGTGTATATGCCCCTCCATCCAACCTGGTTAGGTGTAGATGCCCCCTCCATCCTGGGTAGGTGTAAATGCCCCTCCATCCATCCATCCTGGGTAGGTGTAAATGCCCCTCCATCCATCCATCCTGGGTAGGTGTAAATGCCCCCTCCATCCATCCTGGGTAGGTGTAAATGCCCCCTCCATCCATCGATGCTGGGTAGGTTTATATGCCCCTGACTAGCCCAGGGGAATGGGTATGACTCGGTACCCGGGCCTTTAGGGATGTCGCGGTGGTCGGCTCCCGGGCCCGTACCCTGGGGTCGCTCCTTTAAAAGGGTTGGTGATTTGTGAAGTTTATAAAAGAGTTTGTGACGCCACCTGTGGTTTCTGGTGAGGATCACCAGCGCTGCGCAGTCCACTGAGGCCGGTGATAAGGCAGCTCGATGGTATAGCTTCCCACAGGTGGAGCTAGGCCTCAGGGCAGCGTATGGACGGGGAAAGCAGGACGGAGAGACCCAGCCGGGTCAGAGCAAGAACAGGGACAGACACGATTGTCACTTCAGTACCTTTTACTGATGGAAATTCAGGCACGTCCCAGAGCACTGTAGGGTGAAGGGTGCACGTCAGGATCCTCCCCAATGAGCGGGTTTTGGGCCTCCTGTTTCTTGCCTCTGCGTAGTAAGTTTCTGACCTTCCTGGAGCAAGGCCTAACTTTGTCTCTGTCCTGCGCTGGCTGACCTTGTGGTATGGCCTTTTCTTGGATTACACGCTCCCGACTTAAGGGGCCTATGTGTCTCCTGGCTCTATTACGTATCAGCACTTTTGCGATACTGGGACTTGTAGTTCTCCAGGGATTCTGGTTATATCTTACTGGGTCGTGGAGATCCCGGTAAGCTTCGGACCCGATGTCCGGTAACTGCTTCTTCGGGGTGAGCTAGTTAAGCTCCTCTGCCCCCTATGTATTAACTCTCCACTCGCCTTCGGCCTACTCGGGCCCTCACTAGGCTATACACACTAACGGCAGGTTGCCGCGCTTCACCGATCTTATGGCGCCGGCACACCTAAAGCTCACCTCTCTGAGCTACAACTGAGTCTAGAACGTGCTCCACTGCAGACTGACCTCTCTCAGGCTTTTGCATTGCAGGAGCTCTCTCAACAGGTTTGCTTTCTGTCGACTCCAGTCTAGACTAACTGCTGCCTGGCTCCACCTTCCCTTATATATCTATCCCTAACGGGCTCCCTCTGATGGTCTGAGGTGGAAGGTGGAGATGTGTGAATGGTTATGGGGGCCTCTTGTGGAGGAATCCATCAATACACCCTGCTAGGATCTGTGATACCAAGCGCAGCTAGGCGTCACACACCCCCATCCATCCTGGGTACATGTATATGCCCCTCCATCCATCCCGGTCAGTATATGCCCCCCTCCATCCATCCATCCTGGTGGATATATCCTCCCCTCCATACTGGTGGGTATATGCCCCCCCCTCCATCCATCCTGGTGGGTATATGCCCCCCCCCCCTCCATCCATCCATCCTGGTGGGTATATGCCCCCCCCCCTCCATCCATCCATCCTGGTGGGTATATGCCCCCCCCCCTCCATCCATCCATCCTGGTGGGTATATGGCCCCCCCCCTTCCATCCATCCTGGTGGGTATATGCCCCCCCCCCTCCATCCATCCTGGTGGGTATATGCCCCCCCCCCTCCATCCATCCTGGTGGGTATATGCCCCCCCCCCTCCATCCATCCTGGTGGGTATATGCCCCCCCCCCTCCATCCATCCTGGTGGGTATATGCCCCCCCCCTCCATCCATCCTGGTGGGTATATGCCCCCCCCTCCATCCATCCTGGTGGGTATATGCCCCCCCCCTCCATCCATCCTGGTGGGTATATGCCCCCCCCCTCCATCCATCCTGGTGGGTATATGCCCCCCCCCCCTCCATCCATCCTGGTGGGTATATGCCCCCCCCCCTCCATCCATCCTGGTGGGTATATGCCCCCCCCCCCTCCATCCATCCTGGTGGGTATATGCCCCCCCCCCCCTCCATCCATCCTGGTGGGTATATGCCCCCCCCCCTCCATCCATCCTGGTGGGTATATGCCCCCCCCCTCCATCCATCCTGGTGGGTATATGCCCCCCCCTCCATCCTGGTGGGTATATGCCCCCATATATTCAATGCGAAGGGAAAAAAAACAAAACAAACGCTTCTACTCTCCTTCCACGTTCCCACGCAGCGCTGTGTCTGTGTTGCCTGAAGATGTCGGCGGTGATAACAGCTGAGAGGCTGAGATCACCGCACGGCGCCGCTACAGATACTCACTCGGGACGTCCACTCCTAGGCATTTCCTCCCCGGCAGTTCCTGTCATGGCATGCTCTGACTGAGCAGTGCGTGCGACGACAGGGGGAATGTACAGCTTACACTGCAGGCTCCACAAAGATGGCTGAAATCTCCTCCCACGGCTGCGACCTGAACAGCCAAGGGGGCATGCCCAGGTCACAGCTAGAGGCAGGAGGAGCGGCCTCTAATGTTAGAGAAAGGGTCGGTGACAGACTACTGTCTCTTATGGCCAGGGCTGCCGTAAATGAGGTGTGTAAGAGCGCTTCTTACACACCCCCCAAATAAAAATGGCAGCCCCTAGTGGCCAATGTAAAAATAAATAAAAAACTAATAAAGTGGTACATTTAATTTTGTATTAAAAATAATTGATTACATAATTATTAATACAAAACATAAAATCGTGGCCCCTTCCCTGTAAGAATAGCACATGGCTCTTTTCACGTCTGGTTATTTCTCTAGCAGGTAGAATATGCTCCGTTATAGACCGGGGACAGGTTTACAGCTCTATTTATTGTGGACGATTGATCTGCAAATCAGAACTGAGACCGGTCCGATTTTCATCCGATTTGTAGATAAAGATCATCTATTGAAGTCAACGAGTCTGTCAGAAAAATGGCCAGAACCAACCATGTTGCCTGTACTGCTTGTTTTCCAGTGTCTATAGGCCGGGCAAGCGAGGCGAGGAAACCTTTAGCTTTTTACTTTACATATAAAAAAATATGCCCCACTGAGGAGAAAAACTGACACTGACCAAAATCAGATGAAAATTAGAAAAAAAACACTGATTAAAACCTGACATGTGAACGGGGCCTTAGGCCTTAATCAGATGTCAGCAGGGTCGGACTGGGGTGTCTGGGGCCCACAGGGGACACTGACTCTAGGGGCCCACCTCCAGCAATATGCAGATCTCTCTTCTCTGCTCTCCCTGTTATAGTGGAGCAGTGACCGGCGGCTCCTCACATCTACTCTGCACAGACTACAACAGGGATGGACAATTTCTGTAGTTTGCATGAAAGGGCTTCTTTGGTTAAAACAAGTCATCACAGATTCATGGGCTACACAGGATAGGTGATCACTTATTGATTGGAAGAATGGGGAAGTTTTATCCCTGACAGGACACTTATCCCCATTTTAAAATGCAGCGACAGGTGGGACGTCTGACCACAGCCTCATTCTTTCTCTTGGGGGCTTCCAAAAAAGAGCAGCGCTCACAGCCCCTGAGGGAATGAATGGATCAGTGGTCGAGTCGCACATGAGCTCCAGTGTAATGGGGAGAAAAGCTCCACAGTCTGCCGATCGCTGCAGGTCCCAGTAGTCAGACCCCCACCAATCAATAAGTTATCACTTATCCTGTGGAGAGGGGATTACTTGTTCTCCCCGGAGAACCCCTGCGAGTGCATCTCTGATGCTCTGCTCCAAGTATTTCATCTCTAAGGCCACAGCCCCACTATCAGTATTCAGTCAGGATTTTTTCTCAGGAGTGGGAGCCAAAACCAGGTGAGGAACAATCAGAGAAAAGGTAGAATAGAAACAAGTCACCAATTCTGTATTCATCACCCACTCCTGCTTTTGGCTCTCACTACTGAGAAAAAATACTGACCAAATACTGATAGTGAAGCCGTGGCCTCATGGAAAAAAATCTTTTCCTAGTTAATCTCAGCGAGAACAAATGACCGCCATACACAACATAATCCACTATAACAACACCAATAATATCACATACAAAAGGGACAAATCACCACACCATGACCAGACCACATATTACCACCATATAGTGACCAAATAATACACTACTGATCAGGAATACAAACCACAATACTAACAACACTGTCACTATACATATGAGCTCTGTATATAGTGTCAGTGTACAGGTAATACAGTGATCCCCAGTGACATTATAAACAGGATCTCTGTATATAGTGTCAGTGTACATGTAATACAGTTATCACGAGTGACATTATACACAGGAGCTCTGTATATAGTGTATAGGTAATACACTGGTCACCAGTGACATACACTATATAGTATATACAGAGCTCCTGTGTAAGTGTACAGTAATACACTGACTCACCAGTGATGTCTCTAGGTGAAGTTCTTCATCTTTGCTTTTCCTCATCTGGCACAGTCCACCATCACTTCTTCCAGCCAGGAATCATCTCTGCAGAAAATAACACACAGTTATCAATAACTGATCTCTTTTAGAGCACATTCCCACTTTTCCCCAGGCTTCTACACTACACCAGTTGAAGAAATAAAGCGACATAGTGGCGCCCTGCACAGTAACAGGACCCCCCTTTTGTCCCCTCTTACGGAAAACCGTTTCCTAAAAATAAAATTATATTACAGAAGTAATAATGTCCCTAATTGGACTCTAAAGTAATAATGTTCCCCACTCGCCATCATAAACTAATAAAGTTCCTCAATCTGGCCCCTAAACAGTAACAAAGTCCCTTGTACAGCGTGGCCCCCCATCTATCCATCCTGACCCCCCCACCCCCCCATATATCCATTCTGGTGTCCATGTGTCCAGCCTGCCCCTCCCATATATCCATCCTGGCCTCCATGTGTCCAGCCTGCCCCCCTTCATACATCCATCCTGTCCCACTCATATATGCATCCCACCCCACCCCATATATCTATCCAGGACCCCATGTGTCCAGCTTGCCGCCCTTCACCTCCATGTGTCCATCCACGTCCCCATGTGTCCAGCTTGCCGCCCTTCACCTCCATGTGTCCATCCACGTCCCCATGTGTCCAGCTTGCCGCCCTTCACCTCCATGTGTCCATCCAGGTCCCCATGTGTCCAGCTTGCTACCCTTCACCTATATGTGTCCATCCAGGTCCCAATGTGTCCAGCTTGCCCCCCTTCACCTCCATGTGTCCATCCAGGTCCCCAACTTGGCCCCCTTCACCACCATGTGTCCCCTTATGCGTCCATCCAGCCCCCCCCCTTCAGCCCCGTGCCTCCATCCATATGTCTCCCCATGCGTCCAGCCAGCCCCCCCTTCAGCCCCATGCCTCCATCCATATGTCTCCCCATGGGTCCAGCCAGCCCCCCCTTCAGCCCCATGTCCCCATCCATGTCTCCATGGGTCCAGCCAGCCCCCCCTTCAGCCCCGTGTCCACATGGGTCCAGCCAGCCCCCCCTTCAGCCCCATGTCCCCATCCATGTCTCCATGGGTCCAGCCAGCCCCCCCTTCAGCCCCATGTCCCCATGGGTCCAGCCAGCCCCCCCTTCAGCCCCATGTCCCCATGGGTCCAGCCAGCCCCCCCTTCAGCCCCATGTCCCCATCCATGTCCCCATGGGTCCAGCCAGCCCCCCCTTCAGCCCCATGTCCCCATGGGTCCAGCCAGCCCCCCCTTCAGCCCCATGTCCCCATCCATGTCCCCATGGGTCCAGCCAGCCAGCCCCATGTCACCATGGGTCCAGCCAGCCCCCCCCCCTTCAGCCCCATGTCCCCATGGGTCTAGCCAGCCCCCCCCTTCAGCCCCATGTCCCCATCCATGTTCCCATGGGCCCAGCCAGCCCCCTCCCCTTCAGCCCCATGTCCCCATGGGTCCAGCCAGCCCCCCCTTCAGCCCCATGTCCCCATCCATGTCCCCATGGGTCCAACCAGCCCCCCCTTCAGCCCCATGTCCCCATCCATGTCCCCATGTGACCAGCCTGCGACCCCTCCATATATGGATGATGACCAATGCTGGGAACACTCACCCAGAAAAACGTGGATATTGCACTTGACTTGAAGTTGAAGCAGGGAGAGCTGTAGCCAGACCTGCAGCCTTGTTTCCAGGGTTATGGTGACAGAGCAGAGTGCTGGTCACCGCATACTCAGCCCAGGAGCCGGCTTAAAAGGCAAGAGAGCAGGAGAGAAGAGGGCGGTGCGCGGTGCTGGTGCGGTGTTCCATACCCGGACGGGAGCCGGTGTTACAAGGCCAATTCCAAGGGAGCAGGAGCCGGGACTGGAGAGCAGAGCGCGGCGTCGGCGTATCAAAAGCCGGCAGGGGAGCAGGGAGAGGAGAGCGCGACGTCAGCGTGTCACCTGACAACACACCACTGCCAGCCACCAGCGGCAAAGCAGAGCGCGGTGCGTGTCACCGCCCACCAAGAACACGTCCTCAGTCATGTGACTATGCGCGTCACCCGCTGTCACCACTGAATAGTATGAGCGCCGTACGCGACGCTACATTTCCTTCGGCTGCGCTTTTAAAGGGCCCGCACTTTTTAAGAGCCCCCGCACCAATTCGCTCTCTCTCATCGGGGCCCACCGGGAATTTTTCCAGCTATCACACCAGGCCAGTCCTACACGGCGCGCTGGCATCGGGGCCCCCTCCTCAAATACTTACCTCTCCCGTTCCCAGCAACTCCTGTGTCTTCAGCGTCTTCGGAGTCTGTCGTCACTACCGTGCGCCCTCTGTCTTATCTAGCAATCCATAAGTATAATGCAAACTATGGGGCCATTATACAGTATGGAGCAATCTATGGGGCCATTCTACAGTATGGAGCAATCTATGGGGCCATTACACAGCATGGAGCAATCTATGGGGCCATTACACAGCATGGAGCAATCTATAGGGCCATTATACAGTATGGAGCAATCTATAGGGCCATTACAGCATGGAGCAATCTATGGGGCCATTATACTTATGGAGCAATCTATGGGGCCATTACAGCATGGAGCAATCTATGGGGCCATTATACAGCATGGAGCAATCTATAGGGCCATTATACAGCATGGAGCAATCTACGGGACCATTATACTTATGGAGCAATCTATAGGGCCATTATACAGTAGGGAGCAATCTATGGGACCATTATACAGCATGGAGCAATCTATGGGACCTTTATACTTATGGAGCAATCTATAGGACCATTACAGCATGGAGCAATCTATGGGACCATTATACAGCATGGAGCAATCTATGGGGCCATTATACTTATGGAGCAATCTATGGGGCCATTACAGCATGGAGCAATCTATGGGGCCATTACAGCATGGAGCAATCTATGGGGCCATTACAGCATGGAGCAATCTATGGGGCCATTATACTTATGGAGCAATCTATAGGGCCATTATACAGTATGAAGCAATCTATGGAGCCATTATGCAGTATGGAGCAATCTATGGGGCCATTATGCAGCATGGAGCAATCTATAGGGCCATTACAGCATGGAGCAATCTATGGGGCCATTATACTTATGGAGCAATCTATGGGACCATTATACAGCATGGGGCAATCTATGGGGCCATTATACAGCATGGGGCAATCTATGGGACCATTACACTTATGGAGCAATCTATAGGGCCATTACAGCATGAAGCAATCTATGGGGCCATTACACAGCATGGAGCAATCCATAGGGCCATTACAGCATGGAGCAATGTATAGGGCCATTACAGCATGGAGCAATCTATGGGGCCATTACAGCATGGAGCAATCTATGGGGCCATTACAGCATGGAGCAATCTATGGGGCCATTATACAGCATGGAGCAATCTATGGGGCCATTATACAGCATGGAGCAATCTATGGGGCCATTATACAGCATGGAGCAATCTATGGGGCCATTATACAGCATGGAGCAATCTATGGGGCCATTATACAGCATGGAGCAATCTATGGGGCCATTATACAGCATGGAGCAATGTATAGGGCCATTATACAGCATGGAGCAATGTATAGGGCCATTACAGCATGGAGCAATCTATGGGGCCATTACAGCATGGAGCAATCTATGGGGCCATTACAGCATGGAGCAATCTATGGGGCCATTACAGCATGGAGCAATCTATGGGGCCATTACAGCATGGAGCAATCTATGGGGCCATTACAGCATGGCGCAATCTATGGGGCCATTATACAGCATGGAGCAATCTATGGGGCCATTATACAGCATGGAGCAATCTATGGGGCCATTATACAGCATGGAGCAATCTATGGGGCCATTATACAGCATGGAGCAATCTATGGGGCCATTATACAGCATGGAGCAATCTATGGGGCCATTATACAGCATGGAGCAATCTATGGGGCCATTATACAGCATGGAGCAATCTATGGGGCCATTATACAGCATGGAGCAATCTATGGGGCCATTATACTTATGGAGCAATCTATGGGGCCATTATACTTATGGAGCAATCTATGGGGCCATTATACTTATGGAGCAATCTATAGGGCCATTACAGCATGGAGCAATCTATGGGGCCATTATACTTATGGAGCAATCTATAGGGCCATTACAGCATGGAGCAATCTATGGGGCCATTATACTTATGGAGCAATCTATAGGGCCATTATACTTATGGAGCAATCTATAGGGCCATTATACTTATGGAGCAATCTATGGGGCCATTATACAGTATGGAGCAATCTATAGGGCCATTATGCAGCATGGAGCAATCTATGGGGCCATTATGCAGCATGGAGCAATCTATAGGGCCATTACAGCATGGAGCAATCTATGGGGCCATTATACTTATGGAACAATCTATGGGACCATTACGGCATTGAGCAATCTATGGGGCCATTATACAGCATGGAGCAATCTATGGGGCCATTATACAGCATGGAGCAATCTATGGGGCCATTATACAGCATGGAGCAATCTATGGGGCCATTATACAGCATGGAGCAATCTATAGGGCCATTACACTTATGGAGCAATCTATAGGGTCATTACACTTATGGAGCAATCTATAGGGCCATTACAGCATGGAGAAATCTATGGAGCCATTATGCAGTATGGAGCTATCTATTTGGCCATTATACAGCATGGAGCAATCTATGGGGCCATTATACTTATGGAGCAATCGATAGGACCATTACAGCATGGGGCAATCTATGGGGCCATTACCGCGTGGAGCAATCTATGGGGCCATTATACTTATGGAGCAATCTATAGGGCCATTATACTTATGGAGCAATCTATGGGGCCATTACAGCATGGCGCAATCTATGGGGCCATTATACAGCATGGAGCAATCTATGGGGTCATTATACAGTAGGGAGCAATCTATGGGGCCATTATACAGTAGAGAGCAATCTATGGGGCCATTATACAGCAGGGAGCAATCTATGGAGCCATTATCCTTATGGAGCAATCTATAGGGCCATTACAGCATGGAGCAATCTATGGGGCCATTATACTTATGGAGCAATCTATGGGGCCATTACAGCATGGAGCAATCTATGGGGCCATTATACAGCAGGGAGCAATCTATGGGGCCATTATACAGCAGGGAGCAATCTATGGGGCAATTATACAGCAGGGAGCAATCTATGGGGCCATTATACTTATGGAGCAATCTATAGGGCCATTACAGCATGCAGCAATCTATGGGGCCATTATACAGCATGGGGCAATCTGTGGAGCCATTATACTTATGGAGCAATCTATGGGGCCATTATGGAGCATGGAGCAATCTATAGGGCCATTACAGCATGGAGCAATCTATGGGGCCATTATACTTATGGCGCCATCTATGGGGCCATTATACAGCAATCTATGGGGCCATTATACAGCATGGAACAATCTATGGGGCCATTATACAGCATGGGGCAATCTATGGGGCCATTATACAGCATGGGGCAATCTATGGGGCCATTATACTTATGGAGCAATCTATAGGGCCATTACAGCATGGAGCAATCTATAGGGCCATTACAGCATGGAGCAATCTATGAGGCCATTACAGCATGGAGCAATCTATGCGGCCATTATACTTATGGAGCAATCTATAGGGCCATTACACTTATGGAGCAATCTATGGGGCCATTACACTTATGGAGAAATCTATGGGGCCATTATACAGTATGGAGCAATCTATGGAGCCATTATGCAGTATGGAGCAATCTATGGGGCCATTATGCAGCATGGAGCAATCTATGGGGCCATTATACTTATGGAGCAATCTATGGGACCATTACAGCGTGCAGCAATCTATGGGGCCATTATACAGCATGGAACAATCTATGGGGCCATTATACAGCATGGGGCAATCTATGGGGCCATTATACAGCATGGAGCAATCTATGGGGCAATTATACTTATGAAGCAATCTATAGGGCCATTACAGCATGCAGCAATCTATGGGGCCATTATACTTATGGAGCCATCTATGGGGCCATTATACAGCATGGGGCAATCTATGGGGCCATTATTCAGCATGGAGCAATCTATGGGGCCATTATACTTATGGAGCAATCTATAGGTCCATTACAGCATGGAGCAATCTATGGGGCCATTACAGCATGGAGCAATCTATGAGGCCATTACAGCATGGAGCAATCTATGAGGCCATTATACTTATGGAGCAATCTATAGGGCCATTATACTTATGGAGCAATCTATAGGGCCATTATACTTATGGAGCAATCTATAGGGCCATTATACTTATGGAGCAATCTATAGGGCCATTATGCAGTATGGAGCAATCTATGGAGCCATTATGCAGTATGGAGCAATCTATGGAGCCATTATGCAGTATGGAGCAATCTATGGGGCCATTATGCAGCATGGAGCAATCTATAGGGCCATTACAGCATGGAGCAATCTATGGGGCCATTATACTTATGGAGCAATCTATGGGACCATTACACAGTATGGAGCAATCTATGGGACCATTACACAGTATGGAGCAATCTATGGGGCCATTACACAGTATGGAGCAATCTATGGGGCCATTACACAGTATGGAGCAATCTATGGGGCCATTACACAGTATGGAGCAATCTATGGGGCCATTACACAGTATGGAGCAATGTATAGGGCCATTACAGCATGGAGCAATCTATGGGGCCATTATACAGCATGGAGCAATCTATGGGGCCATTATACTTATGGAGCAATCTATGGGGCCATTACAGCATGGCGCAATCTATGGGGCCATTATACTTATGGAGCAATCTATAGGGCCATTATACTTATGGAGCAATCTGTGGAGCCATTATACTTATGGAGCAATCTATGGGGCCATTATGGAGCATGGAGCAATCTATAGGGCCATTACAGCATGGAGCAATCTATGGGGCCATTATACTTATGGAGCCATCTATGGGGCCAGTATACAGCAATCTATGGGGCCATTATTCAGCATGGAGCAATCTATAGGGCCATTATACTTCTGGAGCAATCTATGGAACCATTACAGCGTGGAGCAATCTATGGGGCCATTATACAGCATGGAGCAATCTATGGGGCCATTATACAGCATGGGGCAATCTATGGGGCCATTATACAGCATGGGGCAATCTATGGGGCCATTATACTTATGGAGCCATCTATGGGACCATTATACAGCAATCTATGGGGCCATTATACAGCATGGAACAATCTATGGGGCCATTATACAGCAGGGAGCAATCTAGGGGGCCATTATACAGCATGGGGCAATCTATGGGGCCATTATTCAGCATGGAGCAATCTATGGGGCCATTATACTTATGGAGCAATCTATAGGGCCATTCGAGCATGGAGCAATCTATGGGGCCATTACAGCATGGAACAATCTATGGGGCCATTACAGCATGGAGCAATCTATGCGGCCATTACAGCATGGCGCAATCTATGGGGCCATTATACAGCATGGCGCAATCTATAGGGCCATTATACTTATGGAGCAATCTATAGGGCCATTATACTTATGGAGAAATCTATGGGGCCATTATACAGTATGGAGCAATCTATGGAGCCATTATGCAGTATGGAGCAATCTATGGGGCCATTATGCAGCATGGAGCAATCTATGGGGCCATTACAGCATGGAGCAATCTATGGGGCCATTACACTTATGGAGCAATCTATGGGACCATTACAGCGTGGAGCAATCTATGGGGCCATTATACAGCATGGAGCAATCTATGGGGCCATTATACAGCATGGGGCAATCTATGGGGCCATTATACAGTATGGAGCAATCTATGGGGCCATTATACAGTATGGAGCAATCTATGGGGCCATTATACTTATGGAGCAATCTATAGAGCCATTATACTTATGGAGCAATCTATGGGGCCATTATACAGTATGGAGCAATCTATGGGGCCATTATACAGTATGGAGCAATCTATGGGGCCATTATACAGTATGGAGCAATCTATGGGGCCATTACAGCATGGAGCAATGTATAGGGCCATTACAGCATGGAGCAATCTATGGGGCCATTATACTTATGGAGCAATCTATGGGACCATTACAGCATGGAGCAATCTATGGGCCCATTATACTTATGGAGCAATCTATAGGGCCATTACAGCATGGAGCAATCTATGGGGCCATTATACTTATGGAACAATCTATGGGGCCATTACAGCATGGCGCAATCTATGGGGCCATTATACACCATGGAGCAATCTATGGGGCCATTATACAGCATGGAGCAATCTATGGGGCCATTATACAGCATGGAGCAATCTATGGGGCCATTATACTTATGGAGCAATCTATGGGGCCATTATACTTATGGAGCAATCTATGGGGCCATTATACTTATGGAGCAATCTATGGGGCCATTACCGCATGGCGCAATCTATGGGGCCATTACCGCATGGAGCAATCTATGGGGCCATTATACTTATGGAGCAATCTATAGGGCCATTATACTTATGGAGCAATCTATGGGGCCATTATACTTATGGAGCAATCTATAGGGCCATTATACTTATGGAGCAATCTATAGGGTCATTATATTTATGGAGCAATCTATAGGGCCATTATACTTATGGAGCAATCTATGGGGCCATTATACAGTATGGAGCAATCTATGGAGCCATTATGCAGTATGGAGCAATCTATGGGACCATTATGCAGCATGGAGCAATCTATAGGGCCATTACAGCATGGAGCAATCTATAGGGCCATTATACTTACGGAGCAATCTATGGGACCATTACAGCATGGGGCAATCTATGGGGCCATTATACAGCATGGAGCAATCTATGGGGCCATTATACAGTATGGAGCAATCTATGGGGCCATTACACTTATGGAGCAATCTATAGGGCCATTACAGCATGAAGCAATCTATGGGGCCATTATACAGCATGGAGCAATCTATGGGGCCATTATACTTATGGAGCAATCTATAGGGCCATTACATCATGGAGCAATCTATGGGGCCATTATACCATGGAGCAATCTATGGAGCCATTTTGCAGTATGAAGCAAACTATGGGGCCATTACAGCATGGAGCAATCTATGGGGCCATTACAGCATGCAGCAATATATGGGGCCATCATACAGTATGGAGCAGTCTATGGGGCCATTATACAGTAGGGAGCAATCTATGGGGCCATTATACAGCATGGGGCAATCTATGGGGCCATTATACAGCATGGAGCAATCTATGGGGCCATTACAGGATGGAGCAATCTATGGGGCCATTATACTTATGGAGCAATCTATAGGGCCATTATACAGTAGGGAGCAATCTATGGGACCATTATACAGCATGGGGCAATCAATGGGGCCATTATACAGCATGGAGCAATCTATGGGACCTTTATACTTGTGGAGCAATCTATAGGACCATTACAGCATGGAGCAATCTATTGGGCCATTATACAGCATCGAGCAATCTATGGGTCCATTATACAGCATGGAGCAATCTATGGGGCCATTATACTTATGGAGCAATCTATGGAGCCATTACAACATGGAGCAATCTATGGGGCCATAATACAGCATGGAGCAATCTATGGGGCCATAATACAGTAGGGCGCAATCTATGGGGCCATTATACGCATGCAGCAATCTATGGGGCCATTATATAGCATGGAGCAATCTATGGGGCCATTATACAGCATGGAGCAATCTATGGGGCCATTATACAGCATGGAGCAATCTATGGAGCCATTATGCAGTATGGAGCAATCTATGGAGCCATTACAGCATGGAGCAATCTATGGGGCCATTATACAGCATGGAGCAATCTATGGGGCCATTATACAGCATGGAGCAATCTATGGGGCCATTATACAGCATGGAGCAATCTATGGGGCCATTATAATTATGGAGCAATCTATAGGGCCATTACAGCATGCAGCAATCTATGGGGCCATTATACAGCATGGGGCAATCTATGGGGCCATTATGGAGCATTGAGCAATCTATAGGGCCATTACAGCATGGAGCAATCTAAGGGGCCATTATACTTATGGAGCCATCTATGGGGCCATTATACAGCAATCTATGGGGCCATTATACAGCATGGAACAATCTATGGGGCCATTATACAGCAGGGAGCAATCTATGGGGCCATTATACAGCATGGGGCAATCTATGGGGCCATTATACAGCATGGAGCAATCTATGGGGCCATTATACTGATGGAGCAATCTATAGGGCCATTACACTGATGGAGCAATCTATGGGACCATTACAGCATGGAGCAATCTATGAGGCCATTATACTTATGGAGCAATCTATAGGGCCATTACACTTATGGAGCAATCTATAGGGCCATTACACTTATGGAGAAATCTATGGGGCCATTATACAGTATGGAGCAATCTATGGAGCCATTATGCAGTATGGAGCAATCTATGGGGTCATTATGCAGCATGGAGCAATCTATGGGGTCATTACAGCATGGAGCAATCTATGGGGTCATTACAGCATGGAGCAATCTATGGGGTCATTATACTTATGGAGCAATCTATGGGACCATTACAGCGTGGAGCAATCTATGGGGCCATTATACAGCGTGCAGCAATCTATGGGGCCATTATACAGCATGGAACAATCTATGGGGCCATTATACAGCATGGGGCAATCTATGGGGCCATTATACTTATGAAGCAATCTATAGGGCCATTACAGAATGCAGCAATCTATGAGGCCATTATATAGCATGGAGCAATCTGTGAGCCATTATACTTATGGAGCAATCTATGGGGCCATTATGGAGCATGGAGCAATCTATAGGGCCATTACAGCATGGAGCAATCTATGGGGCCATTATACTTATGGAGCCATCTATGGGGCCATTATACAGCATGGAACAATCTATGGGGCCATTATACAGCAGGGAGCAATCTATGGGGCCATTATACAGCATGGGGCAATCTATGGGGCCATTATACAGCATGGGGCAATCTATGGGGACATTATACAGCATGGAGCAATCTATGGGGCCATTATACAGCATGGAGCAATCTATGGGGCCATTATACAGCATGGAGCAATCTATGGAGCCATTATGCAGTATGGAGCAATCTATGGAGCCATTACAGCATGGAGCAATCTATGGGGCCATTATACAGCATGGAGCAATCTATGGGGCCATTATACAGCATGGAGCAATCTATGGGGCCATTATACAGCATGGAGCAATCTATGGGGCCATTATAATTATGGAGCAATCTATAGGGCCATTACAGCATGCAGCAATCTATGGGGCCATTATACAGCATGGGGCAATCTATGGGGCCATTATGGAGCATTGAGCAATCTATAGGGCCATTACAGCATGGAGCAATCTATGGGACCATTACAGCATGGAGCAATCTATGAGGCCATTACAGCATGGAGCAATCTATGAGGCCATTATACTTATGGAGCATCCTATAGGGCCATTACACTTATGGAGCAATCTATAGGGCCATTACACTTATGGAGAAATCTATGGGGCCATTATACAGTATGGAGCAATCTATGGAGCCATTATGCAGTATGGAGCAATCTATGGGGTCATTATGCAGCATGGAGCAATCTATGGGGTCATTACAGCATGGAGCAATCTATGGGGTCATTACAGCATGGAGCAATCTATGGGGTCATTATACTTATGGAGCAATCTATGGGACCATTACAGCGTGGAGCAATCTATGGGGCCATTATACAGCGTGCAGCAATCTATGGGGCCATTATACAGCATGGAACAATCTATGGGGCCATTATACAGCATAGGGCAATCTATGGGGCCATTATACAGCATGGGGCAATCTATGGGGCCATTATACTTATGAAGCAATCTATAGGGCCATTACAGAATGCAGCAATCTATGGGGCCATTATACAGCATGGAGCAATCTGTGGAGCCATTATACTTATGGAGCAATCTATGGGGCCATTATGGAGCATGGAGCAATCTATAGGGCCATTACAGCATGGAGCAATCTATGGGGCCATTATACTTATGGAGCCATCTATGGGGCCATTATACAGCATGGAACAATCTATGGGGCCATTATACAGCAGGGAGCAATCTATGGGGCCATTATACAGCATGGGGCAATCTATGGGGCCATTATACAGCATGGGGCAATCTATGGGGCCATTATACAGCATGGGGCAATCTATGGGGCCATTATACAGCATGGGGCAATCTATGGGGCCATTATACAGCATGGGGCAATCTATGGGGCCATTATACTTATGGAGCAATCATAGAATCATAGAATCATAGAATGGTAGAGTTGGAAGGGACCTCCTCGGTCATCTGGTCCAACCCCCTGCTCAAAGCAGGATTCACTAAATCATCTCAGACAGATGTCTGTCCAGCCTCTGTTTGAAGACGTCCATTGAAGGGGAACTCACCACCTCTCGTGGCAGCCTGTTCCACTCATTAATCACCCTGTCAAAAAGTTTTTTCTAATATCTAATCTGTGTCTCCTCCCATTTAGTTTCATCCCATTGCTTCTAGTCTTTCCTTGTGCAAATGAGAATAAAGATGATCCTTCTACAATGTGACAGCCCTTGACATATTTGTAGACAGCTATTAAGTCTCCTCTCAGTCTTCTTTTTTGCAAGCTAAACATTCCCAAATCCTGCAACCGTTCCTCATAGGACATGGTTTGCAGACCAGTCACCATTCTGGTCGCTCTTCTCTGAACTTGCTCCAGTTTGTCTGTCTTTTTTAAAATGTGGTGCCCAAAACTGTACACAGTATTCCAGATGAGGTCTGACCAAAGAGGAGTAAAGACCAATAATGACTTCACGTGATCTAGACTGTATGCTTCTGTTAATACATCCCAGAATTGTATTTGCCTTTTTTGCTGCTGCATCACACTGTTGACTCATGTTCAGTCTATGATCTATTAGTATACCCAAGTCTTTTTCACATGTACTGTTGCTTAGCTCTATTCCTCCCATTCTGTATATGCTTTTTTCATTTTTATTGCCCAGATGTAGTACTTTGCATTTTTCCCTGTTAAAAACCATTCTGTTGGTTGCTGCCCACTGCTCCAGTTTATTTAGGTCTTTTTGAATCATCTCTCTCTCTTCTCTAGTATTAGCTATCCCTCCTAGCTTTGTGTCATCAGCAAATTTAATCAGTTTACCCTCAATTCCTTCATCTAAATCATTGATAAAGATGTTGAACAATACAGGTCCCAGGACGGAGCCCTGTGGTACCCCACTTGAGACATTCATCCAGCTGGATGTGAAGCCATTTACAATCACCCTTTGAGTCCGATCACTAAGCCAGTTATGAATCCACCTAACAGTTGCCTGGTCCATTGCATACTTGGTCATTTTTTCAATAAGGATGGTGTGAGATACTTTGTCAAATGCTTTGCTGAAGTCAAGATATACTATATCTACAGCATTTCCCTGATCCACCCAGTCAGTGATTCTGTCATAGAACGAAATTAAGTTAGTCTGACATGACTTGTTAGTTATAAACTCATGCTGACTCTGGTTAATCACTTCATTCTTATCCAGGTACTTACATACATGTTGTTTAATAATTTGTTCAAAGATCTTTCCTGGTATAGAAGTCAGACTCACCGGCCTATAGTTCCCTGGGTCCACCTTCTTCCCCTTTTTGAAGATAGGAACAACATTTGCTCTTCTCCAGTCTTCTGGGACTTCTCCTGTTCTCCAAGAATTTTCAAAGATTATGGAGAGTGGTTCTAAAATTTCTTCTACGATCTCCTTCAGTACTCTGGGGTGTAATTCATCTGGACCTGGAGACTTGAACTCATTTATGTTAGCTAAAAATTCCCTCACAATCTTTCTGTTTACAGATAACTTGGATTCTTCTATTCCTTTAAAAGGACAGTGAAGATCAGTTGATGTTACATTTTCTTTCTGAGAGAAAACCGATGCAAAATAGGAATTAAAAAGTTTGGCCTTCTCAACATCCTCTCTTACCATTTCTCCACTTTCATCCTGTAAAAATCCTATAGCATCTTTGACTTTTCTTTTACTTTTGACATACCCCCAAAATCCTTTTTTATTGCTTTTGACATCTCTTGCAAGCCTTAATTCATTGTCAGCTTTAGCTAACCTGATACATGCCCTGCAGGATCTGCAGACTGCATTATAATCTTCTTTAGATATGCCTCCCTCTTTCCATTTAATAAACATTTCTTTCTTTCTTTTTAGCATGTGTTTAAGTTCTGTGTTCATCCATCCTGGTTTCCTTAAATGCTTCCCATTCTTCCTACTTTTCGGGATTGTTAACGATTGTGCTTTGAGAATCTCATTTTTAAAAATTTCCCATCCTTCCTGGACATTTTTGTCCTTAAGGACATCCAGCCATTGGATCCCTCCTATTCTCTTTCTGAGTCTCTTAAAATCTGCCTTTCTAAAATCTAACCTTGAAGTTTGAGTCTTCACATGTCTTCCTCCTCTAGTTATCCAAAATTCTATAATAGCATGATCGCTGCCTCCTAGGGTCCCAGCCACTTTTACCTCCTCAACCATTTCCTCCTTGTTTATAAGGATTAGATCCAAAGTAGCAGATCCCCTTGTTTTCTCCCCTACCTTTTGGAAGATAAAGTTGTCAGCAAGAGAGGATAAGAATTTGCTTGACCTGTTAGTTTTACTTGAGAGAGATTCCCAACAAATGTCTGGATAGTTGAAATCTCCCATGACCACTACGTCATATTTTTTTGAGAACTTGGTCATTTGATACATAAAGAGTTCATCCATATCTTCAGCTTGCCCAGGTGGCCTGTAGTAAATGCCTACAATGGTGTCCTTTCCGTTGTTCTCTCCTTGTATTCTTACCCAAACAGTTTCCACAGAACTCCCAGTCTCTGAAGCTTCAATCTCTGTGCAGATATACGCTTTTCTAACATACAATGCGACACCTCCTCCTCGTTTATCAAGTCTGTTTCTTGCAAATAAGTTGTATCCTTTTAGCCTTTTATTCCAATCATGTGTATCGTCCCACCAAGTTTCAGTGATTCCAATGACATCATATTTCTTTTCCTGCGTTAGTAGTTCTAATTCTCCTTGTTTGTTGCCCATGCTTTGTGCATTTGTATAAAAACATTTTAGTTTGTGATTGGTTTCTCTTCCTCCCATATTTTTATTATTTAAATTGTTTTGTCTTTGTTCTTCCTTTCCACTTCCAGTAGCAGAGATCTCAATAGTATTTGTCAGCTGTATGGCTTTTTCTGGCCTTTTGCTTCCCTTCCCACATTGTTCTAGTTTAAAGCTCTCCTGATGAGTGCAGCAAGGCAATTTCCAAATACATGTTTTCCAGTCTTCGTAAGGTGCACCCCATCTCTAGCAAGTAGTCCATCGTATAGGTAATTCATTCCGTGATCCAGAAATCCAAATCTTTGTTGACGGCACCATCGACGTAGCCAGTTGTTCACCTGTAGAATCTTATTCCACCTCATTGTTCCATGGCCATCCACTGGGAGGATGGATGAGAAGACCACCTACGCTCCCAATTCTTTCACTTTCTTGCCCAAGTCTTCAAAGTCACTGCAGATGGTTTCCAGGTCCTTTCTTGCGGTGTCATTTGTCCCCACATGTATTAGCAGGAATGGGTAGTGATCTGTAGGTCTGAAGAGTCTTGATATCCTGTCAGACACATCTTTAATTTTTGCTCCTGGAAGACAGCACATTTCTCTTGAGGTTATGTCTGGTCTGCAGATAGCGGCCTCTGTTCCTCTTAACAGGGAATCCCCCATGACCACCACTCTCCGTTTTTTCTTCACAACATTCTTCTTTCTCCATCCAGGAGGATTCTGAGGGCTTACAAGGTTATTCATTGCTGGCAAAGTCTTATTTTGCTGTATTTCTTCATGGTTCTCCTGCGTGAGAGCCTGGTACTGGTTCCTGAGCAGTATGGGTGCTGACTGCCTCTCGATCCTCCTGCTTCTGTGGGTCACATGCTTCCATTCCTCTGTTTCCTCAGGTGCAGTTCGAATTTCTTCTCTTTCTGAATCATGAAGAGATAATTCTGCTCTGTCTAAGAACTCTTCACCTTCCTTAATGATTTTCAAGGTAGTTAACCTCTCTTCTAGATTTCGCAACTTTTCCTCCAACAGGGACACAAGCTTGCATTTCTGGCATGTGAAGTTTGGCTTTTCCACTGGCAAGTCTCTGAACATGTAGCAGGATATGCAGCTCACCAAATGGCTCCTGGACTCTTCCATGTTCTTACTGTTAATGTTCTGAAAACAGTGAAAAAAGCTTCAAAATGCGCGCGCCGGTAGGCGCGCGATTTACCGATGTCCTCTTTTCAGCTCCAACAGCCAAAATCCAGTGTTCTTTGAGCTCACGGAGACTCTTCACTTACCCCAAAATGCAGTGGGAATATGCAAATTATCTCCTCAGGACTCCTCCCCTGGTTTACCGATGTCCTCTTTTCAGCTCCAACAGCCAAAATCCAGTGTTCTTTGAGCTCACGGAGACTCTTCACTTACCCCAAAATGCAGTGGGAATATGCAAATTATCTCCTCAGGACTCCTCCCCTGGTTTACCGATGTAAATCTATAGGGCCATTACAGCATGGAGCAATCTATGGGGCCATTACAGCATGGAGCAATCTATGAGGCCATTACAGCATGGAGCAATCTATGCGGCCATTATACTTATGGAGCAATCTATAAGGCCATTATACTTATGGAGCAATCTATAGGGCCATTATGCAGTATGGAGCAATCTATGGGGCCATTATGCAGTATGGAGCAATCTATGGGGCCATTATGCAGTATGGAGCAATCTATGGGGCCATTATGCAGCATGGAGCAATCTATAGGGCCATTACAGCATGGAGCAATCTATGGGGCCATTATACTTATGGAGCAATCTATGGGACCATTACAGCGTGGAGCAATCTATGGGGCCATTATACAGCATGGAGCAATCCATGGGGCCATTATACAGCATGGAGCAATCTATGGGGCCATTATACAGCATGGGGCAATCTATGGGGCCATTATACAGCATGGGGCAATCTATGGGGCCATTATACAGCATGGAGCAATCTATGGGGCCATTATACAGCAGGGAGCAATCTGTGGGGCCATTACACAGTATGGAGCAATGTATAGGGCCATTACAGCATGGAGCAATCTATGGGGCCATTATACTTATGGAGCAATCTATGGGACCATTACAGCATGGAGCAATCTATGGGGCCATTATACAGCATGGAGCAATCTATGGGGCCATTATACAGCATGGAGCAATCTATGGGGCCATTATACAGCATGGAGCAATCTATGGGGCCATTACAGCATGGCGCAATCTATGGGGCCATTATACAGCATGGAGCAATCTATGGGGCCATTATACTTATGGAGCAATCTATAGGGCCATTATACTTATGGAGCAATCTATGGGGCCATTACAGCATGGAGCAATCTATAGGGCCATTACAGCATGGAGCAATCTATGGGGCCATTATACTTATGGAGCCATCTATGGGGCCAGTATACAGCAATCTATGGGGCCATTATTCAGCATGGAGCAATCTATAGGGCCATTATACTTATGGAGCAATCTATGGGACCATTACAGCGTGGAGCAATCTATGGGGCCATTATACAGCAAGGAGCAATCTATGGGGCCATTATACAGCGTGGGGCAATCTATGGGGCCATTATACAGCATGGAGCAATCTATGGGGCCATTATACTTATGGAGCAATCTATAGGGCCATTACAGCATGGAGAAATCTATGGGGCCATTATACAGTATGGGGCAATCTATGGAGCCATTATGCAGTATGGATCTATCTATTTGGCTATTATACAGCATGGAGCAATCTATGGGGCCATTATACAGCATGGAGCAATCTATAGGGCCATTATACAGCATGGAGCAATCTATGGGGCCATTATACAGTAGGGAGCAATCTATGGGGCCATTATACTTATGAAGCAATCTATAGGGCAATTACAGCATGCAGCAATCTATGGGGCCATTATACAGCATGGGGCAATCTGTGGAGCCATTATACAGCAATCTATGGGGCCATTATGGAGCAATCTATAGGGCCATTACAGCATGGAGCAATCTATGGGGCCATTATACAGCAATCTATGGGGCCATTATACAGCATGGAACAATCTATGGGGCCATTATACAGCAGGGAGCAATCTAGGGGGGCCATTATACAGCATGGGGCAATCTATGGGGCCATTATTCAGCATGGGGCAATCTATGGGGCCATTATTCAGCATGGGGCAATCTATGGGGCCATTATACTTATGGAGCCATCTATGGGGCCAGTATACAGCAATCTATGGGGCCATTATTCAGCATGGCGCAATCTATAGGGCCATTATACTTATGGAGCAATCTATGGGACCATTACAGCGTGGAGCAATCTATGGGGCCATTATACAGCATGGAGCAATCTATGGGGCCATTATACAGCATGGGGCAATCTATGGGGCCATTATACAGCATGGAGCAATCTATGGGGCCATTATACTTATGGAGCAATCTATAGGGCCATTACAGCATGGAGCAATCTATAGGGCCATTACAGCATGGAGCAATCTATGAGGCCATTACAGCATGGAGCAATCTATGCGGCCATTATACTTATGGAGCAATCTATAGGGCTATTACACTTATGGAGCAATCTATAGGGCCATTATACTTATGGAGAAATCTATGGGGCCATTATACAGTATGGAGCAATCTATGGAGCCATTATGCAGTATGGAGCAATCTATGGGGCCATTATACTTATGGAGCCATCTATGGGGCCATTATACAGCATGGAACAATCTATGGGGCCATTATACAGCAGGGAGCAATCTATGGGGCCATTATGGAGCAATCTATAGGGCCATTACAGCATGGAGCAATCTATGGGGCCATTATACAGCAATCTATGGGGCCATTATACAGCATGGAACAATCTATGGGGCCATTATACAGCAGGGAGCAATCTAGGGGGGCCATTATACAGCATGGGGCAATCTATGGGGCCATTATTCAGCATGGGGCAATCTATGGGGCCATTATTCAGCATGGGGCAATCTATGGGGCCATTATACTTATGGAGCCATCTATGGGGCCAGTATACAGCAATCTATGGGGCCATTATTCAGCATGGCGCAATCTATAGGGCCATTATACTTATGGAGCAATCTATGGGACCATTACAGCGTGGAGCAATCTATGGGGCCATTATACAGCATGGAGCAATCTATGGGGCCATTATACAGCATGGGGCAATCTATGGGGCCATTATACAGCATGGAGCAATCTATGGGGCCATTATACTTATGGAGCAATCTATAGGGCCATTACAGCATGGAGCAATCTATAGGGCCATTACAGCATGGAGCAATCTATGAGGCCATTACAGCATGGAGCAATCTATGCGGCCATTATACTTATGGAGCAATCTATAGGGCTATTACACTTATGGAGCAATCTATAGGGCCATTATACTTATGGAGAAATCTATGGGGCCATTATACAGTATGGAGCAATCTATGGAGCCATTATGCAGTATGGAGCAATCTATGGGGCCATTATACTTATGGAGCCATCTATGGGGCCATTATACAGCATGGAACAATCTATGGGGCCATTATACAGCAGGGAGCAATCTATGGGGCCATTATACAGCATGGGGCAATCTATGGGGCCATTATTCAGCATGGGGCAATCTATGGAGCCATTATTCAGCATGGAGCAATCTATGGGGCCATTATACTTATGGAGCAATCTATAGCGCCATTACAGCATGGAGCAATCTATGGGGCCATTATACAGTATGGAGCAATCTATGGAGCCATTATGCAGGATGGAGCAATCTATGGGACCATTATACTTATGGAGCAATCTATGGGGCCTTTACAGCATGGATCAATCTATAGGGCCATTATACTTATGGAGCAATCTATGGGGCCATTATACAGCAGGGAGCAATCTATGGGGCCATTATACAGCAGGGAGCAATCTATGGGGCCATTATACAGCAGGGAGCAATCTATGGGGCCATTATACAGCAGGGAGCAATCTATGGGGCCATTACAGCATGGAGCAATCTATGGGGCCATTACAGCATGGAGAAATCTATGGGGCCATTATACAGAAGGGAGCAATCTAAGGGGCCATTATACAGTAGGGAGCAATCTATGGGGCCATTATACAGCAGGGAGCAATCTATGGGGCCATTATACTTATGGAGCAATCTATGGGGCCATTATACTTATGGAGCAATCTATGGGGCCATTACAGCATGGAGCAATCTATGGGGCCATTACAGCATGGAGCAATCTATGGGGCCATTACAGCATGGAGCAATCTATGGGGCCATTATACTTATGGAGCAATCTATGGGGCCATTACAGCATGGAGCAATCTATAGGGCCATTATACTTATGGAGCAATCTATAGGGCCATTATACTTATGGAGCAATCTATAGGGCCTTTATACTTATGGAGCAATCTATGGGGCCATTACAGCATGGGGCAATCTATGGAGCCATTACAGCATGGGGCAATCTATGGGGCCATTATACTTATGGAGCAATCTATAGGGCCATTATACTTATGGAGCAATCTATAGGGCCATTACAGCATGGAGCAATCTATGGGGCCATTATACAGTATGGAGCAATCTATGGGGCCATTATACAGTATGGAGCAAACTATGGGGCCATTATACAGTATGGAGCAATCTATGGGGCCATTATGCAGTATGGAGCAATCTATGGGGCCATTATGCAGCATGGAGCAATCTATGGGGCCATTACAGCATGGGGCAATCTATGAGGCCATTATCCTTATGGAGCAATCTATTGGGCCATTACAGCATGGAGCAATCTATGAGGCCATTATACTTATGGAGCAATCTAAAGGGCCATTACAGCATGGAGCAATCTATGGGGCCATTATACAGAAGGGAGCAATCTATAGGGCCATTACAGCATGCAGCAATCTATGGGGCCATTATACAGCAGGGAGCAATCTATGGAGCCATTATACAGCATGGGGCAATCTATGGGGCCATTATAAAGCATGGAGCAATCTATAGGGCCATTACAGCATGGAGTAATCTATGCAGCCATTATACTTTTGGAGCAATCTATGAGGCCATTATACAGCATGGAGCAATCTATGAGGCCATTATACAGCATGGAGCAATCTATGGGGCCATTATACAGCATGGAGCTATCTATGGGGCCATTACAGCATGGAGCAATCTATGGGGCCATTATACTTATGGAGCAATCTATGGGGCCATTATACTTATGGAGCAATCTATGGGGCCATTATACAGCATGGAGCAATCTATGGGGCCATTATACAGCATGGAGCAATCTATGGGGCCATTATACAGCATGGAGCAATCTATGGGGCCATTACAGCATGCAGCAATCTATGGGGCCATTATACAGCAGGGAGCAATCTATGGGGCCATTATACAGCATGGGGCAATCTATGGGGCCATTATAAAGCATGGAGCAATCTATAGGGCCATTACAGCATGGAGTAATCTATGCAGCCATTATTCTTTTGGAGCAATCTATGGGGCCATTATACAGCATGGAGCAATCTATGGGGCCATTATACAGCATGGAGCTATCTATGGGGCCATTACAGCATGGAGCTATCTATGGGGCCATTATACTTATGGAGCAATCTATGGGGCCATTATACTTATGGAGCAATCTATGGGGCCATTATACAGCATGGAGCAATCTATGGGGCCATTATACAGCATGGAGCAATCTATGGGGCCATTATACAGCATGGAGCAATCTATGGGGCCATTATACAGCATGGAGCAATCTATGGGGCCATTATATAGCATGGAGCAATCTATGGGGCCATTATACAGCATGGAGCAATCTATGGGCCCATTATATTAATGGAGCAATCAATGGGCCCATTATATTAATGGAGCAATCAATGGGCCCATTATATTAATGGAGCAATCTATAGCGCCATTACAGCATGGAGCAATCTATGGGGCCATTATACTTATGGAGCAATCTATGGGGCCATTACAGCATGGCGCAATCTATGGGGCCATTACCGCATGGAGCAATCTATGGGGCCATTACCGCATGGAGCAATCTATGGGGCTATTATACTTATGGAGCAATCTATGGGGCCATTACAGCATGGCGCAATCTATGGGGCCATTATACAGCATGGAGCAATCTATGGGGCCATTATACAGCATGGAGCAATCTATTGGGCCATTATACAGCATGGAGCAATCTATAGGGCCATTACAGCATGGAGCAATCTATGGGGCTATTATACTTATGGAGCAATCTATGGGGCCATTACAGCATGACGCAATCTATGGGGCCATTGTACAGCATGGAGCAATCTATGGGGCCATTGTACAGCATGGAGCAATCTATGGGGCCATTATACAGCAGGGAGCAATCTATGGGGCCATTATACAGCATGGAGCAATCTATGAGGCCATTACAGCATGGAGCAATCTATGGGGCCATTATCCTTATGGAGAAATCTATGGGGCCATTATACAGCAGGGAGCAATCCAAGGGGCCATTATACAGTAGGGAGCAATCTATGGGGCCATTATACAGCATGGAGCAATCTATGGGGCCATTATACAGCATGGAGCAATCTATGGGGCCATTATACAGCATGGAGCAATCTATGGGGCCATTATACAGCATGGAGCAATCTATGGGGCCATTATACAGCATGGAGCAATCTATGGGGCCATTGTACTTATGGAGCAATCTATGGGGCCATTATACTTATGGAGCAATCTATGGGGCCATTACAGCATGGAGCAATCTATGGGGCCATTACAGCATGGAGCAATCTATAGGGCCATTACAGCATGGAGCAATCTATAGGGCCATTATACTTATGGAGCAATCTATGGGGCCATTACAGCATGGAGCAATCTATAGGGCCATTATACTTATGGAGCAATCTATAGGGCCATTATACTTATGGAGCAATCTATAGTGCCATTACAGCATGGAGCAATCTATGGAGCCATTACGGCATGGAGCAATCTATGGGGCCATTATACTTATGGAGCAATCTATAGGGCCATTATACTTATGGAGCAACCTATGGGGCCATTATACAGTATGGAGCAATCTATGGAGCCATTATGCAGTATGGAGCAATCTATGGGGCCATTATGCAGCATGGAGCAATCTATGGGGCCATTATGCAGCATGGAGCAATCTATGGGGCCATTATGCAGCATGGAGCAATCTATGGGGCCATTACAGCATGGAGCAATCTATGGGGCCATTACAGCATGGAGCAATATATGGGGCCATTATACAGCATGGAGCAATCTATGGGGCCATTATACAGTATGGAGCAGTCTATGGGGCCATTACAGCATGGAGCAATCTATGGGGCCATTATACTTGTGGAGCAATCTATGGGGCCATTACAGCATGGAGCAATATATGGGGCCATTATACAGTATGGAGCAGTCTATGGGGCCATTATACAGTATGGAGCAGTCTATGGGGCCATTATACAGTATGGAGCAGTCTATGGGGCCATTATACAAGAGGGAGCAATCTATGGGGCCATTACAGTATGGAACAATCTATGGGGCCATTACAGGATGGAGCAATCTATGGGGCCATTACAGGATGGAGCAATCTATGGGGCCAGTATACTTATGGAGCAATCTATACGGCCATTACAGTATGGAGCAATCCATGGGGCCATTATGCAGCATGGAGCAATCTATGAGGCCATTATGCTGCATGGAACAATCTATGAGGCAATTAATGTATGGAGCAATCTATTGGGCCATTATGCAGCATGGAGCAATCTAGGGGGCCATTATACTTATGGAGCAATCTAGGGGGCCATTATACTTATGGAGCAATCTAGGGGGCCATTATACTTATGGAGCAATCTAGGGGGCCATTATACTTATGGAGCAATCTAGGGGGCCATTATACTTATGGAGCAATCTATAGGGCCATTACACTTATGGAGCAATCTATAGGGCCATTACTGCATGGAGCAAGCTATAGGGCCATTACTGCATGGAGCAAGCTATAGGGCCATTACAGCATGGAGCAATCTATGGAGCCATTATACTTATGGAGCAATCTATGGGGCCATTATACTTATGGAGCAATCTATGGGGCCATTACAGGATGGAGCAATCTATGGGGCCATTACAGCATGACGCAATCTATGGGGCCATTGTACAGCATGGAGCAATCTATGAGGCCATTGTACAGCATGGAGCAATCTATGGGGCCATTATACTTATGGAGCAATTTATAGGGCCATTACAGCATGGAGCAATCTATGGGGCCATTATACAGTATGGAGCAGTCTATGGGGCCATTACAGCATGGAGCAATCTATGGGGCCATTAAACTTATGGAGCAATCTATAGGGCCATTACAGCATGGAGCAATCTATAGGACCATTACAGCATGGAGCAATCTATGGGGCCATTATACAGTATGGAGCAGTCTATGGGGCCATTACAGCATGGAGCAATCTATGGGACCATTATACTTGTGGAGCAATCTATAGGGCCATTACAGCATGGAGCAATATATGGGGCCATTATACAGTATGGAGCAGTCTATGGGGCCATTATACAAGAGGGAGCAATCTATGGGGTCATTACACAGTATGGGGTAATCTATGGGGCCATTACAGTATGGAACAATCTATGGGGCCATTACAGGATGGAGCAATCTATGGGGCCATTACAGGATGGAGCAATCTATGGGGCCAGTATACTTATGGAGCAATCTATAGGGCCATTACAGCATGGAGCAATCTATAGGGCCATTATACTTATGGAGCAATCTATAGGGCCATTACAGCATGGAGCAATCTATAGGGCCATTACAGCATGGAGCAATGTATGGAGCCACTATACAGTATGGAGCAATATATGGGGCCATTATACAGTATGGAGCACTATATGGGGCCATTATACATTATGCAGCAGCATGTGGGGGCATTATACAGTATGGAGTTATATATGGGGCCATTATACAGTTTGCAGCAGCATCATGTGGGGCCATTATGCAGCATGGAGCAATCTATGGGGCCATTACAGTATGGAGCAATTTATGGGGTCATTATGCAGCATGGAGCAATATATGGGGCGATTATATTATGGAGCAATCTAGGGGGGCATTGTACAATAGGGAGCAATCTATGGTGCCATTACAGTATGGAGCAATCCATGGGGCCATTATGCAGCATGGAGCAATCTAGGGGGCCATTATACTTATGGAGCAATCTAGGGGGCCATTATACTTATGGAGCAATCTATAGGGCCATTACAGCATGGAGCAATCTATAGGGCCATTACAGCATGGAGCAATCTAGGGGGCCATTATACTTATGGAGCAATCTAGGGGGCCATTATACTTATGGAGCAATCTATAGGGCCATTACAGCATGGAGCAATCTATAGGGCCATTACAGCATGGAGCAATCTATGGGGCCATTATACTTATGGAGCAATCTATGGGGCCATTACAGCATGGCGCAATCTATGGGGCCATTATACAGCATGGAGCAATCTATGGGGCCATTATACAGTAGGGAGCAATCTATGGGGCCATTATACAGCATGGGGTAATCTATGGGGCCATTATACAGCATGGAGCAATCTATGGGGCCATTATACAGCATGGAGCAATCTATGGGGCCATTATACAGCATGGAGCAATCTATGGGGCCATTACAGCATGGAGCAATCTATGGGGCCATTATACTTATGGAGCAATCTATAGGGCCATTACAGCATGGAGCAATCTATGGGGCCATTATACCGAAGGGAGCAATCTATGGGGCCATTATACTTATGGAGCAATCTATAGGGCCATTACAGCATGCAGCAATCTATGGGGCCATTATACAGCAGGGAGCAATCTATGGGGCCATTGTACAGCAGGGAGCAATCTATGGGGCCATTATACTTATGGAGCAATCTATAGGGCCATTACAGCATGCAGCAATCTATGGGGCCATTATACAGCAGGGAGCAATCTATGGGGCCATTATACCGAAGGGAGCAATCTATGGGGCCATTATACCGAAGGGAGCAATCTATAGGGCCATTACAGCATGCAGCAATCTATGGGGCCATTATACAGCAGGGAGCAATCTATGGGGCCATTGTACAGCAGGGAGCAATCTATGGGGCCATTATACAGCATGGAGCAATCTATGGGGCCATTATACAGCATGGAGCAATCTATAGGGCCATTACAGCATGGAGCAATCTATAGGGCCATTACAGAACGGAGCAATCTATGGGGCCGTTATACTTATGGAGCCATCTATAGGGCCATTACAGCATGCAGCAGTCTATGGGGCCATTATACAGCATGGAGCAATCTATGGAGCCATTATACAGCATGGAGCAATCTATGGGGCCATTACAGCATGGAGCAATCTATAGGGCCATTACAGCATGGAGCAATCTATGGGGCCATTATACAGCATGGAGCAATCTATGGGGCCATTATACAGCATGGAGCAATCTATGGGGCCATTATACAGCATGGAGCAATCTATGGGGCCATTATACAGCATGGAGCAATCTATGGGGCCATTATACAGCATGGAGCAATCTATGGGGTCATTATACAGCATGGAGCAATCTATGGGGTCATTATACTTATGGAGCAATCTATAGGGCCATAATACTTATGGAGCAATCTATGGGGCCATTACAGCATGGAGAAATCTATGGGGCCATTATACAGCATGGAGCAATCTATGGGGCCATTATACAGTAGGGAGCAATCTATGGGGCCATTATACAGCATGGGGCAATCTATGGGGCCATTATACAGCATGGAGCAATCTATGGGGTCATTATCCTTATGGAGCAATCTATGGGGTCATTATCCTTATGGAGTAATCTATAGGGCCATTACAGCATGGAGCAATCTATGGTGCCATTATACTTATGGTGCCATCTATAGGGCCATTACAGCGTGGAGCAATCTATGGGGCCATTATACTTATGGAGCAATCTATGAGGCCATTATACTTATGGAGCAACCTATAGGGCCATTATACTTATGGAGCAATCTATGGGGCCATTACAGTATGGAGCAATCTATGGGGCCATTATACTTATGGAGCAATCTATGGCGCAATTACAGCATGGAGCAATCTATGGGGCCATTATACTTATGGAGCAATCTATAGGGCCATTACAGCATGGAGCAATCTATGGGGCCATTATACAGTATGGAACAATCTTTGGGGCCATTATACAGTAGGGAGCAATCTATGGGGCCATTATACAGTAGGGAGCAATCTATGGGGCCATTATGCAGCATGAAGCAATCTATGGGGCCATTACAGCATGGAGCAATATATGGGGCCATTATACAGCATGGAGCAATCTATGGGGCCATTATACAGTAGGGAGAAATCTATGGGACCATTATACAGCATGGGGCAATCTATGGGGCCATTATACAGCATGGAGCAATCTATGGGGCCATTATACTTGTGGAGCAATCTATAGGGCCATTATAGCATTGAGCAATCTATAGGGCCATTACAGCATGGAGCAATGTATGGAGCCACTATACAGTATGGAGCAATATATGGGGCCATTATACAGTATGGAGCAATATATGAGGCCATTATACAGTATGCAACACTATATGGGGCCATTATACATTATGCAGCAGCATGTGGGGGCATTATACAGTATGGAGTTATATATGGGGCCATTATACAGTTTGCAGCAGCATCATGTGGGGTCATTATGCAGCAGGGGGCAATCTATGGGGCCATTGTACAGCAGGGAGCAATCTATGGGGCCATTATACAGCATGGAACAATCTATGGGGCCATTATACAGTATGGAGCAATCTATGGGGCCATTATACAGTATGGAGCAATCTATGGGGCCATTATGCAGCATGGAACAATCTATGGTGTCATTATGCAGTATGGAGCAATCTATGGGGCCATTATACAGTATGGCGCAATCTATAGGGCCATTACAGCATGGAGCAATCTATGGGGCCATTACACTTATGGAGCAATCTATGGGGGCCATTACAGCATGGAGCAATCTATGGGGCCATTACAGCATGGAGCAATCTATGGGGCCATTATACAGTATGGAGCAATCTATGGGGCCATTATACAGTATGGAGCAATCTATAGGGCCATCACAGCATGGAGCAATCTATGGGGCCATTACAGCATGGAGCAATCTATGGGGCCATTACAGCATGGAGCAATCTATGGGGCCATTATACAGCATGGAGCAATCTATGGGGCCATTATACAGCATGGAGCAATCTATGGGGCCATTATACAGCATGGAGCAATCTATGGGGCCATTACAGCATGTTGCAATCTATGGGGCCATTATACTTATGGAGCAATCTATAGGGCCATTACAGTATGGAGCAATCTATGGGGCCATTACAGCATGTTGCAATCTATGGGGCCATTATACTTATGGAGCAATCTATAGGGCCATTACGGCATGGAGCAATCTATAGGGCCATTACAGCATGGAGCAATGTATGGAGCCACTATACAGTATGGAGCAATATATGAGGCCATTATACAGTATGGAGCACTATATGGGGCCATTATACATTATGCAGCAGCATGTGGGGGCATTATACAGTATGGAGTTATATATGGGGCCATTATACAGTTTGCAGCAGCATCATGTGGGGCCATTGTGCAGCATGGAGCAATCTATGGGGCCATTATGCAGCATGGAGCAATCTATGAGGCCATTATGTTGCATGGAACAATATATGAGGCAATTAATGTATGGAGCAATCTATGGGGCCATTACAGTATGGAGCAATCTATTGGGCCATTATGCAGCATGGAGCAATCTAGGGGGCCATTATACTTATGGAGCAATCTAGGGGGCCATTATACTTATGGAGCAATCTAGGGGGCCATTATACTTATGGAGCAATCTAGGGGGCCATTATACTTATGGAGCAATCTAGGGGGCCATTACAGCATGGAGCAAGCTATAGGGCCATTACAGCATGGAGCAAGCTATAGGGCCATTACAGCATGGAGCAATCTATGGGGCCATTATACAGTATGGAGCAATCTATGGGGCCATTACAGCATGGAGCAATCTATGGGGCCATTACAGCATGGAGCAATCTATGGGGCCATTATACAGTATGGAGCCATTATACAGTATGGAGCAATCTATGGGGCCATTATGCAGTATGGAGCCATTATACAGTATGGAGCAATCTATGGGGCCATTATGCAGCATGGAGCAATCTATGGGGTCATTATGCAGCATGGAGCAATCTATGGGGTCATTATGCAGCATGGAGCAATCTATGGAGCCATTATGCAGCATGGAGCAATATATGGGGCCATAATACAGTATGGAGCACTATATGGGGCCATTATACAGTATGCAGCACTATATGGGGCCATTATACAGTATGCAGCATCATGTGGGGCCATTATAGTATGGAGCAATCTAGGGGGCCATTACAGTGTGGAGCAATCTATGGGGCCATTATGCAGCATGGAGCAATCTATGAGGCCATTATGTTGCATGGAACAATCTATGAGGCAATTAATGTATGGAGCAATCTATGGGGCCATTACAGTATGGAGCAATCTATGGGGCTATTATACAATATGGAGCAATCTATGGGGCCATTACAGTATGGAGCAATCTAGGGACTATTATACAATATGGAGCAATCTATGGGGCCATTATACAGTATGGAGCAATCTATGGGGCCATTATGCAGTATGGAGCCATTATACAGTATGGAGCAATCTATGGGGCCATTATGCAGCATGGAGCAATCTATGGGGCCATTATGCAGCATGGAGCAATCTATGGGGCCATTATGCAGCATGGAGCAATCTATGGGGTCATTATGCAGCATGGAGCAATCTATGGGGTCATTATGCAGCATGGAGCAATCTATGGGGTCATTATGCAGCATGGAGCAATCTATGGGGTCATTATGCAGCATGGAGCAATCTATGGAGCCATTATACAGTATGGAGCAATCTATGGGGCTATTATACAATATGGAGCAATCTATGGGGCCATTACAGTATGGAGCAATCTAGGGACTATTATACAATATGGAGCAATCTATGGAGCCATTATACAGTATGGAGCAATCTATGGGGCCATTATGCAGTATGGAGCCATTATACAGTATGGAGCAATCTATGGGGCCATTATGCAGCATGGAGCAATCTATGGGACCATTATGCAGCATGGAGCAATCTATGGGGCCATTATGCAGCATGGAGCAATCTATGGGGTCATTATGCAGCATGGAGCAATCTATGGGGTCATTATGCAGCATGGAGCAATCTATGGGGTCATTATGCAGCATGGAGCAATCTATGGGGTCATTATGCAGCATGGAGCAATCTATGGGGTCATTATGCAGCATGGAGCAATCTATGGAGCCATTATACAGTATAGAGCAATCTATGGGGTCATTATACAGTATGGAGCACTATATGGGGCCATTATACAGTATGCAGCACTATATGGGGCCATTATACAGTATGCAGCATCATATGGGGCCATTATACAGTATGGAGTTATATATGGGGCCATTATACAGTATGCAGCATCATGTGGGGCCATTATAGTATGGAGCAATCTAGGGGGCCATTATACAGTAGGGAGCAATGTATGGGGCCATTACAGTGTGGAGCAATCTATGGGGCCATTATGCAGCATGGAGCAATCTATGAGGCCATTATGTTGCATGGAACAATCTATGAGGCAATTAATGTATGGAGCAATCTATGGGGCCATTACAGTATGGAGCAATCTAGGGGCTGTTATACAATATGGAGCAATCTATGGGGCCATTATACAGTATGGAGCAATCTAGGGGCTGTTATACAATATGGAGCAATCTATGGGGCCATTACAGTATGGAGCAATCTAGGGGCTATTATACAATATGGAGCAATCTATGGGGCCGTTATGCAGCATGGAGCAATCTATGGGGCCATTTCAGTATGGAACAATCTATGGGGCCCATTATTCTGTATGGAGGACTATGTGGGGCCCATTATTCTGTATGGAGGACTATGTGGGGCCATTATTCTGTATAGAGGACTATGTAGGGCCCATTACATTTTATAGAGGACTTTGTGGTGCCCATAATTCTGTATGGGGGACTATGTGGGGGCCGGGAATTGGATGTTTCGCCCCCAGCAATTCGCCCCCGCACAGTTCGCCCCCAGGATGTTTCGCCCCCAGGATGTTTCGCCCCCAGGATGTTTCGCCCCCAGGATGTTTCGCCCCCAGGATGTTTCGCCCCCAGGATGTTTCGCCCCCAGGATGTTTCGCCCCCAGGATGTTTCGCCCCCAGGATGTTTCGCCCCCAACATTTCATCCCTGGATGTTTTGTCTCTAGCAATTTGCTCCTGGATCTTTCGCATACGGGAAAGACCTGCCTGAACTGAACTTTGGCAGGTTCGCTTATCACTAATAATACACCATATGAGTCTAAGATATAGAATTCTGATCAAATGAGTTTTTTTTATTCTAAAACATTGTTTTCTAGATAAGTCATTTTACAAACAGACAGGAAAATAGTAGGATTTCATTGGTTACTAAGGAGGTCGAGCCCCCTTGGTAGCAGAACGGATCCTGGCTCCCTGTGATACATTCAGGGCTGCTTGTTCACAGCCCTCTGCAAAGCTCCCCTTCACCCTCCGCTCATGTGCTCTGTCCTGGACAAGAGGAGGGCTCCCCCCCGCCTGTGTAAAGCCGTTACAGGACGGAACACATAGGGGGGGGGGCTCTGCAGAAGGCTGTAAACCAGCAGCCCTTTATACATCATAGGGAATCTATTGTTACGGTAGTTGCATGCTCCTGTGCAGCCACAGCCTCTAGAATCCATCCACAAGTTCTGCTACTAAGGAGAAACAACCTCCTTAGCCACCACTGAAATCCTGCAGCACATGGAGCTGTAACTTGGAGGAGACTTTTCACACAGAAGTGAAGCTGCTGGAAGGTCTCCTTTGGAAATGAATATCATGGGCACAGGTACTATAACAGAACTTATGTTTTTTGGAGAGTTCTGCTTTAACTGTATATATCAAAACTGTTGTAACAAGAAACATAAAAAGGTATAGAGGGGAAGGATTAGAGAAAAAGAGAAAAGACAAATTACAGGCTATAATGCTTGAATGATTTTACAGCTAAAAACACTGCTCTCAAAACATACAATATGTGACCATGAACTAAAATCCAAAGCTGTAGGCAATGCCTCTCAGATAATCCATCACGCTTCTATTATTGAAATCTTGCTCGATACGTTTAACCCTTGCTGAAATTGCAGCATACTTTTTGTTTCTTGCAGCGATGGGATTTCCTGCTATTATCTGAATAATTTCAAAACTATGGAGCTCTTGCTGATGTTTCAGACAGTTAATGAACCGGTATATATTTTGGGAAAGAGTACCACATGTTTCTGGAAAGCTACGGTGCCATCCTTCGACATCATTTGTTCGCTGTTGATCATTCAGTGTTCGTTCATACACATTCCAGAGTTGAACTGGAAACAAAGGTGCTTGATGTCCTCTGCGATTCATTCGACCGATATTAGCTGTCTTCAAAATAGTTGGCGATAGGTATTGCTTCTCGTGGAAAGTCAGGATCTTCCACCAATTCTTCAAATGATTGCACAACATTCTGTGGTGGTATAAAGGCCAGGGCAGGTATCATGCGTATCCAACGGGCAAATTCATGGTCACCTTGGTATTGCATCTTGAGTCCTTCATTTTGAACTTTACGCCAAACAGACTGATAGGTGGAAAAAGCAACCAGTCTTCTCAAGGTTGGGGAATTCACTTTCAAATGCCTGTATTGCAGCTAGTTCAAAATCCAACATCAGGTTGTCTGGCTGCCGTCCAGGCTGCAAGTTCTTCAGCTTTTGCAGCAACCTCTGGTATGTAGAACAGCTCTTGTCTGTCAGCAAGGTGCACACTAGCGGAACAACAAGGCCGCTATGGACTACATGGATTGTGTAAAGCTGCTTAAACAAGGCTGGTGTAGTGAAAAACATGCCATCAGCAAACCACTCTTTAGTTTGTGCCAGTAGATGGAGATTGTCTCTTGTTCCAAATATCAACATACGGCTGTGTCCATTTCCTAATTTAAAATGAAAGTATTAGTAGAGGAAATAACAGAAAAAGTGTAACAAGCATCAGACAGATAATTTTGGGATGAATTCACAAAAAAAAATATCCTAATCAGAAGCCTCTGTTCATATCTCACATTAAAAACTCACATTTTGCTCCAGATTTTCTGATTTCATAACTGAAGCAAAATCTAGTGTAAAGGGGCCAACCAATACTTTTTGACAACATATATTGTCCCAGTGGAAAATGATATATTTTTATTTAAAAAAAAATTATGCATAATGGAATTGTTTTAATACAATGTTAAATAGTTAAGTAGCTTACCAGAGTCATGCAGAAGGTACTGCTGCTGGACACCATCAATACTGATCTCCTGAAACTCCTGGGGGATAACAAGTTGATCAAGGGTTTGAGGGAACCTTGGAATATTGCCAAGCTGCCTTGCTAATCGTATGGTTCTCTTCAGTGATGCTTTCCTTGGGAGAAGTGCTACAACATTAGAATGGGCTCCTGAAACGACGTCTGTGAGAATCTGTTGTGGTGTCTCCTGTGTTGTCCTTGCCCTGGTGACTGCCACATTAACAAGTCGGATTGCTTCAGGTCTTGCAGCTGGTGCTGCGTGACTGTGAAGATTGACTACTTTCACAACTTTGCCAGATTCTTCATTGGTCCAAACACGTCCCATGCAAGTCGACCGTTTTTCACATACCCAGATGGAATGGACATCATCAGCGGTTCGTTTGGAAAATAAGTAAATGTGATTCTCATGGACCAACTTCCTCCTTCCACGTTTGGACAGAACTGAATTCATAGTTGTAGAAAGTGAATTGCTGTGGAAGCTGACTGATTTTTTGTGGCAGTACACTTCTCTCTTTGTGGAGATTTCAGACACTGCTATATTCTGATGTACAAATGGAATAAAAGCTAGTCTACTGTAACTTGCTGGACACCTGACCTGCTACTTGTTACATCTGCAACAAAACTTGCAACAAAGCAGGCCCGTGCTGGGTCAGGTAAAAGTTGAAAATTGTTTTGATTTTAGGCCTCTTGCACACTGTAATTTTAGAGTGGTTTCACACTTGTGTTTGGGGCCGCCAGAGGTCGATCCGCTCTGGATCTGACATCCAGCTGACCCCGGGGCAATGCTGGCAGAATGCTGGCATTCTGCTTGCATTGCCCATAGATGTGAACGGCTGGGTTCCGCGATCTGCAGCCGCCCGTTCGCTTTCGTAATACCGCATTCCGCTATCAGTGTCCGAACAAAAAGAAAAGCATTTTCTTCTTTTCATTCCGCTGCAGGTTAGCGGAACGGCGGCATTACAGAAGCGAACGGGAGGCCTGTAGTACATATGTAGTGGAAGTGTGAAAGCACCCTTATGCTGCCACTGTTTTAGAACTCCAAAGCATGTGCTTTACTAGCATTTTTGAGAGCACTTTTGTGAGCGCTCTCGGTAATGACCCATAAGATACAGGCTATTGATGAACGCTAAGTGCTCAAAAATAGCTCCTGTAATAAAATAAAAAGAGCTGGCCGAAACAACACCTCGCTTTTCCAGCCATTGACTTATATATTCAAAATTGGCAATCTTCTTAGCAATTTTCCAGTGCTTAGCACTTGGGAAAGTGCCTACTGTGAAAGAGGTCATAGGGCTAAAACACAAGACCGAAATTCCCTGCCTAATTTGGGGCCAAAACATCTGGGGGCAAAAAGCTGGGGGCGAAATGTTCGGGGGCGAAACATCCTGGGGGCGAAATGTGCGGGGGCGAAACATCCTGGGGGCGAAATGTACCTGGGGGCAAACTGCTGGGGGCGAAACTTCCTAGAACCGTTTGAGGGTACCGTTGAATCGCTCACACAAACCATTGGTTTGGGGATGATACGTGCTCGATACCAGATGCTGCACCTGCATTTTCTTACATAGGGCCTCCATTAAGTAACACATGAACTGGGTCCCCTGGTCGGTAAGCATCTCACTGGGGAAGCCTACTCGCGAAAAGATGGCCAAGAGGGCGTCCGACACCTTATCCGCCCTAATTGAGGACAGGGCTACTGCCTCCGGATACTGGGTAGCAGTCTATCACAGTAAGGATGAAACGTTTTCCAGAGCTGCTGGGTATGGCCAGTGGTCCCACAATGTCCACAACAATCCTCTGGAAAGGCTCCTCTATCACTGGCAAAGATATCAGGGGGAGCATTGGGAGCCGGCCCCGACTTTCCCACTCTTTGACACGTGGTACAGGAGTGACAGTAGTTCACCACATCTGTCCATTTTGGGCCAATAAAAGTAGTGAGACAGCCGGGCCTTGGTTTTGCTTTCCCCCAAGTGTCCAGCAAGTGGAATCTCATGGGCGATCTGCAACAACTCACCCCTGAATTGGTAGGGGACGACCAGCTGTCTTCCCCTCAGCCACTCCTGTTGGGGTGTACAGGGAACTGTCTCCCAGTACAACCTCCTATGGTCCCACAATACCCTCTCCTTATCAAACTCGGAGGTGGGTTTCTCAGCGAGGCTCCTTAACGCCTCTAGGCTAGCATCTGAGTGCAGAGCTGCTTGAAACTCCTGGCTGGAGGAAGCCAGAAGTGAGGTTAAGGCCACGTCCTCACTGGGACCGGCTCTGGGTCCCTAACTGATTCCGTTATTCCTCTGTCCGAGGAGGGTCCAGAAGGCAGGGCGTTACTTGCGTTCTGGGCACTCTGACTGCGGGTAACAGCGGCTATATAGGCCGTCTCCCCGGGGAATAACACCGTCCCATCAGCCTGCGCGGCTATGCGTGCCACTTCCCCATCCTCCCCCATTACCTCAGGCGCAGTGCTACTTATGGGGCAGCTACCATCAGCCAGATCACCGTCTGTTGTGACACTGGTCGCTGGCACAGCACCACCTGCTTCATGGTCCCCGTGCCTCTCTCCATTACCCATAGCACTGACACTTGCTCCTGCTAGGGGATCTTCAGCAATATCACCCTGCAGCGTGACATGGCTGAGTTCTCCTGTACCTTCAAATACATCATCATCAGGTAAAGCTTTGACATTCACATTATCAGCATTAACCTTAACAACTGTATCAGATCGGGCAGGGGTGTCAGGGATATAATAAGCAAATATCCTCCCCAAATCAGATCCCAACAAAACATTTGCAGGCAGGTTTTCAGATACTCCCACTTCCTTCACCCCACTCCCCGCACCCTAATCAATAAAAACCTGGGCAAGGGGCATCGGACACCACCAATCCCGGTGACAGTCAGGGTCTTTCCTGGAATAAGCTCTTCAGCGGACTCCATTTCGGGTCGGATGAGGGTTCGGTCGGCCCCAGTGTCCTTGAGGCCTACAGTGACAGTATCCACCACAGTGACAGACTGCAAGTTTTCACAGGCCCTCCCAACCGGCCCACCCACCAAAAGAATTGATGCATTAGGCCCTGGGACCTTGGATGGGGGGTTCTTCCTCTGCTTCTCTGGGCAAGTGGCGCTGAAATGACAAGTCTGGTTGCAGAAATAACACTTGCGGGCATCAGATGCAGGCCGGGCGTTGGTAACGGGGACAAGGCCTCCAGAAGGTCGGATGCTGGGGCAGGGATGGCGGTTGATGGCTTACCCCCTTTCCAGCTGGCAACGCCCGGCTTCCGCACCTCCGGTTGGCCTTGTAGGTGTCTGCGATCTGCGCTGCTTTATTGGCATCTGGTGGCTCCCGATCCATTACCTCAGTCGGACACAGATGCAGGAACTGGTCTTTGACCATCAGGTCCTTTAACTGCTCAAAGGTGGTCGCTGACAGTCCTTGGATCCACTGCTTGAAGTTGGTTCTGAGCCCATGCACCACATCGCTGTAACTGTCGTGCGGTCCACGTTGGAGGTTCCGGAACTTTTTACAGTACACCTCAGGAGTCAGTTGGAACCTCTGGATTAGGGCCTGCTTAATGGCATCATAGTTCCCATCTAGGCCCTGAGGAAGAGCCACAAACACATCCAGAGCTTTGCCTCGCAGCCCTGCAGTTAAGTACCGGGCCCACTGGTCCACAGGCAGCTGGTACTGTCTGCAAGTCTTTTCAAAACCCCTCAGAAAGGTGTCGAGGTCGCTGTCCTTTAACATCACAGGAAAATGCTCTGGACGGGGTTTAAACAGGGTCGCATTGTTGGTCTCACCGTTCCGTGAGGTGGATGGTGAGATCCTGAGCTGGGCCATCTGCAGTTCATGGGCCTTCTGAGCTTGGGCCTGCCGCTCGGCCTCTCGCTCGGCTCTCTCTGCCTCTGACTGGGCTTGGGCCTCCGCTCGTCAGCCTCCTGGTGCTGCTGAATTACTTTCAGCCGTCCTTCATGATCCTCTGCAGGAAGTTGCTGTAGAGCCATCTGCAGATAAGGGTCCAGGCTGCCCTGGTCGCTGACGCGGCATGCGTCTACAGGTGGGACCCCTGCAGCAGTACTGTCCATATCTTGGCTGACCCCTGGCCCTGCTGAGGTCTGGAGAAGGGCTTGCTCTGCCTCCAGTTGCGCCAGCGCAGCAGCCATTTGTTCTTTGTTTTTGCCGAGGGGGTCCATGCCTTTGGTTATACATATTCCAATAAGAGTGTCCATTTTCTGCTGGCTGTACCAGAACTCCCCAACAATGACCTTGATCACCAAAATACAAATAGAAAGAAAAAACGAAGAAGGGTAGGGGTGACTGCTGCACATACAGTATTGTCTCAGATCTAATAAACACTGAGTTCAATCTTCAAAACTTTTGTGCAGGGTCCAGGTAAGAACCGTGCAAGTTTTTAGTGAGAGGAATGATTGCTCAAACCAGATCACTAATGTCCTATGATCCCACCGCTTGCCACCAATTGTCAGGAAAACTTGGTCAGACCTTGCAGCACTCTGGCACCCCCTTATCCTGCTGGTGAAACACGGTATTGACCGAGGATAAGCAACAGGGCGCAGCTGCTCTCATTTATGTCGACTATTGCGGCACGTGATGTGACAGGATGTATATATACCACCAGTTCCGTCCAGGAACGTATATATACCTCAATCCCACCATCCTCAACCACAATATCACATAAATACACCGTATGCTGCCACCACCGATCTCTTAACAGGTGGATCGGGTACCCGTTCGGTAACGTGAATTAGCGGGTGAGGAACGGGTTTGCTCAACATAGGACAAGAAGAACGAAGCTAGTAAATAATAATTTACTCCTGAAAGTTGGCAGTGTTTGCAAAAGATATACAAGATATTATAAAAGACAATTTACATATATGCACAAAACAGTTATTAAAATAAAAGGGGTAAATAATAGCAAAACCTGCGCCACGAGGAGATGGTCTCAGATTCTGTGGCGGGGACGGCTCCCCGGAAATTAGGTGTGATTCCTCCACGCAGCTAGGAGTGCTTGCATCTGACGTCCCTGGGTCGGAATGAGCCAACATGGACGTTCTGGTTTTTAGTAAGGAGGCAAAACACTAGGACACACCCATGTTGTTTACCTCACACGGGGGCTCGGTTTTGTGAACCCACCCAGCTGCACAAGACATAAAAATCCTTCATCTTCCATATCTTGGTATGGGGGGGCCCACATCCAAGATGGATACATCATGTTTGCCGTCACCAATATTCACGGAGATTGATATCAAATTTGATATTTCTATGATGTTCAGAAGCTCAGAACCCATTTCCTAGGTTTCTGGTGGTTTCCCAGTTATGAAAGATACATCATAACTGGAAAAAGGTGAGCATCCCAAAAATGTGGTCCATGTGTTTGTGACAGTCATGTGCATTGTTAACCCCTTAACATTTGACGTACTAATACGCGTCTGTGCCCTGGGACTTAAGAGCCAGACCCGTATTAGTACGTCATGGCGATCGCGCGCGCATACAGGCTGTGCGGGCGCGATCGCCGCCGGGTGTCAACTGATTGTCACAGCTGACACCCGGTACTATGTGCAGGGAGCGGTCACAGATACTCACCTCCTCTTCCGGCTTCCAGCGCTGTCTGCCGTGGCTTCCAGGATGTTGCCATGATGACCCGATGTCATGACAACATCCGGGTCACCAGACAGCAGGAAGATTTTTTGGACATGCGCAGTGCATCTCCAAAAATCTTCTCCCTGTCCAGCGCTGACAGCCTGCATGACACAGGGATGGTGCTGCATTCCTGTGCCATGCAGGCGATCAGAGAAAAAAAAGTCCCATAGTGGGACAAAGTAATAAAGTATAAAAACTATCAGAAAGTGAAAAAAAAAATAAAAAAAATTGTAAAAATATATATATAAAAAAATAAAAATAAAAAAAAATAATCCACCAAAAATAAAAATATAATGTACCCATCAATGAATATTATTATATATTAAAAAAAAAAAAAAAACAATAAAAGTACACATATTTGGTATCGCCACGTCCGGAACAACCAGACCTATAAAACTGTCCCACTAGTTAACACCTTCAGTGAACACGTTAAAAAATAAAAATAAAAAACGAAGCAAAAAACAATGCTTTATCACCATACCGCCAAACAAAAAATGGAATAACACGCGATCAAAAAGACAAATATAAATAAAAATGGTACCGCTGAAAAAGTCATCTCGTCCCGCAAAAAACAAGCTGCCATACAGCTCCATCAGCCAAAAAATAAAAAAGTTATAGCTCTCAGAATAAAGCTATGCTAAAAAATATTTTTTTCTATAAAATTGCTTTTATTATGTAAAAGTGCAAAACATAGAAATACGATATAAATGTGGTACCGCTGTAAACGTACTGACCCAAAGAATAAAGCTGCCTTATCAATTTTACCACACGCGGAACAGAATAAAAAAAAAACAAAAAAAACAATTCCTGAATTGTTGTTTTTTGTTTATTCTGCCTCCAAAAATCGGAATAGAAAGCGATCAAAAAATGTCACGTGCCTGAAAATGGCACCAATAACAACGTCAACTCATCCCGCAAAAAAAAAGCCGTCAAATGACTGTCTGCCAAAATCTGGAAAAATTATAGCTCTCAAAATATGGCGATGCAAAAACTAGATTTTACAAAAAATGCGTCTTTTAGTGTGTGACAGCTGTCAGTCAAAAACCCCATATGATTCTGGTATCTCTGTAATCACACCGACCTGAAGAATAAGGTCATCTAATCACTTATACCGCATGAGGAACGGCGTAAAAAATAAACTCTCGAGTTGTGCTAGGGTTAGGGTTGTGCTACGGTTAGGGTTGTGCTACGGTTAGGGTTGTGATGGGGTTGGGATTTTTTTCAAAAGTAAGAAAAAAAGATGACGATATGGCGACTAGTGTTGAGCGCAAGTGCTCGCTACTTGAGTTTGCATCGGGTGTTCTGGTATGCATTGAGTATCGTGGGTATTTGAGTGACATGCTCGAGTCTCCGCCCCATATGCTTCACGGCCCAAAAAACTTTGCGGGGATTGCCTGCCATGCACGAGCGATCCCTGCATGTTTTTTTTGGGGTGTCTAATAACCGTGAAACATCCGGGCGGGGACTCGAGCATTTGACTCAAGCACACGCAGTACATGGTGCATACCTGAGTACCCGATGCAAACTCAAGTAGCGAGCACTTGCGCTCAAGACTAATGACAACTTATTCAATATGATGACCTAATGTTATCAAATTCTGTGTCGTACCTCCAAATGCAACATGGTGTCCACTAACAAATTGTCGGCTCAAATTGTTAGCGGACACCATGTTGCATTTGGAGAGTCCCTGTGTGCCCAAACATTGGAGCTCCCCCACAAGTGACCCCATTTTGGAAACTAGACCCCCCAAGGCACCTATCTAGATGCATAGTGAGCACTTGGAACCCTTAGGTGCTTCACAAATTGATTCATAAAAATGGAAAAGTATTTTTTTTCCACTTTTTCATTTTTACGAATCAATTTGTGAAGCACCTGGGGGTTCCAACTGCTCACTATGCATCTAGATAGGTGCCTTGGGGGGTCTAGTTTCCAAAATGGGGTCACTTTGTGGGGGAGCTCCAATGTTTGGGCACATCAGGGGCTCTCCAAACACAATATGGCGTCCGCTAATTATTCAAGCAAATTTTGCAATCAAAAAGTCAAATGGCGCTCCTTCCCTTCCAAGCCCTGCCGTGAGCCCAAACAGTGTTTTTTCCCCACATATGGGGTATCTGCGTGCCCAGGGGAAATTGCACAACAAATTTTATGTAGATACAAGTCTGTACATCAGTACAGGGGAGAACACAAGAGCGGTGTATGATCCGAGCTGCGGTAATACATTATACCTGTATAACAATTGGCGCAGGCTTTGGCACTTTCCGGTCTCCTTTCAGAGGCTGCCCATTCTTCTGGGTCATTACTTGCTTGTTGCCATTTCCTAGAGCTTTTCTTGATGTTTTCCCACATGATACAGAACCGCGCACTTTGTCCTGGTGGCTTTTGACAAGTGACTTTACTTTAGGGAAATATAGATCATGTGAGGACGGTTCCTGAGCCAACCATGTGGAGCATCAATGGGCATGAAAGTGAAAGATTGCCAACACCAAAGCTGCAGAGGCAAAAGTCTTCCAATACACAAGGAACAGAATTATGCCCACCTGGATGTCAGGTGTACTAGTAATCCCAGCACCCAACCCTCATGCCCAAAAGGACTACGTCATTTCTGCACTAAAAGTATTTCACGTGTCAAAACCCCACTGAAGTGGCACTTTAACCCCTTACCAACATGATTTGCAGTTACATCATATGCCAGCTCTGACTTCTTGCCTGGAAGATGATGGCTGTGATATTTAGCCATCATCTGCCTTTAATAGCCACATGTAGAGCAGAGCTCCACCTGTTAGAGATGGACAGCAGCATTAACAGCGAACTGAGAAGGGAGTCATGCCATGTGCCCAACTGTGCCCCTGTAACACGATCGTGGGATGCCATCACTGCCAGGAAGGAGTCTGCTGAAAAGACCCATGCCTGTCATGACAGATCTGTGAATGCTGGCTATATACTGCAGTATTGCTGTACATAACACAAGAAACCAGATGATTGCATGTTCACGTCCCCTAAGGCTATGTGCCCATGATGCAGAAATGCTCCGGATTTTTCCTGAGCCTTTCTGCATCTCTCCTGGCAGACAAAACGCATGCGGATTGTACATGCGGATAGTACATGCGTTTTTCCTGCCAGGGACATGCGGATGTGAAGCGTTCTTCACATGCATTTCTGCATGCGGGTTGACAAGCGCTTTTCAAGCGATTTTAGCATCACTTGGAAAGTGCTTGTCAACTTGGTCACACTATATAAATCCATGCAAATGGAGTGTGACCCGAGAGAATGTCAAAAAAATAAAAAATAAATCTATACTTACCTTGCTATGGCCCCCGGAGTCTTGCTTCACTCGGTGCTGACTGCCGGCAGATCGCGGTACAGTGCACTGAAGGACCTGCCGACGTCAGCGTCGCGTGACCAGTCACAAGAATATGACGTCAGCGCAGGTCCTTCAGTCCATCGCGATTTGCCGGCATGAGAGGAGGAGCGCAACGGGGGCCGCCAGAAGGTAAGTATCATATTTATTTTTTATTTTATTCTTTTTTTCACAGTTTCTATGGTACCTGGGTCTGGAGGAGAGTCTTCTCTCCTCTAGACCTGGGTACCATCCGCACATTGGAACACGTGGATTGCGCATCTACAAATACAGTGATGCGTAGTCCATGCGTTCTAATGCAAGTCAATGGCGTATAGCAAATGTGGTGCCAATATTCAAAAAGGGGACAAAAACTGAACTTGGAAATTATAGGCCAGTAAGCTTAACCTCTACTGTGGGTAAAATCCTGGAGGGTTTCCTAAGATATGCTATGATAGAGTATCTGAAGAAGAATAACCTCATGACCCAATATCAACATGGGTTTATGAGGGACCGTTCCTGTCAAACTAATCTGATCAGTTTTTATGAGGAGGCAAGTTCTGGACTGGACCAAGGAAATGCAGTGAATGTTGTGTATATGGACTTTTCAAAAGCTTTTGATACGGTTCCACACAAAAGGTTGATACATAAAATGAGAACATTGGGGATAGGGGAAAATATATGTATGTGGGTTAAGAATTGGCTCAGTGATAGGAAACAAAGGGTGGTTATTAATGGAAAACACTCAGACTGGGTCTCAGTTAACAGTGGGGTACCACAGGGGTCAGTATTGGGCCCCCTTCTTTTTAACATTTATTAATGACCTTGTAGGGGGCATATAGAGTAATATTTCAATATTTGCAGATGACACTAAACTCTGCAGGGTAATCAATACAGAGGAGGACAATTTTATATTACAGGAGGATCTATGTAAACTAGAAGCTTGGGCTGATAAATGGCAAATGAGCTTTAATGGGGATAAATGTAAGGTAATGCACTTGGGCAGAGGAAATAAAATGTATAATTATATGCTTAATTGTAAAACACTGTGCAAAACTGGAACTGAAAAAGACCTGGGTGTATTGGTGGACGACAAGCTCACGTTTAGTGGCCAGTGTCAGGCAGCTGCTGCAAAGGCAAATAAAATAATGGGATGCATTAAAAGAGGCATAGATGCTCATGAGGAGAACATAATTTTACCTCTATACAAGTCACTAGTGCGACCACACTTAGAATACTGTGTACTGGTCTCCGGTATATAAGAAAGACATGGCTGAACTAGAGCGGGTGCAGAGAAGAGCGACCAAGGTTATTAGAGGACTGGGGGGTCTGCAATACCAAGACAAGTTATTACACTTGGGGTTATTTACTGTGGAAAAAAGAAGGCTTAGAGGTGATCTTATTACTATGTACAAGTATATGAGGGGACAGTACAAAGACCTTTCTACTGATCTTTTTACTCTGAGGCCTGAGACGGGGACAAGGGGGCATCTTCTACGTCTGGAGGAAAGAAGGTTTAATCATAATCACAGACGGGGATTCTTTACTGTAAGAGCAGAGAGACTATGGAACTCTCTGCCGCATGATGTTGTAATGAGTGATTCACTATTAAAATTTAAGAAGGGCATGGATGCCTTTCTTGAAAAGTACAATATTGCAGGTTATAAATACTAGATTCCTTGATAGGGCATTGATCCAGGGAACTAGTCTGATTGACGTATGGAGTCGGGAAGGAATTTTTTTCCCCAATGTGGTGCTTGGTGTTTGCCACATGGGTTTTTTTGCCTTCCTCTGGATCAAGATGTTAGGCTATGGGTTGAACTAGATGGACTTAGTCTTCCTTCAACCTTAAAAACTATGTTACTATATAATGGTGGCGAAAACGCAGCACTTCCGCAAAATAATTGGTAGTGCTGTTTTTTTTTCCGCAATGATAATCCGCAGCGGAAATTTCCACAGCATGTGCACAGCACATGCGGATCATCATTGGGGAACATGGCAGGCCTTCTACCATGCGTTTTTTAAGCATTTCTGCAGCGTTTTTGCCGCTGCGGAAACGCTTAAAAAGGAATCGTGGGCACACAGCCTAAGGGGACAAAAAGGAAAAAGTTTAATCTGAATATTCAAATCACTCCTGCCCCTCTATGACCCATTTTAAAATAAAACATATGGGCGTTATCCAATCAAAATATAAAAATAATTAACCTGATCAGTGAACGGCATAAAAACAAAAACCCTCATATGGCTGTATGGACAGAAAAATAAAGCTACTGCTCTTAGAAGAATAAGAAAAATGCAGAGACGGGAAATAACATGGTCAGGAAGGGGTTAAATTCTGCCACTTCTATAGAAAATTGAACCCATTTCGCTGACTGCCTTCAATGGCAGCCAAATAAGGCAGAGGGTTAGAGGAATACCAACCTTATATTGTAGACTTCTAGGATGCTTAAGAAGTGGACAATCCCTTTAAGCTACATTGTGCAGACAAAGCCATGGCAGTGTAGAAGGCCGACAAGATCTCAGTGGAAAGGCTGCAGGTTTGCGTCTGCATTACGCAAGTTATAGAGGTAGAAGTGTTGGGACCTTGTTGCTGTGCAGGTAGAATCTGGAGCCTCGGCAGCGTCCTGCGGAGCCCATACTACAGGGAGGAGGAGCAGCGCCATGTGTAGTAATCTGAGCAGGATAGTCAGTGTTCAGCCAGCACTGATGGAGACTGACACCCCAACTCATTACCCAATACATGACCGGCTTAAAGACCCTCTCCCATCAGAGCTTATCCTCTTACTATATTGTAATCAGATTATACAGCACTGCACTTACAGCTGCTCATTATACCTTTCTACTGGGCTAATTATTCTCTTTTCTCTGCTCTATGTAGAATTAGCTGGGTCCCCTCCTGACCCAGCCGCTCTCATCCCCCTGCCAGGGACTTTTGCAGTGACTTATGACTCATACAAGGAAAACTGACCTCCTGTTTCTACATACAGCTTATAAATATTAGCAAAAATGTCCAATCACATTGTAAATATAACGACATCCAAAAATGTGTGTGTCCAATGGACATTCCACACGGACAGTGTAGAGCAGGGGTCTCAAACTCGGCTGGGTATATGGGCCGCATATGGAAAAAATTGGAATTTGGGGGGCCGCATTCTTTGCAGGTCAAAGTGACATTTTTAGTGATGCCATTTTTTTTGTATACACCGTCTGAACATTTTTGCTGTGTTTATTTTATTTTTTTATAGCTTGGGTCGTTACGGATGTGGCGATAATAAATGTGCACTTTTTGTGTTTACTTTAGTTTATATATTTAGTTTATATATAAAGCAGCATTTTTAGTGGCAAAATATTTTTTCATGCTTTATTTTTATTTTTACAATTTTGTTTCCCTCTTTTGGCCACATAGAGTAATATTGTTTCAGAATTAGCACCATATATAGTAATTCTGGCAAACATCTAGTAATTTGCCCCATCCTGGTCCCCATCTTGCAGTAATGTGGTTCATCCTGGTGGTCCCCATCTTGCAGTAATGTGGCCCATCCTGGTGGTCCCCATCTTGCAGTAATGTGGCCCATCCTGGTGGTCCCCATCTTGCAGTAATGTGGCCCATCCTGGTGGTCCCCATCTTGCAGTAATGTGGCCCATCCTGGTGGTCCCCATCTTGCAGTAATGTGGCCCATCCTGGTGGTCCCCATCTTGCAGTAATGTGGCCCATCCTGGTGGTCCCCATCTTGCAGTAATGTGGCCCATCCTGGTGGTCCCCATCTTGCAGTAATGTGGCCCATCCTGGTGGTCCCCATCTTGCAGTAATGTGGCCCATCCTGGTGGTCCCCATCTTGCAGTAATGTGGCCCATCCTGGTGGTCCCCATCTTGCAGTAATGTGGCCCATCCTGGTAGTCCCCATCTTGCAGTAATATGCCCATCCTGGTGGTCCCCATCTTGCAGTAATGTGCCCCATCCTGGTGGTCCCCATCTTGCAGTAATGTGGCCCATCCTGGTGGTCCCCATCTTGCAGTAATGTGGCCCATCCTGGTAGTCCTCATCTTGCAGTAATATGCCCATCCTGGTAGTCCCCATCTTGTAGTAATATGCCCCATCCTGGTGGTCCCCATCTTGTAGTAATGTGCCCCATTCTTGTCCCCACCTTGTAGTAATGTGCCCCATCCTAGTGGTCCCCATCTTGTAGTAATATGCCCCATCCTGGTGGTCTCCATCTTGTAGTAATATGCCCCATCCTGGTGGTCCCCATCTTGCAGTAATATGCCCCATCCTGGTGGTCCCCATCTTGCAGTAATATGCCCCATCCTGGTGGTCCCCATCTTGCAGTAATATGCCCCATCCTGGTGGTCCCCATCTTGTAGTAATATGCCCCATCCTGGTGGTCCCCATCTTGCAGTAATATGCCCCATCCTGGTGGTCCCCATCTTGCAGTAATATGCCCCATACTTGTGGTCCCCATCTAGTAGAATTGTCCTCTGCGTTGTTCTTCACACACATAAAGTAAAAAAAAAAAAAAAAAGATTCCTTTCACCTGTCCTCCGTTCCCTCTGCTTCCTTTGTGCACATGTGGCCCGCGGGCCCCCTGTTTGAGACCTGTGGTGTAGACTGTTATGTAAAAGAATGGGAAGCCACTAGGTGGCAGCACAAGGTCACATAACAGGATTTTTTATCCAGATGGCTGTGAATCTACTAGTCATTAGGTTACCTGACTCAAGTAATCATTCATAGATCTCCACAGCCAAATGTAGATGTATTGAAGTAGAACAGTGAGAGCAGAACCAGTTCGGCTTGTATTTTACCAGTGAGATTCAAAAACACAATTTAAACTTCCTTGACATTACAATAATAAATACCAACCAAGGCCGGTTACCCACAACACTGAAAACTGACAGCCACAAGTGGGTTACTATCCTGGCAGAGCTACCATCCGGCTCCCCTACGTAGAGGAATACCGAAAAGCCAATATATACGCCTAAGGAGAAATTGCTCAACGGTGAATGAGTACATGATAAAATCGAGGGAATTACAAAAACGCTTCCTACAAAAGGGATATCCTAAAAAAGTGCTAGGCCAACGCCCTTACAAGAGACAGAAATTCTCTATTGACCCCTAAAGCACGAGAACAAGATAATGAGATCCATCTAATAGGAACCTACGACGACCGAAATCAGGGGGTGATGAACATACTCTATGATCTTTGGGCAATTTTGAGATCAGATAAAGATCTGCAAGATGTGGTCCCTGAGAGCCCCAGGGTCACATACAGGAGAGGCAGGAACCTTAGAGATCACCTTGTGCGCAGCCACTTTGTGGAGGACAACACGGGCAAAACAACGTGGCTGAGCAGTGACACCACGGGGACTTATAGATGTGGTGACTGCAAAGCCTGCAAATACATCTGTAAAAGCAAGAAATGTATCAGTGCCACAACCAAACTAGAAGACCAAAATCGCGAATTCACAAACTGCAAGACGCAAGGAGTAATCTATATGGCAACTCGCCAATGTCCGATGAACTACATCGGCAAAACCAAAGAGTTCCGGAGACGGATATTGCACCATATCGGTTATGTCAGACGTAGGGAGGACACAACTCTCTCGAGACACATGCTTGAGAAACACACCTTGGACCCGTTTTCTTTATACTTTCAAGCCATTGAAGTAGTACGCCCCCCCGAGAGGAGGTAATTGGAACCAACTGCTGCTTCAGAAAGAAAGTAGATGGATCCATAGAATGAAATCCTATAACCCACACTACATAAATGAAACATTGTCCTTCTCATGTTTCATTGACACATAATAACATTTTCACCCCCTATGAAACCTCTTGAACCTCGCTAGACCTAAAACCTCTCTAAAATATAATATGTAGAATCCAGTCCATGTTCTTCATAATGGATATTGGTCCACATAACTATCAAATCAGCGCCATATAGGACCAAAACTATTAAAGTTATTATACTTTAAAATCACAAAATGACCTCTTGAACAAATTGAACTTTGATAACAATTGGACAAATTTCATCAGAATTTCTTCCTTTGTTTTTAGATTATAAAATACTCATCTGAAGACTTAATAATACAGATACATCGATACAATCAGACACACTGATACAATCAGAATAAAAGTCATCCCAATGTCTATTATTATGGACATATTGATACGATCAAATGAAATGAACTTTGAGGAAATAGACGTCCGCAAGCGTTTGCTGGTGCGGAAGCAGTGACATAGCCAGATGGCATTTGTCACGATGAAAGGAAGTTCTGCATCGATCTAAGTGTAGGTGGGACGAGGTAGCACATGAAACAGGCAGATCTGTCTGTAAACAAAACAAATGACAAACTCCGAACAAACACTATTAACAACTCATATCGCAACAAACTCGTAGAGACGACATTTTAAGATGCAATGCAATATACCAGTCTCCTTCCCTAGATATAAAAGACATATTAATACTGTGAGATCGCAGTGCAGCCAAGACATCTCTGTGAGAAAAAGATCCTACTGGAAGAATGAGACGAGTCCCTGCATGATTATATGATCGAAACATAATACGCCTGCAACGCACCCGAGTCACTCGATTGGATGACAGAAGGGGGGGCGCACAAGAGGTGGCACCAACTTTCCTATAAAGTCACGCTGGTTTAGCCGCCAGACGCTGCTGGCAACCCTGCCGATAAGTTTATTACAAAACCATCGTACTATCAAACCAAAAAAGATCATAGACTGTGAGCCCCTGATGACCATGAGAGTCTCATATAAGAATGATGAAACGTGTAGGGCTGAGCATTTCTATAGAAAGTACTACAAGAGATGATTAGCCAGGCTACCTCAATATAAAGCTCCTAGATCAGGAGAAACAAGCACCGCACCGGTATATGACGGCAGCACTATAAAGCCGTTCTGAAGAGAATAGCACAGGACATGGTAAAATGAAGATTATTAATGCCATTATCAGACTGCAGACTCACAATGAGGAGAAATGAGATGGCATGATTTCTAATAGCCAGAGGCTAAATTGAAAAGGGAGTTATAAATATAAATAAAGAGATACCCCTAGGAATTGTGACTAATCCCTGGCCTCCCAACAAGACCATATATATAAATGGTTAGCCGGTGAGATAAATTAAAACCATACACAATAGTCCTATGTTTAGGATAATTTTAGGAAATTTGTCACGGATTTTGGACACTTAAAAAAAAATCCTTTTTAAAATATTGAATAAAGGTTATTTTTTATATTTTACTCCCATTGGATTTGACTGTGAAATACTGCAGAATTATCTTGGAGCATATTTATACTATATAAAACAGTGAGGGGTCAATATTGGTTTAGTAGTTTCCATATTACTCTGGATAGGCTTCTCCGTGTCTGCGGCATGGCAGGCTGGATGGCAGCGTTCTGCTACGATCCAGCCTGCCATCTCAATGTAGCAGAGCTGGAGCCGTCGTGGGAACCATGGAAAGGTAAAGATGAGGTTTGTTAATTATTTTACTTCTATTGCAGGAGACATTGGCTTCAGCTGGAATGGGCGTGATGGTAAGTATGGTTTAATTTAGGATATTAAAGTATTGTGTGCTTATTTCAATTAAAGGATTTTATTCTGGGTGTTGGTGTTTTATTCACTTTCACTATGGGGTTAGTAATGGGCACGTCTTATAGACACCTCCTCATTACTAACCTGGGCTTGATGTCAGCTGGCATTATAAGCTGACATCAACCCCAGCCCTATTACTGCAGTGCCACCGCTACAGGGCAGTGGGAGAGCGAGGCTAAGTGCCAGAATTGGCGTATCCTATGGATGTGTCATTTCTCGGGCGGCTGACGGCTGGTGTTTCTAGCCTGTGAGGCGGACAATATTCATGGCACCCTTCCTGGGCTATTAATATCAGCCCCCAGCTGTCTGCCTAGCCTTTGCTAGCTATTAAAATAGGGGGAACCCACGTCATTTTTTTTTGGGTCCCCCATTTTAAGATGGCGGATACACAGGTGCAAAATACTGATGAAACAATCACTCACAACCTACAATTTCATGGAGGGGGTGACTGCCTAGTATTAGAATTGCACAAAGATAGGCTTGTATAGGGTGCTGTTCACACTAGGGTAGTGCACAGTATCCGGCCCTGGGCACGGAGCGGGTCTGGGCCATGGCTGCACCCCATCGACAACATAGGACCCGGCTCCGAGTCCCCCATCCCCCAGGGTAGGGCTTCCAGCGTCACACATCTGCTATCTTTATGTGGGCCTGCTGCATCCTAGTAGTGCATTTGGCTTTGAAGATCAGGCCAGGTAAACACTGCTGCCCTTTCCTTACCCCCAGCATAGTGAGCGGGGGTGAGGAGCAAGGGGGAATGTGTGTGTGGAAATATAAGGAACAGGGGGGTAATGTGTCAGGAGACAGAGTAGGGGGGAGAAAAGTTTGTGCGGGCACATAATAGAGACTGGGTAATGTGGAGAAAGGGTTAACATGAAGAGACAGTGTGAGGGCATACCAAAGAGGAGACAGAACATGTACTGATGGTGGTTCTGGTGATGTTGTACTGTACTGATGAGGGTTGTGATGCTGTATTTCTGCATACTGCTGGTAGTTCTATTGATGTATTTTTGTGCAGCTATTGGTTCTGATCCTGTACACATGGAACAGTCCATAACTTGTAAGATTACATGATACATGGCCATGTTAATAAAGTGTTGTGCTGTCTGAGAAGAGTTACTGTTTTTATTTGTTTTAGGAAAATTAAAGGGTTAGATCAAGTTTGTGATGAAAGTCTGCAATCACTGACAGCATACCTCTGAATTTTCACCGTGTGCATGTGCACTGCATGCGGTCAGGATTCTCTGGTGCTAGTGGTGAGAGCAGGAAGTCTTGAAACCACAATTATGCGAATTGCATACACATGATCACATGCCGACTAGACATGCGTGGCCTCATTCTATACAAATTACTTGAGTGAGGCTGGTCACGTTTAGTTGGAATGTGGCCAGAAGTATGAAAATCTCATACTTGCACGCACATGACCTTTCAGGATTCTCCTGTACTGGAGGAAAGGTGAAAGTGTGCAGTGCATGCGCTGCGAGTATTCAGAAGTCTGCAGTCACCTAGAGTTCTTCCGACTTTAATCACAAACCTGGACAACCCTTTTAATTATACAATTAAGTACTGTAGCATGCCCAATCCTAAGAGCGTGTAATATACTCAATGTCAGGATTCAGCTCTGCTAGCTGGGTCCAGCAGACACCACATGACCACTCGTATGTGATTTTCATACTTACGGTTATGTGACAACTAGCCTTTAATCCTGCTTCTCTTTATGAAATAGGAGCTGTAGTTTTTGACTGAAATTGAGAGAATTAGGAAGAGTAGCTAGTCACGTGACTGTCAAAAAGCAAATCGTATATGAGCGGTCACATGACTACTATTCAAACTGCATGAGCGGTGTGTGTGGGGGGCGCCAAACTGAATTCCTGCTCCGGGTGCCGGAAAACAGATCTGCCTCTGTGCTAAGCTTGCAGATATGGTCAGAAGGTTCTGTAAGACATTGCTCTATAGATCAGATATTCTTCCAGAAAAAAACCGCCTGGAAGCCTCCTTGTCAGATTTATGCTTAAGAACTAATTATATTTTACTTTAAATATTTCTAATAAAGAAAATAATCAATACAGTAATTATAATCCATAATATTCCAATATGTTATATTACTTGTGATACGTCTGATATAGTCTAGCTTTATTAAATCATGTTTTGTTTCTGTAAAGGAAATCGAGGCTGAGCCTGCAGATATTGTTAGAAAGTTCTGTACCATGTTATTCTATAGATAAAATGTACTCACAGAAACCAGGCGTCTGGAGGTCTCCTGCAACAGACTTATCCTTGAGAACTAAGAATTGTAATGTTTAATCTGAACATGCATGGAAACTTTGTTACTGTGAGCCAGAACTTTGGTTTAGATACTGCACTCTTCTGTAACAGAGTAGGTCCCTCTCTCATTCATAGGGGTCCTGTATACACAATTTATGTCTCATCTCCATCTCTGAACTGTAACTATTATTCAAATTACATTTTTCTCTCATTCTGATCACCTGTGAATATGGATGTTTTGCTTGGAATACAGATTTCCATGTCATTTCATTATATTGTCTGGGCGTGCGAGGAAACTCCATGCAGGAGAGAAATTTACATTTAAATATTTCATCCTTTTGCAAGAAGGCCGACCCACTCCTCATTCATAGAGGTTTCTGTAGAAGTGTTTTTATATCTTAGCCTTATCTATACCTTTTTTAATTGTAAGTTTATTCTAAATTAACCTCCATTTTATTCAATTACCTATGAAGACCTGGTTTGTCCAGAAGTCTGCACCGACTTCTGCTCTCAAGCTCATCCAGTGGCCAGTATCATTATGGTATGGCATCCAGCGGCCAGTATCGTTATGGTATGGCATCCAGCGGCCAGTATCATTATGGTATGGCATCCAGCGGCCAGTATCATTATGGTATGGCATCCAGCGGCCAGTATCATTATGGTATGGCATCCAGTGGCCAGTATCATTATGGTATGGCATCCAGTGGCCAGTATCATTATGGTATGGCATCCAGTGGCCAGTATCATTATGGTACGGCATCCAGTGGCCAGTATCATTATGGTACGGCATCCAGTGGCCAGTATCATTATGGTACGGCATCCAGTGGCCAGTATCATTATGGTACGGCATCCAGTGGCCAGTATCATTATGGTACGGCATCCAGTGGCCAGTATCATTATGGTATGGCATCCAGTAGCCAGTATCATTATTATACACACTATAAGCCTCCCAATTGGCATCAAGATAACAGAACAGTAGTGTTGCGCAGACGTGCTTGGATAAGGTGTCATCTGAGCATGCTCGGGTGCTAACAGATTATCTTTTGCGTGCTCTAATAATATGTTCACACCGCCGCGGCTCCACACAAACTGGCAAGCCCTGCATGTATTGCGGCGGTCTAACAGCCGTGAGACATGCAGCCACGGTGACGCAAACATTTTTCAAGCACGCCGAAGATACTCTTAGCACCCGAGAATACTCGGATAACGCCTTATCGGAGCACGTTAGCTTATCACTACAGAACAGATCTGAACAGTGCTCAGGATTCTCCTCACCTAGCACCCTGCCGAGAATAATAAATGCCTGTAGCCAATTTCCAAAAGTCCCTCCTACATTGCTCACCCTCCACCTCCCTATACTTTTTCCCTGCTCCCACATTTCAGTGACGAAACACTCAAGTGGCAGTAAAGTAGATATAGCTGCAGTTTTCCTTTTCCAAATATTTTTAACTTCCATTTTTTAAATGAGGCCCTAATGGTCCTTGAAAGCATACACACACGCTCCCAAGTCAGACTTTGTTGCAGACGGACAAGCCTATTTTTGGTAACAGTCTCTGCTGCCACTGGCCAAGTCCCAACACATGATTCTGCATCATCAACCCTAACAGACCATGCTGCTACAGGCCCCTCACACTGTGGTCCCAACTGCAACACCCGGTGGCCTAAAAGATGTACCCAGGTCACCGTACGTGAGGTGTGAAAGCGTGTAACTGGCATGTCTCACCGGAGGTCATCACCACAACCCACTAATCGTCCATCCTAACGGACTCTGGGCATTCTGAGGACCTGATGCAAAGTATCTTCTGGATTAACGACCTCTGATGAAGTCTGCAATAATGAAAAATAATAATAATAAAAAAGTAAACGCTGCGTTGCACCGAATGACCAGCAGGTGGCAACGAAGTCACAACATTAACTAGCCCCCTATTGTAGAAAACCTAAACACCATCAGGAGGTGCTGAGGCTTCATGAGAACGCGCCACCCCCAAACTTAAAAGGCTTTTCCACTATTCAGACAACTTCTCAATCACTGTTTCCCCTCAGTAAAATAATAACTATTCTACTCTGTGCCATTCCAGCAGTGTCAGCACTGGCTCTCCCGGGGTCCGCGATCCCTGCGGCCAATCAGAGGTGTCTTCACTCTCTCGTACTTTGGAGGAATTGACCGCTGCAGCTGCTCTCCCACTTCCTCCAGATGTCAATGATGTCTGTAGGAGAGGAAAGTGAAGCCAGCGCTGAATGTCACGCCAAAGATGGCTGCCCTCCTATTATATAAATCTCACTAGAACTCCACCACCAGCCTATCACATTCCTAGTTCCACATCCAACCTCCATATCAAACCCTGTAATAAACCCTTCATTACCTGGTCTTGTCAGGACCTCAATAAACCCAGCCTTTTTGAGGCCTAGTTCTGTACGGCCATTAATAATGCACTGGTGTAAATAATGTGTGTGAGGTAAATTGTGTGGAAAACCGGATTGTAATCAAGCAATGATTTCTTCAATTGGACTGCAATGTCCTGAACCCTACGACTTGTACCAGTCATGTGACTTATGCTGCCCCAGGACTACAGCCATATTGGCCAAAGCTGTGATATCACAGAGGCACATACCAGCATGTGGAAGCATGGCGACATAGCGATGACATCACAATGGCAGGTGTCGGAATGTGGATTCTATGACATAGCGATGACATCACAATGGCAGGTGCCGGAATGTGGAATCTATGACATAGCGATGACATCACAATGGCAGGTGCCGGAATGTGGAATCTATGACATAGCGATGACATCACAATGGCAGGCGCCTATATACACAGGAGCGCAGGTGAGAGGAGACACACGGGAGCTCACAAACCACAAGGAAGGCAAGAAGAATCGATTGGAGAATAGGGACAGGAGAAGCCAAGAAGAACAGAATAACCCGCTTCTTAGCCTTCACTGAGCCATGACATGACTGAGCGGATGGAAGCGGAGGAGGAGACCCAGGACCCCGTCACATCCACCTGACTGATGAGAAAGGTGAGAAATTATGTAGATTATGTAGCAGCATTACAACTATTCTTGTTACCCATAGCAACCAGTCAGAGCTCAGCTTTTATTAAAGGGGTATTCCCATCTCCAAAATCCTCTCCCAATATGTAGTAGGTGTAATAATAATAATATTAGATATCCATGCTTACAACCACCAGTTATCTAGTTGCTAGTGGTCGTAACCATGGATACCTAAGGTCCTGCAATGCCTGCACATGAGGAAAGAGACACAGCGAAGCAGAAAAACTATTCTACATTTCTAATTGAGGTTTTTCTAATATTATTATTACACCTACTACATATTGGGATAGGATCTTGGAGATGGGAATACCCTTTTAATCTCTGATTGCTATGGGTAACTAGGAGAGTTTGTTGCTCAGCTTTGATAAGGGATGACAGATTTTACTAGACTAAGTGGATATCATTGGTGCTACCAGTGCAGCTGCACAGGGGGCTAATAGGTTAGGGGGTCACTCACCTTCATTTTGTTGATTCTGTGTATTGCTGTAGCAGTGCTGTGCGCGTATATTGATGCTGTGGGGCAGGGGCGTACATAGAAATCATCGGGCCCATAGCAGAAGTTTGAGTTGAGGCCTCCCCCTTCAAAAGATATTTTTAAAAAAATTATATTTGTCAGTGTCACAACTTTCCAGCCTTTACATAGTAATTTTCCCCCTGCTGAAGTCCTAGATTCCCCTCTCATTGCCACCATAACGTATGATGCCAACAAAAGTGCCCCCCAAACACAGTATGATACCCCCCATGGTGAATTCCTCTACCTTAGCCTCCACATGTACAGTAGGGTCATCAAACTATGCCCCCCCTCAACTCCCAAGGCAAAGTAAGGTGACCACAACACAGCAATCCCCCAACTGTGACCCCCACACAGCCCTCCATGTAGAGTAATGGGCCTACATACAGTATAATGGCCCCACACTGTATAATAGTCTGCACTAGCCCTCCAAACAGTATGATGGACACCACATAGGTCAGAGTAATATTCAGCTCACCCTTGAAGGATTCCCAGTGGGTTCCATATAACGAAGCACAGGATCCAGACTCCGCCAGATGTAGAAGCAAGGTGCATCCAAATCCAGTACAAAAAAAGTCTTTATAAGAACGATTGAAACAATGGCATTGTTGTGACACACCATTTAGGTGTAGTTGGGGGTTTGGAAGGTGCACAAAATATGAGTCTAAGAACATGCAGAGTGTTTGAAACGCGTTCGGTGTTGCACATTTTCTACACCTTCCAAACCCCCAACTACAGCTAAATGGTGTCACAACAATCCATTTGTTTTTTTACTGGAGCTGGATATTCACTTCAATCCAAGCATGATGGACCCCACACAAACCTTAACACTGTATAATTGCTTGCATACTGTATAATGGCCCCACACAACCCTTCAAATATTATAATGGCCCCCCCACATAACCCTTCACATATTATAATGGCCCCACATAGTATAACACGCCACCATAATCCTCCATACAATAAAATACTCACTATAGTCCTCCACAGAGCATAATTCACTTCCCCATGGTCCTCCTCACAGAATAATACACTCCCAATGGTCCTCCACACAGTAATATGCACCCCCCCATAGGGTGAAACGCAAACCCCCGCCCATAGGGTAAAACGCAGCCCACAGTTTTCCAGTATTATGGGCACCACGTACTCACTGATTTTTTTTTAAGAAAAATACAATACTCACCGCTCCTTGTTCCCCCACTGCTTCAGTCTCTGCAGCGCATATACTCACCTCAGCAGCTACACTATCTGACACAGCATGGAGTGCGATGAAGTGTCGTCATCGTGCCCGCTGTGTCAGATGCAGAAGGGAGGGAGCATTAAATGCTGCCGTTCAGTCAATACCATGGCTAATCACTAACAGAGGCATTTAAGTGTCCTGGTAGCTACTTCACTCATGTACCTCTTCCCATCGCTCCATAGAAGTGATTGCCGAAGATTTACCATGGCAGTCAGGGGCCTTAAAGAAGGATTCAATCACTGCCATCTTAGTACTCCTATAAAGCTCGGCTTCACAAGAGAATGTCAATTAAAATACATGCATATACTGCAATAATACAAAATTACAAAATATAGTATAAGGGGTTAAATGATCACATAAGTCCACTAAGTTAACTTAAAAATAAAGTAAAAATTGAAAAAGTTTTGAAAAATATGAACGTTTAAATTATACTTCAACCGTTATGTTAAAATACCCCCCAAAACATAAAATGAAATGCTCTTCTTCACAAAAAACACAATCAAAAGCAATGACATTTAATGCAACCCAAAAAGGTATCAAAAACGGATCAATTCACTTGTATTGAGAGAGGCCGAACACATCCAGTCGGCACGTGATAGCGTGTATGCAAATTGCAATCTTGCGGCGCCAGTACTAGAGAAATTCTGTCCGCTCGCACACTGTGCACTTTAAGGAGCCACAAGTCTGACTGCAGATGGCGCCCCAAACCTGGGCAAACCTTTTAATATACCCCAAAATTGTATCAATAAAAGCTACGCAAAATCACGCCCTCACAAAGGTCCATCAACAGAAAAAAAAATGTAAAAGGTCTCAGAATATGGTGACCCAAACCAATTTCTTTAGTGTTGTTACATAGTTGTTTAACCACCGTGGGAGATAACCACAATACCAAACTCAAGGTGTTTTATCTCAATGACCTGGAGAATTATATTATAATCTAAAAACAAATCCTTAAAAGACAATAGTGGAATTGCTTTTATCTCATTATTTCATCCCAACACAGATTTTGTTTCTCTCCACATTTCAGACATATGATAAATATATAGTTGTATAGTTTGTTTTTATCTTAGTGGTGAAAACATTTTATTTTGTTTCATTTTGCAACAAAGAAAATAACTCGTTTCCCACTATTTTCTGTGGCCAAATATTTTCCTATTGGTAAAGCAAAATGCGGATTTAGTTTGTGTGAGTGAAGCTCATGTTTTTATTGACAAAAGTTTGGAGAACAAAGAAGATTTTGATTCTTTTTTAAAATCATTATTTGGGTATGTTATATGGTTATTAAAGGGGTAAATACTTGTTATGGTGCTAATATTATGGGTTCAATAATTTAACGTTTTATATGGCGAATTGATTAAATGCTACTTCCGCGTCTTAAATTTTTATACCTTTGAAATCGGATCGGGGCCCGTCTGCCCACCGGGACAGGGGATCGGGGCCCGTCTGCCCACCGGGACAGGTGATCGGGGCCCGTCTGCCCACCGGGACAGGTGATCGGGGCCCGTCTGCCCACCGGGACAGGTGATCGGGGCCCGTCTGCCCACCGGGACAGGTGATCGGGGCCCGTCTGCCCACCGGGACAGGTGATCGGGGCCCGTCTGCCCACCGGGACAGGTGATCGGGGCCCGTCTGCCCACCGGGACAGGTGATCGGGGCCCGTCTGCCCACCGGGACAGGTGATCGGGGCCCGTCTGCCCACCGGGACAGGTGATCGGGGCCCGTCTGCCCACCGGGACAGGTGATCGGGGCCCGTCTGCCCACCGGGACAGGTGATCGGGGCCCGTCTGCCCACCGGGACAGGTGATCGGGGCCCGTCTGCCCACCGGGACAGGTGATCGGGGCCCGTCTGCCCACCGGGACAGGTGATCGGGGCCCGTCTGCCCACCGGGACAGGTGATCGGGGCCCGTCTGCCCACCGGGACAGGTGATCGGGGCCCGTCTGCCCACCGGGACAGGTGATCGGGGCCCGTCTGCCCACCGGGACAGGTGATCGGGGCCCGTCTGCCCACCGGGACAGGTGATCGGGGCCCGTCTGCCCACCGGGACAGGTGATCGGGGCCCGTCTGCCCACCGGGACAGGTGATCGGGGCCCGTCTGCCCACCGGGACAGGTGATCGGGGCCCGTCTGCCCACCGGGACAGGTGATCGGGGCCCGTCTGCCCACCGGGACAGGTGATCGGGGCCCGTCTGCCCACCGGGACAGGTGATCGGGGCCCGTCTGCCCACCGGGACAGGTGATCGGGGCCCGTCTGCCCACCGGGACAGGTGATCGGGGCCCGTCTGCCCACCGGGACAGGTGATCGGGGCCCGTCTGCCCACCGGGACAGGTGATCGGGGCCCGTCTGCCCACCGGGACAGGTGATCGGGGCCCGTCTGCCCACCGGGACAGGTGATCGGGGCCCGTCTGCCCACCGGGACAGGTGATCGGGGCCCGTCTGCCCACCGGGACAGGTGATCGGGGCCCGTCTGCCCACCGGGACAGGTGATCGGGGCCCGTCTGCCCACCGGGACAGGTGATCGGGGCCCGTCTGCCCACCGGGACAGGTGATCGGGGCCCGTCTGCCCACCGGGACAGGTGATCGGGGCCCGTCTGCCCACCGGGACAGGTGATCGGGGCCCGTCTGCCCACCGGGACAGGTGATCGGGGCCCGTCTGCCCACCGGGACAGGTGATCGGGGCCCGTCTGCCCACCGGGACAGGTGATCGGGGCCCGTCTGCCCACCGGGACAGGTGATCGGGGCCCGTCTGCCCACCGGGACAGGTGATCGGGGCCCGTCTGCCCACCGGGACAGGTGATCGGGGCCCGTCTGCCCACCGGGACAGGTGATCGGGGCCCGTCTGCCCACCGGGACAGGTGATCGGGGCCCGTCTGCCCACCGGGACAGGTGATCGGGGCCCGTCTGCCCACCGGGACAGGTGATCGGGGCCCGTCTGCCCACCGGGACAGGTGATCGGGGCCCGTCTGCCCACCGGGACAGGTGATCGGGGCCCGTCTGCCCACCGGGACAGGTGATCGGGGCCCGTCTGCCCACCGGGACAGGTGATCGGGGCCCGTCTGCCCACCGGGACAGGTGATCGGGGCCCGTCTGCCCACCGGGACAGGTGATCGGGGCCCGTCTGCCCACCGGGACAGGTGATCGGGGCCCGTCTGCCCACCGGGACAGGTGATCGGGGCCCGTCTGCCCACCGGGACAGGTGATCGGGGCCCGTCTGCCCACCGGGACAGGTGATCGGGGCCCGTCTGCCCACCGGGACAGGTGATCGGGGCCCGTCTGCCCACCGGGACAGGTGATCGGGGCCCGTCTGCCCACCGGGACAGGTGATCGGGGCCCGTCTGCCCACCGGGACAGGTGATCGGGGCCCGTCTGCCCACCGGGACAGGTGATCGGGGCCCGTCTGCCCACCGGGACAGGTGATCGGGGCCCGTCTGCCCACCGGGACAGGTGATCGGGGCCCGTCTGCCCACCGGGACAGGTGATCGGGGCCCGTCTGCCCACCGGGACAGGTGATCGGGGCCCGTCTGCCCACCGGGACAGGTGATCGGGGCCCGTCTGCCCACCGGGACAGGTGATCGGGGCCCGTCTGCCCACCGGGACAGGTGATCGGGGCCCGTCTGCCCACCGGGACAGGTGATCGGGGCCCGTCTGCCCACCGGGACAGGTGATCGGGGCCCGTCTGCCCACCGGGACAGGTGATCGGGGCCCGTCTGCCCACCGGGACAGGTGATCGGGGCCCGTCTGCCCACCGGGACAGGTGATCGGGGCCCGTCTGCCCACCGGGACAGGTGATCGGGGCCCGTCTGCCCACCGGGACAGGTGATCGGGGCCCGTCTGCCCACCGGGACAGGTGATCGGGGCCCGTCTGCCCACCGGGACAGGTGATCGGGGCCCGTCTGCCCACCGGGACAGGTGATCGGGGCCCGTCTGCCCACCGGGACAGGTGATCGGGGCCCGTCTGCCCACCGGGACAGGTGATCGGGGCCCGTCTGCCCACCGGGACAGGTGATCGGGGCCCGTCTGCCCACCGGGACAGGTGATCGGGGCCCGTCTGCCCACCGGGACAGGTGATCGGGGCCCGTCTGCCCACCGGGACAGGTGATCGGGGCCCGTCTGCCCACCGGGACAGGTGATCGGGGCCCGTCTGCCCACCGGGACAGGTGATCGGGGCCCGTCTGCCCACCGGGACAGGTGATCGGGGCCCGTCTGCCCACCGGGACAGGTGATCGGGGCCCGTCTGCCCACCGGGACAGGTGATCGGGGCCCGTCTGCCCACCGGGACAGGTGATCGGGGCCCGTCTGCCCACCGGGACAGGTGATCGGGGCCCGTCTGCCCACCGGGACAGGTGATCGGGGCCCGTCTGCCCACCGGGACAGGTGATCGGGGCCCGTCTGCCCACCGGGACAGGTGATCGGGGCCCGTCTGCCCACCGGGACAGGTGATCGGGGCCCGTCTGCCCACCGGGACAGGTGATCGGGGCCCGTCTGCCCACCGGGACAGGTGATCGGGGCCCGTCTGCCCACCGGGACAGGTGATCGGGGCCCGTCTGCCCACCGGGACAGGTGATCGGGGCCCGTCTGCCCACCGGGACAGGTGATCGGGGCCCGTCTGCCCACCGGGACAGGTGATCGGGGCCCGTCTGCCCACCGGGACAGGTGATCGGGGCCCGTCTGCCCACCGGGACAGGTGATCGGGGCCCGTCTGCCCACCGGGACAGGTGATCGGGGCCCGTCTGCCCACCGGGACAGGTGATCGGGGCCCGTCTGCCCACCGGGACAGGTGATCGGGGCCCGTCTGCCCACCGGGACAGGTGATCGGGGCCCGTCTGCCCACCGGGACAGGTGATCGGGGCCCGTCTGCCCACCGGGACAGGTGATCGGGGCCCGTCTGCCCACCGGGACAGGTGATCGGGGCCCGTCTGCCCACCGGGACAGGTGATCGGGGCCCGTCTGCCCACCGGGACAGGTGATCGGGGCCCGTCTGCCCACCGGGACAGGTGATCGGGGCCCGTCTGCCCACCGGGACAGGTGATCGGGGCCCGTCTGCCCACCGGGACAGGTGATCGGGGCCCGTCTGCCCACCGGGACAGGTGATCGGGGCCCGTCTGCCCACCGGGACAGGTGATCGGGGCCCGTCTGCCCACCGGGACAGGTGATCGGGGCCCGTCTGCCCACCGGGACAGGTGATCGGGGCCCGTCTGCCCACCGGGACAGGTGATCGGGGCCCGTCTGCCCACCGGGACAGGTGATCGGGGCCCGTCTGCCCACCGGGACAGGTGATCGGGGCCCGTCTGCCCACCGGGACAGGTGATCGGGGCCCGTCTGCCCACCGGGACAGGTGATCGGGGCCCGTCTGCCCACCGGGACAGGTGATCGGGGCCCGTCTGCCCACCGGGACAGGTGATCGGGGCCCGTCTGCCCACCGGGACAGGTGATCGGGGCCCGTCTGCCCACCGGGACAGGTGATCGGGGCCCGTCTGCCCACCGGGACAGGTGATCGGGGCCCGTCTGCCCACCGGGACAGGTGATCGGGGCCCGTCTGCCCACCGGGACAGGTGATCGGGGCCCGTCTGCCCACCGGGACAGGTGATCGGGGCCCGTCTGCCCACCGGGACAGGTGATCGGGGCCCGTCTGCCCACCGGGACAGGTGATCGGGGCCCGTCTGCCCACCGGGACAGGTGATCGGGGCCCGTCTGCCCACCGGGACAGGTGATCGGGGCCCGTCTGCCCACCGGGACAGGTGATCGGGGCCCGTCTGCCCACCGGGACAGGTGATCGGGGCCCGTCTGCCCACCGGGACAGGTGATCGGGGCCCGTCTGCCCACCGGGACAGGTGATCGGGGCCCGTCTGCCCACCGGGACAGGTGATCGGGGCCCGTCTGCCCACCGGGACAGGTGATCGGGGCCCGTCTGCCCACCGGGACAGGTGATCGGGGCCCGTCTGCCCACCGGGACAGGTGATCGGGGCCCGTCTGCCCACCGGGACAGGTGATCGGGGCCCGTCTGCCCACCGGGACAGGTGATCGGGGCCCGTCTGCCCACCGGGACAGGTGATCGGGGCCCGTCTGCCCACCGGGACAGGTGATCGGGGCCCGTCTGCCCACCGGGACAGGTGATCGGGGCCCGTCTGCCCACCGGGACAGGTGATCGGGGCCCGTCTGCCCACCGGGACAGGTGATCGGGGCCCGTCTGCCCACCGGGACAGGTGATCGGGGCCCGTCTGCCCACCGGGACAGGTGATCGGGGCCCGTCTGCCCACCGGGACAGGTGATCGGGGCCCGTCTGCCCACCGGGACAGGTGATCGGGGCCCGTCTGCCCACCGGGACAGGTGATCGGGGCCCGTCTGCCCACCGGGACAGGTGATCGGGGCCCGTCTGCCCACCGGGACAGGTGATCGGGGCCCGTCTGCCCACCGGGACAGGTGATCGGGGCCCGTCTGCCCACCGGGACAGGTGATCGGGGCCCGTCTGCCCACCGGGACAGGTGATCGGGGCCCGTCTGCCCACCGGGACAGGTGATCGGGGCCCGTCTGCCCACCGGGACAGGTGATCGGGGCCCGTCTGCCCACCGGGACAGGTGATCGGGGCCCGTCTGCCCACCGGGACAGGTGATCGGGGCCCGTCTGCCCACCGGGACAGGTGATCGGGGCCCGTCTGCCCACCGGGACAGGTGATCGGGGCCCGTCTGCCCACCGGGACAGGTGATCGGGGCCCGTCTGCCCACCGGGACAGGTGATCGGGGCCCGTCTGCCCACCGGGACAGGTGATCGGGGCCCGTCTGCCCACCGGGACAGGTGATCGGGGCCCGTCTGCCCACCGGGACAGGTGATCGGGGCCCGTCTGCCCACCGGGACAGGTGATCGGGGCCCGTCTGCCCACCGGGACAGGTGATCGGGGCCCGTCTGCCCACCGGGACAGGTGATCGGGGCCCGTCTGCCCACCGGGACAGGTGATCGGGGCCCGTCTGCCCACCGGGACAGGTGATCGGGGCCCGTCTGCCCACCGGGACAGGTGATCGGGGCCCGTCTGCCCACCGGGACAGGTGATCGGGGCCCGTCTGCCCACCGGGACAGGTGATCGGGGCCCGTCTGCCCACCGGGACAGGTGATCGGGGCCCGTCTGCCCACCGGGACAGGTGATCGGGGCCCGTCTGCCCACCGGGACAGGTGATCGGGGCCCGTCTGCCCACCGGGACAGGTGATCGGGGCCCGTCTGCCCACCGGGACAGGTGATCGGGGCCCGTCTGCCCACCGGGACAGGTGATCGGGGCCCGTCTGCCCACCGGGACAGGTGATCGGGGCCCGTCTGCCCACCGGGACAGGTGATCGGGGCCCGTCTGCCCACCGGGACAGGTGATCGGGGCCCGTCTGCCCACCGGGACAGGTGATCGGGGCCCGTCTGCCCACCGGGACAGGTGATCGGGGCCCGTCTGCCCACCGGGACAGGTGATCGGGGCCCGTCTGCCCACCGGGACAGGTGATCGGGGCCCGTCTGCCCACCGGGACAGGTGATCGGGGCCCGTCTGCCCACCGGGACAGGTGATCGGGGCCCGTCTGCCCACCGGGACAGGTGATCGGGGCCCGTCTGCCCACCGGGACAGGTGATCGGGGCCCGTCTGCCCACCGGGACAGGTGATCGGGGCCCGTCTGCCCACCGGGACAGGTGATCGGGGCCCGTCTGCCCACCGGGACAGGTGATCGGGGCCCGTCTGCCCACCGGGACAGGTGATCGGGGCCCGTCTGCCCACCGGGACAGGTGATCGGGGCCCGTCTGCCCACCGGGACAGGTGATCGGGGCCCGTCTGCCCACCGGGACAGGTGATCGGGGCCCGTCTGCCCACCGGGACAGGTGATCGGGGCCCGTCTGCCCACCGGGACAGGTGATCGGGGCCCGTCTGCCCACCGGGACAGGTGATCGGGGCCCGTCTGCCCACCGGGACAGGTGATCGGGGCCCGTCTGCCCACCGGGACAGGTGATCGGGGCCCGTCTGCCCACCGGGACAGGTGATCGGGGCCCGTCTGCCCACCGGGACAGGTGATCGGGGCCCGTCTGCCCACCGGGACAGGTGATCGGGGCCCGTCTGCCCACCGGGACAGGTGATCGGGGCCCGTCTGCCCACCGGGACAGGTGATCGGGGCCCGTCTACATGGTGGGCGCTTCTAGAACTACCCCTCGTGGGCGCTTCTAGAACTACCCCTCGTGGGCGCTTCTAGAAGTACTCTTAGTGTGCAGTTCTAGAACTACTCCCGGTGCCGATGGTAGCTTCTAGAACTACCCCCGGTGGGCGCTTCTAGAACTACCCCCGGTGGGCGCTTCTAGAACTACCCCCGGTGGGCGCTTCTAGAACTACCCCCGGTGGGCGCTTCTAGAAGTACTCTTAGTGTGCAGTTCTAGAACTACACCTGGTGTCTGTGGGTGGTTCTAGAGCTACATCTGGTGGGCGGTTATAGAACTACCCCTGGTGCCGTGAGCAGTTCTAGAACTACCCCTGGTGCCGGTGGGTACTTCTGGAACTACCCCTGGTGGGTGGTTCTGAAACTACCCCTGGTGCCGTGAGTGGTTCTAGAACTTCAACTAATGTGCAGTTCTAATAATGCTCCTGGTAGGTGGTTCTAGAAGTACTCTAGTGAGCAGTTCTAGAAATACCCCTGGTGCCGGTGGGCTCTTCTAGAACTATCCCTCGTGGGCGCTTCTAGAACTACACATAGTGCCGGTGAGCGGTTCTGAAGCTACCTCTGGTGGGCGCTTCTAGAACTACCCCTGGTGGGCGCTTTTAGAAGTACTCTTAGTGTGCAGTTCTAGACCTACTCCTGGTGGGCGGTTATAGAACTACACCTGGTGCCGTGAGCTGTTCTAGAACTTCTTTTAGTGTGCGGTTCTAATACTGCTCCTGGTGGGCGCTTTTAGAACTTCCCCTGGTGGGCGGTTCTAGAAGTACTCCTAGTATGCAGTTCTAGAACTACCCCTGGTGGGCGGTTCTAGATCTACACCTGGTGCCGGTGGACGGTTCTAGAACCACTCCTAGTGTGCAGCTCTAGAACTGCCCCTGGGAGCGCTTCTAGAACTACCCCTCACGGGCGCTTCTAGAAGTACTCCTAGTGTGCAGTTCTAGAACTACCCGCAGTGCCGTGAGCAGTTCTAGAACTTCTAGTGTGCAGTTCTAATACTGCTCCTGGTGGGCGCTTTTAGAACTACCCCCGGTGCCGTCGGGCGCTTCTAGAACTACCCCTCGTGGGCGCTTCTAGAACTACCCCTAGTGCCGGTGAGTGGTTCTGAAACTACCCCCGCTGGGCGCTTCTAGAAGTACTCTTAGTGTGCAGTTCTAGAACTACTCCCGGTGCCGATGAGCGCTTCTAGAGCTACCCCCGGTGGGCGCTTCTAGAAGTACTCCTAGTGTCCCGTTCTAGAACTACCCCTGGTGCCGTGAGCAGTTCTAATACTGCTCCTGGTGAGCGGTTTTAGACCTACCCTTGGTGGGCGGTTCTAGAAGTACTCCTAGTGTGCAGTACTAGAACTACCCCTGGTGCCGGTGTGCGCTTCTAGAACTACCCCTGGTGCCATGATCGGTTGTAGAACTTCTTCTAGATTGCGGTTCTAATACTGCTCCTGGTGGGCGCTTCTAATACTATCACTGGTGGGCAGTTCTAGTACTACTCATTGTGCTGGTGGGCACTTCTAGAACTACCCCTGGTGGGTGGTTCTGAAACTACTGGTGCCGATGGACTCTTCTAGAAATACCCCTGGTGGGCAGTCATAGAACTACCTCTGGTGCTGGTGGGCGCTTCTAGAACTACCCCTGGTGGGCGCTTCTAGAACTAACCGCAGTGTAGTGTGCGGTTCTAATACTGTTCCAGGTGGGCGCTTCTAGAGCTACCCCTGGCGGGCGCTTCTAGAACTACCCGCAGTGTAGTGTGTGGTTCTAATACTGTTCCAGGTGGGCGCTTCTAGAACTACATCTCTTGGGCGCTTCTAGAAGTACTCTTAGTGTGCGGTTCTAGAACTACCCCTGATACAGGTGGGCGGTTCTAGAACTACTGCTAATATGCAGTTCTAGAACTACCCCTGGTGGGCGCTTCTAGAACTACCCGCAGTGTAGTGTGCGGTTCTAATACTGTTCCAGGTGGGCGCTTCTAGAACTACATCTTGTGGGTGCTTCTATAGGTACTCAGTGTGCGGTTCTAGAACTACCCCTGGTGCAGGTGGGCGGTTCTAGTACTACCTCTAGTGTGCAGTTCTCGAACTACTGCTAACATGCAGTTCTAGAACTACCCCTGGTGCCCGTGGGGGGTTCTAGAGCTACCCCTGGTGGGCGGTTCTAGAAGTACTCCTAGTATGCAGTTCTAGAACTACCCCTGGTGCCGTTGGGTGGTTCTGAAACTACCCCTGGTGCCGTTGGGTGGTTCTAGAACTTCAACTAGTGAGCAGTTCTAGAAATACCCCTGGTGCCGGTGGGCTCTTCTAGAAATACCCCTGGTGCCGGTGGGCTCTTCTAGAAATACCCCTGGTGCCGGTGGGCTCTTCTAGAACTACTCCCTCGTGGGCGCTTCTAGAACTACTCCCTCGTGGGCGCTTCTAGAACTACTCCCTCGTGGGCGCTTCTAGAACTACACCTAGTGCCGGTGAGCGGTTCTGAAGCTACCTCTGGTGGGCGCTTCTAGAACTACCCCTGGTGGGCGCTTTTAGAACTACCCCTGGTGGGCACTTTTAGACCTACTCCCGGTGCCGTGAGCGGTACTAGAACTACTCCTGGTGAGCAGTTCTAGAACTACACCTGGTGTCTGGGCAGTTCTAGAGCTACATCTGGTGGGCGGTTATAGAACTACCCCTGGTGCCGTGAGCAGTTCTAGAACTTCTTTTAGTGTGCGGTTCTAATACTGCTCCTGGTGGGTGCTTTTAGAACTTCCCCTGGTGGGCGGTTCTAGAAGTACTCCTAGTATGCAGTTCTAGATCTACACCTGCTGCCGGTGGACGGTTCTAGAACCACTCCTAGTGTGCAGCTCTAGAACTACCCCTGGGGGTGCTTCTAGAACTACCCCTCGTGGGTGCTTCTAGAACTACATCTAGTGCCGGTGAGCGGTTCTGAAACTACCCCTGGTGGGCGCTTCTAGAAGTACTCTTAGTGTGCAGTTCTAGAACTACTCCCGGTGCCGATGGAAGCTTCTAGAACTACCCCCCAATGGGCGCTTCTAGAACTACCCCCGGTGGGCGCTTCTAGAACTACCCCCGGTGGGCGCTTCTAGAACTACCCCCGGTGGGCGCTTCTAGAACTACCCCCGGTGGGCGCTTCTAGAAGTACTCTTAGTGTGCAGTTCTAGAACTACACCTGGTGTCTGTGGGTGGTTCTAGAGCTACATCTGGTGGGCGGTTATAGAACTACCCCTGGTGCCGTGAGCAGTTCTAGAACTACCCCTGGTGCCGGTGGGTACTTCTGGAACTACCCCTGGTGGGTGGTTCTGAAACTACCCCTGGTGCCGTGAGTGGTTCTAGAACTTCTACTAGTGTGCAGTTCTAATAATGCTCCTGGTAGGTGGTTCTAGAAGTACTCTAGTGAGCAGTTCTAGAAATACCCCTGGTGCCGGTGGGCTCTTCTAGAACTATCCCTCGTGGGCGCTTCTAGAACTATCCCTCGTGGGCGCTTCTAGAACTACACATAGTGCCGGTGAGCGGTTCTGAAGCTACCTCTGGTGGGCGCTTCTAGAACTACCCCTGGTGGGCGCTTTTAGAAGTACTCTTAGTGTGCAGTTCTAGACCTACTCCTGGTGGGCGGTTATAGAACTACACCTGGTGCCGTGAGCTGTTCTAGAACTTCTTTTAGTGTGCGGTTCTAATACTGCTCCTGGTGGGTGCTTTTAGAACTTCCCCTGGTGGGCGGTTCTAGAAGTACTCCTAGTATGCAGTTCTAGATCTACACCTGCTGCCGGTGGACGGTTCTAGAACCACTCCTAGTGTGCAGCTCTAGAACTACCCCTGGGGGTGCTTCTAGAACTACCCCTCGTGGGTGCTTCTAGAACTACATCTAGTGCCGGTGAGTGGTTCTGAAACTACCCCCGGTGGGCGCTTCTAGAAGTACTCTTAGTGTGCAGTTCTAGAACTACTCCCGGTGCCGATGGAAGCTTCTAGAACTACCCCCCAATGGGCGCTTCTAGAACTACCCCCGGTGGGCGCTTCTAGAACTACCCCCGGTGGGCGCTTCTAGAACTACCCCTGGTGGGCGCTTTTAGAAGTACTCTTAGTGTGCAGTTCTAGAACTACACCTGGTGTCTGTGGGTGGTTCTAGAGCTACATCTGGTGGGCGGTTATAGAACTACCCCTGGTGCCGTGAGCAGTTCTAGAACTACCCCTGGTGCCGGTGGGTACTTCTGGAACTACCCCTGGTGGGTGGTTCTGAAACTACCCCTGGTGCCGTGAGTGGTTCTAGAACTTCAACTAGTGTGCAGCTCTAATAATGCTCCTGGTAGGTGGTTCTAGAAGTACTCTAGTGAGCAGTTCTAGAAATACCCCTGGTGCCGGTGGGCTCTTCTAGAACTATCCCTCGTGGGCGCTTCTAGAACTACACCTAGTGCCGGTGAGCGGTTCTGAAGCTACCTCTGGTGGGCGCTTCTAGAACTACCCCTGGTGGGCGCTTTTAGAAGTACTCTTAGTGTGCAGTTCTAGACCTACTCCTGGTGGGCGGTTATAGAACTACACCTGGTGCCGTGAGCAGTTCTAGAACTACCCCTGGTGCCGGTGGGCGGTTCTAGATCTACACCTGGTGCCGGTGGGCGGTTCTAGAACCACTCCTAGTGTGCAGCTCTAGAACTGCCCCTGGGAGCGCTTCTAGAACTACCCCTCACGGGCGCTTCTAGAAGTACTCCTAGTGTGCAGTTCTAGAACTACCCGCAGTGCCGTGAGCAGTTCTAGAACTTCTAGTGTGCAGTTCTAATACTGCTCCTGGTGGGCGCTTTTAGAACTACCCCCGGTGCCGTTGGGCGCTTCTAGAACTACCCCTAGTGCCGGTGAGTGGTTCTGAAACTACCCCCGCTGGGCGCTTCTAGAAGTACTCTTAGTGTGCAGTTCTAGAACTACCCCCGGTGCCGATGAGCGCTTTTAGACCTACCCTTGGTGGGCGGTTCTAGAAGTACTCCTAGTGTGCAGTACTAGAACTACCCCTGGTGCCGGTGTGCGCTTCTAGAACTACCCCTGGTGCCATGATCGGTTGTAGAACTTCTAGATTGCGGTTCTAATACTGCTCCTGGTGGGCGCTTCTAATACTATCACTGGTGGGCAGTTCTAGTACTACTCATTGTGCTGGTGGGCACTTCTAGAACTACCCCTGGTGGGTGGTTCTGAAACTACTGGTGCCGATGGACTCTTCTAGAAATACCCCTGGTGGGCAGTCATAGAACTACCTCTGGTGCTGGTGGGCGCTTCTAGAACTAACCGCAGTGTAGTGTGCGGTTCTAATACTGTTCCAGGTGGGCGCTTCTAGAGCTACCCCTGGCGGGCGCTTCTAGAACTACCCGCAGTGTAGTGTGTGGTTCTAATACTGTTCCAGGTGGGCGCTTCTAGAACTACATCTCTTGGGCGCTTCTAGAAGTACTCTTAGTGTGCGGTTCTAGAACTACCCCTGATACAGGTGGGCGGTTCTAGAACTACTGCTAATATGCAGTTCTAGAACTACCCCTGGTGGGCGCTTCTAGAACTACCCGCAGTGTAGTGTGCGGTTCTAATACTGTTCCAGGTGGGCGCTTCTAGAACTACATCTTGTGGGTGCTTCTATAGGTACTCAGTGTGCGGTTCTAGAACTACCCCTGGTGCAGGTGGGCGGTTCTAGTACTACCTCTAGTGTGCAGTTCTCGAACTACTGCTAACATGCAGTTCTAGAACTACCCCTGGTGCCCGTGGGGGGTTCTAGAGCTACCCCTGGTGGGCGCTTTTAGAACTTCCCCTGGTGGGCGGTTCTAGAAGTACTCCTAGTATGCAGTTCTAGAAATACCCCTGGTGCCGGTGGGCTCTTCTAGAACTACTCCCTCGTGGGCGCTTCGAGAACTACACCTAGTGCCGGTGAGCGGTTCTGAAGCTACCTCTGGTGGGCGCTTCTAGAACTACCCCTGGTGGGCGCTTTTAGAACTACCCCTGGTGGGCAGTTCTAGACCTACTCCCGGTGCCGTGAGCGGTACTAGAACTACTCCTGGTGGGCAGTTCTAGAGCTACATCTGGTGGGCGATTATAGAACTACCCCTGGTGCCATGAGCAGTTCTAGAACTTCTTTTAGTGTGCGGTTCTAATACTGCTCCTGGTGGGTGCTTTTAGAACTTCCCCTGGTGGGCGGTTCTAGAAGTACTCCTAGTATGCAGTTCTAGATCTACACCTGCTGCCGGTGGACGGTTCTAGAACCACTCCTAGTGTGCAGCTCTAAAACTACCCCTGGGGGTGCTTCTAGAACTACCCCTCGTGGGTGCTTCTAGAACTACATCTGGTGCCGGTGAGCGGTTCTGAAACTACCCCCGGTGGGCGCTTCTAGAAGTACTCTTAGTGTGCAGTTCTAGAACTACTCCCGGTGCCGATGGACGGTTCTAGAACTACCCCCGGTGCCGATGGGCACTTCTAGAGCTACCCCTGGTGCCGTGAGCGGTTCTAGCACTTCTAGTGTGCGGTTCTAATACTGCTCCTGGTGAGCTCTTTTAGACCTACCCTTGGTGGGCGGTTCTAGAAGTACTCCTAGTGTGCAGTACTAGAACTACCCCTGGTGCCGGTGTGCGCTTCTAGAACTACCCCTGGTGCCAAGATCGGTTGTAGAACTTCTTCTAGATTGCGCTTCTAATACTATCACTGGTGGGCAGTTCTAGTACTACTCATTGTGCTGGTGGGCGCTTCTAGAACTACCCGTAGTGTGTGGTTCCAATACTGTTCCAGGTGGGCGCTTCTAGAACTACATCTTGTGGGTGCTTCTATAAGTACTCAGTGTGCGGTTCTAGAACTACCCCTGGTGCAGGTGGGCGGTTCTAGTACTACCTCTAGTGTGCAGTTCTCGAACTACTGCTAACATGCAGTTCTAGAACTACCCCTGGTGCCCGTGGGGAGTTCTAGAGCTACCCCTGGTGGGCGCTACTAGAACTACACCTGGTGGGTGCTTCTAGAAGTACTCCGTGTGCAGTTCTAGAACTACCCCGGTGCAGTGAGCGGTACTAGAACTAGTCCTGGTGGGCAGTTCTAGAACTTCTTTTAGTGTGCGGTTCTAATACTGCTCCTGGTGGGCGCTTTTAGAACTTCCCCTGGTGGGCGGTTCTAGAAGTACTCCTAGTATGCAGTTCTAGAACTACCCCTGGTGCCGGAGGGTGCTTCTGGAACTACCCCTGGTGGGTGGTTCTGAAACTACCCCTGGTGCTGTGAGTGGTTCTAGAACTTCTACTAGTGTGCAGTTCTAATAATGCTCCTGGTAGGTGGTTCTAGAAGTACTCTAGTGAGCAGTTCTAGAAATATCCCTGGTGCTGGTGGGCTCTTCTAGAACTACTCCTAGTGTGCAGTTCTAGAACTTCCCCCTAGGGGGTGCTTCTAGAACTACACCTAGTGCCGGTGAGCGGTTCTGAAGCTACCTCCGGTGGGCGCTTCTAGAACTACCCCTGGTGGGCGCTTTTAGAAGTACTCTTAGTGTGCAGTTCTAGAACTACACCTGGTGTCTGTGGGCGGTTCTAGAGCTACATCTGGTGGGCGGTTATAGAACTACCCCTGGTGCCGTGAGCAGTTCTAGAACTTTTTAGTGTGCGGTTCTAATACTGCTCCTGGTGGGCGCTTTTAGAACTTCCCCTGGTGGGCGGTTCTAGAAGTACTCCTAGTATGCAGTTCTAGAACTACCCCTGGTGCCGGTGGGCGGTTCTAGATCTACACCTGGTGTCGGTGAACGGTTCTAGAACTACCCCCTGGTGGGTGGTTCTGAAACTACCCCTGGTGCTGTGAGTGGTTCTAGAACTTCTACTAGTGTGCAGTTCTAATAATGCTCCTGGTAGGTGGTTCTAGAAGTACTCTAGTGAGCAGTTCTAGAAATACCCCTGGTGCCGGTGGGCTCTTCTAGAACCACTCATAGTGTGCAGCTCTAGAACTACCCCCGGTGGGCGCTTCTAGAACTACCCCTCACGGGCGCTTCTAGAAGTACTCCTAGTGTGCAGTTCTAGAACTACCCGCAGTGCCGTGAGCAGTTCTAGAACTTCTAGTGTGCAGTTCTAATACTGCTCCTGGTGGGCACTTTTAGAACTACCGCCGGTGCCGATGGGCGCTTCTAGAACTACCCCTGGTGGGCGCTTTTAGACCTACCCTTGGTGGGCGGTTCTAGAAGTACTCCTAGTGTGCAGTACTAGAACTACCCCTGGTGCCATGATCGGTTGTAGAACTTCTTCTAGATTGCGGTTCTAATACTGCTCCTGGTGGGCGCTTCTAATACTATCACTGGTGGGCAGTTCTAGTACTACCCATTGTGCTGGTGGGCAGTTCTAGTACTACCCATTGTACTGGTGGGCAGTTCTAGTACTACCCATTGTACTGGTGGGCAGTTCAAGAACTACCCCTGGTGGGTGGTTCTGAAACTACTGGTGCCGATGGGCGCTTCTAGAACTACCCCTGGTGGCCAGTCATAGAACTACCCCTGGTGGCCAGTCATAGAACTACCCGCAGTGTAGTGTACGGTTCTAATACTGTTCCAGGTGGGCGCTTCTAGAAGTACTCTTAGTGTTCCGTTCTAGAACTACCCCCAGTGCCGTGAGCGGTTCTAGAACTTCTAGTGTGCGGTTCTAATACTGCTCCTAGTGGGCGCTTTTAGACCTACCCTTGGTGGGCGGTTCTAGAAGTGCTCCTAGTGTGCAGTACTAGAAGTACCCCTGGTGTCGGTGTGCGTTTCTAGAACTACCCCTGGTGCCATGATCGGTTCTAGAAATTCTTCTAGATTGCGGCTCTAATACTACCCATTGTGCTGGTGGGCAGTTCTAGAACCACCCCTGGCGGGCAGTTCTAGAACTACACCTGGTGCCATGAGCGGTTCTAATACTGCTTCTGGTGGGCGCTTTTAGCACTAACCCTGGTGGGCGGTTCTAGAAGTACTCCTAGTATGCAGTTCTAGAACTACCCCTGGTGCCGGTGGGCGCTTCTAGAACTATCCCTGGTGCCAGAGTGCACTTCTAGAACTACCCCTGGAGGGCGGTTCTAATACTGCTCCTGGTGGGCGATTATAAAACTACCCGCAGTGTAGTGTGCGTTTCTAATACTGTTCCATGTGGGCGCTTCTGGAACTACATCTTGTGGGCACTTCTAGAAGTACTCTTAGTGTGCAGTTCTCGAACTACTGCTAATATGCAGTGCTAGAACTACCCCTGGTGGGGGGTGCTAGAGCTACCCCTGGTGGGGGGTGCTAGAACTACCCCTGGTGGGGGGTGCTAGAACTACCCCTGGTGGGGGGTGCTAGAACTACCCCTGGTGGGGGGTGCTAGAACTACCCCTGGTGGGGGCTGCTAGAACTACCCCTGGTGGGCGCTGCTAGAACTACCCCTGGTGGGCGCTGCTAGAACTACCCCTGGTGGGCGCTGCTAGAACTACCCCTGGTGGGCGCTGCTAGAACTACCCCTGGTGGGCGCTGCTAGAACTACCCCTGGTGGGCGCTGCTAGAACTACCCCTGGTGGGCGCTGCTAGAACTACCCCTGGTGGGCGCTGCTAGAACTACCCCTGGTGGGCGCTGCTAGAACTACCCCTGGTGGGCGCTACTAGAACTACCCCTGGTGGGCGCTACTAGAACTACCCCTGGTGGGCGCTACTAGAACTACCCCTGGTGGGCGCTACTAGAACTACCCCTGGTGGGCGCTACTAGAACTACCCCTGGTGGGCGCTACTAGAACTACCCCTGGTGGGCGCTACTAGAACTACCCCTGGTGGGCGCTACTAGAACTACCCCTGGTGGGCGCTACTAGAACTACCCCTGGTGGGCGCTACTAGAACTACCCCTGGTGGGCGCTACTAGAACTACCCCTGGTGGGCGCTACTAGAACTACCCCTGGTGGGCGCTACTAGAACTACATCTTGTGGGCGGTTCTATAATTGCCCCCGGTGCAGGTGGGCGATTCTAGAACTACCTCTAATGTGCAGTTCTAGAACTACTGCTAATATGCAGTTCTAGAACTACCCCTTGTGCCTGTGGGGGTTCTAGAACTACCCATAGAGAGCGCTTCTAGAACTACCCCTGGTGTCTGTGGGCGGTTCTAGAGCTACACCTGGTGGGCGGTTATAGAACTACCCCTGTTGCCGTGAGCAGTTCTAGAACTTTTTAGTGTGCGGTTCTAATACTGCTCCTGGTGGGCGCTTTTAAATCTACACCTGGTGCCGGTGGACGGTTCTAGAACTACCCCTGGTGGGTGGTTCTGAAACTACCCCTGGTGCTGTGAGTGGTTCTAGAACTTCTACTAGTGTGCAGTTCTAATAATGCTCCTGGTAGGTGGTTCTAGAAGTACTCTAGTGAGCAGTTCTAGAAATACCCCTGGTGCCGGTGAGCTCTTCTAAAACTACTCCTAGTGTGCAGCTCTAGAACTACCCCTGGGGGTGCTTCTAGAACTACACCTAGTGCCGGTGAGCGGTTCTGAAACTACCCCTGATGGGCGCTTCTAGAGGTACTCTTAGTGTGCAGTTCTAGACCTACTCCCGGTGCCGATGGACGGTTCTAGAACTACCCCCGGGTTGCCATCGGGCGCTTCTAGAGCTACACCCGGTGTGCAGTTCTAGAACTACCCGCAGTGCTGTGAGCAGTTCTAGAACTTCTAGTGTGCGGTTCTAATACTGCTCCTGGTGGGCGTTTATAGAACAACCCCCGGTGCCGATGGGCGTTTGTAAAACTACTCCCGGTGCCGTGAGCGGTTCTAGAACTTCTAGTGTGCGGTTCTAATACTGCTCCTGGTGGGTGCTTCCAGAACCACCCCCTGGTGCCGTGAGTAGTTCCAAAACTACCCCTGGTGGGCAGTTCCAAAACTACCCCTGGTGGGCAGTTCCAAAACTACCCTCGTTGCTGGTGTACGGTTCTAGAAATACTCCTGGTGCCGGTGGGCACTTCTAGAAGTACCCCTCGTGGGCACTTCTAGAACTACCCCTCGTGGGCACTTCTAGAACTACCCCTCGTGGGCACTTCTAGAACTACCCCTCGTGGGCACTTCTAGAAGTACCCCTCGTGGGCACTTCTAGAAGTACTCCTAGTGTCCAGTTCTAGAACTACCCCTGATGCCGATGTGATCTTCTATAACTACCCTTGGAGGGCGGTTCTAGAACTACCCCTGGTGCCATGATCGGTTCTAGAACTTTCTTCTAGTGTGTGGTTCTAATACTGCTCCTGGTGGGCGCTTCTAGAACTACTCCTGGTAGTATACATCTATTCTATATTTTTCGATTTTAACTATTGTATGTACATTGGTGTGAGTGCCTGTCTCTAGGGTGTCTTACTTAACCGTGTATTTATTATACGTTTTTTAATTTCCTATTTATGCATAATTTGACAATTTTGTTCGGTTGTTCTTGATTGGTTCTTTGACATTCCTAGTTTGCTTATGGGGTCAATGCACCAAAATGAGTCATCTAGCGTCAATGAACTTTAACCACCTTCACTGCACACGTCAGTGTTGTGCCCTTCTCCCCCGCCCCCCCAAATAGCTGCAAAGTCCCACCTGTATACTGGAGCCCAAGACCACAAGATCACAAGATCACATGCTGGATCTCTGGCACTCATGAGGTCATGTGCAGGGGCCTCAGGAGCCTCCGAACACCACACTGACATCTGTCTGCTCTCCTCCACAACTGAGCAGCATCAGAAACCCAGCTAACAGACATTGCTGTCACTGCAAACACTCATTGGATTAACTGACACGATGTCAGCAAGTTGCTGAAGATCTGGATACTGCAGCCATGAGATCTGTGGCAGCATTAGGCAGATGGGACACTGCAGCTAATAGAGAGTAAGAGTGCAACAGAGATGGCCCTAAACTGCATTTAAAGGGTGTCAGGAAAACTTAGTCAGACTTTGCAGCCCTCTGGCGCCCCCTTATCCTGCTGGTCAAACACGGTATTGACTGAGGATAAGCAACAGGGCGCAGCTGCTCTCATTTATGTCGACTATTGTGGCACGTGATGTGACAGGACGTATATATACCACCAGTTCCGTCCAGGAACGTATATATACCTCAATCCCACCACCCTCAACCACAATATCACATAAATACACCGTATGCTGCCACCACCGATCTCTTAACAGGTGGATCGGGTACCAGTTAGGTAACGTGAATTAGCGGGTGAGGAACGTGTTTGCTCGACATAGGACAAGAAGAACGAAGCTGGTAAATAATAATTTACTCCCGAAAGTTGGCAGTGTTTACAAAAGATATACAAGATTTTATAAAAGACAATTTACATATATGCATAAAACAGTTATTAAAATAAAAGGGGTAAATAATAGCAAAACCTGCGCCACGAGGTGATGGTCTCAGATTCTGTGGCGGGACGGCTCCCCGGAAATTAGGTGTGATTCCTCCACGCAGCGAGGAGTGCTTGCATCTGACGTCCCTGGGTTGGAATGAGCCAACATGGACATTCTGGTTTTTAGTAAGGAGGCAAAACACTAGGACACACCCATGTTTACCTCACACGGGGGCTCTGTTTTGTGAACCCACCCAGCTGCACAAGACATAAAAATCCTTCATCTTCCATATCTTGGTATGGGGGAGCCCCACATCCAAGATGAATACATCATTTTTTTATTTTTTTTTTAAGGTTGAAGGAAGACTAAGTCCATCTAGTTCAACCCATAGCCTAACATGTTGATCCAGAAGAAGGGAAAAAAAAAAAAAAAAAACATGTGGAAAACACTAAGCTCCACATTGGGGAAAAAAATTCCTTCTCGACTCCATACGACAATCAGACTAGTTCCCTGGATCAACGCCCTATCAAGGAATCTAGTATTTATAACCTATAATATTATACTTTTCAAGAAAGGCATCCATGCCCTTCTTAAATTTAAAAAGTGAATCACTCGTTACAACATCATGCAGCAGAGAGTTCCATAGTCTCACTGCTCTTACAGTAAAGAATCCCCGTCTGTGATTATGATTAAACCTTCTTTCCTCCAGACGTAGAAGATGTCCCCTTGTCCCCGTCTCAGACCTCAGAGTAAAAAGATCAGTAGAAAGGTCTTTGTACTGTCCCCTCATATACTTGTACATAGTAATAAGATCACCTCTAAGCCTTCTTTTTCCGCAGTAAATAACCCCAAGTGTAATAACTTGTCTTGGTATTGCAGACCCCCCAGTCCTCTAATAACCTTAGTCGCTCTTCTCTGCACTCGCTCTAGTTCAGCTATGTCTTTCTTATACACCGGAGACCAGAACTGTACACAGTATTCTAAGTGTGGTCGCACTAGTGACTTGTATAGAGGTAAAATTATGTTCTCCTCATGAGCATCTATGCCTCTTTTAATGCATCCCATTATTTTATTTGCCTTTGCAGCAGCTGCCCGACACTGGCCACTAAACGTGAGCTTGTCGTCCACCAATACACCCAGGTCTTTTTCAGTTACAGTTTTGCCCAGTGTTTTACAATTAAGCATATAATTATACATTTTATTTCCTCTGCCCAAGTGCATTACCTTACATTTATCCCCATTAAAGCTCGTTTGCCATTTATCAGCCCAAGCTTCTAGTTTACATAGATCCTCCTGTAATATAAAATTGTCCTCCTCTGTATTGATTACCCTGCAGAGTTTAGTGTCATCTGCAAATATTGAAATATTACTCTGTATGCCCCCTACAAGGTCATTAATAAATATGTTAAAAAGAAGGGGGCCCAATACTGACCCCTGTGGTACCCCACTGTTAACTGAGACCCAGTCTGAGTGTTTTCCATTAATAACCACCCTTTGTTTCCCATCACTGAGCCAATTCTTAACCCACATACATATATTTTCCCCTATCCCCATTGTTCTCATTTTATGTATCAACCTTTTGTGTGGAACCGTATCAAAAGCTTTTGAAGAGTCCATATACACAACATCCACTGCATTTCCTTGGTCCAGTCCCGAACTTGCCTCCTCATAAAAACTGATCAGATTAGTTTGACAGGAACGGTTCCTCGTAAATCCATGTTGATATTGGGTCATGAGGTTATTCTTCTTCAGATACTCTATTATAGCACCTCTTAGGAAACCCTCCAGGATTTTACACACAGTAGAGGTTAAGCTTACTGGCCTATAAATTTCCAAGTTCAGTTTGTCCCCTTTTTGAATATTGGCACCACATTTCCTATACGCCAGTCGTGTGGACCCTGTTATTATTGAATCTTTAAAGATTAAAAATAATTGTCTATGACGTTACTTAATTCCTGCAGTACTCGCGGGTGTATCCCACCTGGGCCCGGGGATTTGTCAATTTTAGTGATTTTTAGACGCCGCCGTACTTCCTGCTGGGTTAAGCAAGTGACATTTAATGGAGAATTTTTGTTATCACTAATCAGGTTTTCTGTCATGCGATTTTCTTGTGTAAATACGGTTTTTTTTTTCAATCATTTAGCATATTGGCTTTTTCCTCATCCTCATCCACCATTTCACCCAGACTATTTTTAAGGGGGCCAACACTATTATTTTTTAGTTGTTTACTATTTATGTAGTTAAAGAATATTTTGGGGTTATTTTTACTTTCTCAGGCAATGATTCTCTCTGCCTCAATCTTTGCCGCCTTGATTTGCTTTTTACATAATTTATTTAATTTTCTATATTTATTTAATGCCTCATCACTACCTACATGCTTTAGTTCTCTAAATGCTTTCTTTTTGTCACTTATTGCGCCCCTTACAGCTCTATTTAGCCATAGTGGTTTCCTCCCATTTCTAGCATGTTTATTCCCAAAGGGTATATATTGTGCACAGGTCCTATTCAGGATGTTAATAAATGTCTCCCATTTGCTTTGTGCAGCTTTATGTCTCAGGATATCGTCCCAGTTTATTGCGCTAAGATCATCTCTCAACCGTTGGAAACTAGCCTTCCTGAAGTTTAGTGTCCTTGTAACCCTTCTACTACACATCTTATTAAAGGTTACATGAAAATGTATTATTTTGTGATCACTATTACCCAAGTGACCCCCAACTCGTATATTTGATATGCGGTCTGGCCTATTGGTTAATATTAGGTCTAGCAGTGCCCCCCTTCTTGTTGGGTCCTGAACCAGTTGTGAAAGGTAATTGTCTCTCATAGTTGTCAAAATCTATTACCTTTGCTTGAACTACATGTTTCTGTCCCCCAACGTATTTCAGGGTAGTTGAAGTCTCCCATAATAATGACTTCTCCTTGAGTCGCTGCTTCATCTATTTGCTTTACGAGGATATTCTCCGCTACTTCCATTATTTTTGGAGACTTATAACAAACCCCTATCAGTAATTTATTATTTTTTCCCCCTCCCCTTATCTCCACCCACAGGGACTCTACATTTTCATTAGATTCACATATATCCTCCCGCAAGACAGGTTTTAAGGATGATTTTACATATAAACACCCCCCCCCCTCGCTTGTTTGTACGGTCATTTCTGAACAGACTATAGCCCTGTAAATTAGCTGCCCAGTCATGGCTCTCGTCCAGCCACGTCTCCGATATTCCTACCATGTCATAATTATTTTCCAACAAAATTAATTCTAATTCCTCCATTTTGTTGGTGAGGCTTCTGGCATTAGTGTACATGCATTTTATGTATCTCTCTGTACCTCTATTCCTTCTTACTTTATTGGCTGTTCTAACCCCACCCCCAATTTATTTGTGCCCAGGTCACTATCTGCACTATCTTCCCCACCTATAAAATGAATACCCCCCCCCCAATCCCTAGTTTAAACACTCCTCCAACCTTCTAGCCATTTTCTCCCCCAGCACAGCTGCACCCTCCCCATTAAGGTGCAGTCGGTCCCTAGCGTAGAGTCTGTAGCCAACTGAGAAGTCGGCCCAGTTCTCCAGGAACTCAAATCCCTCCTTCCTACACCAGTTCTTGAGCCATTTATTTATCTCCCTAATCTCCCGTTGCCTCTCTGGCGTGGCATGTGGTACCGGTAGTATTTCAGAGAATACCACCTTGGAGGTCCTTGCTTTCAGCTTGCAGCCTAATTCCCTGAAGTCATCTTTAAGGACCTTCCACCTACCTCTAACTTTGTCATTTGTGCCAATGTGCACCATGACCGCTGGGTCCTCACCAGCCCCTCCCAGTAATCTGTCAACCCGATCAGCGATGTGCCGGACTTGAGCGCCAGCTAGGCAGCACACTGTTTGATGATCCCTGTCTTTGCGACAGATTGCCCTATCTGTTCCCCTAATAATTGAGTCGCCCACTACCAGCACCTGCCTGGCCTGCCCTACTCTCCTATTTCCCTCTTTACTGGAGCTGACACTCCTCCGGCTTTCAGGATACATGCCTTGCTGCAGCAGTGCTACCCCTGTACCATCACTCCCCTCATCTGCCAACTTTGCAAACTTATTGGGGTGTGCCAGATCAGGACTAGCCTCCCTTGCACTCTTCCCTCTACCCCCCCTTCTAACTGTCACCCAACTAACGGCCTCACTGTCCTGCAGCTCCAGACTACCACCCTCCCCCACATCTACCCCAGTGAGCGGCTGCTCAGCGAGCAGCAGACTCCTTTCCATGTTGTCAATGGATCTCAGTGTTGCCAGCTGCTCATTTAGATCCAGTATCTGGGCTTCCAAACGCACAACGTGCTCACATCTCGCGCAGCAGTAAGCAACCACGACCGGCTGTTCAGGATTGCATACATGTGGCAAGATGTACACTGGATAGCATTGTCAATAATGGAGCTCATTTCCTAATGGGGATTGCAATAGACAGAATGTTAAGTAAAAAGAAAAGCAAAGAATTAATGAAATACAGACAGCAATTCAGTCCAAAGTCCTCCCTTCCAAACTTCCTGAATCCAAGTCACTGAAAAATAAGTCACACACTTACGCTCTGGTCACACTCCGCTCGTTCACACTCGCAAATTAAGAGATTTAAAGAGGTTTTGTTTTGTTTTTTCCCCTTTTCCAGCAATACACCCTTCACCTCAATGCACTTCCAAAGGCAAGTTTGCCGTCACCAATATTGACGGAGATTGATACCAAATATAATATTTCTATGACGTTCAGAAGCTCAGAAACCATTTCCTAGGTTTCTGGTGGTTTCCCAGTTATGAAAGATACACCATCATAACTGGAAAAAGGCGAGCATCCCAAAAATGTGGTCCATGTGTTTGTGACAGTCATGTGCATTATTAAACTTGACATTAAAAGTTTGTACAGTTACACAATAGAGCTTTGGAGGGGAAATCCAGTGTAAACCAGTATGCTTGCCCTGGGCTGAGGTTTATGGCGGTTATAAAAATTCCTTGTTTGGGGGAAGCAAGAGTAGAGCTCTATGGAGGTCCCTTCCAAGTGAACAGGGGATGGAGATTTAAGACATCTCTGGCTGTCCTTTCAACATTTTTAAAACTAGGACAAAAATACATTTTGCCTGACAAAGGGAATGTCACTAGGTTTATTGCCACCTGATCTGAGCACAGCACAACGTGTGGACAAAGATCCCCAATTCCAGCGACGTGTTGCTCTCTGGGCTGACTGATGTAGTTTTGATAAGTGATCCTCCACCAGCAGGAGACTGCCACCAGAGGACTAGTAAAGCTGCTGCCATGTAGTCCAACCCTGTCCCCACAACTGATGAATAGCTCTGTACACTGTGCATTGGTAGCTTTCTGCCTATCAGTGGTGTGGGTGGGGTTATACAGAGCCCAGCATTCAGAGAATTAGATCTGCAGCAGACACAGTTAGAGTATGTGCCCACGAAGCGTTTTTCAAGAGGATATGCTGCAGAATTTCCGCAGCGTAAAGGCTTTTTTAGCGCTATGTTATCCGCCCCCCATGGTCCCCAATGTGATTACGCAAGTTCAATGCCCATGCTGCGTTTTTTTCCGCAGCGTTTTTCCGGCGGGGAAAAATCCGCAGCACGCTCATTAATTTTGCGTTTCCGCAAGCGGAATTGCCTTTGCAGTGCAATTAAAAACTCAAGGCAATTCCGCATGCGTTTATCCGGGAGAGGACATGCAGAAATGAAGCAGAAAATTTCTGCTTCATTTCCACAGCATGGGAACATAGCCTTACTCTGAACTGCACCAAGCGATCCATCACTGTAATCAGGGTCTCTGCCCCTAAATCACCCTGCTCTCAGATGGGGCAGCAAAATCCTGGTGACAAATTCACTAACCCCATCCAGCTTCAGATGCAAGTATTAGAATTGATTCTGATGCTCAAAATTAAATGTAATGGCCAGTGGCTAATGGCAGGCAATAGGTACAGCAAAGTGTGGAAAAGTTACCTGCAGGATTGTAGGGAACAAACTTCTCAGTGTCAGGGTACTGCTGCTCGTCTGTCTTATCAGAAGTGCCAGAAACCTAGTGGGGAACAGGAACCAGGTCACAAGCTTCATTTATCCAGGGTTTACCATTAGGTTCTCCATATAGGATCTGAAAAGTAGTGTTGAGCCACCCCCGTAGTGTTCGAGTTCGGTTCGTCGAACACCTGTATGTTCGCCGAACACCTTCGAACACTGTTAAAACCAATGGCAGGCAAACAAAAACACATAGAAAACACCTTCAAAAGGTGTCCAAAAGCTGACAAACTGCTCAGTAGACACAACTAACACATGGAAAAGTGACAAGTACAAATAGTCATGCGAAAAGAAAAGAGGTGGAGGAGTAAAAGGAGGGGGAGACACAGATATAGGCATGTCATGCCCTTCTAAAACCCCAAAAATGCGAAGCTAACACGGCCAGTCCGTTCCTGCCCGTGCGACCTCCGTGTCGCCGGGTTTGTGCCAGAGCTGCGGTGGACCCTGACGGCTAGCACCCTCTCCCAATACTGGTGCCTGTCCGCTGGTGGGTCGAGCGAGCCCCCCTGCGGTGGAGGCAGGTCTAAGCTTTTTAATTTAAATTGTCTCTCTAATTTGAATGAGTACACTTTAAATCCTTTTACAAGGATCTATTGGAGGGCAAGTCTGATGCCAGCAGCCGCGGGAATTCCAGCTCTAGTAGCGTCCACTAAAGCTGCTGCAGTTAAAAAGCTTTTATAAGATCGAGCTCGGCGGTCCACCGCAAGGCGTCCTACCGCCAGTCCCAGGCCCTGTGCCTTGGGGTGCCTCCCCGATGCTCTTCACTGAGTGTCCCGGGGGCCCGATGCATTTCCTTTGAAAAAATTAAGCGTCCAAACTACAGGTGGTGCAGCTTGCTTAACAGTTGGGATAATCCGCTGACTAGCAGACACTGCTACTAGGTCCAAAGTATTTCCTGGGCTAGATACAGTTAAAAATTTGTAATTAGATACTCTCGTTGGATGCTGAGAAAGCATTCCATAGAGTCTCCTGGCACGCCATATATTATTCTCTTAAAAAGCTTGGGGTAGGGATCTAGGGGACCCTTTCATAGGCAAAATCACAGCCCGGTATCGCAATACGTCACCTAGGCTGAAGATGAATGGAACATTTTCATCACCTTTCATAATCACCAATGGGACAAGGCAGGGATGTCCTCTGTCCCCTCTCTTATACATCCTAGTGATGGAGCACCTGCTCTCATCAATTCGCCATAACCCCAATATTAGGTGGATTGAGGTGGCAGGCACAGAGTACAAGTGCTCTGCATTTGCTCATGATGTCCTAGTATATAGCACTCAATCACATATATCCATCCCTGCTGTTATGGCTGAAATAGATCACTTTGTTACATGGTCAAATTTTAAAATCAATGCAGCGAAGTCTGAGGCCCTCGATGTCTCCCTCCTCAAATCCATACAGGATTCCATCCAGTCCAACTTTCCCTTTGCCTGGCCCTCACAGGGTATCAAATACTTAGGAATTCGTATTCATAGAGACCTCTCCCGTCTATGTTATCTTAATTTTGGGCCCTTTATTGAACAACTCCATACAGACCACGGTTGGCAAGTTAGAACTGTAAGATTCACTACGTGAACCACTGGTGTTTTGTGGAAAAGCACATGTACACTGTGTTCCAAATTATTATGCAAAAAGTGTTTAGGAGTGATAAGGGAAGAATTTGTTTGTCAGTTAAACTCATTGATGGTGATGTGTGTCAGGGCTCTTTATATCACTGTAAGCAATTGCAGACACCTGTGCTAATTAGTTTGGCAGGGGTGTCCAATGAAAGGCAAGACTACTTAAGAAGGCTGTCCCACATTATTAAGCAGCCTACATTTTCTGCCAAAATGGGAAAGAAAAAGGATGTGTCGGCTGCTGAGAAGCAACAAATTGTGGATTGTTTAGGTCAAGGCATGACTACAATCAACATTGCCAAGACACTTCATCCTGATCATCGCATAATCAAGAAGTATGTAGCCGATTCACAGTACACATGTGTGCGTGCTGATAAGGGAAAATTGAGGACTCTTTCCTACAGGCAATTACGTCAGGTTAAAAGAGCAGCGGCAAAAAAGCCTTGTCATAGCAGCAGACAAGTTTTTGAAGCTGCTGGTGCCTCCAACGTCCCCCGAACAACAAGATGCAGGGTCCTTCAGAGGTTTGCAGCTGTGCGCAAGTTATCCTGTCGACCTCCTCTATCTAATGTACACAAGCAGAAAGGGCTGCAGTGGGCCAAACAATACATGAAGACTGACTTCAAAACTGTTTTGTTCACCGATGAGTGCCGTGCAACGCTCGATGGTCCAGATGGATGGAGTGGAGGATGGCTGGTTGATGGACACCCCATGCAAACACAGCTACGGCGCCAACAAGGAGGAGGTGGAGTAATGATTTGGGCTGGAATCATGGGGAGAGAGATTGTCGGCCCCTTTAGGATCCCTGAAGGGGTAAATATGAACTCCATAATGTATGTGGAGTTTCTCAAACAGCACTTCCTGCCATGGTTCAAGAAGAAGAACCGTGTATTCCGCAGCAAGATCATTTTCATGCATGATAATGCACAGTCTCATGCTGCACATAACATCTGCATCTCTGGCTGATATGGGCATAAAAGGGGACAAACTTATGGTGTGACCCCCATGCTCCCCTGACCTCAACCCCATTGAGAACCTCTGGAGCATCATCAAAAGGAGTGCCTATGATGGCGGGAGGCAGTTCACATCTAAGCAACAGCTCTGGGAGGGTATTCTGTCCTCATGCAAAACAATTGAAGCAGAAACCATCCAAAACCTGACAAATTCAATGGACGAGAGAGTTCAGAAGCTCCTTTCGAACAAGGGGTCCTATGTGCAAATGTAACATCACCTAGAATAAAGTTTTTTGAGCTGAAAACTGTTTGATTACAGTTTGTAATAACCGGCTAATGCTTATAATTTCAAAAATGACCATTTTTTTGCTCTTTATTAAAATGAAAAGGTTGATCGTAGAGTGTGGGGGATCTAAGAGTGTGGCAACACAGTAGTCAGGATTATTTCGAATTCTGACAATCTGAGGGTCATGTTGCAGGTAGTGCAGCAAGAAGGCACTCATGTGTCTTGCGCATCTCGGAGCCCCAAAATTATTTTCCGGGCTAGATGCAGCAAAAAATTATTATTAATTTGAAAGCTGGTGGAGTTTAGTATAGATGGTCTAATAGAATCAGTGCTGTAAACTGCTACAAGGCCCAAATTATTTTCCAGCCAAGATACAGATAAACATGATTAGTAATTTGAAAGCTTATAACGGTTGGTGAGGTGATTTTAACAAATCATCAAGCTTTTACTCTCCCCAGCATGTCACAGGGGTAGAAAAGTCGTTTCGGATCCATGATTTGTTCATCTTTATGAACGTGAATCTGTCTACATTATCAGTGGAGAGCCCCGTGCGCTTATCTGTCAGCACACCACCAGCAGCGCTGAACACACGTTCAGACAGAACGCTGGCTGCGGGGCATGACAAGATCTCCAAGGCGTAAGTGGCAAGCTCCGGCTATTTATCCAGATTGGAAGCCCAAAAAGAGCAAGGGTCCAGTGACACAGTCATGGCTTCAATGTTTACTTGGAGATACTCCTGTACCATCGTCTCTAGGCGTTGACTATGTCAGACTTCTTGTCTCCTGTGGCCTTGCAAAGGATGGGCTAAAAAAGTGGTGAAATGATTCCGCAAAATTGATGTTACCAGCAGATACTGTGTTTCTGTTAAGTTTTGAGTGCTGAACACTCGACGGTCCCACGGTTGGAAAGTTGGAACTGTGAGACTCACTACGTGCACCACTAGTGTTTTGTGGAAAAGCACATGTAAGATTCTGAAACAGTCTCTGCTGATACTCCAGCATGCGTGCATCTCTTTCTATGGCAGGAATAATTTCTGCAAATTTACTTTTGTACCGGGGATCTAAGAGTGTGGCAACCCAGTAGTCAGGATTATTTCTAATTCTCACAATTCGAGGGTCATGTTGCAGGTAGTGCAGCAAGAAGGCACTCATGTGTCTTGCGCACCCAGGAGCACCAAGTCCCTGTTGTGTTGGTGGCGAGGTAACAATCATGCTTCCATCCTCTGCCCTCTCCCCCCAACCTCGCACAACAGAAATGTGATCAAGGTCTCCCTCATCTGATGAGTCTTCCATCAGTTCGTCCTCCACTCCTGCACCTTCCTCACTAGTTTGGCTGCTACCATGCGCCCTGGTAAAACCATCTCCCCCACCCTCACATGCCTGCCGCCTTGGTGCTGCCGACCATCTGGACCTTGCAGATGTTAGCCCTTCCTCATGCAACTCCTCCTCCTCTACTTCCTCCACCTCCTCTTCTGCCACCACCTGACTCCGAATTCTGTTTAACATGTGCTCCAGCATGTAAATCACCGGAATAGTCATGCTGATAATGGCATCGTCAGCAATAAACATCTTCGCCATTTCAAAACTGTGCAGAAGGGTGCATAGGTCCCTGATCTGAGACCACTCCTCCAGCGTGATTTGCCCCACCTCTGGATCTCGTTGGCCCAGGCTATACATCAGAACGTATTGCACCAGGGCTTGTCGGTGCTGCCACAGTCGCTGCAACATGTGCAGAGTTGAATTCCACCGGGTAGGCACATCGCATTTTAGCCGGTGAAGTGGCAGGCCCAACGACTTCTGTAGAGATGTAAGTCGCTGAGCTGCGGGATGCGAATGGCGGAAGTGAGCACACAGCGACCGTGCCCTCTGCAGAAGGCCATCTAGTCCGGGATAGTGGGCTAAAAGTTGCTCGACAACCAGGTTCAACATGTGAGCCATACAAGGCACGCGTGTGACATTGCCTCGGCAAAGGGCCGCACCCAGGTTTGCAGCATTGTCGCACACGACTTTCCCTGGTTTCAGGTCCAGTGGAGACAACCATTCATGAAATTGGTTCTCCAGAGCTGACCACAACTCAGCTGTGTGACTCACATTTCCCAGACATTTCAAAGTAAAAACCGCCTGATGACGTTGAGCCCTGCTGCCAGCATAGTAAGGAGGTGTGCAGGATCCCTTCTGCGCAGTTAGAAAGCTTGTGGAATGACCAGACAGGCTTTGGGTGCAGGTGGAGGACCGAGAGGAGGTTGAGGAGGCAGAAGCAGTGGAGGAAATTTGAGATAAAGAGGATTGACGCACAACTCATGGGGGCGGCAAGACTTGGACAGCAGCCCCTTGTCCTGCTGTCACCATAGTTACCCAGAGCCCAGTCAGCAACATGTAACGCCCCTGTCCATGCCTACTCGTCCAAGTGTCTATGGTGAAATGCACCCTGTCACACACACAGTTTCTCAAAGAAGCTGTGATGTTGTGTGCGACATGCTGGTGGAGGAGTGCAGGCACACCTTTCTTTGAGAAGTAGTGCCGACTGGGCATCTGGTACTGGGTCACTGCGACAGACATAAGGTCTCGAAAATCCTCTGTCCACCAGGCGGAAAGGCAGCATTTCTGTAGCCAAAAGCTTGCAGATGGTGAAATTCAACCTCTTAGCTTTCTCATGGCTAGGAGGAAATGGTCTTTTACTTGTCCACATCTGAGGGACTGAGGGCTGGCTGTTGTGCTTAGACGAGGTTGAGAAGGGTGTCCCCGGCAAACTGCCGGTCCGTGAGGAAGATGCAGGCGGACATGTTAGGTTGCCTTGATCCAAAGGTGGTGCTATCGATGTCGGACAGCGCTGAACACCAGCTGGTGTTTCCACCTCCAAAGAAAATGATGACCTGCCAATCACGCTGGCTGTTGCAGGTAAAGAGGTGGCAGGTCTGCGTCCCAAAACAGGTGTGACTGCTGTCCCCCCAGTCACAGAGGATGAAGAGGCCGCGGATGCACAAGATGTGGCAGACGGCGGTTGGCCCGGCCGGCTAGGCCGCATTGTAGCACAGTGAGCTTCCCACTGCAATTTATGCTTCATATCCATGTGCCGGTTCATGCATGAAGTGCTCAAACTATGTATTTTTTGGCCTCTACTTAGCTTTTGCTGACAAATGTTACAGATAACACAAGTTGGGTCATCCTTATCGATCTGAAAAAATGCCCAGGCTATGCAAGGCTTAGCACCCATGCGACCTGAAGAGCCACCACGACTTGTGGTCAGAGGCAGAGTTGTGTTTGAGGATGCAGTTGTTGACGTGCTTCCAGTACTACGTCTGTCCAGGAAGGCGCAACCTGACCTCGTCGTCACTAGCATCCTCCTCCACCTCCTCTGCTGACCTCAGACTGGCTAACTGTGGGTTGACAGTAAGTGGGATCTCCAACCTCATCATCATCACCACCCTGTGTGTTATCACACCCGTCGTCCTCAGAGCCAACCTCTTCCTGCCCTGACAAAAAACTAAAGTTGTCGCTCCAATCAGGTATACGAGTCTCATCATCGTCTTCCTCATTGTCTCCACCAACAGGAGTTACAGTTTGGGAACGAGGGTCTACATTATGGTCAGAACCTTCTGCCTCTGGTCCTGGATCCGACTCAAAGATTCTGGGCATCAGTGCAGATCATTTCCTCGTCTGGATTCACAGAAGCTCTGGAGCCGACCTCTGATTCCCAGGCTATAGTATGAGTAAACAGCTCTGCAGACTCCACCATCTGTGTTACCCCATATTAAGACGGGCAGCTGGAGACTTGGGAGCTGTGAGGAAGCAAGTGCGATTGGGGTGACACCTCTGAGGACTGGAGTATTTGTGATGTTGAAGTTGAGGTGGAGGAGAGCCCACTTGAAGGAGCACTTGATATCCGCTGAAGCACCTGCTGTTTTTGTGCCTCATCTGGAATTTGTAGCGATTGGCGTGGCCGTAAGAAAGGGATCTTCTCACATTGTCCGCTAAAAGAAGTAGACATCTTAGTTTGGCTGGAAGATGGTCTTTCTTATGCAGATGTTACTGTTACTTTAACACCTACCCCATGGATACAACCTTTCTTTCCCTTCCCAACATGCCTATTCCCCTTTCCACAAGCAGCAGGCCTTTTTCCACTCATTTTGGTGGTTAACTAATTGACAACTCTGGAGTTGTTTGCACAAAAAACAATGAATGGGAACCGAGCAGAGCTGAGTGGCCAAACTGTGGTATTAGCCCAAAAGTATTGGCTGGGTTAGATGCAGAAAAAAATTATTTTGAATTTGCAACCTGGTGGAGGTTAGTATAGATGGACTAATAGAACAAGTCCCACACGCTGCTACAAGCCGAAGCCAAACATTTTTTTCAGAGCTAGATGCAGATAAAAATTATTTTGAATTTCCAACCTGGTGTAGGTAAGTATAGATGGACTAATAGAATGATGCTATGCCCAAAAGGTTTTCCTTCACTAGGTGCAGTAAAAAAAATTTGCATTCCATACACAGGTGGTGTAGCTTGCAACACAGATAGGCTACTCCACTGACTAACACACTGCAAGAGGCCAAAAAGGATTTGCTTTGCTAGATTTAGCCAAATGCTGTGAAAAAAACTTGCACAGCACTAGTACAGACCTGCCTGGCAAAAAGTGATAGGAACTGATGTAACCTAGTCCTCAAAAGGACTGCAATCACAACTATTCCCTACTCCCAAGCTATCTGTAGATTTGTGCGAAAATTGGCTTGAATTTAACACAAAGTATAGCGCACACAGCAACAGCAGTGCCGTCTAACACGCAGCTGCAGCAGTGAGAAAATGGTGGTGACGGGGAAAATGGCTGGGTCTTATAGGGCAAGGACAGGTGACATACACTGCCAATGACACATGCCCTTGCTTGTGTGAAAAAAAGCAGTTCGCTCCGTGTGCGCTGCTGATCGGCTGACAGATTCCCGCATTTACAGTAGGGAGGTGCAAAGAGGAAAAAAAATGGAGATCTTCATTATTTATGCAGAGATCCATCCCCTGCCCCTCCCCCCACCCCGCTGTACACTCAAACTGCGTATTAACATTAATTTTCAGCATTACTGAGAAAAAATCCAGTTATGATTTTGGTGCACGAACAGTTATCGAACATAACCTCGAACAGCCGAATTTTTCTCAAATTGTTCGTGTTCGCCGAACGGCTCGAACACCGCCCAAAACAGCTCGAAGTTGAGATTGGCGAACAGTTCGAGTCGAACACCGCTCCTCTCTACTGAAAAGGAGTCAGCCAAGTCCTTGTGGCATAGCTGTGGCCTGGCCATACACTATTTGGCTAGCAGCCATCTCTCCCAACATACAGATGAGTTCTCATGTGTTCTGTGGGGAGGAGGGTAATCGCCTGCCTCTAAGCAATTTGTGCCTAGAGAACAAGGAGCGGGTATTTGAACTGAACATTTGTTAGGGCAGCTAGATTAGCCAGATATTAGCCCACTTTAATCAAACAGAAAACAATGGGACTTGTAATTGTGGTGCCCCTGATGGTTCAGTCACCACAGAGATAGTGCACCTCACCCAGAGGTGTGGAGTCTCCTTCTCTCAGGTGAGGAGTGTTAGAACCTTGCTCTTAGGTTTTTTCCTTTGCTGGTCACATGACCTTGTTGGCCTATATTATCCTGCTCCGCCCTTCTGGCTTTGCTGGACTTCATTGTATAACTACTTTCTAGCTAGCCTGTGCTCTGTATCTAACTCTGTTAGTTTGCTTGGTCTACAGACTTCTATGTTCTATATATTTTGTTTGTTCGTCTGTCTGCTACTATTTCTGTTAGGAGGTGTCCCATTTTCCTCCCAGTCCTTAGTACTTGTAGGGATTCCTTCCCCACATCTATAGGTCTCCGTACAGACTAGCTTAGGACTTTAGCAGGTCTGATCGCAGGATCAGGTTCCCTGTTACATCGTAGGGATTCAGCTGAGTTCTATTGTAGGGACAGATCTCCTCTCTTTCCTTAGCTCTGGTAGCAGAACATAACAGTAAGTCCAGCCTGCAAATTCTCTAAGGAAAGATTTTTCTGTTCCATCATGGTGTCGGTTCAGGATTTGGCTAAACACCTGCAGGGACTCTCTCTGGAGGTGGCCGAGCTCCGTCAGCACGTGAGTAACTGTCCTGGAGCACATTTCTTGGAGCCTAAGGTATGTTTGCCGGATTTATTTTTTGGTGAACACCGAGAATTTTTTTCATTTAAAAATGCTTGCTTATTGTATTTTCGTTTGAGACCCAAGTCCTCTGGGGATGAATCCCAGCGCATAGGGTTCATAATGTCACTTTTGCGCAAAGAGCCTCAGGAGTGGGCCTTTTCTTTGCAACCTAGTGATACATGCTTCAGATCAGTGGATAGTTTTTTTTCTGCTTTGGGACTATTATATGATGATCCTGACCGTGTCGCATCAGCTGAGACTGAGTTGAGACAGGGATTAGGTAATGTGGAAAAATATTGTACTCATTTCCGTCGTTGGTCTACTCAAACAGGGTGGAACGATTCTGCTCTGAAAAGTCTATTTCTTGCTGGGCTCAATGAAAGGGTTAAAAACCTGCTAATTGCTTATCCTACACCTGAAGAATTGCAACAGGCTATGCAATTAGCTATACGGGTGGATAGGAGACTGCGTGCAAGGGTTAATGAGAGCAAATCCTCTGCTATGTCAGTTTCTGGTTATGAGAATGTGTGTACTAACAGTGGTGAACCGATGGAGATTGGATCGGTGGCACCTCGCTCTCAAGAAAAAGACCGTCGATTTTCTGAAGGCTTGTGTTTCTATTGCGGAAAATCTGGTCATTTGATTAAAGGCTGTGAGCTTCGTATGAAGAAAGAAAAAAAAATGGTCAGTCATGCCCGTATTGCCTGTTTAAATTCCAAGGGTGTATTTTTAGCTGCTTCCACGATTGCTCAGGAAAAATTAATGGCATTTCGGGTGTTTGTTGATTGTGGGTCTACTCTGAATGTAATTGATGGGGGATTCTTGGAAAGACTCAATTTAAAACCCGAACCTTTATCATCCCCCATTGCTGTGGTTTCTGTGGATGGTTCCCCTTTGAAGAATATTACTCTCAAGGTCTGTGAATTTCCTCTCACTATTAATGGTGTTCACCATGAGAAATTGGATTTGGTAGCTTTGAATAACTTGCCTTCTCCAGTAATATTGGGATTGCCCTGGTTAAAATTTCACAATCCTGTACTGGATTGGTCTACCAGTGAAATTAAATCCTGGAGCCATAAATGTTATGACAAGTGTTGTAACGGGCGTATTGCAGCTTTGGATAGGGGAGAATTGCCTGTTCCTATTCAGGATTTTTGGAGAGTTTTTTCTGAGAAGGAATCGCAGGTTTTGCCTCCCCATAGAGACTATGATTGTTCTATTGAATTTGTCCCTGGAGCGACTCTTCCTAAAAGTCGTTTATTTAACCTTACTATTCCTGAGAGGAAGGCTTTGGAGGAATACATACAGACAAGTTTGGCCGCCGGTCACATTAGGCCCTCTAAGTCTCCTGTGGCGGTTGGATTTTGTTTTGTAAAAAAAAAGGACGGCGGTTTACGTCCTTGTCTGGATTTTCGTGAGATTAACAAAATTACTGTACGCAATCCTTACCCACTGCCATTGATTCCTGATCTGTTTAACCAGTTAATGGGGGGCCAAGTGGTTCTCTAAAATTGACCTTAAGGGGGCATACAATCTGTTGCGCATGAAGGAGGGTGATGAATGGAAGACTGCTTTTAACACTCCTGTGGGTCATTTTGAGAACCTGGTTATGCCTTTTGGTCTTACTAATGCTCCTGCATTTTTTCAGAATCTTATTAATGACATCCTTAGACCTTTGATCGGCAAAAATGTGGTTGTGTATTTGGATGACATTTTGATTTATTCGCCGGATCTGGAGTCTCATTGGCGGAGCGTACGTGAGGTATTACAGTTATTAATGGACAATTCGCTTTTTGCTAAGCTGGAGAAATGTGAGTTCGCTGTACAGAGAATCAGTTTTTTGGGTTACATTATCTCCAGCGAAGGTTTTGAGATGGACCCGGTTAAAGTTCAAGCTGTACAGGAATGGCCTAGGCCTATTGGTTTGAAATCGATACAGAGGTTTTTGGGTTTCGCCAATTACAGAAAATTCATAAAAATTTTTTTCTAGTATTGTCAAACCTCTGACCGATCTCACCAGGAAAGGTGCTGATGCGGTTCAGTGGTCTTCTGAGGCCATTGAAGCTTTTGTGTATCTCAAGGAGAGGTTCACCTCTGCTCCCATCCTTATGCAGCCTGATGTGACTAAGCCGTTTTTGGTTGAGGTTGATGCTTCCTCTGTGGGGGTTGGCGCAGTATTGTCTCAGGATAACGGGGATGGATTACATCCCTGTGCCTTTTTTTCAAAAAAATTTTCGGAGACTGAACTGAATTACGATATTGGTAATCGGGAATTATTGGCTATTAAACTCGCATTTGAACACTGGCGCCACTTCTTGGAAGGTGCGGAATTTCCCGTTCAGGTTCTTACGGATCATAAAAATCTGATATATCTTGATGCTGCCAAGCGCCTGAATGCCCGTCAGGCTAGGTGGGCACTGTTTTTCTCGCGGTTTAATTTCTCCGTTACTTACATCCCTGGTACTAAGAAAGTTAAGGCGGATGCCTTGTCTCGCAGTTTTTCTCCCATAGTCGGTGCTGAGAAAGAGGAGAACATTTTACAAAAAGGTGTTGTGATAGCTGCTTTGGACTCCGTTTTGGAAGATGAGATTCTTAAAGCACAGGAGAATGCCCCATCTAACACTCCTCATGGGAGGTTGTTTGTGCCTGGGACCTTTAGGAGAGATTTGTTTGTTGAGTGTCACGAATCTCGGTTGGCAGGTCATCCCGGAATCTGAGACCAAGAGACTGGTGGGTCGCAGTTTTTGGTGGCCTGGATGGCAGAAGGAAGTCATTAAGTGGGTGCGTCAATGTACTATATGTGCTAGATCTAAGTCCTCACATACTCCTGCTGCGGGGTTGCTTTGTCCTTTGGAGGTTCCCAGTGCTCCTTGGACACATTTGGCTATGGACTTTATAACTGACCTTCCCCCCTCTGAGGGTTTTACTGTCATCTGGGTGGTCGTGGACAGTTTTAGCAAGATGTGTCACTTGGTTCCCTTCGTCAAACTGCCCTGCGCTAAAACTGTCGCTAAGGCCTTTGTCAAGGAAATTGTCAGACTTCATGGCGTTCCTACTGACATTGTTTCTGATAGGGGTCCTCAGTTCGTGGCTCGTTTTTGGCGTGCCTTTTGTGACAGGTTGGGAGTTCATTTGTCGTTCCAGGATGTTGAGCAGTTCTTGCGTTGTTTTGTGGCAGACAATCAAGAGGGGTGGTCTGAGTTTCTGCCACTTGCTGAATTTGCTCTGAACAATCATACATCTTCTTCTGCTGGTTGTTCGCCTTTTTTTTGTTGTTCTGGGAGACATCCGTCGTTTGGGTCGTTCTCCAAGTTGGGATCTGCCGTGCCTGAGGAGGAGAATTTTTCCGGTGATTTGGAGAGAGTTTGGACGGATGTGCGTGGTAATCTTCAGGAGGCCAACAGAAAATCTAAAGACTACTTTGATAGGAAACGACAGGAGGTTTTGTTCGCTGTTGGTGACATGGTCTGGTTGTCCTCTAGGAATCTGCGGTTGAGGATTCCTTCTAAGAAATTGGGTCCCAAGTTTGTAGGGCCCTTTAAGGTGCTCCAGGTTGTCAACCAATCTGCTGTTAGGTTGGAGGTTCCTACCTCCTGGAGAATTAATCCGGTATTTCATGTCTCTCTGTTAAAAAAAGCTGTTGTGTCGGATGGTGACGCCTCTGCCTCTGTTCCTCCGGTGGTGGACGGGGAATATGAAATTTCTCGCATCCTTAACTCTAGACGGTATAGAGGTAGCTTGCAGTATCTTGTGGCCTGGAAAGGTTTCGGACCCGAGGATAACTCTTGGGTGAGGTCAGATGATGTTTCCGCGTCCAGACTTATCAGAGCGTTTCACAGGAGATTTCCTGATAAGCCTGGTCCTAGGGGATCCGGAGGATCCTTTTAGAAGGGGGGGTACTGTTAGAACCTTGCTCTTAGGTTTTTTCCTTTGCTGGTCACATGACCTTGTTGGCCTATATTATCCTGCTCCGCCCTTCTGGCTTTGCTGGACTTCATTGTATAACTACTTTCTAGCTAGCCTGTGCTCTGTATCTAACTCTGTTAGTTTGCTTGGTCTACAGACTTCTATGTTCTATATATTTTGTTTGTTCGTCTGTCTGCTACTATTTCTGTTAGGAGGTGTCCCATTTTCCTCCCAGTCCTTAGTACTTGTAGGGATTCCTTCCCCACATCTATAGGTCTCCGTACAGACTAGCTTAGGACTTTAGCAGGTCTGATTGCAGGATCAGGTTCCCTGTTACATCGTAGGGATTCAGCTGAGTTCTATCGCAGGGACAGATCTCCTCTCTTTCCTTAGCTCTGGTAGCAGAACATAACAAGGAGGGAGTGCTGCCCAGAACCCCAACACCCGCATTCAACACTACACTGCTCCAGGCCGGCTGGAGGGGCAACATGCATGAGCGCAACTGCTGAGCCCTGTCCCAGGCTGGAGTAGGGGGAACCCAGAGGTAGGGGGAACCAGTAGTGGGTGTGGGTGGAGGAAGTAGTTTAAGGGAGCACTATAGTAGTAGGTATATAAAGGGGAGCCATTTTAGGGTGGCAGGAGAGTTCGGTAGAGGAGTCAGTGGAGAACAGTCAGGGATCAGAGTCTCTTTAGGAGCTCTGCTCCACAAGCAGGGCCCAGTGCTAGAGGCCCAGGAGGGGAGCAGAGGAGTAGGCTCCGATCTAAGGAAGGGATCCTAGGGGGTACGGCGAGTGCAGGACGGCACCCGTATGCCCCGCATCTGTCAGAAGACAGGGATCGTAAGCCGCATGAAGGGGACGGACCCCTGGTCCAGCCGTGTAACTCCAGGTCTTGGCTGGGAGGCTTCTGGCTTATATAGTCAGTTGCTGAAGCCTCATTCTAATCCCCGTGAGGGACAAGCAGGTCTGGGAACTTCAACGTACAGGAGGGGCTTCAGAGCACCCAAATGGGATTGAGAGTGGGAAGCACAGGGCAGGAGGGAGACAGACCCAGTGTGAAGACTGTCTAGCTAGGAACACAGAAAGTGGAGTTCTGTCAGGTGCTCCTAATCTACCTGAGGAAGTGCTGAACCCCTGCCTGGTGAACGCAGCGCGACGTGGGGAGGCTGACAACTGTACAGTGCACCAATGGAACTGTCATAAGAACTGTGAGAAAAGACTCGGATGACTGCATCGCACTGCCTCCGTCCATTCTTTATCTGCGCCATCTTTCCCTCCCTGCACTACAACGCCCAGTGCAACTTTCACTGCCTTACACTGCCCAGGAGCAAGCTCTACCTGTGGAGAGCCACACCATCCCTGCTGCCGTAACATCAGCTCCAGAAGACTGCTCCGCAGCGGCAGCTCCCTTTGGCTGCATTCCACAGGTGGCGTCACAAACACTTTCCCCAGATCCTCCAATATCTTCCCCTTTTTACTGACCGCCCTGGGTCACGGACCGGGCCAGCCACGGTGATATCCCCTATACCGGCATCCATAGGCCCAGCTGCCAGGGGGCGCGTCAGCTCTGGAGTCATGAACAAGATAAGTGACCAACCCGTTATCGGTGGGTGAAGTGTGCCTAAAGAACTGTGTAATGATACTGAATGTGGTGCCCGCCCCAGAAGAACGGGCGCCATTATGTGCGTGATCAAAGACAACAGTATGGAACCTCCCATCGTGGGCCGGGTCCCAGAATGGCGCCAAAAGCATACCCTGCCCCTTGCAACTGTGACTGTCCGCATAGATGTGTCCGTCAAGGCAGGGAGGCCGTCACAAGGAGTGACCGACAGCAGATTGCCATGGGACCGCCCCCGAAAGAGGAGGAGGAGGAGGAGGAAAGAAGGAATGGAGACAGGGTGTGGTCTTAACCAGTCTAGACAGACCGCACCCGGCAGACAACATGGACGGAAGTCAGGATCAAGCCTCCGCCTCTGGCCTGCTGCCGTGGCAAGCGACCCCCCTCACCCTGGAGGGAGAAGCCAGTAAGTTATCCCCGGAGGACGCGGAGTTCCTCCAGAGTGAGATTCTGGAGCTGAGCCAACAAGTGGACCGGGCCCAGCAAGCAGCAGTTACCAAGTGGAGGAGCGAGCTGTTGGAGAAGTTTTCAGCACGGTGTAGAGCAGCACAGGATGGCAGCAGCGGCAACCCAGCGGAACCCGCTGAATACCAGGAGGCCGTGTGCAGCACAGGAGCAGGTGGGAAGAAATCCCCTGTCCCGGGCGCTGCAAGCGCCGACCTGCTCCTGGGCTTCCTACACCAACACTCTCCGTACCCCGCCATGCCCTCCCTGGAGCAGCTGCTCAGCCCGGAACCTCCACCCCCGGGCACTGACTGAGGACCTTCCACTTGTTGCCCTCCCGGAACCTCCACTCCCGGGCACTGAAGTCAGGAACCTTCTGCTGGGTTCCCTCGCGGAGCCTCCACCTCCGGCACCTGAGTGGGTGTACGGCGCGCCGGGCTTCGATTGGTCCACCCGGTTTGAGGACCAGCAGCCGTGCACGCTAGTGTTGATCGAGCACTAACATGCTCGGGTGCTCAAATCTCGGGCCGAGCTGGCCGTGATACTCGGGTGCTCGACCCGAGCAACGAGCCCAATGTTAGTCTATGGGAGACCTGAGCATTTTTGGCGCGGCACTGACGGCAGTCTTTTAAAACATTCAAAAATGAAACTGAAACTGCTTTCCTGTGAAATATGTTAAGGAACTTCCTTTCCAGGGTAAAGACTTGTGTATAAGGTAAAATAAATAACCCCCCCCAAAAAAATACTCCTCCACACCTTGGGCTATGTTAACAATTAGCATTTTTTTAGAAGTTTTTGCACTTTTGTATTGCTTTCAACCGTGACAAATGCATTCACCGGGAAATGTCATTTTAACATTTTACAACCTTATCTGACCATGTGCTGTGTGACACATGCATACAGTGCTGAAAATACATGGGAACAGCATGGGGAATACCCCTGGAAGCATCTCTGACACCCAGGTCACTGCCTAAAAGTGTGCCCATCAGAAATGATCCTTGCCGCGTCAGAAGATGCAGACTTGCAACTATCCCCGTGCAAGTTCTTGTCCCAGGGTATTGTTCAATTGTACCTCCCCCATTCCTTGCAATGCAAGCGCAAGTATGCAGCCTGCCACCCACCCACCCCCAGGCTGCAATACCATACTGCTTGCTTGCTTTCACTTGAAATTGGGCCTTTTAGGCATATGGAGGCGAAATCTGGCCACCACGTCATGGCTGCGTTGGCGGCCTGGAATCCATACTCCGTCCCCAGCCGCCAGGTAGCCGGGCATCCACACTGGGTCCCCAGCCGCCCCGCGGCCGGGTGTCCACACACGGTCCCCAGCCGCCTGGGGGCAGCCAGGTGTCCATAAACGTTCCCCAGCCGCCCCTATTTCTCCTGTCAACTTCCCCCCACACACTTTTCTTAGCCCAGCCTGCTTTAGGGCAGCATTGGACGAGACCACCAGAGAACCAGACTCCTCTGGTAGGCCCTGGCTTCTCCATCAGGGGAGTTGAGAGTGCCAAGGTGAGGAGCATGATGATGAAAGTTAGCATCTGCTTTGTTTTCTTGGAATGCAAGCATAAGTGTGCAGCCTGCCACCCACCCACCCCCAGGCTGCAATGCCATACTGCTAGCTTGCACTTGAAATGGGGCCTTTTAGTTTGGAGGAGGCCGAATCTGGCCACTACCTCATGGCTGCTTCGGCAGCGAGGTATTCAAACTCAGTCCCCAGCCGCCCCTATTTGTCCCTCTGTGCCTTATACATAAGATTAAGCGCGTATACCAAAACATTACCTGTGCCCTCCCCAGTGCATTTAGTGGGAAGGACAGCCTATTCCGCTGTAGTGTGTGCATGCCAAACCCCTGTTCATAGTACATGCGAAGATGCCTCCCACCCTGCACCTGTCGTTGCAGACTTGCAACTATACCCGTTCAAGTCCTTGTCCCAGGGCAGTGTTCAATTGTACCTCTCCCATTCCTTGCAATGCAAGCGCAAGTATGCAACCTGCCACCCACCCACCCCCAGGCTGCAATACCATACTGCTTGCTTGCATAAACGGTCCCCAGCCACCCCTATTTCTCCTGTCAACTTCCCCCCACACACTTTTCTTAGCCCGGCCTGCTTTAGGGCAGCATTGGACGAGACCACCAGAGAACCAGACTCCTCTGGTGGGCCCTGGCTTCTCCATCAGGGGAGTTGAGAGTGCCAAGGTGAGGACCATGATGATGATGATACAAGTTAGCATCTGCTTTGTTTTCTTGGAATGCAAGCGCATGTATGTAGTAGCGGCTAGGCCTGAGGTGGTCAGCGTTTTGGCGCATATCCTACCTCCTCCGAGGATTTCTGGATGTTTTCCTGCTACTATCACAGTTCTATGACTCCCATTAAAACAAAGCTTCAGGTGAAAAATGATGGATGAGGTAGTGGCAAAGGAGAAGGAGCAGGAGGAACAGGGACCATTCACATCAATATCAGGCCAGTCAACCACATATGTCTTGTAGGATATGTTTCTGTAACAAAAAGGAGCAGTTCGGCTACACAGTTATAGGGCATACAGTGAGTGCAATGCCTACCAAAAATTTTGAGGCACTCCAATGCCCCTTGGAAATGACATGGAGGTCAGAGGGCCTTAACTAAACAGTTTTTTCCATTTATACCAACTGGGTCTCCTGTACACTGTTAGCCTAAGCAGTGAATGGAAGGCTTTCCAAAAATTATGAGGAACTTGCAATGCCCCTTACAAGAGCCATGCAGCACAGCATATTACAAACATAAGTCCCATTATTGGGGAGTGGGTCTCCCATAGTATTTGCTTATGCCTTCCAAGCAAAAGCTTCAAAAAATTAGGAGGAAATGCAGAGCCCGTTCAAAGACTCGTGGAGGTCCCAGTAGCTTAACAAGAAGGTTTTAATGCCCCTCAGAAGAGACGTGGAGGTTAGAGTGGTATAACAAGATGCTTTTAATGCCCCTTACAAGAGCCAGACAGTACAGCATCTTAAAAATAGTATTCCCATTATTGGGGAGTGGGTCTCCCACAGTCTTTGCTTATGCCTTCCAAGCAAAAGCTGACAAAAATAAGGACGGAGGAACTTTCAATAATGGCAACACGGACCACGGTCACCCTGGTGGTATAGTGGTGGTGGAGGCTGAGGATAAGGAGAAGAACATAAAACAGCCGAAATGAGGAAGCGTATACCCATGTGTGGGTGTGAAGTGGTGCATGGGAATACACCTCCCGAAATAACACCGTGGATTTGACTTTATGTTACTCTGCTGTCATTTGGTGGTGATGAGAAGTCTGGCCCAATCTAGCCCTTGTTCATTTTGATAAGGGTCAGCTTGTCAGCATTGTCAGTTGACAGGAGAGTGTGCTCATCAGTTATAATTACCCCAGCGGCACTAAAAACAAGCTCCAATAACATGCTAGCGGCAGGGCAGGCCAGGACCTCCAAGGCGTACAGAGCGAGTTCATTCCAAGTGTCCAGCTTGGATACCCAATAATTAAAAGGCACGAAGGACGCTGGTACGGTCGGCAAGGTACTCCCTCACCATCTTTTGAAACTTTCCACTCCTTGTGAGAGTACCCCACGCCTCAGGGTCTGAGAAAACTGTCCCAGAACGTTGACAGTGTTCCCCTGCCTCTACTAGATTGGAGTTGCCTCTCTCTCGCTTGTACGCTTTGGTTGGTGAACAAACTGTGACCTCTGCTGCTAGCGTGTTCAGATGGGAATTTTTTTTTTTTTTTTTTAACAGTTCTGCAGCAAGGGCCTTCTGGTACAGGCCCATTTTTGTAGACCTCTCCACCTCAGAAATAAGACAGTGAAAGTTCTCCTTGTAGCGGGGGTCTACAAGTGTCACCAACCAGTAATGACTGTCACCCAACATTTTGACAACGCGAGGGTCACAGTTAAGGCAGCGCAACATAAAGTCAGCCATGCGTGCTAGACTGGTAATGGGCAAGATTTCCTTGTCCTCACCAAGATGACGACTGACCATACTCTCCTCCTCCCCCCTGTCCTCAGGCCACCCACGCTGAACCGACGGTATAACACTTGTACAGGTACTACCATCTACAGCGCTTGATAGCAGCTCCTGTTCCTCCTCTCCCTCTGTCCCCCAATGCACGTTGGGATGAGATGAGGCTGGGCTGTGTGTAATCGCCCACTACGGCTTCTTGATCCATCTCATCATACTCTGGCTGCAATGCCTCCTCTTTAATTCTCTGCAGAGAGCGTTGCAAAAGACAGACAAGTGGGATGCTGACACTAATGATGGCGTCATCGCCACTCACCATCTTGGTGGCCTCCTCAAAGTTTGTCAGGATGGTACATATGTCAGACATCCAGGTCCACTCCTGAGGTCTTATGTGTGGAGTCTGACCTGAACATCGACGGCCTTGTTGTATCTGGTGCACCACAACTGCTCTCTTCTGCTCACAAATCCTTTGCAACATGTGGAGGGTAGAGTTCCAACGTGTGGGGACATCACACACCAGTCGGTGTGCTGGAAGCTGCAAACGCTGCTGCAACACAGCAAGGGCGGCGGAAGCTGTAGCAGACTTGCGAAAATGAGCTGACAGGCGGCGTACTTTCACGAGCAGATCTGGCAACTCGGGGTATGATTTAAGAAACCGCTGAACCACGAGGTTAAGCACATGAGCCAGGCATGGTACGTGTGTGATCTCACCTCAGAGCCGCCACCAGGTTACGGCCATTGTCACACACGACCATGCCGGGATGTAGGTTCAGCAGTCTCAGCCACAGATCTGCCTGCTCTTTCACAGCTGTCCACAACTCACAAGCAGTGTGAGGTTTATCACCTGAGCTTATGAGTTTCAGCACAGCCTGTTGCCACTTGGCGGAGGCAGTACTGCAGTGCTTCCAGCTTGTAACTGATGTGGTGATATCTGAGATGGAGATGGAGGCTGAACAGGAGAAGGAGATGGAGATGGAGGCTGAACAGGAGGAGGAGATGGAGATGGAGACTGAACAGGAGGAGGAGATGGAGATGGAGACTGAACAGGAGGAGGAGATGGAGATGGAGACTGAACAGGAGGAGGAGATGGAGATGGAGACTGAACAGGAGGAGGAGATGGAGATGGAGACTGAACAGGAGGAGGAGATGGAGACGGAGACTGAACAGGAGGAGGAGATGGAGACGGAGACTGAACAGGAGGAGGAGGAGGAGGAGACGGAGGAGGAGGCTGAACAGGAGGAGGAGCTGGAGATGGAGGAGGAGGTTGAACAGGAGGAGGAGCTGGAGATGGAGGAGGAGGCTGAACAGGAGGAGGAGATGGAGGAGATGGAGGAGGAGGCTGAACAGGAGGAGGAGATGGAGATGGAGGAGGAGGAGGAGATGGAGGAGGAGGCTGAACAGGAGGAGGAGATGGAGGCGGAGGAGATGGAGGAGGAGGAGGAGATGGAGGAGGAGGCTGAACAGGAGGAGGAGATGGAGGAGGAGGCTGAACAGGAGGAGGAGATGGAGATGGAGGAGGAGGAGGAGCTATACACTATGGGGGCAACTATGACTGACATAGGGCCCGCAATCCTCGGTGTGGGGAGGATGTGTTCCGTCCCAAGGTCCGACTGGGTCCCGGCTTCCACTATGTTTACCCAGTGTGCCGTCAGAGAGATGTACTGTCCCTGGCCACAAGCACTTGTTCATGTGTCTGTTGTCAGGTGGACTCTCCCAGTAACTGCATTGTTGAGGGCACGGCAGATGCTTTGGGACACGCGCTTGTGTAGTGCGGGGATGGCACACCGGGCAAAATAGTGTCGGCTGGGGACCGAGTACCGAGGGACGGCCACCGCCATAAGATTGCGGAAGGATTCCGTCTCCACCAGCCTAAAAGGCAGCATTTCCAACGCAAGCAGTCGTGAAATGTGCGAATTTAGGACTGTGGCCTGTGGGGCGTTAGCTGCGAATTTCCGCTTTCGTTCAAAGGTCTGGGATATGGACAACTGAACGCTGCGGTGGGACGTGGACGTGGATGCTGTTTCTTGAGAAACTGCCATAACAAGTGAAGACTGAGAGGAGGGGGAATCTTTACATGCAGTATGGACAAGGGATTGCCTTGCACACACAACAGGGGGTTCTATTGCACGCACAACAGTAGAAGAAGCAGTGGTGACACCCGCTGACACTGGTCGTGGACCCTGGGTTTCGCCCCACAAAGTCGGGTGCTTTGCTGCCATGTGCCTGATCATGCTGGTGGTGGTCAGGCTGGTAGTTTTGTCACCCCTGCTGATGCTGGCATGGCAGGTGGAACATATGACCTTTTTGGGGCTATCAGCAGAGTCTTTAAAAAAATTCCAGACTCTGGAAGACCTACCGCTTGTACTGGCAACGTCCCTCGTGTTGGTGTTACGGGGAACGGTTGCCCGCCTTCTGTCTGCGGCCACCACACTGCTTCTTCCTGCCTGTTGAGGTACTCTGCCTCCCTCCCCCTGTGTGCTGCTGGCCTCACTCTGCATGTCCTCCTGCCACGTTGGGTCAGTTACTAGATCATCCACCACCTCCTCCTCTTCCACTTGCGCACCACGATGCTCCTCCTCACTTCCTGGCAATTGTGTCTCGCCATCGTCCACCTCTTGTGACAAATTGGCAGCGTCGACTTCCTCTGGCCGTGGCTGTTCAAATATTTGGGCATCGCTACATGGGATCTCCTCTTCCACCACTTCAAGCGTATCAGGCGAGGGGCACAAATATGGAAATGGACCAGTGAACAGCTCTTCAGAGTGTCCAAGTGTGGGATCAATTGCTGTCTGACGACACTCAGCATGGTGGGAGGAAGGAGCATCAGGGTGAGGAGGAGTATGCGGTCGAGACTCACGGCTACTAAGAGCTGACCGTGTGGAAGACAGAGCGGAGGTGGTGGTGCCCATGTAACTGGAAGTATTATCTGCTATCCAATTAATAACCTGTGCACACTGATCAGTTCTCAATACTGGTGTTGTTCTGTGCTTCCCTAATAATTCAGTCAAGAAGTGGGAGCGAGAAGATGTGGCGTTGGTTGTGGCACGTTTTCACCTTGGCCACGGCCCCGTCCTCTGCACGAACCATCACCAGAACGTCCAGTTCCACGTCCCTTGCCACGCGCCTTGCCTATTGTAAAGGAAGTAAAATAGCTTACACTCACACTATCAATGGAAAAAGGGTAATAAAAAGTAGATTAGATCCGTGGAAGAGGAAAACCACAGTTCTATTTCTCTGGCCTACACCCGACTCTTTTAAACAATCTGAACAATCAGGGAGAAACTATTACTGTTTTTCTTTACGTAAAAACTACTAAAACCTGAATAATAGAGATTTTTTAGCGTGGGATGGCAAAACCACAGTTATTGTTTACTGGGGTATACCATACTTTTTTAAATAGATATAATTGCAGCTGAACAGTGAGCGACACACTCAAACCTTTTTTTTTTTTTTTTTTAAGATACAAATGGGCCAAAGTGGATAATACAGAGGTTTGAACCGTGGAAGTGCAAAACAACACTTCTGTTTCTCTAGCCTACACCTGACTATTTTCAACAGATATATTTGTGTCTGAAAAATCAGACACGCTTTTTTTTGGGGGGGGGGGGGGGGGACAAAAGGTTAATAAGATGGGTATTTGTACAGTGTGAAGGAGGAAAAAAAAAAAAAAAAGGATTTTTCCTGTCCCCTGAGACCTGGAGCTAAGTCCAGCAATTTCAGCAACAGGAGCACACAGGACTGTAATGCAGCGTTTGCTGGTATAACCACTGTCTCCTATACAGCCTGCCTGCCTGGTATCTGGGATGGATATTAGTCCTGAGAAGGACTGTTTGTTAGATTTTGCTGGCTTTACAGACCCTACACTAACTATTTCGCAGTTTATATCTCTCCCTAAATCAGCAGCGCTGTCTCTGCACTGTCTGATCCGGAGCGACTGTGTCCAAGATGGCGGTGCCCGGTTTTAAATACTCGAGGTGACGCTGTGCGGCCAACCAATCACTGTAATGCCCACAAACAACATGGCTGCGGCATTACAGTGACTGGCTGGCAATCCCTGCATGTTCATTGGCTCTGTAAAGAGCGCCAAACATGCAGGGCGGAGACCCGAGCTCCCGCCCGAGTAACCCGGAAATGCTCGGTGCTCTCCGAACATCCCGAGTAGTGAGATGCTCGGGCGAGTACTGAGCAGTGTCGAGCATGCTCGCTCAACACTAAAAATGACCTCTTGAACAAATTGAAGTTTAATAACAATAGGACAAATTTCATCAGAATTTCTTCCTTTGTTTTTATATTATAAAATACTCATCTGAAGACTTAATAATACAGATACATCGATACAATCAGAATAAAAGTCATCCCAATTTCTATTATGGACATATTGATACGATCAAATGAAATGAACTTTGAGGAAATAGACGTCCGCAAGCGTTTGCTGGTGCGGAAGCAGTGACATAGCCAGATGGCATTGGTCACGATGAAAGGAAGTTCTGCATCGATCTAAGTGTAGGTTGGACGAGGTAGCACATGAAACAGGCAGATCTGTCTGTAAACCAAACAAATGACAAACTCCGAACAAACACTATTAACAACTCATATCGCAACAAACTCGTAGAGACGACATTATAAGATGCAATGCAATATACCAGTCTCCTTCCCTAGATATAAAAGACATATTAATACTGTGAGATCGCAGTGCAGCCAAGACATCTCTGTGAGAAAAAGATCCTATTGGAAGAATGAGACGAGTCCCTGCATGATTATATGATCGCAACATAATACGCCTGCAACGCACCCGAGTCACTCGATTGGATGACAGAAGGGGGGGCGCACAAGAGGGGGCACCAACTTTCCTATAAAGTCACGCTGGTTTAGCCGCCAGACGCTGCCGGCAACCCTGCCGATAAGTTTATTACAAAACTATCGTACTATCAAACCAAAAAAAGATCATAGACTGTGAGCCCCTGATGACCATGAGAGTCTCATAAGAATGATGAAACGCGTAGGGCTGAGCATTTCTATAGAAAGTCCTACAAGAGATGATTAGCCAGGCTACCTCAATATAAAGCGCCTAGATCAGGAGAAACAAGCACCGCACCTGGATATGACGGCAGCACTATAAAGCCGTTCTGAAGAGAATAGCACAGGACATGGTAAAATGAATATTATTAATGCCATTATCAGACTGCAGACTCACAATGAGGAGAAATGAGATGGCATGATTTCTAATAGCCAGAGGCCAAATTGAAAAGGGAGTTATACATATAAATAAAGAGATACCCCTAGGAATTTTGACTAATCCCTGGCCTCCCAACAAGACAATATATATATAAATGGTTAGCAGGGGAGATAAATTAAAACCATTCACAATAGTCCTATGTTTAGGATAATTTTAGGAAATTTGTGACGGATTTTGGACACTTAAAATCTTTTTAAAATATTGAATAAAGGTTATTTTTTATATTTTACTCCCATTGGATTTGACTGAAATACTGCAGAATTATCTTGGAGCATATTTATACTACACTGCTCAAAAAAATAAAGGAGACACTCAAATAACACCTCCTAGATCTGAATGAATGAAATATTCTCATTGAATACTTAGTTCTGTACAAAGTTGAATGTGCTGACAACAAAATCACACAAAAATCAATGGAAATCAAATTTATTAACCAATAGAGGCCTGGATATGGAGTCACCCCCAAAATTAAAGTGGAAAAACACACTACAGGCTGATCCAACTTTGATGTAATGTCCTTAAAACAAGTCAAAATGAGGCTCAGTATTGTGTGTGGCCGCCACGTGCCTGTATGACCTCCCTACAACGCCTGGGCATGCTACTGATGAGGTTGCGGATGGTCTCCTGTGGGATCTCCTCCCAGACCTGGACTAAAGCATCCTCCAACTCCTGGACAGTCTGTGGTGCAACGTGACGTTGGTGGATGGAGCCAGACATGATGTCCCAGATGTGCTCAATCTGATTCCGGTCTGGGGAATGAGCGGGCCAGTCCATAGCTTCAATGCCTTCATCTTGCAGGAACTGCTGACACTCCAGCCACATGAGGTCTGGCATTGTCCTGCATTAGGTTTCACCCAGGGCACCAGCATAAGGTCTCACAAGGGGTCTGAGGATCTCATCTCGGTACCTAATGGCGGTCAGGCTACCTCTGGCGAGCACATGGAGGGCTGGTAGGTCCTTTCACAAGCATTTTGGTCGTACTATCACTTCTGGTCGGCCTGGGCTCGCGTCATTGTCGTGCACCAGCTGTGCCAAGGCCTGCATTTTGTCATGGAAGCGTAAGACATTCAATGACTGACACTCCAGGGGAGGCCAAGTCCCTTTCCCAGACCTCCTTCACCAGAGCCAGGCGCTCCGCGCACGCCAGTCGTACAGTAGCTCAAAAGGGAGAACCCCGTTGAGGCCCGTGGAACCTCCCGGTAGGCAAGGAGCAGGTGTGGGAGGTACCGCGCCCAGTCGTGCCCCTAGGAGTCAACCAACATCTTAAGCATCTGCTTCAGAGTGCCAGTTCGCACAGGCCATTGGTCTGTGGGTGGTATGGGCTGGTCACCAGATTTTGCACCTGTATTTGCTTACAGAGGGTCTCCATCAGCTGCGACATGAACTGGGTTCCCCGGTCGGTGAGCATTTCCTGGGGAAAACACACTCGGGAGAACATCTTCAGTAAGGCGATAGCCACCTTGTCTGCCCGAATGGATGACAAGGCTACCGCTTCTGGGTACCGGGTGGCATAGTCTACTACCATCAGTATGAAGTGTTTCCTTGAGCTGCTGGGAGTGGCCATCGGGCCAGCCAAATCCACAGCCACCCTCCTGAAAGGCTCTTCGATGATGGGCAGAGTTACCAGTGGGGCTTTGGGCCACCGCCCCACCTTCCCCACCCTCTGACAGGTGTAACACGAACGGCAGTAGACAGTTACCTCAGCCCCCAACCTTGGCCATTAGAAATGCTGGGCTAGCCTGGCCTTGGTCTTATGGATCCCTAGATGTCCAGCCATCGGAATTTCGTGTGCCATCTGCAACAAACTCCACCCTGAACGGATAGGGTACCACTAACTGTCGATCCCTGGGCCACGCCTCCGGTGAGCCTCGCTGGACTGCTACCCGGTATAGCCATCCTTGGTCCCAGACCACCCACTGGAGGACCGAGTTCGAGGGAGGCTGTGCCGCCCGCTCCTCACGAGGCTTCAGGCTGTCAGTCTCTAACGCCACCTGAAACCCCTGACTGGACATGGCCAGAATAGACAAACCTGCCACGTCTCCTGGCCTCCGTCTGACCCGGCAGCCACTTGGTCGGAAGGGGAGAAGCCGTCGGACTCCCGAGGGGCCACTAGGGCCCGGGTGCCGCCACTGCAAGCAACAGTGGCTACGGCCGCTGAGACCGCGGGTAGCGCCCGTTTCTCCTCTGCTTCTGACCAAGCATCTGGTCTAAAAGGACTACCCTGGCCCTCTAACATCCTGGTTGTGGAGGAACCCTACCATGCGGCCTTACCTGGGAGCCCTATCTCTCCTGGAACTGCCCCGCCCTCCATGGCATGCTCCCCCTCTGCAGCTGTTTGCCCCTTGTCTGCCCCCTCTGCAACAACCTCACAGGACAAATTTCTCCAGCCTGCCGTATGGCCACATTCTGAGGCCTCATCACAGCTGACTTGATTGATCTCGTCCCCCATGGGGAGAGAGGTGTTAGGGGCTCAGGGTGGTAGTTGTGGTGAGGGGCTGCTGTGTTCCCACACTCTGGCTCCCTGATAAAGACACATGTCCCAATTCTCCTGTGCTCTGTATGTGGTGTGTAACACTCACGTTTTGGTCGCAGATCTCTGCTGTCTTCGGTTCTTCCACCTCAGGAACCACCGCACACACATTAGGGAACTTCCACTCCATTTTATAAAAAAGAACTTTACTTGAACGTTTGAATACAACTTCATACAGCATTGATCACATACACCTTGGCGATGGACAGCGCCGGCTTGATGCCTCCAATCCCGGAGCCGGCGAAAGTTTTATCAGGTATCAAATCCTAGGGTGACACCAGTTCGGGCCGCACAAGGGTCATCTCAGCACCGGTGTCTCACAGTCCCATTGCTCTGGCGTGGCCTATGGTAACAGTCTGAAAGTTGTCAAGGGACCTCCCACCACCCCCACTCACACACAAAACAGTGGACAGATTCTGGGACGAGGATCAACTGCTCTCATTAGGGCCCACATGTGATCGACCCAGCAGTCTGCAGGACACCACTGCATACTCTGGAGCTTCTTCTGGTATGACTCAGGAGTCAAGTTGTACTGCCAGACCAGAGCCTGCTTGAAGTCCTCATAGCTCAGGGTGGTCTCACTGTGCAAGTACCCAAAGATTTCCAGGGCCTTACCCCTAAGCTGAGGGGTTAGGAACAGGACCCACTGTTCCTCAGGCAGATGGTACTGATGGCAGTTTTTTTCAAATGCCAGCAAGAAAGTGTCCAAGCCCCCTCCTTTGTGCAGAAGGGAGAAGTCATTCGTCCATAGCTTCGGGACTCGGATCTCAGGTGACTTGCGACTGGCTGGGGCCTGCAGTTGGAGCTGGAACACATCTTTCTGGTGCTCGTGCTCCCGCTGACGTTCTGCCATGAGGGTCTCATAGGTGGCCCTGTCTCCAACCTGGAGACTCGCTAGGGAAACTTGTATGAGGGGGTCAGGTGGTGGGTAGCCCACTGCGGGACCGACCACTGGTGAATCTCTCTCTGGGGGGCCTAAGTTGGACTCTCCTTCTCTTAGAGTAACATGGTCTTCAACCTCCTCAACACCATATGGTGCATTGGCCATCTCCTTGGTTTTGGCCCTGGTGCCACTGGCCATCCTTGCACTCTATGGTCAGTGACACCGAACTGCCACCTGATGCACCCACACACACCTTACAGTATTTGCACTCGGACTGTCTAGTGCTGAGCTGATCTTAAGTGTCTGAGTATGCGTTACACACACACACACTATTATCTTGATCCCACCGCTTGCCACCAATGCAAAGAAATTGGCAGCAGGAGGGACCCCGCAGAATCCTACCACTGCCGGAACTGATGAATCCACACCCCACCACCTGCCTGACGTCACAATTACGTGAGACGGAGCACGTGGTACGGATCTGTCATTTGCACCATCGTGACATTCCGCACCCCCTCGAGGACGTGTAAGGTCAGATTGGTACAGTTCTACACAGACAATGGGACCTCTGCTTATAAAATATATAATTCCCGGCATGACTATATTCTCAACTACAGCTGGAACTTTTATGCTGAAAGGGGCCCTGCCCACACATTCCCCTGTCATGACTTCACTGTGGGCTTGGCACCACTTCATGGTTTTATTAAGATCTCTAACTTCCACAATAACTCCTCGCTGGTTGATCGCAGAAGTTTCCATGTAATATCACATTTCTTATTACAAATTTACCTTTCTTTAGAGACTAGACATGACATATCTTCGGTTGGTCATTCCTGCCTTCTTGCATCATAGCGCACCCGTACTGTTCTCAGATAAAGAAAAATATGTATATTGTTCCTTAGCTAACCCTGCCACTAAAAATATGTATCCTATCACAATCAGTGTTATAGAAACTCTGATATTCCATATTTCATTTCAGTGCCTACCAGACTGCAGCTTGAATACATGTGCAAATGGAGATGAGCTAAGCTTCAAAGGAATTCTAGGAGCTGTATCCTTTTCACCCAGGTGTCAATTCATCACTCCTGTCTCCATTTTATATGGTGATTAGCCTGAACACTTGGTGGATCCCGCTATTTGCATATGGGCAATTGGGAAGAGTGTAAGCTCTTGCTCCTTTGACAAATGGTAGATAGGGGAGGAGGGAAGAGTGAGTGGGATTTCGGAGGGGGAGAAAGATTCTCAATATTTCTATGACCGTGACATTTCCCATTCTCTTGGGATCTCGAAAATCTAGATTATGAATAACTAGGACATGCTATAATTCAATACCGAGTTATGGGAATACTGTATCTGACACAAAGGGCATGCTGCATGGCTGGGGTCCAAAGGGGGTCTTGCTGTGGCAGCTTCTTGGCTGAGAGCTGCTGTGAGACATTTGTCACTCGCTGCCTCTCTGCCCCCTCCCTTCTTAGCTGCAGAAGTGTCCAGTTACAACTGTATGCTGTAGACCTCTATAATCCCGCCAAACAGGGCACAATGATTGACATGGGGTTAAATTTTCAATATTCTTCTCAAGGCAAAAATCACATTAAAAAAAGATGGCATCACTTGCTAACTTCTGTGATCAACCAGTGAGAAGTTATTGCAGAAATTATAGATTTCATAAAACCATGATGGACAGAGATGAGCCCACGTGAGGTCATCACAGGGGAGTGTGTGGGCAGGGCCACCCCTTCAGCATAAAAGATCCAGCTGAATATTGGTCTATACTCATGCCGTGAGATACATATTTGTAAGCACAGGTCCTGCTCCATAACAGTCCATTGGAGCACCTCTCCTCCAGGTAAATTGAATAGTCTCTGATCTGTCTAGTAAGTTCTTCCATTAATACCTTTTATTTTGTGTAACTGTACATGTATTGTACTGTCCCTCTTTGTAAAATCCTTTGTATATTTTTTCATAAACCCTGCCTCCTTTTGGATTAAATATAAAATGTATTAGTCCTGTTTCTTCTGTTCTGTAATCGTTCCTCCCCCGAAGCCATACGCTACCAGAAAGCAGGAGTCCGATCAGGCCTGTATTTAGAACTGATCGGTGGTGGCAGTGAATACTATTAATTGGGTTATCGTGAAGCTGGCAATGATCGTATGGGGGCATATACACATTCAATGCGTTGAAATTCGGAGGCGTGTACGCCATACGCTCACGGCTTGCTTGCCGGTAACTACATAGTGAGTAATCAGGATAGTCTGTGTGTGCAAATCCCTGACAAATTGGTGGCAGCGGTGGGATATTGTAAGATCTCGCCGATGCCTTCCCCCATAGTTCACTATCCAGCTACATCTAATTTTCCTACTTGTCAACTGGGCATTCTGCATATGGGCTGCTTAGATTGCCCTCTTTTGTCCTATTGCAAAAGAGGAGGTGAGAGGGGTGAAGGAATGCTCCTTTACTAGTGGCTTCAGAAATTGCAATATTTTCTATGACACGGTGCAATACCACATTATTATGCTATATAGTGAAAATACCAGTTTCCTTCAAAGCTCTGATTCAGATCAGTTCAAATATAGTCGAGACAGGGACCTTCAGCATGCCACCAGCTTTCATTTTAACTCATCGGCCTCATCCCAGAGTGCAAATGGGAGCCAGCGGCATTTAAATGGTTAACAGCTGCGGCCGAAACGAAGCTCTGACTGCGACTGTTAGAGATAAAATGTCAGCTATATAGAAAGGGTTGTCCACTACTCAAACAGCTCTCAATCACAATATTTCCTACATATAAAACAGCTATAATCACCTTTTGTGCTGTTGCTGTTCTACCCAAGTCTGCGCTTAGTCTCCCAGGACTCGAGTGACCTCATATCACGCAGTCAGTAGCCATTTCACTCTCACTTCCTTCAGACGAAAGGGACACCCTAAAGAAGTGTAATCTGCTGCTGCTCTCTGGCTGTCAGTTCTGTTCAAAGGATGAGAGAGTGATGCAGTTGTAGCGCCCAGAGGGTTCGGTCGCTACAGGGGTATTGCACCTTAACCAGAGGTGTGATATTCCACTCCCAGGTAAGGATGGAGTATGGACCAAGGCTCAGTTAGCTGCATACACACACTCCTCATTTCCGGGGGACAGTTCGCAGATGCTCCCATTTATTGCAGGCACAACTGACCATGTCCCTGGCTGGAGTGGGGAGGGGGGAGAGAACCCGGTGATGCAGGAGCAGAAGGGGACGGTTTCTGGAGCATAGGAAGGAGCTCATTGGTTGCAGGTCACCTGAGCTCAGACACAGTGAAGCAGATAAAAGGTGGGGGCCATCTTAGGAGAGTGTTCAGTTGGTTAGTTCAGAGAGGGAAGAAGTTCAGCCAGAGAGGGCTGACAGGGAGCTGAGGCTCAGCTTGGGCTCAGCTCCACGAGGCAGGCCTAGAGAAGAGGCCGGGGCCAGGAAGGAGAAGGGGAGAAGGAGAAGGAAGGTGGAGAGAAAGAGGAGTAGAAAGGCTCCAGAAACAAGAAGGCAGAAGGGACCCTGAGAGAGAGAACTACATAACCGGACACTGGGATCCGAGGCTGTCAGGATTGCAAGCCCGGCAGCAGATAACCTACCTGCGAGGGATTTTAGATCCCTGGGCCTGAGAAGCCTGGAGGCTCCGCCACACAGAGGGACTGGTACAGCACAGAGAAGCAACAGGTACCTAAGGCCCGAGTCGCAAGCCATACAGGCGTAGTACACGGCCAGCTCAGGGACGTGGGCTATCACACCACTAAAGGGGGAGATAGTCAGCAAGGGCAGAGAGAACGGTAGGCCTACCCACTCACCCTGACCAGTGGGGCTCACCTGAATGTTCTCAGACACCCAGGCCCATTCCTACCCTGTACTCCTGTTGGGTCATAAGTACCACCTTCAATAAAGACCCTGGACTGTTTGAAGTAGACTCTGGACCTTTATTATTGCGGTCTGCACCATCACCCCCAGCATCCTATTACCTGCTCTGAGGCTACACTCTTCCCGTGGGGAGTTATCCTATCCCTGTGCTGCATATCTACATCAGCCTCAGCGGTCTGCCTTGCAGCGGCGGTCCTCCCTGACCGCAATCCACGGGTGGCGTAGTCTGACATTCAAAACCCTACAAATAGATTGTCACAACATTTGGTCTGACCACCCTGAGCCACGGGATCAGGTTGCCACTACTACCCCCATCATCACACTGAAGCCCGGTTCCAAGTGCCCCACGGCCCAGGGGGTGAGTCACAGTCACTGATTGGCTGCAGGGATCCTATGATTAGTCATGCATGTGACTCGCCCCCTGAGCCGTGGGGTACCCGGAACTAGGCCTTCTAGTGTACGGTGCTGATGGGGGTAGTAGTGGCAACCCGATCCCGTGGCTCAGGGTGGTCAGACCAAATGCTGTGGCAGTCTATTTATAGTTTTGTGAATGTCCGACTACGCCACCCGTGGATTGCGGTCAGAGATAACCGCCGCTGCGAGGCAGACCGCTGAGGCTGGTATTAGTGTGCAGCACAGGGATAGGATAACTCCCCATGGGAAAAGTGTAGCCTCAAGGCAGTGAAAGTGAATGCTGGGCGTGATGGTGCAGGCGCAGCATAAATGACACAGAGTCCAATGATGCAGTCCAGGGTGTTTTACTCACAGTTGATATCCAAGTCACTTCTGTCAGCAAGGACTGCCCGAGCCGTGCTGTGTCCACCAGGTGAGGAGCTCGGTCAACCCCCAGGCAATTCAGGAGTATGGCACAGGACCCCCTTCTGTCCTTTCTCTGGCCTCTCGTGCCCCACCAGTGTCCTGACTTCTGTCCGGCTACCGCGGACCGTGTCGGGTAAGCATTGGCCTTCACTTCCCGCTATCCTATATGGTGCCTCCCTAGCAGGTTTAGCGGGGGGGGTCGCACCAATAAATGGTCACAACCTCCGGTTCTTGGCTGAGGGTAGATTCGCCTCCACCAACTTAGGGATCCGGTACCTTTCCACGGCCTGACCCTTTCACCCGGTATAATGGGGTTTGCAATGGTTGCTGGCCGTTCTGCACTCTTAGGATCCCTCCTGCCTTCTTGTTTCTGGAGCCCTTCCACTCCTCTGTCTCTTCTCCTTCCTTCCTTCTTCTCTTCTTCTCTCTGGCCCCGGCCTTCTCTCTAGGCCTGCCTCATGGAGCTGAGCTCAGGCTGAGCTGCTGCTCCCTGTCAGCTCTCTCTCTTACTACTCCTACTATTCTCCTAGACTTAAGATGGCTCCCACCTTATATCTGCTTCTCTGTGCTGAGCTCAGGTGACCTGCACCCAATGCGCTCCTTCCTATGCTCCAGAAACAGTCCCCTTCTGCTCCTACACCACTGGGTTCTCTACCCCCTCCCCACTCCAGCCAAGGACATGGTCAGTTGTGCCTGCAAAAATGGGAGCACCATCGAGCTTTCCCCCGGAAATGGGGAGTGTGTGCGTGTGCAGCTAACTGAGCCCTGGTCCACACTCCATCCTTACCTGGGAGTGGAATATCACACCTCTGGTTGAGGTGCAATACCCCTGTAGCAACCGAACCCTCAGGGTGCTACACATGCCCCAGGAGACCAGACACAGACATCACTGGAATGGCGTTGGCTGCAGGGTTCCCGTGATATGTCATGCATGCTCCAGGAGACCAGACGCCGACATCACTGGAATGGCGCCCGCACCAGAGGAGAGCATAGCTGCTATTTCACATGATTGAAACCGTAATTAAGAAGGGGTTGTCTGAGTAATGGACAACCCCTTTATTTCAGTCTGCATCAGACACGTGTGGAAGGAGTTCAGCTCCTGAGCCGCCTCCACATGCGTTCACCTCAGCGCGGACGTACAGTTACGCCCATATATGCAAAGGGGTCAAATTCATATAAAACATTAAATGTTATTCTGAATTTATCTGCCTTTCATTCATTTCTAACAGTAAATCCTCATAGTAGTTGGTGCTCAGTTTTTCAGATTCAGAGCTCCAAATTTTCATAAGCAAAATTAAAGGGGAGGCATCATAAAAAAAGTTTTCTTTAAATGCATTCAAAAAAGTTGGCAATATTTTCCCATATCAAAATTTATATTTAAAATTAGAAATCTTAGAATTTTTTACACTGACCCCTGAGGCTATTCTATGTTCATATGTCCTGTTCTTTCAGGAAATCTACATTAACAGCAATAAACTCACTTAGACACTAAGGGCCTCATTCAAAGCCAGAATACTAGTGTAAAAAGCTTTGAAAAGTCACAAAGTTTTAGCACAACTCGAAGCTGGGCTGAAATTGTGACTTTTTAGCGTTCACACTCCATTTTCACCCAGCCCTGATAAAGTGGGCACCAGCAAAATTTTATAAGCTGTGGCATTCTCTGTGCGACATATCTTACTCCAGTCACTGACTGGAGTAAGATTATTGGCAAGGCACACATGGAGACACACAAGGCGCTCGCTAGTTCTCGGATAGTCCTGATTCATTGACCTCTGCATGACTCTAGCACACCGACCTCATCAAGATTAGCATGAACACCACCGGTCTGAAGTCAGGGCCTCTGTTTTGCATTGAAGCGTCCAATGAGCTTGTACAAAGATCATTGGGTGAAGGGGAGTAAGGTCAGGTGTGACATCAACTGTGATTGGTGGAACCTGCGTTATCAGCTGTATGTTACCGGTCATTGTAATCCGGCCTCTGATAAAAAGCTTTGCTGAAAATTCTTCCTGAAAGGACAGAAGTAAATGTCTAAAATAGCCCTGGTGGCCAGTGTGAAAACTGCAAGATTGTGAGAAGAAAGTATGAAAACATTAAAAAAACACACAGAAAACAAACTAATTGAAACATTTTCTGATGACTAGATCTGAGCGAATCCATTCAACGGGAATCAAGTTCATGTTGAATTTTTGTGGCTAAAATGAATGTCACCTTTTGAGACATTGCAGAAGATTGCATCAGTCAGAGAAGACGGGCTTTCCCAGAATGCCTTGCTGCCATCATATTAGGTCTCATCTGCATTGCACGCACGAGTTGTAGCAGTTTTAATGGATAGAACGTGTACTCAATGTATGGTGCTATTCACACACCAGTGTTTTTACACACCCCTTGTGTCCATACAGAACACACAGAGCCATGTCCATTTTTTTTCCGGCAGCACGGATGACACAGAGGTCCAATAGTGGTCTATGGGTCTGTCAGTGTGCCATCAGTGTCCTGTACAAGTTTAACATTGTATAGGAGAAGCTTTGTAATTTCTTTATCCATCGGTGAAAAACACTGATCGAAAACTGAGGACACCGGTACCATTTTTTCACGTACAGGTTTAAACCCTGCACATGTGAATGAGGCCTAACATAGTATAGCTCAGACAATTAAGAAGGACTATTATAGCAAGTATAAAAGCAGAAGCAGGAAAGGAAGCAGCCATTTTGTGGTGAACCTGGATAGAGAAAAGTACATCACAGCTCACAGCCTAGCCATAGAAATAGGGAGAGAAAGCCATGAAACATGATAGAAAACAGACAGAGAGAGAGGGCGACATCAATGCAGTGAAGGGGATTAGTGTGTTAAGGAAAAAAGGGAATGGCGTCATACATGTTTTTCAGGGCAAGTAGAGGCTTTGGAAGACATTTGCAGAGAATGGAATTTCCTGGGAAAACTCTGCAAATGTAAGTTTCAAAAGTCTTGCTCATCTTTACTGATCGGTCATTATCCATTGGTGGCAGTTTTACCTATAGTATGTTCCCCTCCATACAGGGCAATAACTCCCCTGTGGGCCTCATTGTTCCAGTTACCTTACACATCTTCCTTCCGTGTAGTGCACATTCCCTTCATCTTCATGCTTTCCCATCCTGCACAGCCGGCTGCAGCGGAGGAGGATCAGGACAAATTCCTATCCTCCTCCTTGAGGGATAAGAGGGAATGTGGAGCCATCACCCTGCTCCATGCTGCTCTACTCCTCCAAGCTAATTACTCTAAATGCAAAACCTGTGACTGAGCTTTATATTAACTCTTCTCCTCCCGCCTTCTGGATGCTACATAGCTAATCTGTTGGGTTAACCCTGTAGTGTGTAAAGTGCTGAATTATACAACAGTGATATGTCTTCTACTCACAAAAATGGTGTAAGTATGCTGAGTGTTTTTAATCAGTTTCATCACAGTTTGGTCAGGGTTCATTAGCTTTTCTCAGCTGAAAATAAAACTGATGAATGTTTCTCCCCCTTCTCATAACCAACAGTCCATTTCATGACTGGCACACAGATGACATCCAAATGCTGTCCACATTTTTTGCGGACTAATAGACTTGCATTGGTGATACTGTATATAATTTTGTGTGGACCACTTAGGCCTCATTCAGACATCAGGTTTTTTCATGTACGAGAAAAATGGAGCGAGTTTAATCAGTGATTTTTACCTTAGGTTGGTCAGAATTACATCAGTACTTTTCCCATCGGTCAGTCAAAAACGGACAAACTTCATCCGAGTTCTGGCCCATCTTTTAACAGACCCGGACACTTTCATTGATGAATTTGATCTGACACTTGAATCAATATAAAACATATCTCAATGAAAAATCATGGGCATGTGAGCATCCCCATAGACTGTCATAGGTACACATGCTACCTGTGAAAAAAATAAAAAATAGCACAATACGTGATAGCACAGAAACTAACAGGTGAATGAGCCCCAAGACTGTGAAAATACACTGGCATGTAAACAGGCCCATAGACATGGGTGTACATAGAAATCATGGGATCCCATAGCAGAAGTGCTAGTTGCCCCCCACCCAACAAAAAAAATAACATTCGACGGGGTCACAGAAGAGCATATCTCACAACTTTCCAGCCTTTAGAAAGTAATTTTCCTCCTACTGAAGCCCCAGATTCCTCTTTCATTGCATGTTTAAAGTATGATACCAACAAAAGTGCCCAACAAACACAGTATGTGAATTCTTTCACAGTACCCTGGACATGCACATAATGATGACCCTACTGTACTCGACTTCAACTCCCCCGGCAAAGTATGGTGACCGTGACACAGTGTGATCCCCCAGCTTTGGCCCCCACACAGCCCTCTATAAAGTATAATAGGTCATCATACAGTATAATGGCCCCACACCTCGCCATGCTGTATAATGGCCCCCACTAGCTCTCCAAACAGTACAACCAAACAGTGCAATGACCCCCACGGCCCTCCACATGGTATGATGGTCCCCACTCAAACCTTCACACTGTATAATTGCTTGCATACAGTATTTTGGCCCTCACATAGCCCTCCACAAAGTATAAAGGCTCCCACATAGCCCTTGAAATTTTATAATAGCCCCCACATAGCCCTCTATATACTATAATGGGCCCCATATTCCTCCATATTGTATAATGCAAAATCATAGTCTTTTATATAGTGTGCTGAACCCTATAGTCCTCCATATAGTATCATGCACTCCCCATAGTCTTCCATATAGTATAATGCACTCCCCATAGTCCTGCATATAGTATAATGCAATCCACATAGTCCTCCATACAGTATAATGCACCCCATATTCCTCCATATAGTATAATGCACTTCCCATAATCCTCCATATAGTATAATGCACTCCCCATTGTTCTCCATATAGCATAATGCACTCTCCATAGTCCTCCATATAGCATAATGCACTCCTCCATATAGTAAAATGCACTCCTCATAGTGCTCCATACAGTAAGATGCACTCCTCATAGTCCTCCATATAGTATAATACACTCCCCATAGTCCTCCATACAGTATATGGCACTGCCGATAGTCCTCCATGTAGTATAATGCACTCCCCATAATCCGCCATATAGTATAATGCACTCCCATAGTCCTCCATATAGTATAACACACTCCCCATAGTCCTCCATATAGTATAATGCACTCCCCATGGTCCTATATAGTCCATACAGTATAATGCACTCCTCATAGTCCTCTATACAGTACTATGACCACCACAATGTGTTCATTGATTTAAAAAAAAAATACTCACCTCTCCTCCATGTTCTCCGCTGCTCAGGTCTATGCAGCAAGCATTCTGAAGTGCTTGCACATCTCAGGGCAGTGGATGCCATGTAATGATGTCATAGGGCCCGCTGTACTGAGACGTCAGATGCTGAGGAAGAATGACGAAGTAGGAAGTCACAGGCCCCATAGTACTCGCGTGGCCTATGTTCCAACAATGAGCTTTTGGTTTGCTTTTGACACTAATTGTTTTCTGTGGCAAAAACTGAGTGTTTTACAATTCAAGCAAAGTGGATGGAATTTATAAAAACCTCATGGCCACTGTGCTTTAATTTTATTCAGCGTAAACTGAGCTGCGGTGTGTGTATCAAATCCACATCATGTCAATTTCTCTTGTGAGTATGCTGAGTTTTATGTGTGGATTTTCCCCATAGATTTTCATTAGATGCCGAAAATCTGCAGGTAAAAACGCACATACATAGTCCTGCATATAGTATAGTGCAATCCACATAGTCCTCCATACTGTATAATGCACTCCACATAGACCTCTATATAGTATAATGCACCCCATATTCCGCCATATAGTATAATGCACTCCCCATAGTCCTCCACATAGTATAATGCACTCCCATAGTCCTCCACGTAGTGTAATGCACTCCCCATAGTCCTCAATGTAGTATAATGCACTTCCATAGTCCTCCATATTGTATAATGCACTACCCATAGCCCTCCATACAGTATAATGCACTACCCATAGTCCTCCATATAGTATAATACACTCCCCATAGTCCTCCATATAGTATAATGCACCTCCATCGTCCTCCATACAGTATAATGAATTCCCCATGGTCCTCTATACATTACTATGACTACCAAAATGTGCTCATTGATTTAAAAAAAAAAAATACTCACCTCTCCTCCTTGTTCCCCGCTGCTCCGGTCTATGCAGCAAGCATTCTGAAGCGCCTGCACATCTCAGGGCAGTGGGTGCCATGTAGTGATGTCATCAGGCCCGCTGTGCTGAGACGTCAGACGCTGAGGAAGAATGATAGAGGAGGAAGTCACAGGCCCCATAGTACTCTTGTGGGTTATGTTCCCACAATGAGCTTTCGGTTTGTTTTTGACAATATTTATTTGCTGTGGCAAAAACAGAGTGTTTTGCAGTTCAAGCAAAGTGGATGGGATTTTATAGAAACCTCATGGCCACTGTGCTTTAAAGGGGTTGTCCACTACTTTCACATTGATGCCATATCCATAGGATAGGGCATCAATTTATGTTTGCCCGGGGTCCCGCACACAGCACCCCCGCCATCAGCTGTTATCGGTGCCGGCGGTGGCCGCCGGCCGGAAGTGCTTACCTTCCGGTGACTGGTCACCATGTTGTAGTGGTCGGCACTTGTTAGTGCACATCAAACTGCCATTCAATTGAATGGGAGGCGGATGTGCAGTACCCCGCGGCGGCCACTACAGATGGATGGCCAAACACCGCAGGCAAGTACTTCCGGCCGGTGGCCGCCGCCGCCAGCACCGATAACTTCTGATCGGCAGGGGTGCTGCGTGCAGGACCCCGGCCGATCATACATTGATGCCCTATCTTATGGATATGACTCGCCCCCTGGGCCGTGGGTTACCCGGAACCGGGCAATAGGGCAATAATGGGGGTAGTAGTGGCAACCCGGTCCATGGCTCAGGGTGGTCATACCAAATGTTGTGGCAGTCTATTTGTAGGGTTTTAAATGTCCGACTACGCCACCCGTGGATTGCGGTCAGGGTTAACCGCCGCTGCAGTGCAGACCGCTGGGGCAGATGTAGGTGTGCAGCACTAAGTAGTATAACTCCCCACGGGAGGAGTGTGGCCCCAGGGCAGTATATAGATGGATGATGGAGGGGATGATTCTGACCGCAATAGCCAGGAAACGGAGGCCTCTTAAACAGTTCAGGGTCTTTATTAGAACAGGTGAGACGACCCAAAAACAGTCCCGGCTAGGAGGGGGCCTGGATGTCTGAGAACAAGTGGGAAGCTGGCCCTGGTCAGGGTGAGGGTGAAGGCCTACCATGCTCTCTGCGCTCTTTCTGGCTATTTCCCTCCTTGTGGTGTAACAGCCCACGTTCCTGAGCTCACCGTGTCTTCTCGCCCGTATGGCTTGCAACTTGGGTCCCTTTCTACTCTTGGCCTGGGGCAGCTTTGCTGGTCCCTTCTGCTGTGGCGGAACCTCCGGGCTTCTTAGGCCAAGGAACATACAGTCCCCTGCAGGCTGGTTATTTGCTGTAGGACTTGGATTCCTAACAGCCTCGGACACCAAGTCCGGTAGATCAGTTTCTCTCTCAGCCAGGACAGGCTCTCCTCGCCTTCCGTCCCTGGCTCGTGGCTCCTCTACTGCCACACGACCTCCTCAGCTTCAGCTGAACTGGCTCTCCCTTCTCTGGGACACCTCTCACTCCAGAGACAGGTCGTCCAGAACTCTCTAACCCTGCCCCCAGTTCCAGCTTTTATAGGGTCAGCCTGCTCCCCCTACTGACTTGGGACAGGAGGTGCTGCATGCTAATGGTCCCTGACCGGAGAACCTCCCCCTTGCTCTCAGACACAGCTTTATTATACATTTGTGGCATCCAGGCCAGGGTGACACATTCCCCCCTAGTAAAACTTAGTACTCCGGGACTAACAGGAAACACAAATATAGGTTATAAACAACAACATAACATATGTACAAGTGCATTTTGTCCTTAAGGAAACGGCGCTTCCGCGACCGGGTATCCATTTCACCCAACAAGGCGAAGTCTTTGAGCGATGTGGGGACCTGTCCAAAGCAAACCCCAAACGTTGGGCGTGGCTGCAAGGCAAAACTACCTACTTTGGACCACACGGGGCCACGCCAGACAGGTTTTTCTTCCGTGGCCGTCTTCGCAAGAGGCACCAACTGCAACTATCTACATGATAGTTCCGGTTATTCATCGTCCATAACCTGTCAGTCCATGAGCTAGAAAAACTAGAAAAACATAATTAATAACCAGGGTACAACATAACACATTAAATACATACATTATCCACTTAGATCTTCCAGCGAGCTGGCATTTGCCCCTTAGTGCTTCGGGTTGACCTACGTAACCCACTGTCTGGTGGTGGTCTAGCCTGGTTTTTCTCACTAGCGCTCGGGGTGCAGTCACTGGCTAAACTTACAGGCAGGGCAGGCAGCTGTCTGCGGGTCCTCTGGCTTACCGCAGGCATGGCAGGCTCACTGTCAGCAGAGGGTTGACTCTCCTGGGCTGCTGGTACAGGCCCTTCTGCCTCTGGAACTGCTTGTTCTTCTCCACCTTCCTGCTCTGGTGTAGGTTGTTGCTGAGCCGGTTGCAGGAAATGCAGGACGGGTACCACTATGGCACCGTTTATTCGAGTCCAGGACTGAGGGAATTCTCCGAGAATGGTGCTGATCATTTCTTCCTTGTCCTCTGCGGGTTCAAGGTCACTTTGATCCTCTTCTGCACTACGGAGTTGCTCGGGGCACATTTTTAGGTGGTCTCTGGAGACGGTACTAGTGGTTTCTCCTCCATCCTTAGTGACCACGCACACCTTCGGGTTGTCGTGATCAGACTGCAGTACTGTGTAGGGTTCCCTTTCCCACTGGTCATCCAGCTTGTGTAGCCTTCTCTTTCGCTTCAGAACCTGCTCACCAGGTTCCAGGGGACAAGCAGGGACGTGTTGGTTGAAGAGCCTCTCTTGCTTTTGTCTCGCCTGGGCCAGGCTCTTCTCCACACTCTCCTGTACCTTCTTGTACTGCAGTCGCCTTTCCGTATCCCAGTCCGCATCTGGGGAGGTGTCCTTGGGTGTTAGGACTCCCATCTCCAGGTCTATGGGCAGCTTACCTGGTCTGGCTCTCATCAGGTAAGCCGGGGTGCAGTTTGTAGCATTCACCGGGATATGGTTGTATAAGTCTATCAGGTCCGGCAGTTTTTCTGGCCACAGGCTGCATTCCTCCAGGGGCAACGTCTTCATGAGATCAATGACTATATTGTTCATTTTCTTACACATCCCGTTGGTTTGTGGGTGGTAAGGCGTTGTCCGAATCTTCTTACAGCCATAGAGGTTGCAGAACTCTTGGAAGATTTTGGCCTCGAATGCAGGACCTTGGTCTGTCAGGACCTGTTCTGGATACCCGTGTGGGTGGCAGAAGGTTTGCTGGAAGGCTCTGGCCGCCGTTTGAGCTGTCAAGTCTTTTACCGGGACCACCACTAGAAATCGGGAATAGTGGTCCATGATTGTCAGGGCATAAACGTATCCTGACCGGCTTGGAGCCAATTTGACGTGGTCCAGAGCTACCAGCTCAAGAGGCTGCTTGGTGACGATGGGCCTCAAGGGTGTCTTCTGGCTGGTGCGGTCCTTCCTCCTTAGATTACAAGGGCCACAGTCTCTGCACCACTTCTCTACAGCCCCTCTCATGCTGATCCAGAAGAACCGTCCTCTTAGCAGGAACTCCAGTTTCTTCCAGCCGAAGTGCCCCGCTCTGTCATGGTAAGCCTCCAGGACCACAGCTGCATCTCGCCTTGGGACGACTTGCCAGGTCAGCTCGTGCGTCCGGTGGTTGACGAGTCTTCTGCACAGCTTACCTTCATAGAGGAACAGCCTGCTCTTCTCTTTCCATAGCTGCTTGGCTTCCTCTGGGGCATCCGGATCTAGACGGACGTCTTCTCGGGTCAGCAGGTCTTTCACCATGCGGACTGCAGGGTCACTATCTTGGGTCTTGGCCCAGCTGTGGTGAGGTAGGGGATTGATCATGATGGTTGTTAAGTCTTCCTCCTTCACGCGGTGGGAATATTGAGTGGCCCCATACCGGTGGAATGCAGGGAGCTGTTATGAACTGCTACAAACACTAAGGAAAGAAAGGAAAACTGTCCCTACCATAGGACTAAGCTGATTCCCTACGATGCAGCGGGGGACCTGTTCCTTGTGAACAGACCCGCCTAAGTCCTCGGCTAGTCCGAACGCTGACCTATAGATATAAGGGAGGGGTCCCTACAAGAACTAAGGACTGGGATATAGTTGGACACCTCCTAGCATAAATTGTAGCAGAGCAAAGACAAACAAACAAACAGAAGTACTAGTGGTCAAAAGACCAAGCAAAATACAGAGTAAGGTACAAGGCACCTGGCTAGTTTAAGAGTAAATGTAACACTGAAGTCCTGCAAGGCCAGGAGGGCGGAGCTGGATAATATAGGCAAAAAGTCATGTGACCAGCAAAATAGAACCCTCCTGTTAGTTTTTTCTAACAGTACCCCCTCTTCAATGAGGATCCTCCGGATCCTCCAGGCCCAGGTCTATCAGGAAACCTCCTGTGAAACGCTCCGACAAGTCTAGGAGCAGAGACATCATCCGCCCTTACCCAGGAGTTATCCTCGGGACCGAAACCCTTCCAAGCGACGAGATACTGCAATCTCCCTCTATGCCATCTAGAATTAAGAATGCGAGAAATTTCATATTCACCTTCTTCCTCCACCGGAGGAACAGAGACAGTGGCGTCCCTATCAGAAACATCAGCTTTTTTCAATAAGGAAACATGAAACACCGGATTAATCTTCCAGGAGGTAGGAACCTCCAACCTAACAGCAGATTGGTTAACTACCTGAAGCACCTTAAACGGGCCTACAAACTTCGGGCCCAATTTCTTAGAAGGAATCCTCAACCGCAGATTCCTAGAGGACAACCAAACCATGTCACCAACAGTAAACAAAACCTCTTGACGTTTCCTGTCAAAGTACCTCTTGGATTTTTTGTTGGCCTCTTGAAGGTTACGACGTACATCAGTCCAAACTCTCTCCAAATCATCGGAAAAATTCTCCTCCTCCGGCACAGCCGATACCAATTTGGAGAATGACCCAAACGACGGATGTCTCCCAGTACAACAAAAAAAAGGAGAACACCCAGCAGAAGAGGATGTATGGTTGTTAAGAGCAAATTCAGCCAGTGGCAGAAACTCAGACCACCCCTCTTGATTGTCAGCCACAAAACAACGCAAAAACTGTTCAACATCCTGGTTCTTTCTTTCTGTCTGTCCATTAGACTCAGGATGATAACCAGACGAAAATGACAAATGGACTCCCAACCTGTCACAAAAGGCACGCCAAAAACGAGCCACGAACTGAGGTCCCCTATCGGAAACAATGTCGGAAGGAACGCCATGGAGCCTGACAATTTCTTTAACAAAAGCCTTAGCGAGTGTCCTGGCGCAGGGCAGTTTGATGAAGGGAACCAAGTGACACATCTTGCTAAAACGGTCCACGACCACCCAGATAACAGTGAAACCCTCAGAGGCAGGAAGGTCAGTAATAAAATCCATAGCAAGATGCGTCCAAGGAGCACTAGGAACCTCCAGAGGGCAAAGCAACCCCGCAGCAGGAGCATGTGAAGACTTAGATCTAGCACACACAGTACATTGACGCACCCACTTAATGACTTCCTTCTGCCACCCAGGCCACCAAAAACTGCGACCTACAAGTCTCTTAGTCTCCGAAATTCCTGGATGACCTGCCAACCGAGACTTATGACACTCCACAAACAAATCTCTCATAAAGTTCCTAGGCACAAACAACCTTCCATGGGGAGTGTTAGATGGGGCATCCTCCTGGGCTTTCAGAATCCCATCTTCCAAAACGGAGTCCAATGCTGCTATCACAACACCTTCCTGTAAAATGCTCTCCTCCTCCTCGGTACCAACCATGGGAGAAAAACTGCGAGATAAAGCATCAGCTTTTACATTCTTGGTACACGGGATGTAAGTAACAGAAAAATTAAACCGCGAAAAAAAAAGTGCCCACCTAGCTTGACGGGCATTCAAGCGCTTGGCAGCATCAAGATAGATCAGATTCTTACGATCAGTAAAAACCTGAATGGTAAATTTAGCACCTTCCAAGAGATGACGCCAATGTTCAAATGCGAGTTTAATCGCCAGCAATTCCCGAATACCGACATCGTAATTAAGTTCGGTCTCAGAAAATTTTTTTGAAAAAAAAAGCACAGGGATGTACTCCATCCTTGTTTTCCTGAGACAAAACAGCACCGACCCCCACCGAAGAAGCATCAACCTCGACCAAAAAAGGCTTGGTCTCATCAGGCTGCATAAGGATGGGGGCAGAACTGAACCTCTCCTTGAGATACACAAAAGCTTCAATGGCCTCAGTAGTCCACTGAACCGTATTCGCACCTTTCCTGGTGAGATCGGTCAGCGGCTTAACAATTATAGAAAAATTCTTAATGAATTTTCTGCAATAATTGGCGAAACCCAAAAATCTCTGTATTGGTTTCAAACTAATAGGTCTAGGCCATTCCTGCACCGCCTGAACCTTCACCGGATCCATCTCAAAGCCCTCACTGGAGATAATGTAGCCCAAAAAACTAATTCTCTGCACAGCGAACTCACATTTCTCCAGCTTAGCAAAAAGTGAATTGTCGCTTAACAACTGCAATACCTCACGTGCGCTCTGCCAATGAGACTCCAGATCCGGCGCAAAAATCAAAATGTCATCCAAATACAACACCACATTCTTACCGATCAACGGTCTTAGGATGTCATTAATAAGGTTCTGAAAAAAAGCTGGTGCGTTGGTAAGACCAAAGGGCATAACCAGATTCTCAAAATGACCCACTGGAGTGTTAAAAGCAGTTTTCCACTCATCACCTTCCTTCATACGTAACAAATTGTATGCCCCCCGGAGATCAATCTTAGAGAACCACTTGGCCCCCACTAACTGGTTGAACAAGTCAGGAATTAATGGCAGTGGGTAGGAATTGCGTACTGTAATTTTATTAATTTCGCGAAAGTCCAGACATGGACTTAAACCACCGTCCTTTTTTTTTCCAAAAAAAAATCCAACAACCACAGGTGACTTAGAAGGTCTAATGTGACCGGCGGCCAAGCTTGTCTGTATGTATTCCTCCAAGGCCTTTCTCTCAGGGATAGTAAGATTAAATAAGCGACTCTTGGGAAGAGTTGCTCCAGGGACAAACTCAATAGTACAATCATAGTCCCTATGAGGAGGCAAAACTTGCAACTCCTCCTCTGAAAAAACCTTCCAAAAATCCTGAATAGGTACAGGTAATTCCCCTCTTTCCACAGCAGCAATGCGACCGTTACAACATCTATCATAACACTTAGGACTCCAAGACTTAATTTCATTGGTAGACCAGTCCAGTACAGGATTGTGCAATTTTAACCAAGGTAACCCCAAAACCACTGGAGCAGGCAAATTATTTAACCGGTTCCCGACCGCCCACTGTAGATAAACGTCGGCGCTTGCTGGGCTCTGTGCAGCGCCGACGTTTAAAAACGGTGGGTGGTCTCGCAGCGCTCAGGACCCCCAGGGTCCTGCAAGCGCTGCGATTCCGGTGCAGAGCGTTAGCTCTGACAGGGGACATCATCGGGACCTGATTGGATCAGGTCCCAGTGATGTTAACCCTTTGCTATGTTCTATATGCCGCGATCTATAGTGATCGCGGCATATAGAAGATAGACAGAGGAGAGGGGGTCGTCTTACTTACCTCTCCGACGACCCCTGATACCTTCCAGGACCTGGGGTAGCTATGGCAGCTGGAGGTCACATGACCAACTCCAGATCTGCCATATATGGTGTCCTGCCTGGCTCAGCCTGCAGCTGAAGCCTGGCAGGAGACACGGTGTGAAACAGTCAGCAAAGATCTCATGTAATGTAATACATGTCTATTACATTACATGAGATCAGTGATCAGAAAAATAAAAATTAATGTCCCATACAGGGACTAAGTAAAAATGTAAAAAAAAGTTAAAAAAAAGTTTTTAAACTGTTAAAAAAAAATCACAAAATAAATAAAATATTAAACCAATAAATCCGTATATTTTTACAAAACCAAAAAAAGTACACATATTTGGTATCACCGCGTCCGAAACAACCCAAGCTATAAAAGTGTCACACTAATTAACTCCTTCTGTGCACACCGTAATAAAAATAAATAAAAAACGGGGCAAAAAAATATGCTTTTTCATCATATCGCCAAACAAAAAGTGGAAAAAAATGCGATCAAAAAGCAAAATAGAAATAAAAATGGTACCGCTGAAAACGTCATCTTGTTCCGCAAAAAAAAAGCTGACATACAGCTCCATCAGCCGAAAAATAAAAAAGTTATAGCGCTCAGAATAAAGCAATGCAAAAAAAATATTTTTTTCTATAAAATTGTTTTATTGTGTAAAAGCGCCAAAAAATAAAAAAAATACAGTAAGTGTAGCATCGCTGTAAATGTACTGACCCGAAGAATAACGCTGCCTGATCACTTTTACCACACGCAGAACGGCATAAAAAAAACCCCTCAAAAAACAATTCCTGAATTGTTGGTTTTTGTTAATTTTACCTCCCAAAAAATGGAATAGAAAGCGATCAAAAAATGTCACGTACCCAAAAATGGTACCAATAAAAATGTCAACTCGTCCCGCAAAAAACAAGCCATCACATAACTCTGTCAGCCAAAATATGGAAAAATTATAGCTCTCAAAATATGGTGATGCAAAAACTAGATTTTGCAAAAAAAAGCGTCTTTTAGTCTGTGACAGCTGTCAATCATAAAAACCCGATATGATTCTGGTATCGCTGTAATCACACCGACCCGAAGAATAAAGTAATCTAATCAGTTATATCACACGAGGAAAGGAGTAAAAAATAAATAAAACCAATTCTTCACCGGCTACTGATTTGTTTATTATGTCTCCCAAAGATCGCAGTAAGGCTCTGCCCATATTTATCCTGCGCTCTGCGCTGAGCGCTTACACAAGAGTTTCCGTGTAAATCTCTGAAATACGTGATTCAGACAAAACCCATGACGGAAGATTCCCTCTAATGAGGCAGATATAGGCCACTGTGGATGCCGTCTGGCCTGGGATCCCACGGTGTCATTTGTTTTAGGCGTGCATAAAAGTGCGGTTGGCCACAGTTTTGTGCACTTCTGAAAAAAAGGACACCGCTAAACAGAGGCCAGACGGAGTCCAGAGTAACTCTGCTGCCTCATTATAGTGAATGGATCCCGCAGGGGTTTCATCTGAATTACATCACTTGGAAATTTAGATGGAAACCCCGATGTAAGTGCTCAGCCTAGAGCGCCGGATAAATGTTACGTAAAATGTTCCCAATAAAAGCTTCAACTCAGTCCTCAAAAAAAGCTAGTCCCCACTCAGGTCCGTCATCTGTTAAAAATATAAGGGACTTCCAAGTTACTGGTAGCAGAAAGGCTCTGGAAAAGCGAAATGGCCCTTGCCCCCCAAAAGAAATTCAGAAAATGTTGTGCTCCCAAATTCAAATGCCTATTCTACAATAATTTGTTCTCCAATTGTCAAATAGCACTCCGTCTCCCCAGATCTCGCCGTATGGCTGAGCGGTACAATACAGCCACATATGGGGTATTGCCACTTTTAGAAGTAATTGTGTGACACATTTCGGCACCATTTTTACCCATTGCCCTGTGTGAAAATCTGAGGGTAAAACATTTTTTTGTGGTAAAAATATAATTATGCTTTTTTCACTGCCCAATGGTATAAATTTAAAAATTAAAAAATACTCACTACTTCCCTAGATGAATTCCTTGAGAGATGTAGTTTACAAAACGGGGTCACTTGTGGGGGTTTCTGCTGTTTAGGCATGTCAGCGACTCTTCAAATGTGACATGGTGTCTGCCACCTATCCCAGCCAACATAGCGCTCCTTTCTCTTCCGAACCCTGCCGTACACCAAAGCAGTGCTTTTCCCCCACATATGGGGTATCGGCGTACTCAGGAGAAATTGCACAACAAATTTCATGGTGCAATTTATCCTGTTACCCTTATGATAATGCAAAATTAGGGAATGAAAAACATTTTTTGTGGGAAAATTGTATTTTTACGGCTCAATATTATAAACTTCTGTGAAGCACTTGGGGTGCAAGGTGCTCACCACACATCTAGATAAGTTTCCTAAGGGGTCTAGTTTCCAAAATGGTGGCACTTGTGGGGGGTTTCCACTGTTTAGGCACATTAGGGGCCCCCCAAATGCGACATGGCGTCTGCTAATTATTCAAACAAATTTTCCATTCAAAAAGTCAAATGGCGCTCCTTCCCTTTCAAACCCTGCCATGCGCCCAAACAGTAATTTGCCTCCACATATGGGGTATCGGCGTGTTCAGGAGAAATTGCACAACAAATTTCATGGTGCAATTTATCCTATTACCCTTATGATAATGCAAAATTAAGGGATGAAAAACGGTTTTGTGGGAAAAATGTGAAAATTTTATTTTTACAGCTCAATATTATAAACTTCTGTGAAGCACCTTGGGGTTCAAGGTGCTCACCTCACATCTAGATATGTTCCCTAAGGGGTCTAGTTTCCAAAATGGTGTCACTTGTGGGAGGTTTCCACTGTTTAGGAACATCAGGGGCTCTCCAAACGCAACATGGCGTCTGCTAATTATTCAGACAAATTTTACATTCAAAAAGTCTAATGGCGCTCCTTCCCTTCCGAGCCCTGCAGTGCGCCCAAACAGTGGTTTTCCCTCACATATGGGGTATCAACGCGCTCAAGAGAAATTGCACAAAAAATTTTGGGGTCCATTTTTTCCTGTTACCCCTGTGAAAATAAAAAAAATTAGGTCTAAAGTAACATTTTTGTGAAAAAAGTTAAATGTTAATTTTTTTCTTCCACATTCCAAAAATTCCTGTGAAGCACCTGAAGGGTTAATAAAGTTCTTGAATGTGGTTTTGAGCACCTTGAGGGGTGCAGTTTTTAGAATGGTGTCACTTTTGGGTATTTTCTGTCATAAAGACCCCTCAAAGTGACTTCAAATATGATATGGTCCCTAAAAAAATGTTTTTGTAAATTTTGTTGGAAAAATGAGAAATCGCTGGTCAAAGTTTAACCCTTATAGCTCCCTAACAAAAAAAAAATGTTGGTTCCAAAATTGTGCTGATGTAAAGTAGACATGTGGGAAATGTTATTTATTAACTATTTTGTGTGACATATCTCTCTGATTTAAGGGCATGAAAATTCAAAGTTTGAAAATTGCAAAATTTTCAAAATTTTTGCCAAATTTCCGATTTTTTCACAAATTAACGCAAGTGATATCAAAGAAATTTTACCACTATCATGAAGTACAATATGTCACGAAAAAACAATCTCAGAATCAGGGGAATCCGTTGAAGCGTTCCAGAGTAATTACTTCATAAAGTGACAGTGGTCAGAATTGAAAAAATTGGCCCGGTCACGAAGGCAAAAACAGGCTCTGGAGCGAAGTGGTTAAAACATTATCTTTCTTATTATTCTAACATTTGGCAAATATTAAAAATTATGGTAATCCTAATTGACCTAAAACGGGAAAGGTTTATTCTTATTTCATGTCAGATTTTGAGAAAAACATGCATATGTGTCTTTTTATATAGTGTATGTAAACTTCTGGTTTCAACTGTATATATGTACAGTACAGACCAAAAGTTTGGACACACCTTCTCATTTAAAGATTTTTCTGTATTTTCATAACTATGAAAATTGTCCATTCACACTGAAGGCATCAAAACTATGAATTAACACATGTGGAATTATATACTTAACAAAAAAGTGTGAAACAACTGAATATATGTCTTATATTCTAGGCTCTTCAAAGTAGCCACCTTTTGCTTTGATGACTGCTTTGCACACTCTTGGCATTCTCTTGATGAGCTTCAAGAGGTAGTCACCGGAAATGGTCTTCCAACAATCTTGAAGGAGTTCCCAGAGATGCTTAGCACTTGTTGGCCCTTTTGCTTTCACTCTGCGGTCCAGCTCACCCCAAACCATCTCGATTGGGACTGCGGAGGCCAGGTCATCTGGTGTAGCACTCCATCACTCTCCATCTTGGTCAAATAGCCCTTACACAGCCTGGAGGTGTGTTTGGGGTCATTGTCCTGTTGAAAAATAAATGATGGTCCAACTAAACGCAAACCGGATGGAAAAGCATGCCGCTGCAAGATGCTGTGGTAGCCATTCTGTTTCAGTATGCCTTCAGTTTTGAATAAATCCCCAACAGTGTCACCAGCAAAGCACCACCACTCCATCACACTTCCTCCTCCATGCTTCACAGTGGGAACCAGGCATGTAGAGTCCATCCGTTCACCTTTTCTGCGTCGCAGAAAGACACGGTGGTTGGAACCAAAGATCTCAAATTTGGACTCATTAGACCAAAACACAGATTTCCACTGGTCTAATGTCCATTCCTTGTGTTCTTTAGCCCAAACAAGTCTCTTCTGTTTGTTGCCTGTCCTTAGCAGTGGTTTCCTAGCAGCTATTTTACCATGAAGGCCTGCTGCACAAAGTCTCCTCTTAACAGTTGTTGTAGAGATGTGTCTGCTGCTAGAACTCTGTGTGGCATTGACCTGGTCTCTAATCTGAGCTGCTGTTAACCTGCGATTTCTGAGGGTGGTGACTCGAATAAACTTATCCTCAGAAGCAGAGGTGACTCTTGGTCTTCCTTTCCTGGGGCGGTCCTCATGTGAGCCAGTTTCTTTGTAGCGCTTGATGGTTTTTGCAACCGCACTTGGGGACACTATCAAAGTTCGCCCAATTTTTCGCACTGACTGACCTTCATTTCTTAAAAGTCATGATGGCCCCTTGTTTTTCTTTACTTAGCTGTTTTTTTCGTGCCATAATACAAATTCTAACAGTCTATTCAGTAGGACTATCAGCTGTGCATCCACCAGACTTCTGCACAACACAACTGATGGTCCCATCCCCATTTATAAGGCAAGAAATCCCACTTATTAAACCTGACAGGGCACACCTGTGAAGTGAAAACTATTTCCGGTGACTACCTCTTGAAGCTCATCAAGAGAATGCCAAGAGTGTGCAAAGCAGTCATCAAAGCAAAGGTGGCTGCTTTGAAGAACCTAGAATATAAGACATATTTTCAGTTGTTTCACACTTTTTTGTTAAGTATATAATTCCACATGTGTTAATTCATAGTTTTGATGCCTTCAGTGTGAATGTACAATTTTCATAGTCATGAAAATACAGAAAAATCTTTAAATGAGAAGGTGTGTCCAAACTTTTGGTCTGTACTGTATATATGTGCACATCTCATTGCTATAGCAAATCAGTGGGAGTCATCAACAGTGATAAAATAATAGAAAAAAAGGAAGAAAATTGAATCCTTAGAGGAAAAGTAAGATGATTTGTCTAAAAAATGCCAGTGTAAGGAGGCTCGTAAGCTCCCCGGGGAGCCATTGCATGGTTTATAAGCCTCCTTACTCTAGCATTTCACTCTCCTCACTAGGATCTAAGGGGTAAAGTTTTTCCTTCTGAAGTCTCTCACACAGCTAAATCAGATCTCATGCTTTGCACTGCTGAGGGGCAACACCCCGAAACACCATGGCTGCAAATTGAGATTCTAGTTTCTTACAGACTGGACCAGTCATTGGGGAAGCCCTCACTGTTTCTTTCTGGATAGATTCCACTTCCTACCACTATGAAATGGAATAAATGCTATGTTTTAGAGAAATTAACAATAGTAATGGTAATAATCTGACACCATATGATAGCAAATCCAAGCAACATGCCGTCATTTGTAACAATGGGAAAGCCTTTTTTAAGAGGTTGTCCAGAATAAGGATGCCATATTTCATCGCTTTGTGGAAGAATAGGTAAATCGTTTCTCATGTTATATTCTCTGAACTGTAAATCATAAACGGTTTCACAAATTTGGTTGAATGCCAGTGGACCCAAAAAATGCTAATTTCTAATAGTAAATTTAAAAATGACTTTTTTTTACTTTTATTTATTTCCAGATAAAGTGAAAGATCGAGGCTCTAATACAATTGGGTCAAGATTGAACCGTGTCGAGGACAAGGTAAGAAAATAAGATAAAACCATATATATTTATATTATGCACAGCTACTACTTACACATACACACATGGAGTACAGGATATACAGACAATTACCACATACTACATACAGAATATTCCTCACTCTCTGAAAAAGTGTAAAATACATAATGGTGCATCCAGACACCAATTCTACAGCGCTGCTCATACACTGCAGAGAGTCTAAATACCTGTGGTCATCTGTGACTTGCACATACAAGTTCAGGTGGCCACACACAATAACTGAACGTTGATTGCTGGTTCGGCCGTCCACTACCTCTCCCAACTCTCATACACGAGAAGGTTTGGCTTGGTTAAATGTTCATGTGTTTTCAAAGTGGAGAACTGTGAAAATCACTGCCAAACGGCTCTGGCAGCAGCTTATCACCTGAACAACAAAAGGGTCAGGCATTAAGGGTCAGGCAGTTTGAATTTTACCTCCTCTGACCTCATCTGTCAGGGAAGAGTCTGGATGTCCCCTTAGACTATTAGCTTAGTCTATTGTGTATGGAGGCTTAAAGGGGTTTTCCATTACTCAGACAACTCCTTCTCAATCCATATGTGTGTCCCCCAGTAAAATAATAACACCTATACTCACCTCCAGTGCCAGCACTATTCCAGCGGTGTCTGCACTGGCTCTCCTGGAGATTGCGTGTGTCATGGGTGTGTCAGAAGTGACAGACAGTCATCCTGCAGTTGGTTGCAGGAGATCTCTTCATTTGGCCTTACAGACAACTTCTTAGAATATGTATCTCTAGGACCCAGGGGCTAGCTTCCTCGGGCTAATTAACACCCTGGCCTGGATGTATAAATACCTGTTGTGAGCCAGAGGGAGGTGCCAGCGATATTCATTGCCCCTTGTGAAGGCTTGAGCAAGAGCAGTACTTCTATCTCTCTGGTGCTAGAGAACGTGTGCGCATTTGTCTGGAGTCGAGTAAAGCTAAGCGATTTTCCCTTGTTTATCCCCCCTTGTTGTCTTTAGTGTTCAGTGGGGATCAACTAGTGCTCATCCTTTCTGTTCCCTAGCCTGAGCCTAATGCCAGGGATAGACAGGCTGAGGTATGCGTGCGGCGATTGGTGAAGAACCAATAAAGGGACATTAGTGGAGACAGGGTGACACTAGATCAGCCTAGGAGTTCTCCACTCCCCACTTTCCCTAGTCTGGGTTCCCTTTCCGTTTTCCCTTTGTGTTGCACTTAGTCTTTCCCACACCTTGCGTGACAGCATGACATTATGTCTCATGATTCCTAGGGGCAATCAGTGCTGACTTTACTCTCCCCGCCTTTGGCCAACTTGCATACATCCAGAGGAAGTGAGAGATGTTGCTGCTCTTACTTCCTCCGGATGTACAGGTATGTGCTATAACTGGAGGCAGGAAGAGTGAAGCCAGCGCTGATTGGCAGCAGGGATCACTTGACATAACAATGTCACGTGATCCCAAGGAGAGCCAATGCCGACACGGCTGGAACACTGGAAGGGAATATAGGTGTTATTATTTTACTGAGGGTAAAAATATATATATGGAGAAGGAGATGTCCGAGTAGTAGAAAACCCCTTTAAGTGTTGGCTACTACTTTCATGGATGTGGACAGAAAGCTCTTTCTGAGTTCATTAAGTAGTTCAATCTGACAAAGGTTTCCAATAGAGTTGGTGCGAGTCAATTCGCAGGACCCAGTCCATCAGCCACATCCATAATCTGTGACGGCTGCATCGGAGCCCTGAGAACCACCTCCTACATCCCGGCATCCACAGCTGTTCTACTGATTAGCCGGCCTGATGCAATGTCACATATGCATCATGCTGTAACCATAAAGATGCAGCTAATCAGAAGAGAAGCAGGGAATCTTGGAAGGTAGAAGGCAGGTCTTGAGGCTCCTGTCCAGCATCCAAAGATTACTGACGTGGCTGATGGACCCAGTGCTGCGAAAAGAATCGCACCAACTATAGTTTTCAATTAAAACAACAATGTCTAAATGGCTAACCAATATTGCATTAAAGGATCTATCTACTTTATTTCTCCCCAAAACTGTGCCTCTCTTGTCCATGGGGTGTGTCTGGTATTGCAACTCAGTGCCCCATTGATTTGGTTAGGGATAAGCTACAATATCAGGCAGCGCTCATGGGTAGTGTAAAATGTGTATGGAGTGTGGTCTGTATCTATGCTATTTTCTTTGTTTGAATTTTTTTTTATATATTTGTAGGTAACTCAAATGGATCATAAACTCAATCTCATAACCGATATGATTCACCACCTGATAGCAAACCAACAAAGCGGTCAGTCTACCAACAGAACACCGCATCGGAGCAACTCTCTGAATGACGGGAGCAACCTCTCCAGTACTCTGCCTACCTACCAACAGTTACAGTGCCAAGACGAGACCAAGATAATGCATCTTGATGAACAAACACAAACTAGTTCTTCTACTGTCCTCAATGCAGATATTCATTATTTTAATGAATGCATTTATAAGCAGAAAGTAAAATGAATGATGAAATTAGACTGAGTATGGAGTAAGTGTGTAACACTGTAAAGGACGTCTTGTCTATTCTCTGTAGATCCTATCAGGGTTCATTGAAGGTTTCTTAGAGGAAGGGACATGGAACATATGTGTATTGCTCCATGTAGAAACATGCAAGAAAGCATCTGATACATTGATGAATCCTTTCTCAGGAAGATTGTAGCTCATCGGCCTGTGGGATCGTAAATCGCTACGGGTCGTGCTGTAAAACTGGCAATACAACTGAACAATTACCCTGATTTTTTTTATTGTATTAAAATACACTTTTTACATTGATTTTCAATTTTTGGGGGGCCTAAAATGAAAATTCATTTGAGAAAAATAGAAATAAATATTGTACTGTAGAAAATTACACTTCTTTTTTTTACAATGTATTTTTGGTAAAAATGGTATTAAAGAGTTAATTTTTCTTTATGATTTCTGATCACAATTTTTTTTTTCAGGAATATTTTTTGACATCTGATCAAATGTATTGTATTTTCTCAAAAATGTTGATATTTGCACATTGATTGGTTTAAAACAGTGATGGCGAATCTTTTAGAGACCGAGTGCCCAAACTGCAATCCAAAACCCACTTATTTATCGCCAAGTGCCAACACGGCAATTTATCCTAAATATTGAGGTTTTACTGATACAAACAACTGATACAAAGAGCAGGCGAGGGCAGCATAGAGCAGCCACAGACAGGAGCAGGGGTAAGAGACTGCAGAAATAAAGAATGTGCTCACCCACATCCTGGTGTATAAGCTGGCCCTCCCCTCAATCCTGGTATATATGCTGGCCCTCCCCTCAATCCTGGTATATATGCTGGCCCTCCCCTCAATCCTGGTATATATGCTGGCCCTCCCCTCAATCCTGGTATATATGCTGGCCCTCCCCTCAATCCTGGTATATGTGCTGGCCCTCCCCTCAATCCTGGTATATATGCTGCCCCCCCCTCAATCCTGGTATATATGCTGGCCCTCCCCTCAATCGTGGTATATATGCCCCCCCCCCTCAATCCTGGTATATATGCTGGTCCTCCCCTCAATCCTGGTATATATGCTGGCCCTCCCCTCAATCCTGGTATATATGCTGGCCCTCCCTTCAATCCTGGTATATATGCTGGTCCTCTCTTCAATCCTGGTATATATGCTGGCCCTCTCCCCTCAATCCTGGTATATATGCTGGCCCTCCCCTCAATCCTGGTATAAATGCTGGCCCTCCCCTCAATCCTGGTATATATGCTGTCCTCCCCTCAATCCTGGTATATATGCTGGCCCTCCCCTCAATCCTGGTATATATGCTGGCCCTCCCCTCAATCCTGGTATATATGCTGCCCTCTCCTCAATCCTGGTATATATGCTGGCCCTCCCCTCAATCCTGGTGTATATGCTGGCCCTCCCCTCAATCCTGGTATATATGCTGGCCCTCCCCTCAATCCTGATATATATGCTGGCCCTCCCTTCAATCCTGGTATATATGTTGCCCCTCCCCTCAATCCTGGTATATATGCTGCCCCTCCCCTCAATCCTGGTATATATGCTGCCCCCCCTCAATCCTGGTATATATGCTGGCCCTTCCCTCAATCCTGGTATATATGGTGGGCCTCCCCTCAATCCTGGTATATATGCCGGCCCTCCCTTCAATCCTGGTATATATGCTGGCCCTCCCCTCAATCCTGGTATATATGCTGGCCCTCCCCTGAATCCTGGTATATATGCTGGCCCTCCCTTCAATCCTGGTATATATGCTGGCCCTCCCCTCAATCCTGGTATATATGCTGGCCCTCCCTTCAATCCTGGTATATATGCTGGCCCTCTCTTCAATCCTGGTATATATGCTGGCCCTCTCTTCAATCCTGGTATATATGCTGGCCCTCTCCTCAATCCTGGTATATATGCTGCCCCTCCCCTCAATCCTGGTATATATGCTGCCCCCCCCTCAATCCTGGTATATATGCTGGCCCTCCCCTCAATCCTGGTATATATGCTGGCCCTCTCCTCAATCCTGGTATATATGCTGCCCTCCTCTCAATCCTGGTATATATGCTGCCCTCCCCTCAATCCTGGTATATATGCTGGCCCTCCCTTCAATCCTGGTATATATGCTGGCCCTCTCTTCAATCCTGGTATATATGCTGGCCCTCTCCTTAATCCTGGAATATATGCTGGCCCTCCCCTCAATCCTGGTATATATGCTGGCCCTCCCCTCAATCCTGGTATAAATGCTGGCCCTCCCCTCAATCCTGGTATATATGCTGCCCTCCCCTCAATCCTGGTATATATGCTGGCCCTCTCCTCAATCCTGGTATATATGCTGGCCCTCCCCTCAATCCTGGTATATATGCTGCCCTCCCCTCAATCCTGGGATATATGCTGGCCCTCCCCTCAATCCTGGTGTATATGCTGGCCCTCCCCTCAATCCTGGTATATATGCTGGCCCTCCCCTCAATCCTGGTATATATGCTGGCCCTCCCTTCAATCCTGGTATATATGCTGGCCCTCTCCTCAATCCTGGTATATATGCTGGCCCTCCCCTCAATCCTGGTATATATGCTGGCCCTCCCCTCAATCCTGGTATATATACTGGCCCTCCCCTCAATCCTGGTATATATGATGGCCCTCCCCTCAATCCTAGTAAATATGCTGGCCCTCCCCTCAATCCTGGTATATATGGCCCCCCCTCAATCCTGGGATATATGCTGGCCCTCCCCTCAATCCTGGTGTATATGCTGGCCCTCCCCTCAATCCTGGTATATATGCTGGCCCTCCCCTCAATCCTGGTATATATGCTGGCCCTCCCTTCAATCCTGGTATATATGCTGGCCCTCTCCTCAATCCTGGTATATATGCTGGCCCTCCCCTCAATCCTGGTATAAATGCTGGCCCTCCCCTTAATCCTGGTATATATGCTGGCCCTCCCCTCAATCCTGGTATATATGCTGGCCCTCCCCTCAATCCTGGTATATATGCTGCCCTCCCCTCAATCCTGGTATATATGCTGCCCTCCCCTCAATCCTGGTATATATGCTGGCCCTCCCCTCAATCCTGGTGTATATGCTGGCCCTCCCCTCAATCCTGGTATATATGCTGGCCCTCCCCTCAATCCTGGTATATATGCTGGCCCTCCCTTCAATCCTGGTATATATGCTGGCCCTCCCCTCAATCCTGGTATATATGCTGGCCCTCCCCTCAATCCTGGTATATATGCTGGCCCTCCCCTCAATCCTGGTATAAATGCTGGCCCTCCCCTCAATCCTGGTATATATGCTGCCCTCCCCTCAATCCTGGTATATATGCTGGCCCTCCCCTCAATCCTGGTATATATGCTGGCCCTCCCCTCAATCCTGGTATATATGCTGGCCCTCCCCTCAATACTGGTATATATGCTGGCCCTCCCCTCATTCCTGGTATATATGCTGGCCCTCCCCTCAATCCTCGTATATATGCTGGCCCTCCCCTCAATCCTGGTATATATGCTGGCCCTCCCCTCAATCCTGGTATATATGCTGGCCCTCCCCTCAATCCTCGTATATATGCTGGCCCTCCCCTCAATCCTGGTATATATGCTCCCCCCCTCAATCCTTGTATATATGCTGGCCCTCCCCTCAATCCTGGTATATATGCTGGCCCTCTCCTCAATCCTGGTATATATGCTGCCCTCCTCTCAATCCTGGTATATCTGCTGCCCTCCCCTCAATCCTGGTATATATGCTGGCCCTCCCCTCAATCCTGGTATATATGCTGGCCCTCCCCTCAATCCTGGTATATATGCTCCTCTCCCCCCCCCCCCCAGCCATTGTGCATCCCATATTAAAAAAAAAAAAAACACATAATAAACCCTCCTCCTCACCTTCCTTCTTCTCCCGCGCAGCGTCCTCTCCTGTAGTCGGCACATCTAGCTGAAGTGTATTGCTGCGCACGTACTAGCCAGGTCCGTGCGCGCTGCAGTACACGCTGCCGGCCAATCAGAGGCCAGCGGCCGATGACCTCTGATTGGCCAGCCGACGTCATGCTGGCCTCTGATTCGCCGGCAGCCGCTTCTGATTGTCCGGAAGTCGCTAGCCTCTGATTGGCCGGCCAACGTCATGCTGGTCTCTGATTGGCCAGAAGCCGCAGGCCTCTGATTGGCCGGCCGAATTCATGCTGGCCTCTGATTGGAAGGAAGCCGCTGGCCTCTGATTGGCCGGCTGACGTCATGCTGGCCTCTGATTGGCCGGCAGACGCTGGCCTCTGATTGACCGGTCGACGTCATGCTGGCCTCTGATTGACCGGCCGACGTCATGCTGGCCTCTGATTGGCCGGCAGCCGCTGGCCTCTGATTGGCCGGCAGCGTGTATTGCAGCGCTCGGGCCTGGCTAGTTCGTGCGCTGCAATACACTTCAGCTCGATGTGTTTCCGTCCGAGAGAGATCGCACATCTAGCTGCAGTAGCGGAGCTGGTGCCGGCACTCGGCGGCTCAGAGTTCTCCCCGCCGGCCCGATCCAGTAGCGCTAGTGCTGCGGCCATGGTGCCCCCCAGGAGGGCTCTGCTGCCCCCTCTGCACGCTGCCATAGGTTCCCAGCACTGGTGTAAAGCATTTCTTCTTCTACAGCTGACGACCCAAAATTGGTGATTTTCTGAAAAAATAAAATAAAATGTCCAGTCTGCATTATATATGGTGGAAGTGAGAATGTATCATCTGGATAAGGGGGTGGTCTTCACAGAGGGGTCTATGGAGAGATGTCACTTTATAAGGAGCACATAGCATGGAATACCGGGGGGAAGCCTTCTGGCTCCTTATGTTGCTCCAGTCCGGAATGCTCCACTATGGTCCATCCTTCTATAGTTCTTCTCTTACACTTTCTGCTGGTCGGTATATGGACATATTCGCTCTATGCTGACAGGCGCTCCCTTAGTATAGCTCATGTAATGCACGGCACCACAATGTTGTAGGTTCTGACTACTGTGTAAAAAAACACCCACCCAGAGACCTGCCATAATCTTATAGTCTGGGTGTGAATACGCTGTAGGTAGAGCTACACTTTTGTTGTGGAAATTTTGGTAATTTTATTTACCTTCTTGCATTTAGGCTATGTGCCCACGATGCAGAAATGAAGCAGAAAATTTCTGCAGCATTTCTGCATCTCCCTGGCAGAAAAAACGCATGCAGATTGACAAGCGCTTTCCAGGCGATTTTAGCATCACATGGAAAGTGCTTGACAACTAGGTCACACTGTATAAATCCATGCAAACAGCATGGATTTATATAGTGTGAACCGTAAAAATGAAAACAAATAAAGCTATACTCACCCCTGATGCCCGACGTGGCTGCAGCGCTCGTTCCTGTCTGGTTCCTGGATGCCGGCATATCGCGAGACAGAGCGGTGAAGGGCCTGCGGTCACATGACTGTGACGTCACCGCAGGTCCTCAAGCGATGCCGGCATTCAGAGAGAAGCCGCCGGACAGGTGAATATAAACTTTATTTGTTTTTTTATTCTTTTTTTAAAGGTACAATGGTACCCAGGTCTGGAGGATTGTCTTCTCTCCTCCAGAACTGGGTACCATCCGCACATAGAGACGCATAGAAGCCGCTTGTAAAAATGTACAGTCGCGGTTTCTATGCGTCTCAATGCAAGTCAATGGCGGGAGTTCCGCTGCGCTTCTGCAAAATTAAATGACATGCTGCGGATTTTTGCATAGAACATGCGGAATCCCCTTGGGGACCATGGGGTGCGGATTACCTAGCGTTTCACAAGCGAAATTCCGCAGCATAAACGCTTGAAAAACGCTACGTGGGCACTCAGCCTTACCCGAATGAGGCTTGTGAGAAATCCTTAAATATGCAGCAGATTTCTCCTGTATGATGCTGACCAATCATAAGCAAGCAGCAACACTCAAAGAAAAGAAGAACACGCCCCCACCATAGATCAAAGCGGGTTTCTTAGGGTATAAAGCTACGTTCTCACTATGAGTTTTCAGTGAGTTTTTACGCTGCATATTTTAGAAATAATGCAAGTAACCTATCTTAATGGGTGCAGAAATTCTGCAACATCAAAAACTCACCAAAAGCTCATCGTGGGAACCTAGCCTAAGATGTGTAATGATGGAGAGTCCTGATCTCCTGGTCTACCCTTCTGCATGATTAGAAAGCAGAGGTAACAGCTCTTAGACAAGGAAGGAGCCGCACAGCTGAGTTTCTCTGTGTCACATTACAAACCCTTTTATTGACTCTCCTGATTATGGAGTGTGCCAGTATCACACTTATGTCTTCTGTGCTCAAGCAACTTGTATTCTTTCTGCAGAGATATTAGGCTGTTATTACACCTCACACAGGAGCAGTGTGTTCTGGGTTACTTCTATGGTGAAATGCAATGACAGTCTGCTCTAATCTCACTGCAGAATGAGTACAAGTTGAGCACAACGGATCTAAGTGTGATACTGACACTGTGCTCTCATTTCTGGACAGGCAGTTTGGGATAGGCGCAGAACAGCAGAGGTGAGAGTGCCATAAGAGGAGGAAAGCTGTTAGAAAGGTTTGTAATGTTGCACAACTAAACTCTCTTGTGCTGCCCCTTCACCCACAGAGACCTTAACTGAAAGGTATTAGTCAGTTGTGTGCTCTAATCATGCAGGAGGTTAGCCCAGGAGACCAGGTCTGTATCCTTACATCTTAGACACTGAGAAATCTGCTCTAAGCTATGGTGGGGATGTGATCATCTTTCTTTTCAGTGTTGTCGTCTGCTTATAATTGGTCAGCATCATGCAGGGAGAAGAATTTCGCACCCCCAGTGAAAACTCTGATAACATCTACTTGGACTTAATTTTTTTTAACTCATTAGGCGCCAAATACTTTCATTGCTAATATCTCTGCAAATGAAAGATAAAATAGAAAGAGCATGGATGAGATACCAGGACACTGTGTGTGGCACTTTATTATTATTATTTATTATTCTAGCTCCATTTATTCCATGGTGCTTTACATGTGAAAAAGGGGTTATACATAGCAAACACAATTGCAAAAATCTTGAACAAAAACGCAATGGCAAACTGGTACTGGAGGAGAGATAACCGTACCTGCGATGTCTCACAATCTTCAAGGGATGGGTGAGGATACAGTAGGTGAGGGTAGAGCTGGTCATGCAGCGGTGTGGTGGAGCAATGATTACTGCAGGTTGTAGGCTTTTCGGAAGAGGTGGGTTTTCAGGTTCCTTTAGAAGGTTTCCACGGTAGGCGAGAGTCTGATGTTTTGGGGTAGAGAGTTCTAGAGTAGGGGGGATGCACGGGAGAAATCTTGTATGCAATTGTGAGAAGAAACGATAAGAGGGGAGTAGAGAAGGAGATCTTGTGAGGATCGTAGGTTGCGTGTAGGTGTGTACCGGGAGACTAGGTCACAGATGTATGGAGGAGACAGGTAGTGGATGGCTTGGTATGCCACGGTTAGGGTTTTGAACTGGAGTCTCTGGGCAATGGGGAGTCAGTGAAGCATTTGACAGAGAGGAGAGGCCGGGGAGTAGGCGGAAGGCAGGTGGATTAGTCGGGCAGCAGAGTTTAGGATAGATTGGAGGGGTACGGGAGTGTTAGCGGGGAGGCCACAGAGCAGGAGGTTGTAGTAGTCGAGGCGGGAGATGATGAGGGCGTGCACTAGTGTTTTTGCAGATTCATGGTTGAGGAATATGCGGATCCATGTTTTTGAGTTGGAGTCGGCAGGAGGAGGAAAGGGCTTTGATATGTGGCTTGAAGGAGAGGTTAGAGTCCAGGGTTACTCTGATGCAGCGAGCTTGTGGGACTGGGGAAAGTGGACAGCCATTGATTTTGATGGATAGGTCAGATGGGGAGGCTGAGTGAAATGGGGGAAAGATGATGAATTCTGTTTTATCCATGTTAAGTTTTAGAAATCTAGCAGAGAAGAAGGATGAGATAGCGAACAGACATTTTGGGGTTCTGGTTAGTAAGGAGGTGATATCAGGTCCAGAGAGGTAAATCTGTGTGTCGTTAGCATAGAGATGATACTGAAAGCCGTGGGACTCTATGAGCTGTCCCAGGCCGAAGGTTTAGATGGAGAAGAGCAGGGGTCCTATGACTTAACCTTGGGGAACACTGACAGATAGGATGCGAGATGAGGAGGTGGTGTGTGAGTGAGAAACACTGAAGGTTCTGTCTGTTAAGTATGAGTAGATCCAAGATTATTATGATCTGCAACATAAACTAGGGAAAGAAGGGGAGAGCTGTCCCCACAGTAAGACTAAGCTGAGTCCCTACGTTGTAGCAGGCAACCTGTTCCTTGTGAACAGACCCGCCTTCGTCCTCGGCTAGTCTGAACGGAGACCTATAGAGAAAGGAAGGGGTCCCTAAAAGAACTAAGGACTGGGACAAAAATGGGACACCTCCTAACAGAAGTTGTTGCAGAGCAAAAGAAAAACTGACAAAAGTACTAGAGGTCCAGAGGACCAAGCAAACTAGAGATAGATAGGCACAAAAGCACCTGGCTAGAAAGACAGTCTAAACAACACTGAAGTCTAGCAAGGCCAGAAGGGTGGAGCTGGAATAAATAGGAAGATGGTCACGTGACCGCAAAACACAAGATAGAAACAAAAACAAACAGGAGGGTTCTAACAGTACCCCCTCTTTTATGAGGATCCTCCGGATCCTCCAGGCCCAGGCCTATCTGGAAATCTCCTGTGGAAAGCTCTGACAAGTCTAGGGGCAGAGACATCATCCGCCTTAACCCAGGAGTTATTCCTCAGGACCGAAACCTTTCCAAGCGACGAGATACTGCAATCTCCCTCTATCCTCTCTGGAATTCAGGATACGAGAAATTTCATATTCGCCGTCTTCCACCACCGGAGGAACTGTGACAGTGGCCTCCCTATCCGATACATCAGCCTTTTTCAACAAGGAAACATGAAACACAGGATTAATCTTCCAGGAGGAGGGAACCTCCAACCTAACAGTAGACTGGTTAACCACCTGAAGCACCTTAAAAGGCCCCACAAACTTCGGACCCAATTTTTTAGAGGAAATCCTCAATCGCAGATTCTTTGAGGACAACCAAACCATGTCACCCACAGTAAACAAAACCTCTTTACATTTCCTGTTAAAATACTTCTTGGACTTTTTGTTAGCCTCTTGAAGGTTACAACGTACATTAGTCCAAACTCTCTCCAAGTCACCGGAAAAATTCTACTCCTCCGGCACCGCCGACCGCAATTTGGAGAACGAACCAAAAGACGGATGTCTCCCAGTACAACAAAAAAAGAACACCCAGCAGAGGAGGATGTATGGTTGTTAAGAGCAAATTCTGCGAGTGGCAGAAACTCAGACCACCCCTCTTGATTGTCTGCCACAAATCAACGCAAAAACTGTTCCACATCCTGGTTCTTTCTTTCAGTCTGTCCATTAGACTCAGGATGATAACCAGACGAAAATGACAAATGGACTCCCAACCTGTCACAAAAAGCACGCCAAAAGCGAGCCACAAACTGAGGTCTCCTATCAGAAACAATGTTGGTGGGAACGCCATGGTGCCTGACAATTTCCTTAACAAACGCCTTAGCGAGTGTCTTAGCGCAGGGTAGCTTAATGAATGGAACCAAATGACACATCTTGCTAAAACGGTCCACGACCACCCAGATGTCAGTGAAACCCTCGGACACAGGAAGGTCAGTAATAAAATCCATTGCCAAATGCGTCCAAGGCGCACTAGGAACCTCCAGAGGTCAAAGCAACCCCGCAGCAGGGGTATGGGAAGCTTTTGACCTAGCACACACCGTACACTGACACACCCACTTGATGACTTCCTTCTGCCACCCGGGCCACCAAAAACTGCGACTGATAAGTCTCTTAGTCCCAGAAATTCCTGGATGACCTGCCAACCGAGACTCATGATACCCCACAAACAAATCTCTCCTAGAGGTTCTAGGCACAAACAATCTCCCATGAGGAGTGTTAGATGGGGCATCCTCTTGGGCTTTCAGAATCCCTTCTTCCAAAACAGAGTCTAATGCTGCTACCACAACTCCTTCCTGTAAAATGCTCTCCTCCTCCTCGGTACCAACCATGGGGGAAAAGCTGCGAGATAAAGCATCGGCTTTAACATTCCTAGTACCAGGGATATAGGTAACAGAAAAATTAAACCGAGAAAAAAAAAGTGCCCACCTAGCTTGACGGGCATTCAAGCGTTTGGCAGCATCCAGATAGATCAAATTCTTATGATCTGTGAAAACCTGAACAGGAAATTTAGCACTTTCCAAGAAATGATGCCAATGTTCAAACGCAAGTTTAATAGCCAACAATTCCCGATTACCAACATCGTAATTAAGTTTGGTTTCTGAAAATTTTTTTGAAAAAAAATCACAGGGATGTACTCCATCCTTGTTCTCCTGAGACAAAACTGCACCGACCCCCACCGAAGAAGCATCAACCTCGACCAAAAAAGGCTTGGTCTCATCAGGCTGCATAAGGATAGGGGCAGAACTGAACCTCTCCTTGAGATACACAAAAGCTTCAATGGCCTCAGTAGTCCACTGGACCGTATTCGCACCTTTCCTGGTGAGATCAGTCAGTGGCTTAACAATTATAGAAAAATTCTTAATGAATTTCCTGTAATAATTGGCGAAACCCAAAAATCTCTGTATCGATTTCAAACCAATAGGCCTAGGCCATTCCTGCACAGCCTGAACTTTCACCGGGTCCATCTCAAAGCCCTAGCTGGAGATAATGTAGCCCAAAAAACTAATTCTCTGCACAGCGAACTCACATTTCTCCAGCTTAGCAAAAAGTGAATTATCACTCAATAACTGCAACACCTCACGTACGCTCTGCCAATGGGAATCCAGATCTGGTGAATAAATCAGAATGTCATCCAAATACACAACCACATTCTTGCCAATCAAAGGTCTCAGGATGTCATTAATAAGGTTCTGAAAAAACGCGGGTGCATTGGTAAGACCGAAGGGCATCACCAGATTCACAAAATGACCTACCGGAGTGTTAAAAGCAGTTTTCCATTCATCACCCTCCTTCATTCGTAACAAATTGTATGCCCCCCGGAGATCAATTTTATAGAACCACTTGGTCCCCACTAACTGGTTAAACAAGTCTGGAATTAACGGCAATGGGTAGGAATTGCGTACGGTTATCTTATTAATTTCACGAAAGTCCAGACATGGACGTAAACCACCGTCTTTTTTTTTAACAAAGAAAAATCCAACGGCCACAGGCGACTTAGAAGGTCTAATGTGACCAGCAGCCAAGCTCGTCTGTATGTATTCCTCCAAGGCCTTTCTTTCAGGGATAGTCAGATTTAATAAGCGACTCTTGGGAAGAGTAGCTCCAGAAACAAACTCAATGGTGCAATCATAGTCCCTATGAGGAGGTAAAACTTGCGACTCCTCCTCTGAAAAAACCTTCCAAAAATCCTGAATAGGTACAGATAATTCCCCTTTTTCCACAGCCGCAATGCGACCATTACAACATTTATCATAGCACTTAGGACTCCAAGACTTAATCTCATTAGTAGACCAGTCCAGTAAAGGATTGTGCAGTTTTAACCAAGGCAAACCTGCACATGCAGATTTCAATTGGGGAACATTGCTGCCCTTCTACCATGCGTTTTTCATGCGTTTCCGCGGCGTTTACGCAACTGCAAAAACGCCGCGGAAACGCATGAAAAATGCATCGTGTGAACTCAGCCTCAGGCTATGTGCCCACGTTGCAGAAATGAAGCAGAAAATTTCTGCTTCATTTCTGCAAGTCCTCTCCCGGAAAAACGCATGCGGAATTCCGCACGCGTTTATCGCGCGTTTTTCATGCGTTTATCTCGCGTTTTCCACATGCGGAATTGCCTTGCGTTTTTAATGCATTGCACAAGGCTTGCTTGCGGAAACGCAAAATTAATTGACATGCTGCGGATTTTTGAACGCAGCATAAAAGCTGCGGAAAAATCCGCAGCATGTGCATAGAACTTGCGGAATCCCCTTGGGGACCATGGGGTGCGGATTACCATGCGTTTTACAAGCATTTCCGCTGTGGAAATTCCGCATCAAAAACGCTTGTAATCCGCAACGTGGGCACGCAGCCTAAAAGCAAAAGTATAAATACTAATTATTTATCAAAGCTGGACAAAATCTAGAAACCATATAATAAAACTGGCATAAAATATAGTGCTGAACAAGAGTTTAGGGAGAGATGTACAACTGGCACTGGCCTTTAAAAGGGATTGTGTAATCGCACAAAACTAGCAAAAATGTAAAGTGCCTGTAAAACAAGGAACGTGCAATTTACCTCTTAGTAAAAATCCTATTCTTTCTCAAGAACGGGAGGAATTTTAATTTCATGATTTTTTTTTTAATCAAATAATTTTTATTGAAAAACTCCAAATACAAATTTTCCATCTTTCAAATAACATACATGACATAGTAATTCCATAGTATAAAACATGAACAAAGTATCTGAACTTCAATTTCCTAACCCACCCTAAACCCAAATCCCAACACTCCAGAGAGAACCATTTTGGAGCAGTTCTAGAATAACGGACTACAGCATTCGTAGAAGGGGAAGAAGATAAAAAAGTGACTAACAAAGGGATAGCAGCGTTTTAATTTTATCATTTACTGCTTGATGCCTGAGACGGGAAGTGCACGCTTGAAAACTGTTGCAGGCTGCTGTAATCACAGGACACAAGCAAACAGCATGGCATTTCCTATCAGCAGGGAGGAAGTAAAGGGAACAGTAATGAAAGTCTCCTCTTACTCCGCTCCATAATGAAATGAACAGTGTGCATCCTACAAATGTGATGCATACAGCAAACAATTCATTTTCCATACACAGGTTTTGCGTTGACCACTGGATATACACATGTGTATAACTAATTACCAGAACTGGAAATCGAAAAAAACGACGAGCAAGTTTGGGGTGAATCCTGCCTTCATTACTGCACAGCCGCTCATAGAGGGATCGGTGCTAGGAACAGCAGCAGTGCCGGCGATGTTCACAGATTTACCTGCTGCGGGACTGAAGGAGTCTGATAGTGCTCGGCTCTAAGCTTTTTACCTTGTTTACGACAGGAATAATTGAAAGCTGTGCTTCAAAGGCGAGGAAGAAGTTGGTCACTGTCTGCGCTTGAATACCCTTAAGGGGGGAAAAAAATATATATATACATATATACAAATACTGAAACATCTAAATGCATTAGAACATCAAACCTGGTGAAGCGGTAAATGACTTGTCCTCCAGGGATACAGGCTACTGTCATTCAGTAATTATTTAATAGGAATTTTACATTTTATGTGATCACCATGCTAGAATGTAAATGATGAAAACACAACACAACTCCTCACCATATGAAGATATTTTGTGTTTTAGGCTATGTGCCCACGATGCAGAAATGAAGCAGAAAATTTCTGCAGCATTTCTGCATCTCCCTGGCAGAAAAAAACGCATGCAGATTGTGCATGCGTTTTTCCTGCAGAATACATGCGGATCCACATGCGGATTCACATGCATTTCCGCATGCAGATTGACAAGCACTTTCCAGGCGATTAGCATCACTTGGAAAGTGCTTGACAACTAGGTCACACTGTATAAATCCATGGAAACAGCATGGATTTATACAGTGTGAACCGCAAAAATTAAAACAAATAAAGCTATACTCACCCCCGAGGCCCCGGCGTGGCTGCAGCTCTGCTTCCTGGCTGGTTCCCGGCTGCCGGCATATCGCGAGACAGAGCGGTGAAGGGCCTGCGGTCACATGACTGTGACGTCACCAAAGGTCCTTCAGCGCTGCTGGCATTCAGAGAGAAGACGCCGGACAGGTGAATATAAACTTTATTTGTTATTTTATTCTTTTTTTTACAGGTACAATGGTACCCAGGTCTGGATCAGAGTCTCCTCTCCTCCAGAACTGGGTACCATCCGCACTTAGAGACGCATAGAAGCCGCTTGTAAAAATGTACAGTCGCGGTTTCTGTGCGTCTCAATGCAAGTCAATGGCGGGAATTCCGCTGCGCTTCCGCAAAATTAAATGACATGCTGCGGATTTTTGTACGCAGCATAAACGCTGCGGAAAAATCCACAGCATGTGCATAGAACATGCGGAATCCCCTTGGGGACCATGGGGTGCGGATTACCTAGCGTTTTACAAGCGTTTCCGCTGCGGAAATTCCGCAGCATAAACGCTTGAAAAACACTACGTGGGCACACAGCCTTATAGAACAGCATTTCTGTGGAATAACACGACTGATTTACTGTGTATGTGACGCGCCCCCTGGGACATATTCCTTTTTGAGGGGAATACCCGGCACCGGATCAGATGGGGGATTGTAGTCTCCGAGCGGCTGTGACCCGGTCCCGTGCCCAGGGCGTCAAGCTCAGTGTGATGTGGCAGTTCTACAGATGTTACTAAAGTTCTTTTGTGTCGACTACGCCACCCGTTGTGATGCGGTCACTGTGGCCGCCGCTGCAGCAGGGTCCGCTGAGGCTGATGGTGGGTGCGCAGCTTGGTGAGATATCCCCCAACGGGAGGGGTATAGCCTCAGAGGGGACAGGCGCAGAGGATGGGGGTTGTGGTGGTGTAGTGCAGACGGCAGTGAAGACAGAGTCGGGTTGTGCAGTTAAGGGTGTTTACTTACTGCAGATGTTGTACTGGTCACTCCAGCTGCTAGTGACCACCCGAGCCGTGCTGCGTCCACCAGGTCCTGGATCCAGCCAACCCCCAAACAAGTCCGGAGCGTGGCCCTGAGCTCTCCCTCTGTCCTTTCTTCAGCCGTCCCCACCAGTGATCCACCTAGGTCCAGCTCCCTCGGGCCTTCTGTTGGGACACCCTTGGCCCTGGGTTCCCTGACCCTTCATGTGGTGTGCCTTCGGGGTGAATGTGGTGGGTGACCGTGACAGACACTGCCCACGGTCCCCGGTCTCTGGCTGGGGATTGTTTTTACCCCCACCAGTTTGGGTTCCGGTACCCTTTTGCTGACTCCTCACCCGGTGCTCTGATTTGGGTTCTTGGGTCCCTTCTCTTCTGTGCTCTGGGTCTTTCTCTTTTCTCCTCTCTCACTCTGGGTCTTGGTCTTTCTTCTCTCCTCTCCTAACTTGTTTTCTGCATCTGACTCTCTGCGTCTGACCCTGATTCTTGTTGGTGCCCACCTTATATATCCCTCTATGTGTGAGCTCAGGTGACCAGCACCCAATGAGCTCCTAACTTTACCCAGGCTGCTCCCCCTATCTGCCCCTACACTACATGGGATGTACCACCCCCCTCCCACTCCAGCCAGGAACAGACTCGGTCGTACCTGCACATTTCTAAGTGGGAGTACCGTCGGCCTGTTCCTCGGAAATGGGATGTATGTAGTGCATGCAGCCTACCGAGCTCAGACCCACACTCCATCCTTACCCGGGAGTGGAATATCACACCTCTGGGTTGAGGTGCAATACCCCTGTAGCAGCCGAATCCTCAGGGTGCTACATATGCACCATAGCCTTCATTTGATGTCACTTACTGTCACCTGTCACCTTGCCCCAACTCTGCAATCCCCAATATCAGTCCATGACCTCAATGGGGTCACTATAAAATTCTAAAGAGGACTGGTCATGTCTCTATTAGAAAATAGATAAACTTAGGATAGAAACAATATTAGCATATACCCTGCTATAAGTAAGTAAAAAGCAATAGTGAATATATATAATATAGGGTACTTAGTAAACATGGTTTTTGATTTAAAAAAAGCCATCCCACCCACACCAAGGTGTACCCAGTCAGTTATGTGAAATATATAATAAAATACACTTTAGTACAATATTAGTGTTTTGTCCCTTTAAATCTGCTGCTACTTCTGTCACCATGGTAACTGCATTCATACTCGGCCAATAGGATTGCTCGGTTTGAATTTTGAAAAAAAAAAAAAAGTCCTATATCGTCAGTTTGTTCCTTCTCATCTGAGTGTGAAGACAGACACCTGCGATCAGCGAGAGATTATAGGTATAAGACGTGATATAATATAACGGACGGAGCCACATCCCATCACACGCACTCAGCGACCACAACTGACAGGAGTCAGCACATTTACCAGACAATAAGTTATTATTCCCCAACACATAATACGCTGAGACACCAGTGGGGGGCGCCGCACTCGTTACATCTCCCATCTGGATGGATCCAGCGACGAGATCCTGATATTTACCCCCAGCTCCGCTCCTCCATAGGGAATGGCCCAGATGCACGCAGAACGGACCGAAGTGTAATACTGCTAGAACTCTGCATGATATCACATCCTCCATATATACCACATAATAAAGGGGTGCTCCCACTGGGACAGGTCATCACCTATCCAGAGATCAGTGATAACTTGTTCCAACTAGACATCCCCTTTAATGGAAGAGATCACATCTCTAACAGTCAATACGCTATTCATTCCCAATCTTCCCTGGCCCCAGTAATGCCCCTGAGTATATCGCCAATATGAGCCAATCATCAAACCCTCTGCTGACTGTTCCCGATGTTTTATAGAGTTTGGAGACGTTGCTACAAGAGAAGATATCAGCGGACACCATGGGGGTGGAGTATTCTGCCAGCGATGGAGCAGGTAGTATCCACCAGTCTGTGATATCTGACCTTCCTCCATATTCTGCTCTTACATGCGTTTCTTCAGCTTTACCCCTTCCCGACATAACCAATTTATGTTTTTTTTCTGTTTTTTCCTCCGCTTTTTCCAACTTTTCTAACTTTTTGATATCTGTCCACATAGTGTGAGGTCTTGTTATTTTGTAGGATGAGCTGTCCTTATAAATGACACCATTCATTTACCACATAGTCCTAGAAAACGGGAAAAACATTCCAAGTTCAGTAAAAGTGCGAAAAAAAAAGCCTGACATTCTTTTTCTGGGAACGGTTTTAACGGCGCACATTGTGTGGTAAAAATGACCTGGTAATAGGATCCTGCTCCTCAGTGTGATTACAGCAAGACCAAACTTCTCCAATAGTTTTGGCAAAAGAAAAAAACTTTTTTTTGATGCTGTCACCATTTTTTCTGAGACCCGAAACATTTTCAGTTTCCGGGTTGATGGAGCTGTGTGGGGGCTTATTTTTTGAAGGGCAAGAGGAGTTTATTGATAACATTTTGGGACACATATGTCATGGTCATCGCTTCTTACAGGATTTTCTGCAGTATTGAGGCGAACGAAAAAATGCAATTTTGTCTTTTTGAATTTTTTTCTGTGTTCACTGATCGTTTTTTTTTTTTATATTTTGATAGATTGTATTTCTCTGAAAGAGACCAAACCACAAAATGTGTATATTTTTATTATCTTTATTTTTAGTGGGAGGTGAGTTGAACGTGTGGGGTTTTAATAAATATATATATACTTTTTTTCACTGTATTTGTATACGTCATCTGATTGCTTGTGCTATATACAGCGATACCACAGTAATGCTCCATATAGCAAAACCACGGTCTTCTTTACAGCCCAAATGAAGCTTTATGATGACAGGCACGGAGGCTTCAGCAGACCCCCGGATGTCATAGCAGTCCATCGGCGCCCTATGATCGCGTCACAGGAGCGCCGGTGGGCGTATGGAACGACGCGTCCCAATGCTGGCGCACTGTTAATGCTGCTGTTAGAGATTGACAGCAGCACTGAACAGGTTAACAGTGGTGGGCAGATCTTCGCTCCACTCGCAGCTGTTAGAGGCAGGTCCTGGTTGTTTGTCACAGCCATTATCTGCCATGTACGGGGCGAGCTGACCCTGCTCCATACACCCGCTACTGACTTATACCATACATGTACGGCAGATGTTGGTAAGGAGTTAAAGCGGTTGTCCAGCTTTGGGGCCATTTTTTTTACTTTAATGCAAGTATTTGGGGCTAAAATCGATTTCTGTAATTGAGTTTCATTAAAAATGTTGCCTTCTGTAGCATCTGTGCTGCACTGTCTATTGCTGGCTGCAAAATTAGCTAACTGAGAATCTATCAGTGAGCTCCTTAGTCTTAAGGGAGAGTTTGTAGATCTTTAATCTGTTTTTTTTTCCTGAGTGCCTATTAGCTGATCTATGCCCAAAGAAAACACAAAACTTGAATGTGCAGGGAAACAATAAGTCTGTAATAGTCGGTGTAAAACACTTAATGAAACCTAAATGTAAAAAATTACTTTTAGTAGTAAATACATGACATGAGAAAATATACACTGCTCAAAAAAATAAAGGGAACACTTAAACAACAGAATATAACTCCAAGTAAATCAAACTTCTGTGAAATCAAACTGTCCACTTAGGAAGCAACACTGATTGACAATCAATTTCACATGCTGTTGTGCAAATGGAAGACAATAGATGGAAATTATTGGCAATTATCAAGACACACTCAATAAAGGAGTGGTTCTGCAGGTGGAGACCACAGACCACATCTCAGTACCAATTCTTTCTGGCTGATGTTTTGGTCACTTTTGAATGTTGGTTGTGCTTTCACACTCGTGGTAGCATGAGACGGACTCTACAACCCACAGAAGTTGCTCAGGTAGTGCAGCTCATCCAGGATGGCACATCATTGCGAGCTGTGGCAAGAAGGTTTGCTGCGTCTGTCAGCGTAGTGTCCAGAGGCTGGAGGCGCTACCAGGAGACAGGCCAGTACACCAGGAGACGTGGAGGGGGCCATAGCAGGGCAACAACCCAGCAGCAGGACCCCTACCTCTGCCTTTGTGCAAGGAGGAACAGGAGGAGCACTTCCAGAGCCATGCAAAATGACCTCCAGCAGGCCACAAATGTGCATGTGTCTGCATAAACGGTTAGAAACTGACTCCATGAGAGTGGGATGAGGGCCAGACGTCCACAGATGGGGGTTGTGCCCAATGCCAGACCTCATGTGGCTGGAGTATGTCAGCAGTTCCTGCAAGATGAAGGCATTGAAGCTATGGACTAGCCCACCCGTTCCCCAGACCTGAATCCCATTGAGCACATCTGGGACATCATGTCTCACTCCATCCACCAACGTCACGTAGCACCACAGACTGTCCAGGAGTTGGTGGATGCTTTAGTCCAGGTCTGGGAGGAGATCCCACAGGAGACCATCCGCAACCTCATCAGGAGCATGTCCAGGCGTTGTAGGGAGGTTATACAGGCACGTGGAGGCCACACACAATACTGAGCCTCATTTTGACTTGTTTTAAGGACATTACATCAAAGTTGGATCAGCCTGTAGTGTGTTTTTCCACTTTAATTTTGGGGGTGACTCCGAATCCAGGCCTCCATTGGTTAATAAATTTGATTTCCATTGATGATTTTTGTGTGATTTTGTTGTCAACACATTCAACTTTGTACAGAACAAAGTATTCAATGAGAATATTTCATTCATTCAGATCTAGGATGTGTTATTTGAGTGTTCCCTTTATTTTTTTGAGCAGTGTGTATATATAATATAAATAATTACTGCAGCTTTAATGCTATTTATTACGTCTCAGGAGGAGGACGGAAGAGGAAGAGGACGGAAGAGGCGGAGGACGGAAGAGATGGAGGACGGAAGAGGCGGAGGACGGAAGAGGAGGAGGACAGAAGAGGAGGAGGACGGAAAAGGAGGAGGACGGAAGAGGAGGAGGATGGAAGAGAAGGAGGACGGAAGAGGCGGAGGACGGAAGAGGCGGAGGATGGAAGAGGCAGAGGACAGAAGAGGCGGAGGACGGAAGAGGCGGAGGACGGAAGAGAAGGAGGACGGAAGAGGAGGAGGACGGAAGATGAGGAGGACCGAAGAGGAGGAGGACGTAAGAGGAAGAGGACGGAAGAGGACGAAAGAGGCGGAGGACAGAAAAGGCGGAGGACGGAAGAGGCGGAGGACAGAAGAGGCGGAGGACGGAAGAGGCGGAGGACAGAAGAGGAGGAGGACGGAAGAGAAGGAGGACGGAAGAGGAGGAGGACAGAAGAGGAGGAGGACAGAAGAGGAGGAGGACGGAAGAGGAAGAGGACGGAAGAGGAGGAGGACGAAAGTGGAGGAGGATGGAAGAGGAGGAGGACAGAATAGGAGGAGGAGGACAGAACTGCACCTTAAGATCCCTAGGGGGAAAGGGATGGTAGTAATATAGTGGTAGTATATCCGTATTAGTGTAATATGAGTAATAATACTAGTGATAATAGTAAGAAAGTAATAAAATAACAGTAGTAATAGTAGTAGGTAGAATAGCAGTGTGATCCAGGGTCCTAGGACTGATCGCCTTTTCTCGGGGTCAAGAAGGAATTTTTCCCCTGTGACACAAATTGGCTGAAGGTGTCCTGGGGTTTTTGCCTTCTTCTGGATCAACACTGTAGGTATAGGGCAGTATTAGTAGTGAAAGGAAAGAAGAATAATACTGTAATAAGATAGCACAATGTAATAATAACCATATCAAATAGATTTATAAAAACAAATTAAAATAACTCCAGTAGTACAATAATTAGTGTAATATTATATAACTTGTAATAACATTATTAGGTTTGATCCAGGGTCCTAGGACTGATCGCCTTTTCCCGGGGTCAAGAAGGAATTTTTCCCCTGTGACACAAATTGGCTGAAGGTGTCCTGGGGTTTTTGCCTTCTTCTGGATCAACACTGTAGGTATAGGGCAGTATTAGTAGTGAAAGGAAAGAAGAATAATACTGTAATAAGATAGCACAATGTAATAATAACCATATCAAATAGATTTATAAAAACAAATTAAAATAACTCCAGTAGTACAATAATTAGTGTAATATTATATAACTTGTAATAACATTATTAGGTTTGATCCAGGGTCCTAGGACTGATCGCCTTTTCCCGGGGTCAAGAAGGAATTTTTCCCCTGTGACACAAATTGGCTGAAGGTGTCCTGGGGTTTTTGCCTTCTTCTGGATCAACAGCTTTAGGCATAGGGATTTTAGTAATACCATTATTAGAATCACAAGATTAATAAAAAAAAATTAGAATTACATTTTTTTAATTCGTTTTATAACAGTTACAATTAATTGCATTAATGCAATAATAATAAATAGTAAAAATGGTGGTAATAATAATAATACAAAAAACTAGTCCCAGTTAGTAAGTTAGTGTAATGTTAGTGTAGGGACCCATCTGAAGAGGTCGCCTTGACGTTGGCAGATGGGCTCGCACAATTTGCTCAAAATGTGCGCTAAGAACCTCATATTTCTATGTACAGGAGATCTAGCAGTAATACCATTCAGGAGATATGTGTACACACATTTTGTTATATACTTTTGTGCAGCACACAGGGCAGGTATACAGGTACAGGGCGAGAGTGTTACAGTGATATTATAACTCGGCCTTAAGGATAAAATGCTGATAACTACAGATCCTGGAAACACATTCGAAACTAGACCTTGTAAGTAACTGGTTCCCAGCTAGTGGTAAATATGTACAGGGCAGTCCGGTACCAAGACCTGCTCTATAGGACACATTATCATCAGGCAGGTCCTTACAAGATCTGCGGCAGAAGTGTGGCTGTGTAACACAGTCCTGCTCCTGCCTCAGCTGCCCACAGTGGAGCCAACCTTGATCCTGGCAGCTTAATCCATTGTATGACACAGTAGGGGGCTTCCACAGCATTTAGGCACTTTAGACAGGAGAGGGAGGCATGATCATGGTGCCAATGAGTTTCTATGGCAGCTGAGATCTAACAATGGACCCCATGACGGCCATTTTACTGCTCCTATTAGACCCCGGCTGAGGAAAGGTCTATGAGGACACCGGTCAGACTTATGGCGCCTGCTCTGCACTTATTAGAAATACCTAGGGCTGATTAGTTTGCCATTTGTAAATCTGATCCAGCAGCGTTGGGCTGCCACTGACGTGATCAGGGCTATTGAGCTCCTAGATTGGGCAGAGGAGCTCAGTATTCAGCAGGAGCTGGCCGAGGAGAGCAGAGCAACTTGCATGGGGCTGCTGCACAAGAAGCAACTCACAAGGTGGAGATTTACCCGGAGACGCTGTGCTCGGGCTGTGATCTGCTGTGCAGGCTGCATAGTAGATGCCTCGAAGGACCCGAACTTCACCCCTAACAGGCACAGCAGAGCTCGGACGGCTGCAAGTGAACAGAGAGCGGCTGATTAGTAACTGCTGCGTCCCCTGCAGCTCAGATAAGAGCCGCACAGAGCGGGGGTTCAGTAATGATGAATATTGGAAGTGTCCGCCCCTCACATGCCCTAAATGCGGCCTCCAGAGGTAAAGTTTCCCCTGTAACCAGCGCCTCCTCCCACCTTCTCTGCTGGCATGCTCCATTACTTAAAGGGGATGTCTGTAGAAAACAAGTTATCACTTATCCACAGGCTCGGTGATCACTTACTGATCGTGGGGTCTGACCGCTGCGAGCCATCGTCTGATCGGGAAGGAGTGGAAAGTCAGGGATCAACTGCTGCTCCATTCATTCTCTATGGGGCTCCGGAAAAGCCGAGCTCAGCGCTTGAATGCCACATAGGGAATGAATGGAGCGGATCCTGGAGTAATAACATGCCCTCCTCTCCTCAGCTTTCTGTCTGTGTAAGTGGCTCAGCCCTTGTCTCCCCTTCTGCTCCGGCTTCTGTGCTGGTCCTTGTGAGGAAGAGGAAACCCTCTGCCCTTCTGCTCCGGCTTCTGTGCTGGTCCCTGTGAGGAAGAGGAAACCCTCTGCCCTTCTGCTCTCAGTCCTCTGCGACTTTTCACAATCGCTCAGTGCACCCATTATATGTAATAAGGATCATTCTTCATCCCTTGTCCAGCTTTCATCCCCCCCAGTCTGACCAGCGGACAAGATAATAAACATGTGAGTGGAAGGTTCACAATTATTAGATGTGTTGTGAAAAGTCTCCACAGCATTATCCGGAGAAAACTGCAAGGTGACCGCTTGTGAAACCAGCACAAAATCCAGCGGACAGCGCTTCCCTGTCCCCCGCCGGTCTCCGTATCCTGGCATTCAGCTATTCCATTTGGTGCTTATTCTGGAAGGAAAACAAAAATATGATGTTCTTACACAGACGCCTGAAGACGCAGCTTTTCATCATCCATGTTGGGCTGTTGTATGACGTGTGGATTACTCTGCTTGCTGGATTCTTGCATTACCACAAACACTGCCTTTATTTTGTGATTTCTGTGCCGCTTCCCACTTCTATTGGCACTGTGATATATCAGCACGTGAGGGCTGCCACAATCATGTGTCAATAGGTTATTGCTGGAGCCTGTGATATAGAGACCATCCTGGACCAGGGAAGACTTGGTACAGAAGCACCTAGAGAGGGGGGTACAGGGGCTTCATTTCAATTTTAAACTTAGCTGGATTGTGTTTAGCTACAAGAATGGAAAGTAAAATAATAAAATCTTAATTTTTTTTTTCTATTTGGCAAAATCGTCCATCAGAGGTTTGGCCACTACCGAAAAGTTTTTGATGAACTTACAGTAGTAGCTGGCGAAACCCAAAAAACTTTGTAATGCCTTTAAGTCTTGAATATAATACCAATCCAGTACCGTCCGGACTTTGGCCAGATCCATGCAAAAACGGTGAATGATAAGAACTAACCCTGAATGGAGAACATACATTTCTCTGGTTTGACAAATAATTTATTATCTTTCAGTATCTGTAAGACCTGCCTGATATGTACCTGATGTGACTGGAGGTAAGTAAATTAATATGTCATCAAGATTGGTTTGTTGTGATCTACCTGCCAGATGACTAAAAATGTCACTAACAGTGTTGAAAGAAAGCGGGAGCATTAGTCAACCCAAATGCCATCACAAGCTTTTCATAGTGCCCCTCAGGAGTATTGAAGGCCATCTTCCACTCATCTCCTCAATGTGAATGAGATTATAAGCCCCCCTGAGGTCTAGTTTAATCAAATCGTAGGAGCCAAAGTTTTTTCTAAAGAGGTCGGGGATGAGAGGGAGAGGATATGCATCCCAGACCGTGATCCGATTAAACTCGCGAAAATCAAGGCGGGGGCGCAACCCCCAGTCTTTTTTTTTTACAAATAAAAACCCCACTGCAACGGGAGATGAAGAACGTCTTATAGGGTCCAATGGTAGACTGACTGACCATTCTGTTCTGAACTGCCACCCTAAGATGGCTTCCCATTATATACCTACTGTATAAGTGCTCCCTCTAACGGCTTCCTCCACCCACACCCACTACTGGTTCCCCCTACCTTTGGGTTCCCCCCACTCCAGCCAGGGACAGGGCTCAGCAGCTGCACTCTGCATGTTGGATGCAGGTGTTTTGGGGGGTTCTGTGCAGCACTCCCATCTTACCTGAGTGAAGGGAGACACCACACCTCTGGGTGAGGTGCAGTACCACTGTGGCGACTGAACACTCAGGGGCGCCACATTCCCCCCCCCCGGTAAAACACAGCACGTCCGCGGGCTGGAACAGAGCAAAACCAGTCATAACTGACATGCAAAATTTTTAAGATGCATCAGCATATTTGACCATAAAACAACATTTCTTCCCTTTATGGGAGGCACATTTCTTTTAACGTTACTGGTTACATTATAAAACATCATAAGAGTATTGTCATATAAAACAATTTTCAAGACAGTTCCAGCACCAGGGTGCAACAGTAGCAGCATGAGGGACCCGTCCACAAACCCTCAACGTAGGCCCTAGGCATGGCTGCAGGGCATAGACGATCCAATCCTGGACCTCGTCTTCCGCCACGCCAAACGGGTTTTTGTTCTGAGGTATATTTGTAATTATAAAACCAATAGGATGCACTTTAAGAAGTGCTAAACTATGTACAATGTCAACGTCCGGCTTCTCACAGTCCTCAGCCTGTCAGTCTCTGTACCCTGATGGGTAACTGGGTAGCAAACATGAAGTCAACTGCACCCTTCCGGGCAACTTATGTACAGTCCAGTTAACTAAAACAGTTTAACAGTGGGGCCCCCTCCGGGGGAACCCCTGGTTTCTGCAGGCTGACCCAGCCTGGTCATCAGCCTCAGGCTGCAGGGGGACCAGGGATGGAGCAGCGCCAGCCGCATTTGGGACAGGGACATCACTCCGACCTGCTCCCGCGACTGCGTCAGCTCGGCCTGACACCTCCCGGTCTTTACGCAGCTTCTCTCCACCACCTCTCCTCTTTCGGGGGCGGTCCCATGGCACTTTGCTGTCGGTCACTCCCTGTGTCGGCCTCCCCGCTTTGACGGACACATCTATGCGGACAGTCACTGTTGCAAGGGTCAGGGCCTGCTTTTGGAGCCATTCTGAGACCCGGCCCACGGAGGTTCCTTTCTGTTGTTCTTTAGCACGCACATAATGACGCCCGTTCTTCTGGGGCGGGCGCCACATTCAAGGCAGAAAACACTTCTTTAGGCGCACATTACCCGCAGATGGCAGGCTGGTCACGTATCCTGTTCGTGACGCCAAGTGGTGACTCGCTGCCCCCTGGGCCGCGGGGCACACGGCAGCCGGGCCGTATGGCTGCTTTGGGGAATATCACGGTGGCTGGCCCGGGGCGGTCAGTGCAAAAGGGATTATTTATAGGATTTGTCGTGAAGCCACCTGTGGTGTCTGGTGAGGATCACCAGCGCTGCAACAGTCCTCTGAGGCAGATGTTAGGGCAGCTAGAGATGGAACGGCTCCCCACAGGTGGAGCGGGCCTCAGGGCAATGTAAATAGATGGAGGGTGCGCTGGGCGTTGTAGTGCAGGGAGGGAAATGGCACCAGTGAAGGAATAGACGGAGGCAACTCAGTGCAGTCGTCCAAGATTTTAATTCACAGTTCTTCAGGAAACACAAAAGTGCAAGTTACAGGTGAAGGCCTCCCACGTTGCGCCGTGTTCACCCTGGCAGGGGTTCAATCCTTCCTCAGGAAGTTTAGGAATGCTTGGCAGAACCCCACTTTCTCGTGTTCCTACTTTGACCGTCTTCACACTAGGTCCTTCTCCCTGCTGCCCTCCGCTGCCCACTCTCAATCCCGCTCGGGTATGCTGAAGTCCTTCCTGTACGTCGGATCCGGGACCAACCTGACCCCCTGGAGATTAGAATGGGGCAACCGGTCCCTCTGTCTTCTGACAGATGCGGGGCGTATGGGTGCTGTCCTGCACGCGCCGTACCCCTGGGATCCCTTCTTAGAATGGAGCCTACTCCCTTCTCCCCTCCGGGGCCTCTATCCCGGGCCCTTCTTGTGGAGCAGAGCTCCTGCTGAGCCTCTGCTCCCAGACAGTCCTCACTGACCGTCTGTACTGTACTGACTGACCATTCTGTTCTGAACTGCCACCCTAAGATTGCTTCCCATTATATACCTACTGTGTGCTCCTTCTAACTGCTTCCTCCACCCACACCCACTACTGGTTCCCCCTACCTTTGGGTTTCCCCCACTCCAGCCAGGGACAGGGCTCAGCAGCTGCGCTCTGCATGTTGCCCTTCCAGCCGGTCTGAAGCAGTGTAATGTTGGATGCAGGTGTTTTGGGGGGTTCTCTGCAGCACTCCCATCTTACCTGAGTGAAGGGAGACACCACACCTCTGGGTGAGGTGCAGTACCTCTGTGGCGACTGAACCCTCAGGGGCGCCACATGCCCACGATGCAGAAATGCTCCGGATTTTTCCTGAGTGTTTCTGCATCTCCCTGGCAGAAAAAACGCATGCAGATTTTACATGCGTTTTTCCTGCCAGGGACAAACGTAAGTGAAGCATTTTTCACATGCATGTCCGCATGCGGGTTGTCAACCGCTTTCCAAGCGATTTTAGCATCACTTGGAAAGTGCTTGACAACTTGGTCACACTATATAAATCCTTGCAACCGGCATGTATTTATATAGTGTGAACAAGTTAATAGTTGAAAAAAAGAATAAAAATGGTAAAAAAAAAAAAAAAAAAATAGAATTAGACTTACCGGTAATTCTGTTTCTAAGACCCTCCACGACAGCACACCTGGAGGTAGCCTCCCCATCCTAATTAGGGACAGGAAAACAAGATGTTAAATAGCCCCTCCCTGCTACAATCCCCAGTGTTTTCAAAGGACCACACAGTATGAATGCTCTAAATATTTATTAACACTAAGGATTTTTCCAATCAAAGAAATGGAGGGAACTACCCATGCTTTTGTGGAGGGTCTTAGAAACCGAATTACTGGTAAGTCTAATTCTATTTTCTCCAATCCCCTCCATGACAGCACACCTGGAGTAATACCAAAGAATGAATTTTAGGGAGCGACAACAGCCTGAAGGACTTTCCTTCCAAATGCTAAGTCTCTATTAGATATTACATCTAGTCTATAATGTTTAGCAAAGGTATGGACAGACGACCATGTAGCTGCCCGGCAAATCTGCTCAATGGATGCACTAGCTTTTTCCGCCCAGGAGACCCACATAGCTCTAGTAGAAAGAGCTTTCAAAGATTTCAGAGGAGGCAAATCTTGAACTATGTATGTTTCACAAATTGCTTTCTTAATCCAATTTGTTAGCATATTTTTGCAATTTTCTTTCCTTTATTGGGGCTTCCATATTGGACAAATAGGTTCTGATCCTTCCTCCAGGTTTCAGTCTGCCTCAAATAGCGGATTATAGTCCTTCTTACATCCAACGCGTGGAATTCTTCTTCCTTGCTATTTGATGGATTTTGACAGAATGACGGAAGAATTATTGGCTGAGACATATGAAAATTAGACGACACTTTAGGTAGAAAAGAAGGATCCAACTGGAGGATGATCCTGTCCTCCAAAATACGACAATAAGTCTCTCTGATAGACAGGGCTTGGATTTCACTCACTCTTCTGGCTGTAGTCAGAGCTATAAGCAATGCCGCTTTCCAAGACAATTTGTCTATGTGTGCCTCGGCTATTGGCTCGAAAGGATGCATAGTTAGGCCTCTAAGAACTACGTTGAGATCCCAAGGTGGAACTATTTTAGCTCTTGTTGGATTAATCCAAGAAGCAGCTATCATGAACCTCTTAATCCATCTGTTTTGGGCCAAATCAGCATCAAAATAGGAACTTAAAGGCGAGACTTGGACCTTCAGCGTGCTTGGTCTTAATCCTTTAGACAGACCGTTCTGTAGGAAATCCAAGATTCTGGCCACGTCAGGCCGAAAGGGATCTAATGGACGAGGCTCATACCATAGCTTGAAAGCTTTCTAGATTTTTCCATAGATGGAAATTGTGACTGGTTTTCTGCTTTTCTGCAGTGTATGTGACTCGCCCCCAGGGGTGTCGCGGGGCACCCGGCAGCCGGGCCTAAGACTGCCTGCGGGGATTATCGCGGTGGCTGGCCCAGGGCGGTCAGTGCCAAAAGGAATTATTTGTAGGGAATTTGTTGTGACGCCACCTGTGGTGTCTGGTGAGGATCACCAGCGCTGCAACAGTCCTCTGAGGCAGATGTCAGGACAGCTTGAGATGGAACGGCTCCCCACAGGTGGAGCAGGCCTCAGGGCAGTATAAATGATGCAGGTTGCGCTGAGCATTGTGGTGCAGGGAAAGCGATGGCTCAGCAGGAGTAACGGACAGAGACAGGGGATTTGCTTCATTTCCTTTACTGGTACAGCTGTTAGGTACGGTCCAGGGTACTCCAGATGAAGGGCGCACTTTTGGACTTCTCCCCAGGGAGCAGGTATAGGGCCTCCTGATCCGTGTCTGTCCCTATGTATGCTCCTGGCCAGCCTGCAACTGGGCCTAGCTTATGTGTCCTGCTTTTACTTCACCAGATGCTCAGAAATAGGACCTCTGGTTGGTAACCACTTTCCCTGGACGTCGGGGCCTTCGTGGTTCCTGATCCTGTGTGTGTCTAGCCTTCAGGTTTGTCAGGGACTTGTAGTCCTCCTGTAGGCGCGGATCCGGTGTCCGGTAGATATAATGGGGTGAGCTTATTGTGCTCCTCTGCCCCCTTGGTTTCACTCCCCTTTTTCTCCTTGCCGTCGGCCACACTCGGGGCCCTCACTACTAGGCAGCTGACGTGCTGCGTCTTCACCGCTATCTGAGTGTCGGCACGCTCTCAGGCTCTCTCTCAGCCTGCCTGCTCTGCTCTGACTCTGAGCACTCACTAATCAACTGAGCTGCCTGGCTCCATCTTCCCTATATATATCCCTATCTGGGCTCCCTCTGCTGGTATGAGTTGGAAGGTAGAGGTGTTTGTATCTAATGAGGGCCTCTTGTGGAGAAATCCATCCATGCACCCTTCTGGGTTCTGTGGCACCAATGCACAGCAGGGCGCCACATTTGGATCACCTGTACTGAGAAACCTCTGGCTTTTCAGAGGGTGGTCTCAGAAGCCAAGCTGCTAGAGCCAAATTCTGAGGGGCCGGATGGAAAATCTGGCCCTAATGCAGCAGATCGTGGATTCGAGGAAGCATCAATGGATCATCCATTCTTAGACTGCTCAATGTTCCGAACCATGCTCTTTTTGGCCACATTGGAGCTATTAGGATAGTCTTGAGCCCTTCCGACCTGATTTTTTGTAAAGTCCTTGGTATTAACAGAATCAGGGGAAAAGCATTAGCGAGCCCAACTTTCCAAGGGTGAGCGAATGCATCTATCCCTGTTGCTGAATCCTCGGGTTTCAAAGAGAAAAAGGCTCTTACTTTTGTGTTTTCCTGGTTCGCAAACAGGTCCACATCTGGGTATTCCCACTTTTGAACAATCATCTGAAATATCTTCGAGTTCATGCTCCACTCCCCTGGATGAATGTATTTTCTGCTCAGAAGATCTGCATGATAGTTGTCGGAGCCCCTCAGATGCAGAGCCGATAAGGATAGTAGATTATGCTCCGCCCAGTGGAAGATCCTTTCGGAGATCATCTGTAACCTCCTGTTTCTTGTACTTCCCTGATGTCTCAAGTGGGCTATAGTTGTCATATTGTCCGAGTAGACTCTGACATTCGACCCCTGAAGCACAGTAGTGGCTGCCCATAGGGTTTCTTCCACCACTTTCATTTCTCTTAAGTTTGAGTACTGCTCTGCTATTTCTTGCGACCAGACCCCTTGGAAGGCCATGTGGGAGACTACTGCTCCCCATCCTCTTTTGCTTGCGTCTGTTTTGATGGATAACAAGGGAAGTTGAATCCATGCTGAACTTTTCTCCAGATTTCCTGGACAGAGCCACCAATTTAAAGATGCTTTCACCTTCTCTGGCAGATGAATTCTGTTGGAGAGGGAACTTGGAGATCTGTCCCAACAGGAAAGGATGTAGTTTTGAAGGACCCTTGAATGCGCTTGAGCCCAAGGTACCGCCTAAATAAATGAGGTCATGGACCCGAGGACGGACATGGCGAATCTTAATGACACTCCTCTCTTAGTGCATAAACTTTCGACCTCAACTGAATCTGCTTCTCTTTTGGCAGAAAAGAGGCTTGTTGCTGAGAATCCAGGAGAATTCCCAAGGAGGTCTTCCTGGTGGAGGGAATCAGATCTGACTTTTGGTAGTTTATCAACCATCCCAAGGATTCCAGGATCTGGAGGGTCATCTGGAGGTCTCTTTCCAAACTTGAAACCGAGGGAACCATCACCAAAAAATTGTCTAAATATGGGACGATGCAGATATTCAGTTTCCTTAGATAAACCTACTACCTCTGCCATGATCTTTGTAAACAGGCGGGGTGCTGACGAAATGCCGAAGGGGAGTACATTGAATTGAAAATGAAGTACCTCTCGGTTCTGAGTTACAGCAAATCTGAGAAATTTTCTGTAATCCTGATGAATTGGCACGTGGTAGTAAGCCTCTGGCTGGTCTACTGTTGCCACGACAAATCCTTTTCCAATCAATAAGCTGCCATTGAGGAAGGAAGCTCGCAATTCTGCCTCCTACCTTCTTGGCGTCATTGTCTGTCCTGCCTAGAACCTTGAAAGATATTCCTACCTCTTCCCCCTTTTGTGTAACTCCAGCGACCAGTTTTACCCTTGCCTCTGTACTGAAATGCTTGCTGCTGTTGTTGTTGAGGGAGAAGAAATGGTCTCTTTCTGAAACTTTTTGGATTCTTTGGCTCTGGCAGAGACTTCTTCTTGTCGGATGCTTTCTCCAACAACTCGTCTAGCACCGCCCCAAACATATACTCTCCTTTAAATGGAATGGAACAAAGCTTAGATTTTGATGCGTTGTCCCCACTCCACATCTTCAACCACAGAGCTCTTCTCATAGAATTTGATAATGCTGCAGATCTTGCCGCAATCTTGACCGACTCCGCCAAGGCATCCGCTAGGAATCCAGTGGCCTTCTGCAGAAAAGGAAGAGATGCTAGGAGGTCCTCTTGAGTGGTACCTTTCCAGAGATGTTCCTCTAGTTGTTGGAGCCAGAGGAACATGGAACGAGCTACACAAGTTGAAGCGATATTAGTCTTCAGTGAAGCCGCCGATGTTTCCCATGCCTTCCTTAGAAGGCTGTCCATCTTCCTATCCATAGGATTTTTGAGCTGTGACGAGTCTTCAAAGGGAAGGGTTGTTTTCTTCGCAACCCTTGCCACCTGTACATCAACCTTCGGGACTTCCATCCATAGCTTAGCCGCCTTTTCATCTAGAGGGAATCTATCCTTCATTTCTCCTGCCATACTAAGCCTTTTCTCAGGTGACTCCCATTCATCCAAAATAAGACTCCAAATGTTGTCATGCACAGGGAACACTACCTTCTTCTTGGATTTCAGACCGCCAAACATTTCATCCTGAACTGTACGGGTTTCCTTCTCCTCTTCCACCTGCATCGTGTCTCTCACCTGCGACAACAATTCCTCCATATTCTCAGACGAAAAGTAATATTTCCTATCTTCCTCATGATCTTCACTTAGGACCCCTTCTTCCGGTTCCTCCATAGACCCTAATTCTGAATCAGAGGTCTCCCTAACCGTATATTTTCTCCTTTTGGGGGGAGATGGACCTTCAGCTCTGGCTTGTGAGAAGGAGGCTAGGGAAGATTGTATTTCCTGCCGAACCATTCCCCTGACTTCTTCCATAAGGGAAGGCTGTTCTTCCTTCACAATGTTGTCAGTGTATTTCCAGCATATGGGTTTCTTGTGCCCTGAAGCCAGCTTTTTTATACAGATGGCACATTTGCAAACTGTAGTGCTTTCTCCCACTGTCGGTGCCGGATCCTTGTCTCCCTAAATTAAAAATAAAAAAGGGGAGATTTAAAATATATTTAGGATCCTGCTCAAAAGAGAGTGGGGAATAACCTAGGACCTAGTACTTACTGGGGCCGGGTTAGCGCTGGGCTCTGCAGACGCAGGCTTTGGAACAGCACCCTCCATAGTAGCAAAATATTCTGTCCTACCTTAATGGAGTCTTCTCATCTGGGTCTTTTATAGGGGAGACCGAGATCCAGTGCCAAATTTTCACCTATCTGGTGAAGGATCCTCATTTTCAGGGCAAACCGCGGCTTCTCCTTTTGAATTTCCCGCCGCGGCCCCATGCGTTCCACGGTGGAACGCACCAGAAGTGACGTCCCGCTGGCCAAAAGCCTGACTTCCGGCACGCCGCCATGGAGGACAGAGGAGATTCCGGCCGGGGAGCTACAGGAGGCCCCCAGCCCCCAAAACCCTACTCGGCTTTACACGCAGGCGAGTGTGTGTGTGGGGGGTCCCGCTCTCAAGGAGACACGGGAGCTGCAGCCCGGCAGGTAAATTTAATAGGGCCCTGCTTGCCGGCTGCAGGCACCCCAGGTAACCTCTTCATCCCATAGGGACAGGAAAACACTGGGGATTGTAGCGGGAAGGGGCTATTTAACCTCTTGTTTTCCTGTCCCTAATTAGGATGGGGAGGCTACCTCCAGGTGTGCTGTCATGGAGGGGATTGGAGAAAATAACATTATACTTACCTTCTGATGGCCCCCGGTCTTCTCCACTGCGTCCGGTCTCTTGTACGGCTCGCGTTGGTGTGAAAGGACCTTCCATGACATCATTTAGTTATGTGACAGGTCACGCGACCGCCGTGACCAGTTGAACATCCGCAACAAGACCACAGAGAAACAAATCAAGAAGAAACGTCACACTCACCTTAGTGTTGATCAGGTTCAGGAGATACTTCTTTCCCTCGTAAGTGTAAAACAGAGACGCAGTCAGGGCCTTCACCGTAATCCCGCACTCCCTCTCCACCTGCAGCTTGTCCAGAACTTGCTTATTGGAGGAGGCTTTTGGCATACAACCTGAGGGAAGGAGCGAGACACCAGAATCCACACTGTTAGATTGTAGTGGCAGTGTCTCCCTCCATACTAGTCTGTCAATGGTAGCTTGTTTCTGTGTTTTATATATGTATTTTAGGTGTGTAAACCCTCTTCATGTGTACAGAAGCCTGGAATGAACGCTGCTTAAAAAATAAATAATAGAGTAAGGCCTCATTCAGACTTTCATCAGCTTTGTTTTGCATCCGAGAAGCTCTAAACTTTGATTTGGATCAAAGTCCGACAGGTCAACGTGTTTCGGTGAAAAATACGCGGTCCACAGAAATATGTGAACAGCCCTAGACTATAATAGATATGAGCTCTGTGAAAAAACATGGATCGAGCTCGTACGAAATCCAACATTTCATTCTATAAATCTACATAAATTAAGTAACGTGCCAAATTGCTTTTTTTTTGGTTTATGTTTTGTTTATGTACGGAGGGAAAGTTCCCAGTGCTAGTGTCTAGCTCACTGATTTTCCTTGCTTGGTGCCTGACGTCCCAAAAAACTGACAGTGAGCTATCAATCAAGATAAAGAGGCTGGTGCTGGGCAGGGAAGCAACCTTGGAAGGCTGAGGCTTGGTTAGTGCTCCGTTACACCCAGAGCACTCAGAAATGCAGCAACAGATAAAAGATATAGAGGTGTCTATGGATTTAGCTTTCCAAATCCTGCATGGTCATGAATGGGAATTGGAGGGAGGGGTATATCTGATGGATACCCTTAAATTGTTAATTGGCAATTGCAGTTCACATAGTTGCATATTACTTAATCATTAGAGCTACAAAAATTTGCACTTCAAGCACCAGTAAAACAGAGGCCAAAAAAGATTCCTTAGAGGCATCTGGTCACTATTAGTGATGATCGAGCGTGTTCTATCAACCCCTTCGGCGAGCATGCTCAGGTGCTCGCCGAGTATTTTGGCATGCTCGGCATTTCTTTTAAGGTCGCCGTGCCTGCAAGTGTCACGGCTGTTAGCGTGCTCGCTGAATGGGTTCATAGAACACGCTCAATCATCACTAGTCACTATACATTAGTATACAATAAAAAAACACATATCACATAGTGAATAACACAGACACTATTCAATACAGCAGGGTTGAGGTGTACTTTGTGGGACAAAATTACAGCATTTTTGAAAGACGCCATTCACTTTACTGTGCAACATATAGAAAAAAAAAGGGCAATGAATTCCAAATAAAGTGAAATGGTGCAGAAGAAAACGAAAACATTTTACTGCTTTTAAAAAATTCTAAACTTTGCAAACAAATTGTTTGGCTTGTGTTTCAATTTTCTAAGACCGTTTTTAATACCATTTTGGGGTACAACTTTTTGATTGCTCCATCAAATGTATAGTCGTAAGTTACTTACCAGTAACGGGATTTTTCAGAGACAGCACCACGAGAGAGGGGATCCGCCCACCAAGGAGAGGAAACCTACAGGCTTAAAAGGGCGCCACCTCTCTCCCGCCTCAGTTGGGATTACAGAGCATTGAGAGGACTGCCAGGTTAATAAACACAGCAAACAATCACAAAATTGCCATACCAGACGACACCTATTGAGTGTGATATTATAATTAATAAAAGGGGAGTGTTCCCACAAACGTGAAAGGAGGAAATATAAGGGTGCTGTCATGGTCTCCGAAAAATTCCATTACTGGTATGTAATTTAAGATTTTATCGGTCAACCATGACAGCACCACGAGAGAATTACAGAGATGAAGTAATCTATTGAAGGACCACAGCCTGGAACACTCTTCTCCCAAAGGTGAGGTCAGCCGATACACCCATATCTAACCTATCGTGTCTATGGAATGTAGAGGGACAGGACCAGGTAGCAGCCTTAAATATGTCTTCTATCGAGACACCTGTCTTCTCAGCCCAGGAGGGGTGGGGTGGAATGAGCCTTCAGCCCTTCTGGCACTTCCTCGCCGCTAGATGTACAGACCAAAAGTTTGGACACATCTTCTCATTTAAAGATTCTTCTGTATTTTCATGACTATGAAAATTGTACATTCACACTGAAGACATCAAAACTATGAATTAACACATGTGGAATTATATACTTAACAAAAAAGTGTGAAACAGCTGAAAATATGTCTTATATTCTAGGTTCTTCAAAGTAGCCACCTTTTGCTTTGATGACTGCTTTGCACACTCTTAGCATTCTCTTGATGAGCTTCAAGAGGTAGTCACCGGAAATTGTTTTCACTTCACAGGTATGCCTTGTCAGGTTTATTAAGTGGGATTTCTTGCCTTATAAATGGGGTTGGGACCATCAGTTGTGTTGTGCAGAAGTCTGGTGGATACACAGCTGATAGTCCTACTGAACAGACTGTTAGAATTTGTATTATGGCAAGAAAAAAGCAGCTAAGTAAAGAAAAATGAGTGGCCATCATTACTTTAAGAAATGAAGGTCAGTCAGTCCGAAAAATTGGGAAAACTTTGAAAGTGTCCCCAAGTGCAGTTGCAAAAACCATCAAGCGCTACAAAGAAACTGGCTCACATGAGGACCGCCCCAGGAAAGGAAGACCAAGAGTCACCTCTGCTTCTGAGGATAAGTTTATCCGAGTCACCAGCTTCAGAAATCGCAGTTTAACAGCAGCTCAGATTAGAGACCAGTTCAATGCCACACAGAGTTCTAGCAGCAGACACATCTCTTCAACAACTGTTAAGAGGAGACTTTGTGCAGCAGGCCTTCATGGTAAAATAGCTGCTAGGAAACCACTGCTAAGGACGGGCAACAAGCAGAAGAGACTTGTTTGGGCTAAAGAACACAAGGAATGGACATTAGACCAGTGGAAATCTGTGCTTTGGTCTGATGAGTCCAAATTTGAGATCTTTGGTTCCAACCACCGTGTCTTTGTGCGACGCAGAAAAGGTGAACGGATGGACTCTACATGCCTGGTTCCCACCGTGAAGCATGGAGGAGGAGGTGTGATGGTGTGGGGGTGCTTTGCTGGTGACACGGTTGGGGATTTATTCAAAATTGAAGGCATACTGAACCAGCATGGCTACCACAGCATCTTGCAGCGGCATGCTATTCCATCTGGTTTGCGTTTAGTTGGACCATCATTTATTTTTCAACAGGACAATGACCCCAAACACACCTCCAGGCTGTGTAAGGGCTATTTGACCAAGAAGGAGAGTGATGGGGTGCTACGCCAGATAACCTGGCCTTCACAGTCACCAGACCTGAACCCAGTTGTTTCACACTTTTTTGTTAAATATATAATTCCACATGTGTTAATTCATAGTTTTGATGCCTTCAGTGTGAATGTACAATTTCCATAGTCAAGAAAATACAGAAAAATCTTTAAATGCGAAGGTGTGTCCAAACTTTTGGTCTATACTGTATATGATAGAGAAATGGCCTCCTAATTCCATCTAGCTATGGTGGACTTCGTGACCTTAGACCGTTCCTAGCCCCTTGGTAGGATATAAACAACGAGTTATCTTTCCTAAAGCTTTTGGTAACTGAATGGTACCTAACCACACATCTCCTCACTTCTAACGTATGTAACTCCACCTCTTTCTGGTTACTAGGATGTGGACAAAAGGAGGGTAGGAGGACTTCCTGAAGTCTGTGGAAACGAGTAGCTACCTTAGGGAGAGAGAGTGATTTTTAGACCAGATCCTGCCTATCATCCAGAATTTGAGTAAACGGCGAGGCCATAGACAGGGTCTGGATGTCACTAATGCTCCTGGCCGAGGTTAAAGATATTAAAGCGGTCTTAAGAGAGAGGGATTTAAGGGTTGCTGACTATTAGCTCAAACGGCGAGCTAGTCAAGGCCTTTAGAACCAAATTTAAATCCCAGGGAACCAAGCTGCTTTTAATAATGAGTCTAGATCTAAAAGCTGCCTTAATGAACCGAGAAACCCAGTAGCTACAAGCTACATCACAGCTATATAGGGCACCCAAGGCAGAAATCTGTACTTTAAGGGTGCTGGTGGATAACCCTAGTTCAAGACCTTTTTGTAAAAACTCCAAAGATTTGTCCTATTGGCACCCCTTCCCCATCAACCCCAGAACCAGAGAAAGACAAAAACTTTCTCCAACTTGTGGCATAAATCTGGGTTGTAACAGGTTTTCTGCTGTGCAGGATGGTTACTAGACCTTTGGAAAAACCTTTCTGATTTGGCAGTGTCCTTTCAAGTTCCACACCGTCAAGTGGAGGCCAGTTGCTTGAGGATGGAATATCGGATCCCGGAGAAGGAGATATGGAATCTCTGGAAGAACCCAAGGATCAGAGATGGACATGTTCCTCAGGCATGAGAGCCAGGGCCTCCTGGGCCAAAAGGGTGCGATCAGCAGAACCCTGGCCTTCTCCTCCCTGATCTTTCTTATTACCATGAGAAGAACAGCCAACCAGGGGGGGAGGAGTCATACGCCAGGCTGAAATACCAACGTATCAGGAAAGCGTCCACAGCTAGAGGATTTAGGGAACACAAGATCTTTGTCTTCCGATTTAGTTTTGTGGCAAACGGATCTACCTGACCGGAGGCCCCCCCATCTTCGGCTATTTGGGTAAAAATTCCTTGATTTAGTTCCCATTCCCCTTGCATCAGAGGATAGCAGCTTAGGAAATCTGCTCTCATGTTTTCTTTTTCCATTATATGGAGGGCCATCAGGGAAAGGAGGTGACTTTCTGTAATCTGGAAGAGATGATCTGTCACTCTCATCAGCGATCTTGACCATGTATCCCCCTGGTGGTTCACATATGCTACCGCAACTAGATTATCCAAGAGGATCTTTACATTCTGGCCCTGAAGGAAAGGTAAGAAATTATTCACCGCCTTGTCTACCGCCAGAAGTTCTTTTGAATTGGAGGAGAGACCCTTTTCAATATCTGACCAGGTCCCCTGGGCTACCATATCTCCCAGATGGGCTCCCCACCCTCTCGGACTCGCATCTGTGGTAATTGTTCTAGTGACCCTAAGTACCCAGGGAACCCCTCGAGATAGGTTAGGCTCATCCTGCCACCACTATAAAGATTTTACTGACCGGGGTGATAAGGACATCTTCCAAGTGCCCCTTAAGAGAAACTTCATTATGTAGCACATCCCACTGTAGAACTGTGGCGCCCCTGAAGGTTCGACTGCCACAGGGATGCTGCACTTCTGTAATGGAGTGTAGTGTTCCTCCTCCGAGGTAAGAACAGCGTGATGGTCGGGACCCAACCTTTGCATCCAACACCACATTTCTCCACCAGGGGGGCTAGTATGCACCAGGTGCTGCCCTCCTGGTTACAGGGAGACTGGGGAACCAAGAGTGAGGGGAACCAGTTAGTGGATGAGGGTTGAGGACTTACAATTTAGTGACACTTTAAATTTCATATTTAATAAAAAGCCATCTTTGGTTTTGGTCTTTGTGCTGTTAATTACTGTGAGGTATTGTGATCTCCCACCCTGAACGTGGATCCTGTGTGGACCTGCAGTGGATGGAGACACAGCCCTCATACCCCAGCCTTGGGACGGGGGGCAGGTTGCAGACGAGGAATGTCTCAACCCGGTCAAGGACCACGACCAAGAAGGCCCGGAGCTTAAGAGTGTAGCTCCACAGCTAATGGATCCCGGGGAGGATGCAGACGGAGCAGTGTACGCCACCTGTCCTCACCATCTGATATATTCAGAGGGAGTCCGGCTGCAAGAGGGGTACCGGCCCCGACATCCGACCTTGCTTCTCCATGTCCTGGTTGGTAAAGCCTGGTAGGCCCAGAGGATCCCATCGGGTATCGGAAGGAGCGGAGCTGCCACCCGTGCCCTTGTTCTGAGAGGAGTTCAGAGGGAGACCCGGCCTATCTACACACACAGACAGGAGAGGATACGGTCTGTAGTTCAGGAACACTCTGGTGCGGGGTCCCGATTGAATGCTGGACTTGCTCGGAGATTGTCGGACCCCCATCCCTGGTGACTGCAGGACTCCGTGGGGATCAGGGAGTCGCCTTCCTTCTGCCATCTCTAATGTGAGTAAAGCCTTGGAAGTTCACCCCTATGGCCTCCGGACTGTTTATTCTGCGCTACACCGCGCGACGTGGCATCCGTTCTTCCTCCACTACTACCCCCTCCATCCTTCCTGTCCCTCTGCCCTGAGGCCTTGCTCCGCCTGTGGGGAGTAGTAATAACTCTGGCCGCCGTAACACTATGCCTCAGCGGACTGCAGCGGCGCTGGTGGCCTTCACCAGGTGCCACAGGTGGCGTAGTCGTAAATCAGCCACTCAACCCGGATAAGCCCACACCATCTCTTTTAATGTGACGGCCCTGAGCACGGGTCGGGTCCGGGCCACGGCTGCACCCCATCTCTCCATCACAGGACCCGACTCCGAGTCCCCCATCTCCCAGGGTAAAGAAAAGGGCTTTTTCGAGTAAGAGACGTCACGCTATCACTTGTGGGGGGTTTCTGCTGTTTTCGCATGTCAGGCGCTCTCCAAATGTGATATGGCATCCACTTTTTTCATATGACATTTTGTTTTCATAATGGCATTACGGCATTCATTTTAATATGGTGATATGGCATTCAGTCTTTTTTGCGTTCAAAAAGTCGAAACGGTGCTCCTTCCCTTCCGAGCCCTGTCATGTGCCCAAACAATAGTTTTCCCCCACATATGGGGTATCAACATGCTCAGTAGAAATTACACAACAAATTTTGTGGTTCATTTTATCTTGTTACCCTTGTGAAAATAAAAAAATTGGGGCTATAGTAAAATTTTTGTGAAAAAAAGTAAAATGTTCATTTTTCTTTCCACATTGCTTTAGTTCCTTTTGGGTATTTTCTGTCATAAAGGCCCCTCAAAGTCACTTCAAATGTGATGTGGTCCCTAAAAAAATGGTTTTGTAAATTTTGTTGGAAAAATTAGAAATCGCTGGTCAACTTTTAAACCTTCTAACTTCCTAACAAAAAAAATGTTTTAAAAATTGTGTTGATGTAAAGTAAACATATGAGAAATGTTATTTATTAACTATTTTGTGTGACATAACTCTCTGGAATTAAAAGTTTGAAAATTGCAAAATTATCAAAATTTTCACCAAATTGTCGTATCAAAATTGGTTACCACTATCATGAAGTACAATATGTCACTAAACACAATCTCAGAATCAGTGGGATCCATTGTAAAATAAGAAGAAAATAATAAAATCCTTATACTCACATGTCCTATGTGTCCCTAGCTGTAATTCTCTGACCGCTGACGCTGAGGAGCCGAGGAGAATGAGCCGCTCCGGCGAGCGGGCCCCGAAGCTGAGCTCAGGAGCGGTGTCCTGTTACTCAGTGAGCGCAGCTCCGGGGCCACTATCCGGGGAACACTTAGGACCATAGGCAGATTATAATGAGGGCAATCTGGGCTACCGCCCGGGGCCCCGGGGCTCCAGGGAGCCCCGGGGGGTCCATGGCCAAGCTTAAAGGATCCCTCACTTTACACACTTAACATCTTTTATCCATTGTTAAAAAGCGTCATAGATTTCAAGCTTTTTTCATAGTGTTTTTCACCCTTGAATTTGTTCCAGAAAATGAAGTATTGCTCCTGGAAAATTAATGTAATTACACATGTGTTGGTATAGATATGTGTAACGGGTCTGGGAGGCGGAACCTCTGAGCTACTATACAAGGGGGCGGTCCTTGTAAGGGAGCGGGTGGCAATCAGGGATGACGGGCAGGCAGTCACAGCAGGTGACCGGGACAGTCTCTGAGTGGACGGGCTGGAGGTCACGGAAAGTGACCGGGGCAGTCTCTGGATAAACGGGCAGGGAGTTACGGCAAGTGACCGGGGCAGTCTCTGGATGAACGGGCAGGGAGTTACGGCAAGTGACCGGGGCAGTCTCTGGGTAAAGGGTAGGTACGACCTGTGATGGCAGAGCCTCCGGGTAGGCTAGCAGGCAGATGGTAGATGTGTGCTCCCAGGTGAGCAAGCGAGAGTCTCTGGAATGGTAGGTGGTCACAGCACGTGACGGCGAAGCCTCCAGGTAGGCTAGCAGGCAGGTAACAGGTGGGCGCTCCCAGGTGAGCGGGCAGGAGTCTCTGGAAAGGCAGATGGTCACAGCACGTGTCGGCGGAGCCTCCAGGTAGGCTAGCAGGCAGGTAACAGGTGTGCGCTCCCAGGTGAGCGGGCAGGAGTCTCTGGAAAGGCAGATGGTCACAGCACGTGACGGCGGAGCCTCCAGGTAGGCTAGCAGGCAGGTAACAGGTGTGCGCTCCCAGGTGAGCGGGCAAGCTGGTCCATAGACAGACTGACAGGAGTTGGAAGGCAGACCGTCGGACCTCAGGCTAGCAGGCAGGTGACTGGATATCAGGCAGGACAAAGGCAGCAAGCTGGCAGGAATCTGGCAGGTAACTGGCAACGGGACCTGAGGGCTGAAGCACAGGTGAGACACAGGTGCAAACAACATTGCTCGGGCACCTCCATTTTGGAGGAGGTGCCCTTTATATGGGAGGTCCTCCGGCAATTGGCCGGGGACTCCTTAGGACGGCGCGCGCGGTCCCTTTAAGAGAGGGGGAGCGCGCGCGCGCGCGCCCTAAGCACACTGCCGGGGAAGGAGCGCGCGCCGGAAGCAGCGGGGAGAGCAGCGCTGGAGGACGCCGCGCCAGGAGCGGGGAGGTGAGAGGGACGGCGTCTCTACCTAGAACGGGGCAGAGACGTCGATGCTACAATATGTTTATTTCATTTGTATGTAATGGAACAACACAAAAAAACAAACAAAAAAGGCAAATTGGACATAATTTCACACAAAACTCCCAAAATGGGCCACACCAAAATGTTGGCACTTTTCCAAAGTTGTAGGTAAACAACTTTGTTTCAAGCATATGATGCTCATTCAAACTCACCTGTGGCAAGTAACAGGTTTGAGCAATATGAAATCATACCTGAAATCAGATAAAAAATTGAGAAATTTACATATTCTTTGCATTGTATGACTGTGTGTGCCAAACTAAGCATGGAGAACACAAAGAGGAGAAGAGAACTGTCTGAGGAGTTGAGAACCAAAATTGTTGAAAAATATCAACAATCTCAAGGTTACAAATTAATCTCCAGAGATCTTGATGTTCCTTTGTCCATGGTGCGCAACATTATCAAGAAGTTTACAACCCATGGCACTGTAGCTAATCTCTCTGGATGTGGACAGCCGAGAAAAATTGATGAAAGGTTGCAACGCAGGATAGTCCAAATGGTGGATAAGCAACCCCAATCAAGTTCCAAAGATATTCAAGCTGTCCTGCATGCTCAGGGTGCATCAGTGTCAGCGTGAACTATATGTAGTCTTTTGAATGAAATGAATCACCATGGCAGGAGACCCAGGAGGACCCCACTGCTGACATAGATACATAAAAAAGCTAGACTACAATTTACCAATATGTGCGTGAGTAAGCCTAAATCCTTTTGGGAAATCATCTTGTGGACAGATGAAACCAAGATAGAGCTTTGTGGTGAAGCACATCATTCTACTGTTTACCAAAAATGGAATGAGGACTGCAAAGAAAAGAACACAGTACCTACAGTCATATATGGTGGAGGTTCAAAGATGTTTTGGGGTTGTTTTGTTGCCTCTGGCACTCATTGCTTTGACTGCGTGCAAAGCATCATGAAATCTGAAGATTACCAAAGGATTTTGGGTCACAATGTAGTGTCTATTGTCAGAAAGCTGGGTTTGCGTCCTAGGTCATGGGACTTCGAGCAGGACAATTACCCCAAACATATTTCAAGAAGCACCAAGAAATGGATGGGAACAAAGTGCTGGAGAGTTCTGAAGTGGCAGCAATGAGTCCGGATCTAAATCCTTTTGAACACCTGTGGATTTAGATCCGGACTCATTGCTTAGTCCGGATCTAAATTGCTCTTAAAATTGCTCTTGGGAGGAGACACACTTCACATATGGGAGACCTGGGACAGTTTGCAAAAGAAGAGTGGTCTACATACTTTTATATATATATATATATATATATATATATATATATACATATATATATAAATATATATATATGTATAATACTTGACACCTAATGGGAGCCAAAGGCCAAAGAAGGGGGCATTGTCCTAAGTAGGGGCCACAGAGGGAGACATTATTTTAATTGGGGTCCAAGGAGGGGGACATTATTTTAAATGGGGGCCCCAAGAGGGGACATTATTGTAAATTTTGTCTAAAAAGGGGGGCATCATACCATGGGAGCAAAAGGGGAACATTATGATAAATGGTGGCCAAAGAAGGGGACTTTATTCTAAATGAGGACCAAAAAGAGAGACATTGTACTACAGGGGGCCAAAGAGAGTTATATATAATAATATTTTTTATTTAATTTCTATATTTAGTAGAGACATGTACAAACTGAATAAGACAATACAGATTATCACATAATTCATGACATACTAAGAGGAGTGAAGGCCCTGCTAACAAGCTTACAGTCTATGAAGATATAGGAGTGACACAAAAGATAAAAAGGTGCTTGTCATGTATGGTCCGGCCATGATTATTATAAACAGGGGAATTCAAATACCATTACATGAACCAGTCATCAGCCAGAATCTGTATAAGTACAGATACAAGGAGCTGTAGAGTGCATGGAGGCTGTGGATACAGATGAGTGAAGGGACCAGATTCTGGAGAAAATTAAGGAAGGGAGAACAGGGCATAGTTAGATTAACCATATTCTGTGGGATAGTGCATTCCAGAGAACTGCTGCAGCACAAGAGAAGTCCTGAAGATGGGGGTAGAAGGTTTTGATTACAGAGGATGCTAGTCTTAGGTAGATAGTTGATTTTACATTTCTGGATTCTGTAGATTTGTGATTTGTATTAAACAACAAAAAAAAAACAACAACAATCCGAGGTGTCAGTATTCTTTAATGAGGACATAGCCCTCATGGTTTGTAATTCCAGTGTGTGATGATTAAATAAATGTTGTGATTAAGGTGCAGTTACTGCAGTATATCACAGATCAATTAATCCACAGTCACACTAGCTATGTATACGGATGTCCCCCAGGCCGATACCCCAGCAGTTGTTTCGGGATGCCTTGGCTTCTGCTGCTTTAGAAGATGCAGGTCATCCTTGTACATTTATCTGTATAGAAATAAATGGTTCGAGGCATGGTCATTAATTTTCCACAAAGCACTCTGCTACTATGCAAGCCAAATAATTTGTCCCTTTTTCCTTTCTGTTAAATTTGGGAATTATACAATAGATAACAGTCACATATTATCCTGTATATGATATCTGACTTCTGTAATCACTGTATACCATATACCAGTCATATATTATCCTGTATACTGCAGGTGCTATACTATGTGTATAGACATCAGATGATATATAGACTCCTTCATCATATCCTATGAGCTTTATTTATTGTTGTGGAGTTCAATTGTTTCCCATGGTATTTAATGGGTATTTTTAGAAATTACTTTTGTTATGTTTTTATATTTATTTTTAATAAAGGCATTTTTTTATTGCTTCAGTTGTACGTTGTTATTGTGGCTACTAGAATGGGAGTAACACTCAATCAGGTCAAAGAAGTATAGATGCACAAGTTTGATAAAAAGATTTGGAACTTTTATTGAATTATTTAAAAGAAATTTATAAAACACACATAAAGGGGAAGTGAACCAATGAAGGTGCCTGCAGTGCTAGTAACAAGGGTAGTCAATCATTTATTCTGTTTAACAAGACTTACAAAAGGAGATCATATCAATGAACCCAGTGATAAATACATGAAGAATTAAATAAATAAATAAGTAAAAGGATCAGTATCCAAAATTCATTCATCTAGTAAGCATTAGTGGATAACAAGTACATACCTTAAAGTATCCAGCATAGATAAATGTAGTCAAAATGCCATGAAAGTATATATCTATAAATATGTCAATAGGTCATATAGAGAGAAGCCATAAAGCCCACAAGTGGTAGACAAGTGTCAATATAGGGCAAAGTCAATCATGGCCCACAAAATACAGATGGTATCACCAAGCATAGAGATAAACAGAATGTAAATAAAGACAATACAGCTGTCCTTACCTGCAGTTGAAAGGTTGTATTGTCTTTATTTACATTCTGTTTATCTCTATGCCTGATGATTCCATCTGTTTATTTCTATGCTTGGTGATACCATCTGTATTTTGTGGACCATGATTGACTTTGCCCTATATTGACACTTGTCTACCACTTGTGGGCTTTATGGCTTCTCTCTATATGACCTATTGACATATTTATAGATATATACTTTCATGGCATTTTGACTACATTTATCTATGCTGGATACTTTAAGGTATGTACTTGTTATCCACTAATGCTTACTAGATGAATGAATTTTGGATACTGATCCTTTTACTTATTTATTTATTTAATTCTTCATGTATTTATCACTGGGTTCATTGATATGATCTCCTTTTGTAAGTCTTGTTAAACAGAATAAATGATTGACTACCCTTGTTACTAGCACTGCAGGCACCTTCATTGGTTCACTTCCCCTTTATGTGTGTTTTATAAATTTCTTTTAAATAATTCAATAAAAGTTCCAAATCTTTTTATCAAACTTGTGCATCTATACTTCTTTGACCTGATTGAGTGTTTGTTGAATAGAAGTATTGTACCAAATAGGCTTTTTACTTTTTGGACTAATAGAATGGAAGTATTAGTAGGATATTTTGCAATTATTGGGCTTTTGTTTTGCAGTATATGACAACGCCCCCCTGAGGAAGCGATAGGTGAAACACGCATCAAGCTGTGGGTGGCTGCCCGATCTCCATCATTTCCACTTGATCACATTTGATTGATCTTTCTCATTGTGTACCTAGTGGGCACTTATGATTTTGGTTACTTAGTCCCACTTTGGTTTATGCCCACTATGGATAAAATGCACATTACTTCTGTTATACTATAACTGGGCTGCAATCCTCCTCCTCCTCCTAATCTTTGTGCAGTATCACTTCTAATTGTATATCTATATATTTTTATGCTCTAATAAAGATTGTTATTTTCCATGGATTTTGTATCGTTCACCTTATCCGCATTGTTATACATAGTGGGGAAATCTGTCTGTCTTAGGGGATATATACAGTAGACATTATCCATTATGGAGTGTATAGGATTGTAGTGTTATAGGATTGTATTTTGCAGTGTATAGTAATATAGGAATGAGGCTTCAGATTCAGGATTGGTTATTACTTTCTATGGACGTCGCTGTATTGTACAGATCTGTAATACTATAGTGTGCAGGGGCCCTGATGCTTTTTAGTCTAATATATATATTTGTTAAAGTAATCAAATTATACAGATCAATACATTGCTGGAGCTACACAATACATCTCCGTATATTCAGAAGAAAACAGAAGAAACTTACAAAAGTCACCAACAATATAAATAATATAAATTACTACTTAAATAAAATAATCTATGACGATGTGTAATGTGAAGTGTAACCACCAGATCTGATGTTACTATGTAACCATTAGTGTCATTTACATTAGATACAAGGGGGCGGAGCTATTACCACTGACCCCTCCCCCAAATGTAGTGTCCCAGTCCTATATAAAGAGGCCTCTTCCATCTGCTCCTCACTTTTTACCTGTAGTCATACAGAAGCGAGGACCACCATGCAGGCCACTTACCTTCTCCTCCTCTGCTGCGTGACCCCCATATTTTCTGCACCTCGTAAGTCCAGTTCCTTTATCTATTGTCTGATTTCTTACAGCTTCTTAGTATATGTAATAGTTATATCATAATATCTTATGCTCTAGTGGTTTAATCCTGTAAGAATCTAAATCCAACATCAATGTCTTCAATTAATTAAACACTCAAATGCACAATGTTCCATTATATGTATCTATTGTCTGACTTCCTACTGCTTCTTATTATATGTAATATTTGTATGGTAATATCTTATGCTCTATTGTTGTAATCCTGTAAGAATATAAATCCAACATCAATGTGTTCATTTAATTCCACTATTAATTACAGACTCTTCTATGGGGAATCCCTGGGTAGACCTTACTTTGGGCACAGCTTAGGCGGCATTATGTGTCTTTATGTGTGATAGCATTCTTGGACACACAAACCAGTTAGATATTTCTATCTGTTGATGAATCTTGCTACAAGAACGGCTTCTGCGATTGTCGCCCTCCACATAATGTAGATAGTTTACATTGTGTAACTTATTTTCCAATAATTCTATTGGTCATTACCATAGGTAATAGTAATAGTATATACAGTTATATGAAAAAGTTTGGGCACCCCTATTAATCTTAAGCTTATTGTTTTATAAAAATTGATGTTTTTGCAACAGCTATTTCAGTTTGATATATGTAATAACTGTTGGACACAGTAATGTTTCTGCCTTGAAATGAGGTTTATTGTACTAACAGAAAATGTGCAATCTGCATTCAAACAAAATTTGACATGTGCATAAGTATGGGCACCTCACCAGAAAAGTGACATTAATATTTAGTAGATCCTCCTTTTGCAAAAATAACAGCCTCTAGTTGCTTCCTGTAGCTTTTAATGAGTTCCTGGATCCTGGATGAAGGTATTTTTGACCATTCCTCTTTACAAAACATTTCCAGTTCAGTTAAGTTTGATGGTCGCCGAGCATGGACAGCCCTCTTCAAATGATCCCACAGATGTTCAATGAACATGATGGAACCTCCACCAAATTTTACTGTGGGTAGCAAGTGTTTTTCTTGGAATGCTGTGTTTTTTTGCCGCCATGCATAACGCCTTTTTGTATGACCAAACAACTCAATCTTGGTTTCATCGGTCCACAGGACCTTCTTCCAAAAAGAAATTGGCTTCTCCAAATGTGCTTTTGCATACCTCAGCCGACTCTGTTTGTGGCGTGCTTGCAGAAACGGCTTCTTTCGCATCACTCTCCCATACAGCTTCTCCTTGTGCAAAGTGCGTTGTATAGTTGACCGATGCACAGTGACACCATCTGCAGCAAGTTGATGCTGCAGCTCTCTGGAGGTGGTCTGAGGATTGTCCTTGACTGATCTCACCATTCTTCTTCTCTGCCTTTCTGATGTTTTTCTTGGCCTTCCACTTCTGGCCTTAACAAGAACTGTCCCTGTGTTCTTCCATTTCCTTACTATGTTCCTCACAGTGGAAACTGACAGGTTAAATCTCAGAGCCTGCTTTTTGTATCCTTCCCCTGAACAACTATGTTGAATAATCTTTGTTTTCAGATCATTTGACAGTTGTTTTGAGGAGCCTATGATGCCACTCCTCAGAGGAGATTCAAACAGGAGAACAACTTGCAAGTGGCCACTTTAAGTAGCTTTTCTCATGATTGCATACACCTGGCTTTGAAGTTCAAAGCTCAATGAGGTTACAAAACCAAAAAAAGTGCTTTAGTAAGTCAGTAAAATGTAGGTAGGAGTATTTAAAACAAGAAAATGATAAGGGTGCCCATACTTATGCACCTGTCAAATTTTGTTTGAATGCAGATTGCACATTTTCTGTTAGTACAATAAAGCTCATTTCAAGGCAGAAACATTACTGTGTCCAACAGTTATTACATATATCAAACTGAAATAGCAGTTGCAAAAACACAAATTTTTATAAAACATTAAGCTTAAGATTAATAGGGGTGCCCAAACTTTTTCATATAACTGTATTGTAATCGTAATAGTATATATTATAATATTTAGAGTATTCTAAACATAATTACTGTATATATTATAGTTTACTGCTAAGAACAAATGTAATAATTTAACAAGTAATTACAAATTTATAATGTGATATATATTAACTTGATGTTCATGTGCACACTATCTATGAAGTGGCATAAGGAACAAAATGGCTGAATTTTTGCATTTCTACCATGGTTGCACATACACCAATGTGATACATTTGCTGCAATTAGTGACATTTTTAAAGACTAGTAAATTCATGCCCTCTCTCTGATAATTTTAATAAATATCCCCAATTGAGCTGTTTTATAATCTAATTCTTCCCACGTGAATAAACCCCAGCGCGTTGTGTTCCTTAACACACAAAGTTGCTCTTGGATACTAATCTGCTTGTTCTTTTGTAGTTTTAATATTTTTTTGCTGTTTAGTAACTAATTATGAAATTGATGGCTGCTAACTATTGAATTTTTTAGTTTTTGAAGGATCTGGATTAGGATCTGGCGAGGAATTTGTCACAATAATCGGTCAAGATGAAGGATCTGGCATTGTCATCACTCCAGAAGGATCTGGCTCTGTAATCGGTCAAGATCAGGGATCTGGCATTGTCATCACTCCAGAATAAGGATCTGGCTCTGTAATCGGTCAAGATGAAGGATCTGGCATTATCATCACTCCAGAAGAAGGATCTGGCGCTATAATCGGTCAAGATGAGGGATCTGGCATTGTGATCACTCCAGAAGAAGGATCTGGCGACATAATCGGTCAAGATGAAGGATCTGGCATTATCATCACTCCAGAAGAAGGATCTGGCACAATAATCAGTCAAGATGAAGGATCTGGCATTGTCATCACTCCAGAAGAAGGATCTGGCGCAATAGTTGGTCAAGATGAAGGATCTGTCATTGTCATCACTACGAAGAAGGATCTGGTGCAACAATTGGTCAAGATGAAGGATCTGGCATAATCATCACTCCAGAAGAAGGATCTGGCACTATAATCGGTCAAGATGAAAGATCTGGTATTGTCATCCCTCCAGAAGAAGGATCTGGCACAAAATAATTGATCAAAATGAAGAATCTGGCATTTCAATCCCTCCAGAAGAAGGATCTGGCACACAATAATTGATCAAAATGAAGGATCTGGCATTTCAATCCCTCCAGAAGAAGGATCAGGCATTAGTTATTTCTCTAAAAAATAAACTGGTTGAAAATATATACTATTGGGAAACCAGATCACTTTTGGACATTAAGGAGATGCCCCATCACATGTTTGTTAGTGTGATTTCTTCTTTTAGGTGCTTATTTTATGAACTTAATTCCACAAAGCCGAAATAAGGCAAAGTAATCCAACCTGCACTGTATTCATGCATTTATCTTGTGCCTTGTATCCAGTTCACAGTTGAATATCAGTATCTTATATTTTTTTCAATAATAAAAATAACTTTTGCAACATATTTCACTTCATTTCATATGAATTCTATTAATATTACAATGAGAAAATTAATTTAAAAAACTCCATTTGATCTCTGTAAACCAGGGCCGGACTGGGACAAAAAAGCAGCCCTGCAAGACAAACCCCACCAGCCCACATACTGTAACACTCATTACCCCAGATCAGTAAATTTGGCTTTACTTAGTCGTGCCCCTCATCACTCCCTTTAAGGAGTTATTTGATGAGCCACATGTGAATAGTGCAGCAGTGTGTATGATCCACCATAGCCCCACTAACATGGTGCTCTTCAGAGCTCTGGATCTCGGGATTATGGGGGTCTCAGTGGACGGACCCCCAGTGATTGGAAAGTTCTCAGGATAGGGGATACTTGGGATGTTTAAATTAGTTTTCCAATATTTATTCTTATTTTATCATAGGAATATTGAAAATAATAAACCAATATTAACCCAACCAAAGTCTAATGTTGCCTCACGACAACAGGACACAAAAAGTGGTACTGTGCAGTGTATATGTATATACAGGAAACAAGAAGTGGTACTGTGCAGTGTATATATACACGACAGGAGAAGTGGTGCTGTGCAGTATATATATATACAGGAAAGGAGAAGTGGGACTGTGCAGTGTATATAAACAGGAGAAGTGGTACTGTGCAGTGTATATACACAGGACAGGAGAAGTGGTACTGTGCAGGAAAGGAGAAGTGGTACTGTGCAGTGTATATATACAGGACAGGAGAAGTGGTACTGTGCAGTATATATATATACAGGAAAGGAGAAGTGGGACTGTGCAGTGTATATAAACAGGAGAAGTGGTACTGTGCAGTGTATATACACAGGACAGGAGAAGTGGTACTGTGCAGGAAAGGAGAAGTGGTACTGTGCAGTGTATATATACAGGACAGGAGGAGTGGTGCTGTGAAGTGTATATATACAGGAAACAAGAAGTGGTACTGTGCAGTGTATATTTACACGACAGGAGAAGTGGTACTGTGCAGTATATATATACAGGAAAGGAGAAGTGGGACTGTGCAGTGTATATATACAGGAGAAGTGGTACTGTGCAGTGTATATACACAGGACAGGAGAAGTGGTACTGTGCAGTATATATATACAGGAAAGGAGAAGTGGTACTGTGCAGTGTATATATACAGGACAGGAGGAGTGGTGCTGTGCAGTGTATATATACAGGAAACAAGAAGTGGTACTGTGCAGTGTATATTTACACGACAGGAGAAGTGGTACTGTGCAGTATATATATACAGGACAGGAGAAGTGGGACTGTGCAGTGTATATATACAGGAGAAGTGGTACTGTGCAGTGTATATATCAGGAGAATTGGTACTGTGCAGTGTATATGTAGCGCCCCGAGGGTTCGGCCGCTACAGGGGTATTGCACCTCAGACCAGAGGTGTGATATTCCACTCCCGGGTAAGGATGGAGTATGGACCAGGGCTCAGTTAGCTGCATACAGCACACACACCCCATTTCCGAGGGACAGCTCAGCGGTGCTCCCACTAGACAGAAGTGCAGGCACGACCAACTATGTCCCTGTCTGGAGTGGGGAGGGGGGTGGAACACCCAGTGCTGTAGGGGCAGATAGGGGTTGGTTCCTGAGCGTAGATAGGAGCTCATTGGTTGCTGGTCCCCTGGGCTCATGGCTAGAGGGAGGTATAAAAGGTGGGCACCATCTTAGATCTAGGTTCTGTCCAGAGAAGAGAAGACAGGGAGTAGAGGCTCTGTAGGAGCTCTACTCCAGAGTGGGCCTAGTGAGAGGCCGAGGAGGAGAGTGGAGAGAGAGAGAGAGGAGGTGAAGTGGAGCTGAGATTACGTCTCATCCCAGCTCCACGAGAAAGGAACAGAAAAGGAGAAGAAGAGAGAGAGAGAGAAACAGAAGGGCTCAGGAACAAGAAGGTGGAAGGGACCCTAAGAACCCACGAGAATCCAGGGTGCAGGGTCAGGCAGATTAAGGGTACCAGATCCCAAGTTGGTGGAGGAGAAACAACCCTCAGCCAAAGACCGGAGGTCGTGATCATTTATTGGTGCGACACCTCATCAAACCTGCTAGGAAGGCACCATATAGGACAGCGGAGGACGGGGCCCACGTTTAACCGCACAAGTCCGCGGTAGCTGGACAAAAGTGGGTCACTGGTGAGGCAGGCCAGAGAAAGGACAAAAGGGGGTCTTGAGCCATACTCCTGAGCTGTCTGGGGGTTGACCGAGCCCCTCACCTGGTGGACGCAGCACGGCTCGGGCAGTCATTCCCCGCAGAAGTGACTTGGATATTAACTGTGAGTAAAGACCCTGGACTGCAGTACGTTGTCTGTGTGCTTTTTCACTCCTCCGGCATTACCGGTACTGGGACTCTCACCACCATCACTCCCACCATCCACTACACTGCCCTGGGGCCGCACTCTTCCCGTGGGGAGTCACACCATCCCAGCTGCATACATCATCGGCCCCAGCGGTCTGCCCTGCAGCGGCGGTTCCTAATAACCGCAATCCACGGGTGGCGAAGTCGGACATTATCTAAAACATCTAAAAGACTGCCACTGGTCTGACCACCCTGAGCCACGGGACCGGGTCGCCACTACTACCCCCATCGTCTCCCTATTGCCCGGTTCTGAGTGCCCCACGGCCCAGGGGGCGAGTCATATATACACAGGACAGGAGAAGTGGTACTGTGCAGTATACAGTATATACAGGAAAGGAGAAATGGGACTGTGCAGTGTATATATACAGGACTGTGTATATATATATAGTGTATATGTACAGTGTATATATACAGGACTGTATTCAGGACTGTATATATACAGTCTATATATACTGTATATATACAGGTATATATACAGGACTGTATATATACAGGACTGTATATATACTGTATATTTGTATATATACAGGTACTGTGCAGTGTATATACTGTATACAGGAGAATTGGTACTTTGCAGTGTATATATACAGTACACAGGACAGGAGGAGTGGTGCTGAGAGTAGCACCTGCCTCCTGAGCTCAAGCACTTCCAGGAGGAGGGTCGTCGTCTGCCTCTCTTCTCCCTAGGGAGAGGCAGGCCTACTGGGAGGCCGGCATGGCTTCCCAGCCTCCTATCCCCCGGTCTATGTCGGCGGGGGAGAAGGAGCCTCAACAACCGGCCCAGAAGGGAGTGAGGAGATCGGGAAGGGTGAGGAAGAGTACATCCACCTACTCCAACCCCGAGACTGTTCACCGCCCGCCCAGAGAGGGAGACCGGGGCACCCCAGGCCCCAGGAACAAGAGCCCAGCAAGATCCTGGGGGGAGATGAGCTCTTGCGAGTCCACAAGTTCCTTCTCCTCCCGAGTGGTCGCCACGTTGCGAGAGTACGAGGACGCTGGCAAAGCACTAACCCAGCTGAAAGAGGAGCTGAGGGAGGCCTGGGTCCTGAACACCCGGGCGTCCAACAAGGAAAGACCCGCGACCTCCCAGAGGTTTAAAGCCCTCAGAGACGAGGTGGTCAGGTTAGTGCTCCTCCGGGAGGGGATTGAGAAAAGCGCAGGTCCCTTCCTGGAAAGGTTTAAGAACCAGCGGTGGTTCTCAGAAATGAAGGGGTTAAACACCTCAGGAGAACCGCCAACCGGCGTCCTTAGTGAAGAGGAGGAGGAGGATGAAGAGGTGACTGGAGTTTCAGTTGCTGGAGCCAGTGAGGGGCAGAGCCGGAGCCCAAGTGGTCTCCCTGCAGGGCAGAGGACTCCGACAGCAGAGGCTGGAGTGTTGGGGGAGGAGGAGGAAGGAGGATTGCTGAGGGAGATCCGACTGCTGGAGTTTCCAGTGGACCTGACGCGGTTTTCCTTCGGTGAGAACAAACCAGTGGAGGAGACCAAGAGGAGGAAGAGGAAGACCGGAGGAGCCGCACAGGAGGTGGTGAGTTACAAGTATGTACCAATGTCTGATGTTGTGCCTGCCACCTTCTGTTTAAACCCCACCAAACCTAAAGACACGGGCTCTGCAGTGGGCTCGATGCAGAGGCAAGGTGGGGAGAGAAGAAGGATGTCCGGCGATGCTGCCATCTGTGCAGGGAACAGTGCAGAGGGCGAGGCTGTGGAGGTACTCACAGCGCCGGACATAGGAAGTTCTGTGGAGTTTCCCTCCCTGCCCTCTGCGGCTAAGCCAGTTATCACCGGGGCTGGGGGGGCCGGGAGGGATGTGAAAAACACATCTGTGAGGAACACTGGGTACACTGCTGCGACAGGGGGGCAGTGTGCCCCAGCGCCCAAAAAGGACACTAAGACCCCAAAGTCTGTGGGTGCAGGGCGGGCAGCGGTGCCCAACAAACAGTCTGCCCAGCACAAGGACCAAAATGCTGCAGTAGGGGGACAGGGCGCTCCAGGAGACGACCTGCAGAAAGCCAGCAGCAACCAAAGGGAAAAGGGTGTGGTGCTGCAGGGAAAGGAGTCCCTGGAAGTGCTCCCCTCCCCCGGCCCAGCAGGTGTGAGTGCAGAGACACCAGACACAAGGGAGGAAGGAATGGAGGTGACTGTGGAAGGTGCAGAGAACAGCAGAGGTAATGGGGTGACAAGTAAAGGGAATGGAAGTAGTGGTGTAGTGAATGATGGGAGTAGTGGTGGAGCAGATGGTGGGAGTAATGGTGGAGCAGATGGTGGGAGTAGTGGTGGAGTGAATGGTGGGAGTAGTGGGAATGGTGGGAGTAGTGGTGTAGCAAATGGTGGGGGTAGTGGTGGAATGAATGCTGGGAGTAGTGGGAATGGTGGGAGTAGTGGTGTAGCAAATGGTGGGGGTAGTGGTGGAATGAATGGTGGGAGTAGTGATGCAGCAAATGGTGGGAGAAGTAGTGGAGTGAATGATGGGAGTAATGGTCCTGCGAATGGTGGGAGTAGTAGTGAAGTGAATGGTGGGAGCAGCACTGGTGTTGGTGGGGGGAAAGTAGGTGCTGGTCCCGCTGCCCCCCCCAGCATTGGCGGGGGCTTCAGCCCAAAGCTATTCAGGAGCTGTCAGTGCTGGGGGTAGTAGTTCGCCCTCGTCTGGTGGCCCTGGGGATGGTGACTTGCAACAGCAGCTCCTGGACGCCCTGAGGAGAGGGGAGAGCTCCATCACTATAGAGGGGAGGGAGGTTGATCTGTCTTTCTGGATAGAGAGACATGGTCTTTCAGCCTTCCGAGATAGAGGGGCAGAGACTGTCTGGTCTCTGTCGACAACGGGGCAGAGGAGTAACCATAGGAACGTGGTCCGTCTCCAGTGGGTAAGCAAGGATGCCTGTCCTGATAGGTGGAAGGTGGTTGAGCTCCTGCTGGGGATGGGCTTTGCGGCATATGACATCTTTGCCTTGATCCATCCCTACGGGACCTCCTACTTCGATGTCAGCTTCATGAGACCGGAGGGCCTTGAGCTTTTCTGGTCTCGCCATGAGCTGGCTCGGAGTCACCCCGAATGGCATGGTCTCTTTCCCCTGGCAATAACCCACCAAGATTCAGTCAGGAAAGTGACCGTTTTGACTAGTAACGAGTCGCTTTCCTGTATGGACATTACGACCTGGGTGAGTCGATACGGAGAGGTCACCAATATTCCCGAAAAGAATCTGAATGGCCATAGTATCTGGTCAGGAGCCTGGACCTTCATGGTGAGATTGAAGGTTTCGGGAAACACTATTACCCATATCCCCTCCTCAACCTTTTTGGGGAGGGATAGGATCTTGATTTTCTACCGGGGGCAGCCTAAGGTCTGTCACAGGTGCGGTAGCCCCACACACTTCAGTGCGCAGTGTACCACCCAGAAATGCGCACTGTGTGGGGACCTTGGTCATCTTGCTGCTGCCTGTCGCAGGATTAGGTGTAACTTGTGTGGTGACCTCGGTCACCCGTTCAGTCGCTCTCCACGTTCCTTCGCCAATGCTGTCCTGAAAGCGGCGAGTGCGGGACAGGCGAAAGCCAGGACTAATCTTGCCGGTGAAGGGACCAGTAGAGGCGGGGAGGCAGGGAACCGGTGAGGAGCAAGCTGCCGCCATCCACCATCAGGCGGCAGGAGCAGCGCCGTGGGGACAGGGGGCAGGGAGTAATGTCCCTAAACTCTGACCCAGGTACTTCACTTGCAGCTGAGGATCCTAAAGACAGTGAATTGAGCGAGGAGGTCAAGAGACTTGAAAGGGAAGAGCGAGAGGACGCCACGTCTTCCCAGGAACCCTCTTCTGGTGACAGTCTAGATGAGGGAGAGGGGGAGTGGTCACAGAAAAAGAAAAAGGGTAACAGGAAAACGGCCAGAGGTAGGAGGGGGACCAGGTCTCGAGCTGCCTCTTTGGAGTGCGACCCCTCTGACTCTCTGGCCGTGATCCAAGCGCCATTGGAGGGTTCAGCCGCCCCCCCCTCTGGTGGATCTCTCCAACCGGTTCGGGGCTCTCCAGGACCTCCCTCTGCAGGGGGGAAATGGGGACCCGGGGCCGGAGGTTGCGGACAAGGTGGTTGGGGCTCAGGAGATGGCTGGGTCTTCCTCTCGGGGGCAAATACAAAGCCCTCTGGGGGGACGACTAACCCAGGACCACCAGACGGGGGCAAGAATGTATGTAAGGAGAGAATGGACGAGTCTGTTTGTCTTAAGCGCAGTAAAAACCCGTCATTATCGGAGGAAGAGGTTGGGACTGTCAGTGGTGGGAAGAAAAAGGCTATCTAATTCAACCATTCATGATCGCGGCACCCACCCCGTTGACGTTGGCAACTATTAATGTTTGCAGCATAAAGTCAGATGCGGCAAGGTACACGGCCTTTCATTTTCTCGGCCAACTTGACGCCGACATTTTATTTTTGCAGGAGACCAGGTTGACCGATATATCAACCTTGCATAAAGCAAGGCGGGAGTGGAGGCATGGGCCCTCCTACTGGTCTCTTGCGGCGGAGCCGTATAGCGGGGTGGCGGTCCTTTTTAAGACCGCAGCGGTTGAATGCAGACGAGTGATCGAATTAGAAATGGGGAGATGCTTGATCCTAGATGTCTCCATGGGGGGATAAGAGCTTCGGCTCATTAACATCTATGGTCCCCAGTCCAAGTGGGACCGCAAATGTCTCTTCCTGAAGATCAAACCTTTTTTATTTTCGAGTCGGCAGGTGGTCTTCGTAGGGGATTTCAACAATGTCACGAGATCCTGTGATAGAGGAGGTTCCGGAGACCGGCTGTCTTATGACTGGGTCGCGTTAAACAGGATAGTGAGTGAGGCTCGCCTGGTGGATGTCCACATCCGGCACAACCCGGGCAACACGGGATTCACCTTTTCTAGAGGTAGTCAGTGCAGGTCTAGGCTAGACAGGTTTTATTTGAAGGAGGAGGCCATCTCTTCACCGTTGTCGGTTGTGGAGGTGGAGTTCTCCGATCACTGTTTGATTATGTTTTCTTGAACGTTACAGAGACTCCTCGGATGGGAAGAGGTTATTGGAAGCTGAATTCGTCACTCCTTGAGGAAGAAGCTGTAAGACGTTCTTTTGAGGAATTATTTCAGAGCCAGGTACCATTGCTGGGCCTAAGTAACACTAAGTCAGAGTGGTGGGAGATGTTCAAAAATCGGGTGGCGAGATTCTTCCGGCAGCTCTCGAACTTCAGAAGCCTGAACAGGGATCGCCTGTATCAGAGCCTGAGAAGGAAACTCGAGCATCTTGTCTTGACTGGAGGTAGCCGCGAGGAGATCTCCAAAGTGAAGTCCTTGCTGAAGAGGTGTCAGTACGATAGGCACGCATCTATGGTTTTCGAGAGGGACTACGGGAAGTACTGCTCGCCCGACCCTTACAGAAACTGTAAGATGTCAGTGAATAGTAAGATAGTGACGGGGCTGGTGGACAGTACGGGGTCCCTGAGAAGGTCCAGGTCAGTGATCTTGGAGGTCGTCAGTTCCTACTACTCGCACCTCTTGGGAAAGAGGGAGCTTGATCGTGACGGGATGTCGGCTTTCCTGACTGAATCTGTTCCTGAGCCAGGGGCTGACCTCTCGCTGGGCGATTTGGCAGAAGCGATCAAAGAAGAGGAAGTGAGACTGGCGATCGATGGGCTTAGGCCCAAAAAGTCGCCAGGTCCGGATGGCTTAACATCCGAGTTCTTTAGGACCTTTAGGGACTCTTTGGTCCCCCTCTTGACTCAGGTGCTTAACGAGTGTCTCTCCTCGGGCACTCTGCCGAGATCGTTAAGGAGGTCAGCTTTGATCATTTTGTCAAAGGGTAAGGATCCGTCACGCATTGAGAACTGGCGTCCCATAGCACTTCTCAATGTGGAAAGGAAGATTTTGGCTAAGATACTTTTCAACAGGCTGGTGAAGTTTGCACCCCGGCTCCTTTCGGAGGTTCAGCACTGTTGCGTTCCTGGCCGTAGCACTTTTAGTGCTGTTCTAGGTGTCCGAGAGGCCGTGGAGCAAGGCAGGGCGGGCCTCTGGAAGGGGTTTTTGCTGACCTTGGATCAGGCAAAAGCCTTTGATCGGGTTAACCACGAGTACCTCTGGTCCACTCTTTTGAGGTATGGTCTGCCTGGAGGGTTTGTGGACAGGCTTAAGACCTTATATGCAGGGGCTGAGACTTTCCCTCTGGTGAATGGGTGGATTGGACGACCTTTCGGGGTAGGATCCGGTGTCCGTCAGGGCTGTCCTCTTAGCCCTTTGCTTTACGCGTTTGCAATCGATCCCTTCCTCAGAAGGATCGATTGTGGACCGTTGGCGGGGGTGCGGATGGGCGGGGCGGCACCGGAGGCTATCCTGAGGGTGGTGGCCTACGCGGACGATGTCACCGTATTTGTTTCTTCGCAAGGGGAGGCAGCGAGTGGAGCGCTACTCGGAGCATCCGGGTCCAAGGTCAACCAGGATAAGTGTGAGAGTCTCTGGCTGGGAGGCGGAGATCCCGGGTTTGATCTTCCGGACACCCTCCCCGAACCCCAAGAACATGCCAAAGTCCTGGGCATCGAATTCGGCCAGGGTGATTACTCCACGAAAAACTGGGAAGGCAGAATCAAAGGTGTCGCCCAAAGAGTGGACCAATGGAGGGGATGTTCTTTCACCCTGAGGGAAAGGGTTGACCTGTCCAAAGCTTTCCTGCTCCCCTTGCTAATCTACCTGGGCAGCGTCTGTGTCTTGCCAGAGCCTCTCTGGACACGGGTCTACAGTCTGTTCTTCCAGATGTTATGGGGTAACAGACTGAAGCTAGTCAAGCGGGAGGTCACTTACCACACGAGGAGACTAGGGGGTTTGAATATGGTGAACCCCGTGGTGTTCCTAGTGAACACCTTCTTGAAAGTGAACGTGTCAAACCTCTGGAAAGAGAGGGCTCCTCCGTGGGTATTCTCCTGCAAGGGATGGTTTCAGCCTTTCTTCCAGGAATGGGAGACAGGGGGAAGATTGAAGGATCTTCGCACACCACACGGGCATCTCCCGGCTTATGTTACCCCGGTTCTGAAAATAATCCGCCGGTGGGGTCTGGGAATGTGGGAGGTGAGGTCCCTCCCGAGGAAACTCCTCGATATGAGGGTCTTGGTTTCTCATTTTCAGAGTCCATTGGCCCTCAAAGACTGCCCAAGTCGGGATCTGGAGGTTGGGTTGAGTTTGTTAAATTCTAGCAGGATCCCCGAGAAGTACTGGGACTTGACTTGGCGCTGCTTCCATGGTAAGCTGTATGTGAGGGACAATTTGAAGTACAGGAGCTCCGAGGACAGGAATTGCCCCCGTGAGGCTTGTGCTAACGTGCTGGAAAGCATGGAGCACTTCCTGCTTCATTGTCCCTTTAATACAGAGGTGTACAACAGGGTGGGGACTTCCATTGGTTGGCTGCGGCTGGCTACTCTGTCCTACCCCGGGTGGGCCTATGGAGCGTTCGGAGACCTTGGGAGAAGGGACCGAGACACTTTATTCATAGTCAGCGCAGTGGTCAGGTATTTCACGTGGAACGCACGAGTTTTAGTTTCGACGCAGAGTAAAATCCTCCATGTAGATGAAGTCTGTAGGAACATCCTAGGTGACCTGGTGAAGGTACATTCTCTGGAGTATGAAAGACTGGGTGCCCGGAGGGCGGCCCGTCTCTGGAGGGGCTTTTCCTTCAGGGTGCCTTAGTCCGGTAGTACTCCTATATCCTGGTGGTGGGCTGATGTCTTTCCACCCTAGATTTTTGTTTTGTATTTCTGTCTCCTGAATAGAAGGTTTGCCGGCATCGAACTTGAGCCTTGGATGGTGAGTGTGTAGGTTGTGTTCTGTATATATTGTATATAATGTATAATAGGGGGTTTTAGTTAGGTTGGGTGGGGGATTTGGGGAAGTTCTTCATCAGCGGTGATAAGAGGACTGATCTGGCCTGGTCCAGGCCCCGCCTGGGGAAAAACTTTGGGGTCTGATCCTAGCTCGGAGTAATCCTGAACTTTGTGGCCAGAGCTGGATCAGGGGTGGCGGGATAGTTAGTGTAGGTGTGTGTTTTATATATATATTAAAAAATTACAAAAAAAATATTAAAAAAAAAATACAAAAAAAAAAAATATACAAAACAAAAAAAGGTTTAAAATTGTTCATGTCACTATTGTATATATTGTTATTTTTGGTTTTCTGTGGTGTGAATGAGGTGCGGTAAGGGTGTGACTGTAAGGTCAGGCAGTGGGACCAGTAGGTTAGTGTTAGTTTCCGGTTGTATATACGTTATATTAGGTTTAGTGTTTTGTGTTTCTAGCGTTTTATTGTATATAATCTTGTATATAGGACGGTGTTTTATGTGTATATAGGACAGTGTGAGCGTTGTGTGGGATTGTATATAGTACTATGAATGAAGCTGGGCCGGAGGTTTTATAGGTTTTATAATATTTATTTCTTGTATATGTATATATTCCTGGGGGGATTTATTTTGTTTCTATTTTCTGTGATTTGTCGTCTTGTTTTGTTCATATGTTTGGTGTCCTGTAATGTATTATTGTTCTGTCATGTACTGTACTTATTCTATCAATAAAAAAAAGACCTGCAGTGTATATATACAGGACAGGAGAAGTGGTGCTGTGCAGTGTATATGCACAGGACAGGAGGAGTGGTGCTGTGCTGTGTATATATACAGGACAGGAGGAGTGGTGCTGTGCAGTGTATATATACAGGACAGGAGGAGTGGTGCTGTGCAGTGTATATATACAGGACAGGAGGAGTGGTGCTGTGCAGTGTATATATACAGGACAGGAGGAGTGGTACTGTGCAGTGTATATATACAGGACAGGAGGAGTGGTGCTGTGCAGTGTATATATACAGGACAGGAGGAGTGGTGCTGTGCACTGTATATATACAGGACAGGAGGAGTGGTACTGTGCAGTGTATATACAGGACAGGAGGAGTGGTGCTGTGCAGTGTATATATACAGGACAGGAGGAGTGGTACTGTGCACTGTATATATACAGGACAGGAGGAGTGGTACTGTGCAGTGTATATGTACAGGACAGGAGGAGTGGTACTGTGCATTGTATATATACAGGACAGGAGGAGTGGTACTGTGCAGTGTATATATACAGGACAGGAGGAGTGGTGCTGTGCAGTGTATATGTACAGGACAGGAGGAGTGGTGCTGTGCAGTGTATATATACAGGACAGGAGGAGTGGTTCTGTGCAGTGTATATATACAGGACAGGAGAAGTGGTACTGTGCAGTGTATATATACAGGACAGGAGAAATGGTGCTGTGCAGTGTATATATACAGGACAGGAGAAGTGGTACTGTGCAGTGTATATATACAGGACAGGAGAAATGGTGCTGTGCAGTGTATATATACAGGACAGGAGGAGTGGTGCTGTGCAGTGTATATATACAGGACAGGAGAAGTGGTACTGTGCAGTGTATATATACATGACAGGAGGAGTGGTGCTGTGCAGTGTATATATACAGGACAGGAGGAGCGGTACTGTGCAGTGTATATGTACAGGACAGGAGGAGTGGTACTGTGCAGTGTATATATACAGGACAGGAGAAGTAGTACTGTGCAGTGTATATATACAGGACAGGAGAAGTGGTACTGTGCAGTGTATATGTACAGGACAGGAGGAGTGGTACTGTGCAGTGTATATATACAGGACAGGAGGAGTGGTGCTGTGCAGTGTATATATACAGGACAGGAGGAGTGGTGCTGTGCAGTGTATATATACAGGACAGGAGGAGTGGTGCTGTGCAGTGTATATATACAGGACAGGAGGAGTGGTACTGTGCATTGTATATATACAGGACATGAGAAGTGGTACTGTGCATTGTATATATACAGGACAGGAGAAGTGGTACTGTGCAGTATATATATACATGACAGGAGGAGTGGTGCTGTGCAGTGTATATATACAGGACAGGAGGAGCGGTACTGTGCAGTGTATATATAGAGGACAGGAGGAGTAGTACTGTGCAGTGTATATATACAGGACAGGAGGAGTGGTACTGTGCAGTGTATATATACAGGACAGGAGGAGTGGTGCTGTGCAGTGTATATATACAGGACAGGAGGAGCGGTACTGTGCAGTGTATATATAGAGGACAGGAGGAGTAGTACTGTGCAGTGTATATATACAGGACAGGAGGAGTGGTACTGTGCAGTGTATATATACAGGACAGGAGGAGTGGTGCTGTGCTGTGTATATATACAGGACAGGAGGAGTGGTACTGTGCAGTGTATATGTACAGGACAGGAGGAGTGGTACTGTGCAGTGTATATATACAGGACAGGAGGAGTGGTGCTGTGCAGTCTATATATACAGGACAGGAGGAGTGGTACTGTGCACTGTATATATACAGGACAGGAGGAGTGGTACTGTGCAGTGTATATATACAGGACAGGAGGAGTGGTACTGTGCAGTGTATATGTACAGGACAGGAGGAGTGGTACTGTGCAGTGTATATATACAGGACAGGAGAAGTAGTACTGTGCAGTGTATATATACAGGACAGGAGAAGTGGTACTGTGCAGTGTATATGTACAGGACAGGAGGAGTGGTACTGTGCAGTGTATATATACAGGACAGGAGGAGTGGTGCTGTGCAGTGTATATATACAGGACAGGAGGAGTGGTGCTGTGCAGTGTATATATACAGGACAGGAGGAGTGGTGCTGTGCAGTGTATATATACAGGACAGGAGGAGTGGTGCTGTGCAGTGTATATATACAGGACAGGAGGAGTGGTGCTGTGCAGTGTATATATACAGGACAGGAGGAGTGGTGCTGTGCAGTGTATATGTACAGGACAGGAGGAGTGGTGCTGTGCAGTGTATATATACAGGACAGGAGGAGTGGTGCTGTGCAGTGTATATATACAGGACAGGAGGAGTGGTGCTGTGCAGTGTATATATACAGGACAGGAGGAGTGGTACTGTGCAGTGTATATATACAGGACAGGAGGAGTGGTACTGTGCATTGTATATATACAGGACAGGATGAGTGGTACTGTGCATTGTATATATACATTTGTACCCTGCAGATGCCAGCCTCTATGACGACAATTCAGTTCCATAACAGAACATGAATCCGAAACATAACCACATGGGCTAATAAAGAAGAGTCCTCCATTTTTTTGACAATTAATCAGATTGTTGAGATATATATATTATTATATTATGCGTGTATGTATGTACACACACACGCAAACATAATAAGAGCAGATACTGAGAATGACACCATGTATACAGGGCAGGGGAAGTATACAAATCATACACAGCTCCACAATATATTCTACAATCAATTATATACCCAGCTCCACACTATATACTGTGCAAAAGAATATAGAGTCGAGCTGTTTATATACTATATATATTATATAGTGTAGGGATGTGCCTGTGTATATAGTGTGGATTCCAAACTATATACTACACTATGTACACAGCACCATACTATATAAACATCTCTACACTATACAGTACAGACCAAAAGTTTGGACACACCTCATTTAAAGATTTTTCTGTATTTTCATAACTATGAAAATTGTACATTCACACTGAAGGCATCAAAACTATGAACTAACACATGTGGAATTATATACTTAACAAAAAAGTGTGAAACAACTGAAAATATGTTTTATATTCTAGGTTCTTCAAAGTAGCCATCTTTTGCTTTGATGTCTGCTTTGCACACTCTTGGCATTCTCTTGATGAGCTTCAAGAGGAAGTCACCGGAAATGGTCTTCCAACAATCTTGAAGGAGTTCCCAGAGATGCTTAGCACTTGTTGGCCCTTTTGCCTTCACTCTGCAGTCCAGCTCACCCCAAACCATCTCGATTGGGTTCAGGTCTGGTGACTGTGGAGGCCAGGTCATCTGGCGTAGCACCCCATCACTCTCCTTCTTGGTCAAATAGCCCTTACACAGCCTGGAGGTGTGTTGGGGTCATTGCCCTGTTGAAAAATAAATGATGGTCCAACTAAACGCAAACCGGATGGAATAGCATGCCGCTGCAAGATGCTGTGGTAGCCATGCTGGTTCAGTATGCCTTCAATTTTGAATAAATCCCCAACAGTGTCACCAGCAAAGCACCTCCACACCATCACACCTCCTCCTCCATGCTTCACGGTGGGAACCAGGCATGTAGAGTCCATCCGTTCACCTTTTCTGCGTCGCACAAAGACACGGTGGTTGGAACCAAAGATCTCAAATTTGGACTCATCAGACCAAAGCACATATTTCCACTGGTCTAATGTCCATTCCTTGTGTTCTTTAGCCCAAACAAGTCTATTCTGCTTGTTGCCTGTCATTAGCAGTGGTTTCCTAGCAGCTATTTTACCATGAAGGCCTGCTGCACAAAGTCTCCTCTTAACAGTTGTTGAAGAGATGTGTCTGCTGCTAGAACTCTGTGTGGCATTGAACTGGTCTCTAATCTGAGCTGCTGTTAACCTGCGATTTCTGAGGCTGGTGACTCGGATAAACTTATCCTCAGAAGCAGAGGTGACTCTTGGTCTTCCTTTCCTGGGGCGGTCCTCATATGAACCAGTTTCTTTGTAGCGCTTGATGTTTTTTGCAACTGCACTTGGGGACACTTTCAAAGTTTTCCCAATTTTTCGGACTGACTGACCTTCATTTCTTAAAGTAATGATGGCCACTCGTTTTTCTTTACTTAGCTGCTTTTTTCTTGCCATAATACAAATTCTAACAGTCTATTCAGTAGGACTATCAGCTGTGTATCTGACTTGCCCCCTGGGCCGTGGGGCACTCGGATCCGGGCAATAGGGGGAACGATGGGAGTAGTAGTGGCAACCCGGTTCCATGGCTCAGGGTGGTCAGGCCAGTGGTAGTCCGTTATGTGTTGTTGATTATGTCCGACTACGCCACCCGTGGATTTGCGGTCATTAGGAACCGCCGCTGCAAGGCAGACCGCTGGGGCTGATGATGTGTGCAGCTGGGATGGTGTGACTCCCCACGGGAAGAGTGCGGCCCAGGGCAGTGTAGTGGATGGTGGGAGTGATGGTGGTGAGAGTCCCAGTACTGGTAGTGCTGGAGGCGCGAAGGAGCACACAGACAATAGGTTGCAGTCCAGGGTCTTTACTGAAACAGGTAAACTGACTCATAAACAGTCCCAGCTAGGAGGGGACCTGGATGTCTGAGAGCAACGGGGAAATTGGCCCTGGTCAGGGTGAGGGTGTAGGCCTACCGTGCTTTCTGCGCTCCTTCTGGCTATCTCCTCGTTATAGGGTAACAGCCCACGTTTCCGAGCTTTCCGTGTATTCTCACCTGTTTGGCCTGCGACGTGGGTTCCTTTCTGCTCCCAGCCTTGTACGGCTTTACTGGTCCCTTCGGTTGTGGCAGGGCCTCCAGGCTTCTTAGGCCAAGGAATATACAGTCCCTTGCGGACTGGTTATCTGCTGGAGGATGTAGAATCCTCCCAGCCTCAGACACCAAAGTCTGGTAAAGTAAGTCTTTTATCTGCCAAGACAGGCTCTCTTCGCCTCTTGTCTCTGGCTTGTGGCTCTCCTCCTGCCACACTTCCTCTTAGGTGCAATACAACTTTCTGTCCCTGCTCTGCTCTGGGACAAGTCTCAGTGCTGAGACAGGCCATCCAGTTCTCTCTAACCCTGCCCCCAGTAACAGCTTTTATAGGGGCAGCCTGCTCCCCCTACTGGCCTGAGACAGGAGGTACTGCATGCTAATGTTCCCCTGACTAAAGAACCTCCCCCTTGCTCTCAGACACAGCTTTAATTACACTTGTGGCATCCAGGCCAGGGTGACACATATCCACCAGACTTCTGCATAACACAACTGATGGTCCCAATCCCATTTATAAGGCAAGAAATCCCACTTATTAAACCTGACAGGGCACACCTGTGAAGTGAAAACCATTTCCGGTGACTACCTCTTGAAGCTCATCAAGAGAATGACAAGAGTGTGCAAAGCAGTCATCAAAGCAAAAGGTGGCTACTTTGAAGGACCTAGAATATAAGACATATTTTCAGTTGTTTCACACTTTTTTGTTAAGTATATAATTCCACATGTGTTAATTCATAGTTTTGATGTCTTCAGTGTGAATGTACAATTTTCATAGTCATGAAAATACAGAAAGATCTTTAAATGAGAAGGTGTGTCCAAACTTTTGGTCTGTACTGTATATACACAACTTTACATTATAATTAAGACCACATTATACTATATTATGAAACACACATCACAGGAGACACATATACATCACATAGGACACACAGCAACTGCTGAATATGTATCACAGATCCATAAACACATCAGTCAGCCCCGGAAGTTAGTAGTCAGCCCCCAGCCCCATAAGTAAGCCTCCAGCCCCATAAGTAATCCCCCAGCCCCAGAGGTCAGCCCCTAGCCCCATAAGTAAGCCCCCAGCCTCAGAGGTCAGCCCCCAGACCCATAAGTAATCCCCCAGCCCCAGAGGTCAGCCCCTAGCCCCATATGTAAGCCCCCAGCCCCAGAGGTCATCCCCCACCCCCCACCCCTGGGTACCAGAAACATGTTTTTTACTGGCTAAACAACAGCATACATCATCATGCCACTGTACTCACCCAGGTAGGAGCAGAGCTGCAGAGATCCGCTTCCTGATTCGGTACGGCACCGGGCTGCGCTGCACCAACAGCTGCAGCCGGTGTTGTAAAGGCGGGAGAGAGGATCGCGCTATCCTCCCACAGAGAACGCTGATGTGTTCTTATATGTGACGCATGCAGCGGTTCAAATACTGAACCCTGCGTGCAGGCGCAGAGCGCCCCAATCCCGGCTGTGCCTCCAGATTTAAGGGGCCAGCGGCCAGAAAAGCGGGTCGGTGGCCGGATCAGCAGGCCGGTGGCCGGATCAGCGGGCCCCGTGGCCTACTACAATGCACACATCCGTGGACCACTGGGAAAATGCCCGGTGCGCCAGATTAGCAATTCTGGCCTGCTGTAAACTATTAATATGGGCATATAGGTTATGGACTGCAGAGGAGAGTGATGCCTGTATGCCTCATATCTGATGCCTTGTTGCTGATAAATCATCTTTTATCACTTTATGTAAATGACCTCTTCCTGGCTCTGGGGACGACACTGCCTGGAAGATAACTCTGCCTCCTTATCTCACATGAAGGGGAGTTCCCAGTGTGATGTGTGATGGCCGCTCTCTGCTCTCCTGATCTCACTGCAGAGCTGTGTGCGCTTAGAACTGACACGTCTGCAGCTTCCTCTCAGCTTCCATCTCACAGGCAGACAGGGCTGCAATATAGGACAACAAATGTCACTACTTACACCAGACATGATGGGGAAATTCAAAGAACCATGATTAAACTACAGCAAAACATTTCATATCGATGTAATCATCCAGAATTATGATAGAAATAAATACCTTAAATGAAAACGGCAAAAACAATAATAACAATTATAAGAATCAGTCACAGTATAAATGGAGATGCCCCTAAGTGAGGGACAAACCACTTAGTAAGGAGCAAGCATTGTTCAAAACGCTGGTTTCACTGTTATCTTGACGTGTAATCAGGCTGCCAATCATTCCATAAATCAGTAAAACACTCATTCATCGGGGGAAATTATATTTTGTGCAAAACAAAAGATCATCATTCTCAGCTTGGCATCGTCCTGGAAAAACAGGTCTCACACTGCCGAGAACTATGATCGATCACTCAGTTTTCATCGTTTGCTTTGGTCTGCCTGCGTAAACTGCCACTGAAACAACCATTGATACTTAGTTTATTGATCAGCGGTCATATAGTGCCACTGGCCAGTTCATGTAAACGGACCTTTAGATTGCAGAAAAGCTACAATTGGCCCTGTGTGGGGCTTCTGTGTGTCAGACCCCAATCACTCTTACATTGATGACCTATTCTAAGGGCTTGAGCAGACAACCGTATTATCAGTCCTAGTGTGATCCAACAAAACATAGGATCGCACTTAGATCATTATTATTGTATAGGGCTGTGCAAATGTCAGATTTTTTTCTCAGACAGAGCTGGTCCGAGGAAAACAATTGCAGCATGTACTAGTTTGATCCAAAATTCGGAGCGCACTTGGCAATGCAAGTCTATGAGTCGAAGTAAAATATTGGACTGCACTCAGATTACATTTGAGTGCAGTCCGATTTTCATGGACTGACATAATGGAGAAGATGGAGAAATTTTGTTCTCCATCTTCTCATCCAACAGAATCGGAACACACTATGATCATGCTCTGATAAAACTCTAATTAGAGTTTTATCAGAGTGTGATTTGTCTAATCGACCCAATTCCCTTGGATGAGACATATATGCTTGTTTGACCCTAGCCTTAGGAAAGGTTATCTGTTTTACTACAGTGTAATACATTTAGGGATATAATGGTTATGTTATATAAATTGTTTCATTATTATTATTATTATTTCATAAGTCATCTGTTGATGGAGGAAATAATCATCCTTTGTTCGCATCACTTGTCTGTGCCTTTACTACTCTATACTTTCTATACTGTACCCACAGTTCAGATTGCCATTGCATTATGATAGACACATTCATAAATTCCAATACATCACATAATATAAACAAATTTGGTTCTTCTCACAACTATACCTAAGTGTGCAATGCATGTCTGCATTTCTGCTCATTTTGCAATGATTTTGCAATATTCCCCATCCTGGCCGCTTTCTTTAATATTGTCCCCCATCTTGACCACCATCCTGTAATAATGTCCCTCTGTGGCGCCCTGCTGTGCACTGGTGCCACAGAACCCAGAAGGGTGCATGGATGGACTTCTCCACAAGAGGCCCTCACACATTCACACACCTCCACCCTACCACCTCAGACCACCAGAGGGAGTCCTTCAGAGATATATAAAGGGAGGGTGGAGCCAGGCAGCTCAGTCTAGTTAGTGAGTCTCTCAGACACAGAGAGGGACAGAGCTCAGAGTTGAGCAGAGAGCGTGCTGACGCTCAGAGAGCAGCGAAGAGGCAGCAAGCTGGCTGCTGTGCTTAGCGAGCCAAGGCCTACAGCACGTGTGAAGGCCTAGTGAGGGCCCTGAGTGTGGCCGAAGGATAGAGGAGAAGGAAGAAGTAGCCAAGGGGGCAGAGGAGCTTACCAGGCTCACCCCGAGATATATACCGGACACCGGGTCCGCGCCTACAGGGACCCTCAATACCCAGTAGGAACCACCGGAACCCCTGGAGGACTACAGGTCCCAGGTTCACCAAATACTGATTGCAGTACCAGGGCTAGGAGTCACGGAGGCCCCAGCATCCAGGGAGAGTGATCTGCAAGAGTAGGCCCTACCACCAGGTCAGCAGGTGCAAAAGAGAGACAGCAACCAAGCTAGGCCTAGCTCCAGGCAGGTCAGAAGCTTAGCGAGTAAAGCCACGGATCAGGAGGCCCTATACCCGCTCACTAGGGAGAGTCCAAAAGTGCGCCCTTGTCCGGAGTACCCTGGACCGTGCCTGCAACATCACCAGTAAAGGTACAGAAGCTTACCCCCGTGTGAGTGTCCTTCTTTCCTCCGGGACCATCCTGCCGTCTCTCCCTGCACCACCATCCATTACACCTCACGCTGCCCTGGAGTTAGCTCTACCTGTGGAGAGCCACACCATCCCTGCTGCCGTAACACCAGCTCCAGAGGACGGCTCCAGAACTTTCCAAATCCCCTATACATATTCCCCCTTTTACTGACCACCCTGGGTCACGGACCGGGCCAGCCACCGTGATATCCCCCATACCGGCATCCATAGGCCCAGCACCTGGTACCCCAGGGCCCAGGGGGCGCGTCACCTCCACCTACACCTCTTCCTGGTATAATTTCCTAAATCCTTTGCCTCTTCCTATTACAACCCCTGGAAAAAATTATGGAATCACCAGGCTCGGAGGATGTTCATTCAGTTGTTTAATGTTGTTGAAAAAAAGCAGATCACAGACATGGCACAAAACTAAAGTCATTTCAAATGGCAACTTTAGGGCTTTAAGAAACACTAAAAGAAATCAAGATTAAAAATGTGGTACTCAGTAAGGGTAATTTTTTTCAGACCAAGCATAATTTTTGCCAGGGGTTGTATAATGTCCCCTGTCCTGTACTCTTTCTGGTAAAATGTCCTCCATCCTGAGCCCTTTCCAGTAATAATGTCCCCCATCCTGAGCCTCTTCCTGGTATAATGTCCCCTGTCCTTGACCCCTTATTGTAATAATGTTCCACATTCTGGTACCTTTGTGTAACAATGTCACCCATCCTAGTATAATGTCCCCCATCATGGGGGCTTCCTGGTGTAATGTCTCCTGTACTGGGTCCCTTACTGTAATATTGTACACCATCCTGACACCATCATGGACCCTTTCCTGTTATAATGTCCTCCATTGTATAACCATGTCCCAGAATTCCCAGCCCCTTCCTAGTATAATTTCTCCCATCCTGGACCCCTTCCTGGTATACTGTGCCCATTCCTGGTATAATGACCTCCATCTTGGTATAATAATCCCGATCCTTAACCCCTTCCTGGTGTAATGTCCCCCATCCTGGGCTCCTTGCTGGTATAATAACCCCCATCCTAGGCCCCTTCCTTGTATAATGTCCCCCATCCTGGGGTCCACTATTTAATTTTTTTTTACATAGCGTAAACTGACCAGCCTTGTGTGTTTGAAATCCTCAACATGTCAATTTTCTTGTGGACATTCAGAGTTTAAAGTCAGAATTGCATTGCATTGCATAAAATGCTGAAAATCCACAGGTAAAAATTAGAGATGAGTGAGCACTAAAATGCTCAGATGCTCGTTACTCGACCTAAACAATTTCTAATGCTTGGATGCTCATTTCAAGTAACGAGTATAATGAGCGTCAATGAGAAATCAAAGCATTTTTCCAGAAGACCCTACAAGGAGGTCTGGGGGGCACTGAAAATGATGAAATGGATGGTAAAAGTGCTGAATGGAAGGAGAACAGCATGGAGAAGACCCTGGAAGCATCTCTGACTCCCAGATCTCTACTGAGAACAAATTTCCATGTCTCAATGTTATAAAATTCTGTGAGGCATCCATGAGTTCAAAATCTCACTACACCCCTAGATGAATTCCTTAGGTAGTGGAGTTTCCAATATGGGGTGACCTGGGGGTGGGGGTTCTGCTGTTTTGGCACCTCAGGGGCTAAACTAATGGAGCCCATAATCTATTCAAAAGGAATCTGCGTTCTAAAAGCCAAGTAGCGCTCCTTCCCATCTGATCCCTGCCGGGTGCTCAAACAGTAGTGTATATCCACATATAGAATGCTGCCACATGCGGGAGAAATTGCAGAACAAATTGTTGGGTCCAAATTTGGTGCTAAAACAGTGTTTTTGTAAAAAAAAAAAAAATTTGTTCTCACATCTAGATGTGTTATTCATTGAGGGGGCTAGTTTCCAAAATGCTGTCACTTGTGGGGGTTTCTGCTGTTTTTCATGTCAGGGGCTCTCCAAATGTGACATGGCATCCACTCTTGATTCAGTCTTTTTTGCGTTCAAAAAGTCAAAACGGTGCTCCTTCCCTTCCAAGCCTTGTTGTGTGCCCAAACAATAGTTTTCCCCCACATATGGGGAATCAACATGCTCAGCAACATTTTGTGGTCCATTTTATCCTGTTACCCTTGTGAAAATAAAAAATTTGGGGCTATAGTAAAATTTTTATGAAAAAATTTTCATTTTTGCTTCCACATTGCTTTAGTTCCTGTGAAGCACCTGAAGGGTTAATAAACTTCTTGAATGCGGTTTTGAGGACTTGGAGGGGTGCAGGTTTTAGAATGGTGTCACTTTTGGGTATTTTCTGTCATATCGGCCTCCCAAAGTCACTTCAAATGTGATATGGTCCCTATAAAAATAGTTTTGTAAATTTTGTTGGAAAAATTAGAAATCACTGGTCAACATTTAAACCTTCTAACTTCCTAACAAAAAAAAATATGTTTTAAAAATTGTGCTGTTGTAAAGTAAACATATGGGAAATGTTATTTATTAACTATTTTGTGTGACATAACTCTCTGGTTTAAAGGCATAGGAATTAAAAGTTTGAAAATTGCAAAATTTTCAAAATTTTCACCAAATTGTCGTATCAAAATTTTTTACCACTATCATGAAATACAATATGTCACTAAAAACAGTCTCAGAATCAGTGGGATCCATTGAAGCATTCCAGAGTTATTACCACATGAAGTGACACTGGTCAGAATTCAAAAATTTGGCCTGGTCATTAATGTCCAAATTGTCTCAGTCACTAAGGGGTTAATAGACAATTTACACAGGAATACTGCGCTTCAGATACACTCTGAATGATCTGTATTAGACGATTGTTCATTGGCTGTCATTGTTCTCGGCAGCACAAGTCTTGTGCCAAGAATGATAATGTTGTGTGCATCCCAAAAGATCATTTCACCTGACGATTGAGCAGTTTGTTTATTCGGAGGATTTTTCGCAGCCGATTTAGGCCGGTTTCACATGTCCGTATATTTCGGTATAAACCGGTACCAGAGATATCCGTGTCTCATGTTTCCCTGTGTGTCACATGTGGCAACCATGTGCCACCCGTGAGCAGCATCAAGATCACACGGAACGGTGCCTGGGAATCACTGTACAGTTAGCACTGTTCCCATGCGCGGGGTGCTGAACACTGCCCTCATCATGGTTCCTACCGGTGCTGCGATCAGCACCAGCAGGAGACAATGATGAGGGTAGTAGTGTCTGCTCCCGCAGTGTTCACCTGTAAAAATAAGAATAAAATAATAAAATCCTTATACTCACATGTCCTATGTGTCCCTAGCTTTAATTCTCTGACCGCTGATGCTGAGGAGCCAGGGATAATGAGCCGCACCAGCGAGCGGGCCCCGGAGCTAAGCTCAGGAGCGGTGTCCTGTCACTCAGTGAGCCCAGCTCCGGGGCCATGTGTCTATAAATTCTTAGTGGGGTTTTTCCTAAAATTGTCAGCCGTTGGACTCACTGCATACCCTATAACTGTATAGCAGACTCTCTCCTTTCTAATGGGAACAAGTCGTACCTTGTTACTGTGGCCCTGCTCTGTGTGTCTTTAAATTCTTAGTGGGTTTTTTCCTAAAATTGTCAGCCATTGGACTCATTGCATACCCTATAACTGTATAGCAGACCTTCTCCTTTCTAATGGGAACATGTCGTACCTTGTTACTGTGGCCCTGCTCTATGTGTCTTTAAATTCTTAATGGGGTTTTTCCCAAATTTTGGCAGCCCTTGCAGTCACAGCATGGGCATTACCACTTATAGGAGACCCGATCCTTTATAATGGGAACACTTTTTTACTGAGACCCTCCTCTATGTCTCTTCAAAGGGGTATTGGGTTGCGTCCAAATTTCTGGCAGCCCTTGCAGTCACTGGATAAGCTATAACAGTATAGGAGACCCACTTGTTAATAATGGGAACAACAAAGCATAGCCGACTGATGGCTCTCTAACAATAGCTAGGGCCGACTGCTGGCCTTTTAAGAATAGTAAGGGCCATCTGATGTCCCTATAAAAATAGGCTTTATGACTTTCAGAGTCCCTCCATCATAAATAAAACAGGAAGTGTCTGATGATGTGTCACACACCACATTACCAGCTAAGGTTGTAAAATGTTAAAATGACATTTCCCGGTGAATGCATTTGTCTTAAAAAAATACATAAAAAAACAAAACAATAGGATCTTTCTTTAGTATAAAAAACAGCGTCACCAATTTAACAACAATGTAATCACATTGTTCAGCTCATGCACCTCCTCCTCCATCTCCGAAATGACCACATCAGTCACAAGCTGACAGCACTGCAGCACTGTCTTGGCCAAGCGGCAACAGGCTGTGCTGAAGATAACATGCTTAATACTTAATTGACAAACCGCCCAGCGCTGCAGAGTTGTTGAAAGCTGTAACACAGCAGTCTGATCTGTGGCTCTCACCGCTGAACATACAGCCAGGCATGGTCGTGTGTGTCAATGTCTGGAACCTGGTGACGGAGAAATGACACCCAGAATAGATATGGTTTCCCTCTATGCCAGACCTTTCGCCGAGCTAAATACAACTCTCAGCAAAAAAAGCTGTGGAGTGGCTCCATACCGTCCCTGGCCACATTCACCTGTCCACGTGTTTGTGGTTAGGCGGTCCTTCCCAGTAAGTGCACTAGGGAGGGCACTGGTAATGTTGTGGGACCCATGCTTGTGGAAGGCGGAGACGACACCGGGAGAAACAGTGGCGGCTGGGGACCGAGTATGGACACCCGGCCGCCGCAGGCATGAGGTTATGAAAAGCTTCCGCCTCCACGAGCCTAAAAGGCCACATTTCAAGTGCAAGCAGCTGTCAAAAATTTGGCAGTATAGTATTGCAGCCTGTGGGTGGGTGGCTGCCTGCATACTTGCGCTTGCATTCCAAGGAATGGGGTAGGGAAAACTGAATGCTGCACTGGGACAAGGACGTGGACGGTGATGTCTGCAACGACAGGTGCATGGCGGGAGGCATCTTCGCATGCGCCAAGAATCACTTATGATGGGCACACTTTTAGGCAGTGACCTGGGAGTCAGAAATGGTTCCAGAGGTCTTCCCCATGCTGGTCCCATGTCTTTTCAGCACTGTATGCATGTGTCTGATGATGTGTCACACACCACATGGCCAGATAAGGTTGTAAAATGTTAAAATGACATTTCCCAGTGTATGCATTTGTCTTTGCTGAAAGCAATGCAGAAGTGCAAAATCGCATCAAAAACTACGTGTGAACATAGCCCAAGGTGTGGAGGAGTATTTTTGGTTTTGGTTATTTATTTTGCCATATATACAAGTCATTACCCTGGAAAGGATGTTCCTTAATATATTTCCCAGGAAAATCCATTTTGGTTTTGTTTTTGTATGTTTTATTGTGAGTCCGTAAAAGTGGCGTAATACTCTGACAACGTTGTTGACAGCAGTGACCTGGGAGTCAGAAATGCTTCCAGGGGTCTTCCCCATGCTGTTCCCATGTCATTTGGGCACTGTTCCCATCAATTTGGGAAATTTTTAGGCCCTCTGCAGACCGCCGGGTGGAGCCGCCTGAAAAATGCTCGAGTTTCCCATAGACTTACATTGGGCTCGTTGCTCGGGTCGAGCACCCGAGTATTACAATGTGCTCGACCCGAGCAACGAGTACCCAAGCATTTTAGTGCTCGCTCATCACTAATAATAATGCCTACACACTGTAGTTCACTTCCAGAAGATTTAGGTCTGAGCTGAAAATACAACAAACAAGCGTTTTTAAATGAAAAAAAATTCTGTTGTTTACCCGAGAAACACTCAGGTAATCCTACCTTAAGTTCTTCATAGCATTCTGCAGGGTATTTACTCATGTACTGCTGAAGATCGGCAACCTCCAGAGTCAATCCTTTCAAGCATTGAGCAAGCTCCTGGATGGTACACATACTGAAGATAACCCAGGAAGAGGAGAGGAGAAAAAAAAAAAACCTTTTTTTTTTTTTAAACAGGGCGGGACATACTGTTATGTACTGCAACTTAGAACTAAGGAATAGGAGGGAAAAGCTGTCCCTTCACTGAGACTCAGCTTAACTCTACGCTGGAGTGGGTGCCCTATTATGAATAGCCGCACCTAAACTCCTGCACTGAACTCAAACGAAGACATGAAGGAAGGGGAAAAGGGGTCCCTAAAAGATCTAAGGACTGGGAGCAAAACTGGAGACCTCCTAACAGAAAAGTTAGTTGCAGAAACGAAGATAAAAGGGAACAAAACTGGTGGAACAAGAAGTCCCAAGCAATCAATTGTCCAAAGCACAAAGAACTTAACAAGGCTACTTAGCCAGAGCACAAGCGTAAACAACACTGATGTGCAGCATGGAATGGGAGACAGGTGCTAAGTAATAAAGATTGAAGAGATCACGTGACCAAGACACCCAGCACCAGAGGAAAAGACTAGAAGCCAGCAAACCACAACAAGATGGCCGATAGTAAAACAACATAGATTCTAACAGCCAGACTGCCAACAGCCAAGACTTCCCTTTCCTGACAAAGAGGACGACTGTCCATGCTTTCCTCCTCCTCATCCTCCACCTTTCCACCTCTTCATTCTCCCTCTCCTCACGCCATCCACGCTGACCAGGCGGTATGAATGTTGTGTGGGTAGTAACATCTGTAGCGCATGAAACCAGCTCCTGTTCCTCCTCCTGTTCCTCTTTCTCCTCATTATCACCCAACCTGCATTGAGATGAGATGAGGCTAGGCTGTGTAGCATCAACCTGTATAGTTCCTTGCTCCATATCATGCTCCGCCTGCAATGCCTCCTCTTTAATTGTGAGCAACAAGCGTTTCATTAGACAGGGAAGAAGGATGGTGACGTCATCGCCGCTCGCCATCTTGATGGAGTCCTCAAAGTTTTGGAGGATGGCACAGATGTCAGACATTTATGCCCACTCATCAGCTCTTATGTGTGGAGGCTGAATACCGTCAGGCGTATTGAAGCTGGTACTCAACGACTGCCCTCTGCTGCTCACAAATCCTCCCCAACATATGCAAGGTTGAGTTCTACTGTATGGTGACATCACACACCAGTTGATGAGCTGGAAGCTGCAAGCGCTGCTGAAGCACAGCGAGGGTGGTGGAAGCTGTAGCTGACTTTCCGAAATGGGCAGACTGACGGCGTACTTTGACAACCAGCTCCGGCAGATCCGGGTAAGTTTTGAAAAACTGCTGAATCACTAGGTTGAGCACATGGACCAGGCATGGTACTTGTGCGAGTTTGCCAAGCTTCAGAGCCACCACCAGGTTCTGGCCATTGTCACACACCACCATGCCTGGCTGTAGGTGCAGCGGTGACAGCCAGAGTTCTGCCTGCTCTGTTAAAGCTGTCAACAACACCATAGAGGTGTGCGGTTTGTCCCATAAGCATATCAGCTTCAGCACAGCCTGTTGCCACTTGGCCGAGGCAGTACTGCAGTGCTTCCAGCTTCCTATTGATGTGGTAATTTCGGAGATGGAGGCTGAAGAGGAGGAGGAGGTGCAGGAGCTTTATAATGTAGGGGCAACCCTGATTGACCCAGGGCCCACAATCCTTGGCGTCAGGAGGATGTGTTCCGTCCGACTGGGTCCCGGCTTCCCCTATTAACCCAGTGTGCCATCAGAGAGATGTATCGTCCCTGGCCACAAGCACTTGTCCATGTGTCCGTGGTTAGGTGGACCTTCCCTGTAACTGCATTGTTGAGGGCACGGCTAATGATCTGGGACACGTGCTTGTGTAAGGCAGGGACACCACACAGGGAGAAATAGTGGCAGCTGGAAACCGAGTACTGAGGGATGGCCGCCACCATGAGGTTGAAGAAAGATTGTGTCTCCACGAGCCTAAAAGACAATATTTAAAGTGCAAGCATTTTAGAAATGTGGCAGTTTAGTGCTATGGCCTGTGGGTGGTTGGCTGCATATTTGCGCTTGCGTTCAAAGGACTGGGGCAGGGACAAATGAATGCAGCCCTGGGACAAGGATGTGCACGTGGTTGCTGATGGTGGTGGTTGTGAGTGTCAAACTACAGGTGCAGGGCGGGAGGCATCTTTGCCTGCACCATGGACAGAGGATTGGTGTGCACGCACAACAGCGGTACAGGCAGTATTGTCACCCTTAGACACTGTTTCTGGACTCTGGCATTACTAGTCGGGTGCTTTGCTGTCATGTGCCTGAGCTTGCTGGTGGTGGTCAGGCTGGTAGTTTTGCTGCCCCTGATGATGCTGGCATGGCAGATTTTGCAAATAGCCTTTTTTTGGGTTAACAGGACAGTTTTTAAAAAAGAGCCAGACTCTGGAAGACCTAACAGTTGGACTGGCAACTTTCCTCGTGTTAATGTCCCACCTCGTCTTCCCCGTATGCACCCTGGGCCTCCTTCTGACTCGCTGGCAATTGTGTCTCATCATCATCATCCACCTCTTGCGACAGTAATTGCACTTTTCAACCGTCGCCTTTATGTAACCATGGCTGCTCAAATATTTGGGCATAGCTACATGTGATCTCTTCTTGCCCCACTTGAAACGGGCCAGGAGAAAGGCCCAAATCTATAAATGGGAAAGTAAACAGCTCTTCTGAGCGTTCAAGTGTGGGATCAGTTGTCTCTGGGCACTCGGCATAGTGGGAGTAAGGAGGATCAGGGTGAGGAATATGTGGTCCATACTCATGGCTACTGAGACTGGACAGTGTGAAAGACGGTGGTGGTGGTGGCAAAGTGACTGGAAGCATTATATGCTATCCAACCAACAACCTTTTCACACTGCTCTGGCTTTAAGAGTGGGGTTCCGCTGCCCCCTACAAAGTGGGACAGGAAGATAGGGTGACCATGATGTGGGTGCTTGTTGTGCTCACTCAGCAGACATAATTTCAGCTTGCCCACGGCATAGGCCTTTGCGTGCACCATCACCATTACGTCCACTTCACTGTCCCTTGCCAAGCGTTTTGCCCATTTTAAATGGAGTGTAATTTTTGGCCCGCTCCAAAAAATGTCACGATTATAACTGCAGTAATATCGGATCACGTCTGATGACCAGGGTTTTAGGCAATGGCCTTATAGATGTGGTATTGGTCAGCGATCAAGTGTGAATAGGATGAACAACACACAACTGGCAGACTTTAAATGGAGGGTAATATGTAGCTTGCTCCAAAAAATGTCACGATTATCTCCTCAGTAATATCGGATAACGTCTGATGACTACGGTTTTAGGCAGTGGCCTTATAAATGTGGTATTGGTCAGCGACGAAGTGTGAATAGGATGAACAACACACAACTGGCAGACTTTAAATGGAGGGTAATATTTGGCACGCTCCAAAAAATGTCATGATTACCGCAGTAATATCAGATAACGTCTGATGACCACGGTTTTAGGCCTTATAGATGTGGTATTGGTCATAGACCAAGTGTGAATAGCATGAATAACACACAGCTGGCAGACTTTAAATGGAGGGTAAAATTTGGCATGCTCCAAAAAATGTCATGATTATTACAGCAGTAATATCGGATAATGTCTGATGACCATGGTTTTAGGCAGTGGCCTTATAGATGTGGCATTGGTCAGCGACCAAGTGTGAATATGTTGAACAACACATAACTTGCAGACTTTAAATGGAGGGTAATATTTGGCATGCTCCAAAACATGTCACGATTATTACAGAAGTAATATCATATCACGTCTGACCACGGTTTTAAGCAGTGGCGTTATAGATATAAATAATCAGGATTAAGAGCAAAAAAAAATTTGGATGTGAATGTATTTTAATGCACATCTGAAACACACTTCTTTTTTGTGTAGCATCATGGGAAAGTGTAAAGAAATCAGCCAAGATATCAGGAAGAGAAATGTGGACTTACACAAGTCTGGCTCATCCTTGGGTACAATTTCAAGATACCTGAAGGTGCCTCGCTCATCTGTACAAACAATTATACATAAGTACAAACAAGATGGGAATGTCCAGCATTCATACTGCTCAGGAAGGTAATGGGTTCTGTGTCCCAGACATGAACGTGCTTTGGTCCAACATGTGCATATAAATCCAAGGACAAAAGCAAAAGACCTTGTGAAGATGATGGCAGAAGCTGATAAGATTGTGTCAATATCCACAGTGAAACGAGTACTGTATCAACATAGGCTGAAAGTCCATGCTGCCAGGAAGAAGTCATTACTCCAAAAGAAACATAAAGAAACCAGATTAATGTTTGTAAATGTACACAGGAACAAAGACCTTAATTTTTGGAAACTTGTCCTGTGGTCTGAAGAAACTAAAATTGAACTTTTTGGGCATAATGACCATCGTTAAGTTTGGAGGAAAAAGGGAGAAGCTTGGAAGCCTAAGAATACCATCCCAACTGTGAAATACGGGGGTGGCATCATCATGTTGTGGGGTTGTTTTGCTGCAGGAGGGTCTGGTGCCCTTCACAAAATAGATGGCATCATGAGAAAAGAAGATCATGTGACAATACTGAAGCAACATCTCAAGACATCAGCCAGGAAGTTAAAGCTTGGTAAGAAATGGGTCTTCCAAATGGACAATGACCTGAAACTGTAATGCACACGCCCGGGCTGAGCGGCGTGTGCGTGCGATTCCACTGGACCATGCCGGAGAGTGAATGCCTGGAGGGGCGTAACTAGGTATTCACCCGATCCGACCAGGGTCGCACGACGGCATACGACGCCAGTGCACCAAGGAGGAACCGAGCAGAGGGACCAGGCGCTACTCCAGGACAGACCCCGGACACGGCTGTTGACCCACACAGGGGAATACAGGAACAGACAGGTTAGGCTGGCACACAGACTGGTGGGTATAGGCAGGCACGACTGGTATGCAGGCAGGCGGGTATGCAGGCAGGGGGGTACAGGCAAGCACGGCTAGAGTGCAGACAGGGAGGCGCTAGCAGGTAGGAACACAGGCGGGATAGGACCCAGTACACAGTGGGACTCAGGAACAGAACCACAGATGTGGCGGACAAACACAGCAGAGTGAGGCCGCCCAGAGAGGCGAGCGAGAGCAGGGCAGGACGAGACCGCCTAGAGCGGCGAGCAAGAGCAGAGCAGGACGAGGCCGCCTGGAGCGGCGAGCAAGAGCAGAGCAGGACGAGGCCGCCTGGAGCGGCGAGCAAGAGCAGAGCAGGACAAGGCCGCCCGGAGCAGCGAGCAAGAGCAGAGCAGGACAAGGCCGCCCGGAGCAAGAGCAGAGCAGGACGAGGCCGCCCGGAGCGGTGAGCAAGAGCAGAGCAGGACGAGGCCGCCTGGAGCGGCGAGCAAGAGCAGAGCAAGACAAGGCCGCCCGGAGCGGCGAGCAAGAGCAGAGCAAGACAAGGCCGCTCGGAGCAAGAGCAGAGCAGGACAAGGCCGCCTGGAGCGGCGAGCAAGAGCAGAGCAGGCTAGAACCGCCAGGAGCGGCGAGCAAGAGCAGAGCAGGCTAGAACCGCCGGAGCGGTGAGCAAGAGCAGAGCAGGCTAGAACCGCCAGAGCGGTGAGCAAAGGCAGAGCAGGCTAGAACCGCCGGAGCGGTGAGCAAAGGCAGAGCAGGCTAGAACCGCCAGAGCGGTGAGCAAAGGCAGAGCAGGCTAGAACCGCCGGAGCGGTGAGCAAAGGCAGAGCAGGCTAGAACCGCCGGAGCGGTGAGCAAAGGCAGAGCAGGCTAGAACCGCTGGAGCGGTGAGCAAAGGCAGAGCAGGCTAGAACCGCCGGAGCGGTGAGCAAAGGCAGAGCAGGCTAGAACCGCCGGAGCAGTGAGCAAAGGCAGAGCAGGCTAGAACCGCCAGAACAGTGAGCAAAGGCAGAGCAGGCTAGAACCGCCGGAGCGGTGAGCAAAGGCAGAGCAGGCTAGAACCGCTGGAGCGGTGAGCAAAGGCAGAGCAGGCTAGAACCGCCGGAGCAGTGAGCAAAGGCAGAGCAGGCTAGAACAGGGCTCTGTTCACACGGAACAGACAGGAAGGGAAAGGCAGAACCAGATACCCACAGGGTACTTGCAGTGAAGTAGCGAGTGGACCACAAACTCACAACCGGGAGTACAGTGACAACGAGCAGGAGTTAGGTACGAGTTCAGACTGTGCAGAAAAAGGAAAGGTACGGACGTAGAGAAACACGGGAAAACAGGCTAGAAGAGTATACAGACAAGAACAGACACAGTAGCAAGATACAGGAGCGGGTCTAGGAATGCAGCCCCTAGAAGGTGGGAGGAACAGGCCAGGAGCGTGTTCAGACAGGACAGACAAGATACAGGAGCGGGTCTAGGTATGCGGCCCCTAGAAGGCGAGACGAACAGGCAAGGAGCGTGTTCAGACAGGCCTGGAAATACAGCCTCCAGGATAGGCAGACAAGAGAACACAGAAGGGGACCTGGCACAATCAGAGTGAAAGACCACACTGAATGAAACACAATGCTCAGGCAGGGATTCATTGGAGCAGCTGGGTTAAATAGCAGATGACAGACAGCAAAAGGCTGAGAACACACAAGGGGTGTGCCTGCAGCAGGTACAAGAAACAGGAAGTGATCGGGCGCCGCCCTTAAGCAGCAGACACAGAGGCAAGCAAACAGCATGGAGGGAAGCCAGGCTAGCAGACTGGACTGGAGATCAAGTGCGCGCTCTTGCACAGTGGGAGATGGACCACTATGCAAGGACGCCGCCAGGTATGTTACAGAAACATACTGCCAAAATGCTAACAAAGTGGCTTAAGGATAACAAAGTCAATGTTTTGAAGTGGCCATTACAGAGCCCTCATCTTAATCCTATTGAAAATTTATGGGCAAAGCTGAAAAGGCCGGTGTGAGCAAGGCGACCTACAAACCTGGATCAGTTACACCAGTTTTGTCAGGAGGAATGGGCCCGAATTCCGACCAACTATTGTGAGAAGCTTGTGGAAGTCAGACCCAAGTCATTCAGTTTAAGGGCAATGGCACCAAATACTAATGAAATGTATGTAAACTTTTGACTTTGTAGTAAGTAATAAAAATGCCTTAAAACATTCTCTCTCTCTCATTATTCTGGCATTTTGGCAAATATTAAAAATTATGGTAATCCTAATTGACCTAAAATGGGAAAGGTTTATTCTGATTTCAAGTTATATATTGAGAAAAACATGCATATGTGTCTTTTTATATAGTGTATGTAAACTTCTGGTGTCAACTGTATATACAACTCCAATTTATAAGGAGGTTTTTCTCTAAAATTCTGCAGGAATCAGAGTGGAAAAGATTGCATTAATTCTAGGGGAGAAAATCAACTTAAATACAACACATAACATTCATAGTACAGCAGGTCCTATTTCACAACTTCAAACTTTTACAGTCAACTTTTTACAGACTGATGATGTCATAACAGTCATGACAAATCAAAGGCTGTCCTAGAGACTCCGAATGTAAGAGATCCGCAGGCCTCCCGTCTACCTGCCAGGTGCCACTGCCCTGGAACATGAACCGGAGTCTTGCAAATCGATCCGCTCATCTCAAATTGGGACTTGGATTTATTTTTGTAATTTTTAGTTGTATCTGAAGCGCCCCCTGGGCCGTGGGGTACTCGGTAGCCGGGTCGGTCGATGCTGGGGATGTCATGGTGGCGGTGACCCGGTCCGCGACCCAGAGCGGTCAATTAAAGGAAAAGTAAAACGGGAATAAAGTTTTTGGAGAATAATATTTTGTGACGCCACCTGTGGTATGCGGCTATATAGGGCTACCGCTGCGGTGCAGATCCACTGGAGCCGATGGTGACGCAGCAAAGTTGGTTCAGTTCTCCACAGGCAGAGCTTAGCTCCAGGGCAGTGTAGATGGTGATTTTATGAGGTAGATGTTGTCGGTGCAGTGTAGTGCAGGGCAGTTGATGGCGCATCAATTATTCAAGGACACAGTGGGTTTTCAGGTTTTACTCACAGTTGTTCAAGACTCCAGGTTACAGTTACCGGTGTGTAACATCGTCCTGTGTCCTCCGGGGTAGGGGTCCAGCAAACCCTCAGGTATCTCAGGAGCACTTACACGGGACCCCGTTCTATGTACCTTTTTCGGTCGTCTCACTGCGCTGGCTCTCACCCTCCTGCCCTGCACCTCACAATCAGTGTCCCAAGCTAGTGGCCTCGGGTCTTGTCGGGCGACGTGCTCTCAGTCCCCTGGACCCTATGCGGCCACCTTTTCGGCGATGTAATTGTGGATTTTGGCTGCAACACCTTGAAAATGCTGCTGCCTCCGGTTGGCTAGCTGAGAGTGGTTGTTCTCAACTAGTTTGGGGCCGGTCCCCTTCTGCAGCCTGATCCCTCCACGTCAGCGTGAATTCGGGGTCACGGGTTGCCTCTGCACTCGCCGTGCCTCTGGGATCACTTCTGTCTTCCTGGAACCCTCCTCACTGCTCCTCTCTTCTTTCCTCTCTCTCTCTCTCCTCCTTGCTCTCCTGAGCAGAGCTCCTCCTGAGCTCTCACAGACTCCTCTCCACTCAACTCCTTCTCCTGACTCCAAGTCTGTGCTCCACTGAACTTCTTCCTCCATCCACACAAACTACATGGTTCCCCCTCTCTTGGTTCCCCCCCCCTTCCAGCCAGGGACAGGGCTCCGCAGTGAACAAGTGCATATTGCACCGCCTGCTGGTCTGGCGTGGTGTAGTGTTGGATGTAGATGTGTGGGTCCTGGGTAGTACTCCATCCTTACCTAAGAGTGGGGTACCACACCTCTGGGTGAGATGCAGTACCTCTGTGGCAACTGGACCCGCAGGGACGCCACATTAGTCAGAACTCTTTCATTTTTACATAAGCATGACTATATGACATCTGGCTTTTTTGGTGTCTTTAAGGCCGAGTTCACACAGAGAGTAAATACTCATTGCATTTTCGCTGCCTTTTTTATGAATTTTCTCCCTTATTTGATGTGTTTTTGGTGCAGATGTTGAAGCTGTATTTTAAATGTGTTTTTATAATACAGGAAAGCTTTGATTCTGCACGTATTTGGCTGAGTGCAGGCGCCGGGCAGCATAATAACGCTGTTATCCTGCAGATTAACCCCATATGTCAGGCTAATAGCGTTATTTCTGGTGACGGTTTCCCTTTAAGCTGTGTATCTAATCCTATCATGTGCAGTTCAATCAAATAATACAGTCTGCTGAGCTGTGTATCTCATCCTATCATGTGTAGTCCTATCAAATAATGGAGACTGCGTTCCCCTCCATCTGGTATTAACCAGAATGCCCTGGGCACATTGCCATTAGGGTGGAAAAGCTCCTTGAAAATAATAAAAACATATGAAAAAGATGACAGCACCGGGGTCTTTGAAAAATTGATACAATGTGGATTTGTTACCACCACAAAGTGCCCATATACAGATATAAATATAGGTCAAGACTACATTGATTATAGTATTTATTAGGAAAAAAGTGAATGAAGAATGAATTAATAAAGATCACAAAAAAATTATCAAACATGATTCATAATAAGGGCTGGTTCGACAGGTAGGCAGGGTAGGCACTAGCCTAGGGCGCTACCCCTTGTCTCCCCGAGGGGGCTCAGTTTAAAAAAAAATAAAAATGACATTGTTTCGGCCCCTTCCTTCAGTCACAGGCGTTCAGTGAGTCACTAACACCGCTCACCGCCTGTCGCTCCCTCTCTGCACTGAATTGTATTTGCCTCTTTAAGACAATCTGAGCGCTGCCCAGGACAGGAGCAAAAGAGCTGTAATCAGCTCCCTCCCCTGCCGGTAACTCCAACAAGACGCAGGCTACTTCCGGTGTGTTCTCTGTTACAGGATGGCGCCACACTGGAATACGGCACTAGAAACGCCATCAGTTTTGTTACAAGTTGCATCTGTCACATGACCTTAATTGAAACCCACGGCCTCCATTATACTAACAGCTATATTAGTTTCCATCAGTATCCTTGGGTAGGACATGTAAAATATAGAATGTCAGGGATGAATAACGCTATTTGTTCCTTGTAATGTGTAAATGGTCCACAAACAATGAACGATTCTATACATAACTTTGAAGTTGCGCTCCCTTTTAAGCCTCAACCCTAAAGTACGCCACATTTTTTTTACTTGTGCTGGTATTTTTTTGGTGAGAAAAGTAATAATTTGAGTGGACGTGGTCGTCAGAGATTATTATCGGACTGATCGGAGGGAGGAGGTGCAGCGTTAGGGGTCCTGTTACCTCAGTTTCTTGCCTATTCCTTTGGTGGGGGTCACCATAGGCTTCATTTGCCTAAGGCACCAAAATACCTTGTCCTTATCATGATATTAATAAAAATAACAAAAAGCAGGTCTGTATATGAGAAGAATTTAACCAAACGCACAAAAGACACTTAGATGTTTTATATATACATATATATATATTTGTGCAATAAAGTTGTTACAAATTTGCAATGATGATAAAAGAAAGTGTGTAGATACAGTGACTTTCTATAGAAAGGAGCAGATGATTCTGCTCCTCAGGCCTCGGCTTACACTTTTGCCGCTTTTGGACATCCAGGTCTGGATCACACATGAGAGAGGAGAAGAGCAGGAATGTGTGACTTGTGATCTGTATAGTTGGAGTTTTCCTGGATTCCTTCAGCATCGCGATTAGCCATATGGCCTTCTGTCTGACCATGGTCAGGAAGGTGAAGGAGCAGCCGCTTCCTTCTGTCTGACCATGGCCTGGTAGAGGAAGGAGCAGCCGCTTCCTTCTGTCTGTACATGGCCAAGTAGGAGAAGGAGCAGCCGCTTCCTTGTGTCTGTACATGGCCAAGTAGGAGAAGGAGCAGCCGCTTCCTTCTTTATGTCCATATCTTGTAGTCGTCTCCTTACCACCACATTGTAGATGAGTCGTCCAGATGGTAACATAGCAAGTATGGCTGAAAGAAGTCCTTCAATTTCAGCCTTTAATTACTTGCTATGTTGATCCAGAGGAAGGCGAAAAATAACCCTGAGGACTCGTTGCTGGATCATCCTCATATCAAGGGAAAAAAATTCCTTCGTGACCCCAAATATGGCGATCGGAATAAATCCCTGGATGTTTGGTGCTCAAATCTACTTGGATGTTATGTGGTGGAAGCTCGGTAGGTTGGTCACAGTCCGGTAAATAAGAAAGTCCAGTGTAATTGTCTCATCCGATTAATGTAAATCTTCATTCCTGGATGTTGCTGGAATGGGGCTGATTTTTATCAGCCTAATACTCCTGCTGGAAGAAGAGAAATATACACGTCTGAGAATCAGCCCCTCACATACAGTATATACAGTACTAGGGGGATATAGCGATAAGGTGTATAGTGGGTAAGTGTGTTACTGGGTAGTGATAACACTTTGGATGTCTGTATGTGTTGTACTTACATAGCAATATGGGAATGGTGGGTCGGCTCTGCCGGACTCCACATCGCTCCAGTCTATAGAATAGAAAAACGGATGCGATCTGATGGATGATGTAATGGCAGATCGGGCAGATGGAGATTTGCAGAGAAGCTAGAAAATGATAGAGACCATTAGTCATTATATTATGTATTATTACTGACAAGTTTTTACACAATGTCTATGGACTATTCCCATCTTATCTTCTATCTCTTTTAGTAATCCCCCCATCATACTTATCCATCTGATCTTACTCACCCCTTTTATGATGTCCATGGTATGACAGCAGATCCCAGGTGGAAAATAAGGGATGTCATCACGCAGAGACTGGTGGTATTCATCCATTGTGCCTTTGCAATAGAATGGCTGGTCACCTACACTCATTATACATAAGATGACGCCGAAGGAAAAGGAGTCTGCCAGATGGTTGTAGCCTTTACTGTCCATTATCTGTGGAAACATGAGATTGGAGAGGAGCTTAATATACCGGGAAGGGGATTTACACACAGAGACTATGAGGACCGGTCTGTGATTAGATATCAGCAGGATACATTGGGATCAGATTATCCCTCAATCCTACTATTGGCATCAATCACACAGAGATGTTCCTTACCTCGGGCGCTATGTAACCCTTAGTGCCAACCTTGTTCTTCACTATGCCATCCTCAAATACATTCATGGCTGCTAAGCCAAAGTCGGAGATTTTGATGTGTCCGGTGTCTTGGAGGAGGATATTATCTGGCTTCAGGTCACTGCAGGGAGAAGGAGCAGACACTGATTGTGAGGACAATTCATGGAAAGAACTTTCTACAATAGATATGTAAGGAGACAACAGAGAGTCACAGGTGACAGATTTATGAAGGTGAAATGATTACCGATGTATGATGCCGCGTTCATGCAGGAACTGGAGTCCGCACACCATCTCTGCCGCAAAGAGTCTGTGGAGTAGAAAGGATGGATCAGTGGTTACATGCACAATCATACAGAGAACATGAGGAGATCACACACGTGTCCTTTTCATGTCATTATTTTCTCCTGTTGTCGTTGTCCATTGCTCTAGGACTACAGTGCGAGGGCAACGGATTATTAATATTCAGTATAAGACATTTACCTTGTTGTCCTTGTGTTAAACAGCATTGAATCTGCCATGTGGTCAAACAGGTCTCCTCCGGCCATATAGTCCATGGCTATCACATACTCCAATGGTGATTCCATAAACGCCCGCATAGTCATTAGGTAGGGGCATCCGGCAGCCATTCTCAGGACTTCTAGCTCTGTAGAGAATATGTCCTCTCTACAATAACTTCTGTCCATGATTTTAATGGCCTGAAGTCCTTCATTGACCAGATCTAATGCCAAGATGACCTGGAGAAAAATCACAACAGATCAGACCAAACTCCCATCTATTAGTGTGTAGTAGTTCACTAGTTTATCTCATATATCATTACATATGAGAATCCTGTAATGAATATGTACAACCCTCCTGTGCATCTGGTGCAGGATACATTGATGAACATGGTGGAGGATAAATTCACACTTACATTTCCGAAGCCTCCCTTTCCAAGAACTTTCTGGAAGTCAAGGCTGTCAAAGTCAATAGTATTATTAGTGTTGACCACTTCTCTCAGGGGTGAAATACAGATTCTAGCATCACCGGGGTCTTCTGCTGGCATGTCTTCTATGTCAGGGGGTATCATAAGGCCTCCATCTGCTGAGAAAATACAAGATTTATTAAACCCTTTGCGAACACATAATGGAAATGTTTGTCATGTTGTGCATAAAATGTATGAAGCGGGCTCATTAGCTGAGCATGCACCATATCAGGCAGATGCTGGCTGTATTACATAGCTGACACTTGCCTATAACTGCAGCGACTGGAGCACACTCCAATTACTGTAGTTTAACCATTTCAATGCTGACAGTGATATTTAAATGAAGCTATTGCCGATTTGAGTGCACCAGCACCTATTAACCCCCCAGGACACTATTGCAGGGGGTCAATTGTTTAAAATGACTACCTGGGCCTACTGCTGAAAGCCCCAGTCTGTCACTTTTGGCCTAGTGTTAAGACCAGCCTGGCTTAATTTCATACGAGAATGTGAATTTATCTATATACAGTTCTACCACAGTATATAGTACAAGCGATCAGAAAATCACAGGTTTAAGTCCCCCAAGGAAACTAAAAAGTGAAGTAAATAAAAAAAATAGTTTAAAAAAGAGGGAAAATGTAAAAAATATTTGAATCACCAAATTGACATAATTATAATCATATTTATAAGCACATCTTGTATCCGCATAAGTCCGATTTACAAAAATATAAAATTAAATATTGCAAACAGTAAACACTAACATGATAAAAAAATGAAACATTAGAATTGCATTTTTGGGGGGCGCTGTATCCACCTAAAAAATTGCAATAAAAAGATATCACAATGTCCTGTCTACCCAGGAAAGGTATCAATAAAAGCTACAGTTCACCACGCAAAAAATCATCAAGCCCTCACACATCTCCATCCAGCGATCACAATCACACAGTTCCAATGTCTCAGAACATGGCCACACAAAGCATTTGTTTAAATAAAATTCTTAAGTATTTTTTAGAAACCCCTATGCAAGTTCAGCAGTATCATAGCTGTAACTGACATGGAGAATCATTTTGTCAGGTCATTTTTACCACTCAATGAACATCTAGAAAAAAACAATGTTGGAATCACTTTTTTCCACAATTTTACCACAGATTAAATCTTTTTCCCCGTGCTCCAGAACATTGAATGGTAAAATAAATAATGTTCAAAACTACAGCTCGGCCACTAAAAAAACAAGTCCACATACAGCTACATTGCCAGAAAAATTAATAAATAAATAGTTATGGGTTTTCAAAGGAGGGGGAGAAAAAAAAAGGTTGCCTGGTCAATAAGGGGTTAACAAATGTAGCTCCAGAGAAAATATTATAATTTTAAATGGCATTATGTAAATGAGCAGGAAATGTCTAATATTTGGGCTCTCATTTATCAAAACTGTCCAATAGCAAAACTGTCCCTGTTGTCCATAGCAACGAATCACAACATAGATTCCATCTCTTAACATTCTATGGAACAATGAAAGCCGCATTGTGATTGGTTGCTATGGGCAACAAGAACAGTTTTTCTGCACTTTTGATAATTGATGCCAGTACATAATATTAGGAGTATAATCCTCCTCACCCCCAGTCTCATTACACTGAGCAGATCCATCTTACCTGGTCCATCTGTATCCAGTGATGTGTTTGGTGGAGAAACACTCAGCTGTTTGTTCTCTGGGATGGAGATGTTTTCAGCTGATGACCTCGACCTCCGTAATGCACCATTCCCATTTATAATGGGGTTGGCATAGATGAGACGTCTTCTACATTGGACAACCCAGTCTCTGCTGTTCCTGATCCTCTTCTGGGCTGCCGCTCTTTGTAGTTTCGGTGCCTCCAGACTTTCAGATCTGGAGGATGTCACTTGTCTCGGTGTCTCTTGGAGAACCTCTTCCAGCTCTAACTCTGCGTTGATGTTTCTCCTCTTATTGAGGATGACATCTTTGTTCCTCCTCCGTATTTCAGGGACCAGATCTCCGAGTTTTTTCAAGGCGATAAGTATGGCCCTCTGAAGCTCAGCGGAGGTTGCAGAGTGAGACTCCATGAGGGTCTCCATTTTCCTTCTCTCTGTAAGGATCTCATGTCTTTTGGTCTTTCTCATTTTATCCAGAGTTTGACGTTTGGACGCCATTTCTGAGGCGTCAGTGTCCACGTCCGGTAGTATAAAGCCTTTTCGCCCAATAGCGAACAATGGTACCTGCTCTTCATTTAATCCTCTCCTCTCACTGAGAACCCGATCTCTATGGGCTCTTCTTCTCTCTTTATCCATTTTATAATCAATTTTTGCTTCGTTCGTGACGAAAAACAAAAGGGGCTGCCTCACCCTTGGGAGTCTGTAAGGCAGTGATTTCCCTTAGGCCGGAACACTGGGATATAGAATGCGGTGATGTCATCACATCACTTGTGACATCATTTTCATTCTGATCTCACCTCACAATGAGATAGATGGATAGATAGATAGATAGATAGATAGATAGATAGATAGATAAGATAGATAGATAGATAGATAAGAAATAAGATAAAAAACAGCACAAGCAAAAAGTTTAGGTGAAAAGCCCCCTGTTATATACCAGTCCTCTAATATAATCCAAAAATATGGAGGCAGCACACAGATGAAGTAGAAAAATTTATATTATGTAATAGCCCATGTAGCTTCAGAAAGGTGCACAATACTGGACCGAAACGTCGCCACATGGGCTATTAAATAATAAAAAAAAAAATTTCTTCAACTGTGTGCTGCCTCCATATTTTTGGATTAGATAGATAGATAGATATCAAATTTGGAGGATGCTGAACCAAACTTTTGCTTATAAATAAATAAATATATATATATATGCACTGTGTGCTCAATTTGCATTTTTGATTATTCATTTTAATATTGAACAACTCCAGTGCAGTCGGTCAATTTAAAACGTTAATAAACCTGAACCCTGAATATTTAGGAAAATAAAAGTGAGGTTTTGTCTTTCTTATGAGAATATCTATGTGTGCAGAATTATTATTGTTTTTTTTAAACTCGTTTCTTGAAGAATTCTTTATAATAAATGTTACAAACATACAGCAATAAGATATAAATCCGAATCCTGTTATAAACATCAGTAAATATCCATTTTAAAACAATGTTGCAGGTATTGTATCACACGTTTAACAATAGATAACTGCAATACAGTAAAATATTTAATATATATAATCGTCTTATCCTGTCTGTCTGTCCAGGAAATCCCGCGTCGCTGATTGGGCCAATCAGCGATGCGGGATTTCAGAAAAAGATGGCGGCCGTTAGCGGCTCATCTGCCGGACGGAAGTCAGCGGCGATGCAGCCGGGAGATGAGCGGCGCTAGCTGCTCATCTCCCCGCTGCTGGCAGCACAAGTACCCCGACGGGCGGCGCCGCTGACCTCCATGCGGCTACTGTCGGGAGATCAGCGGCTTGGGCCGCTGATCTCCCGACGGCAAGTGTGAAGGGAGGGACGGCGACGCTGCCCGGTCCTCAGTAATACGGTTCGCTGATTTAAACACCGCTCTGCTGATTGGTCGCGGCCGCTACCAATCAGCGAGATTGGCGCCAAATTTAAACAACGCTCTGCTGATTGGTCGCGGCCGCCAGCAGCGAACAATCAGGGAGATTGGCGCCAAATTTAAACACCGCTCTGCTGATTGGTCGCAGTCGCCACCAATCAGCATTATTGGCGCCAAATCTAAACCCCGCTCTGCTGATTGGTCGCGACCGCTGGCCGCGACCAGTCAGCGATATTGGCGCCAAATTTAAACACCGTTTTGCTGATTGGTCTCGGTCGCGACTAATCAGCGATTTTAGCGCCAAATTTAAACAAGCTCTCCGGTCCTCACTAACACAGTTCGCTGAATGGTCGCGGCCGCCACCCGCAACCAATCACCGATATTGCCGCCAAATTTAAACACCGTTTTGCTGATTGGTCGCGGTTGCCGGCCGCGACCAATCAGCGATTTTGGCGCCAAATTTAAACAACGCTCTGCTGGATGCACCCGGTCGGCCGCGTACATATTGTAGAATACCCGATGCGTTAGAATCGGGCCACCATCTAGTATTAATATATAGGACATTGAAGTATCGGAATTATGTGAATATTACAGAGATCAAAGTATTTATTATTCAAGACAGGAGGACAGTCTTCTTGATCCATTTTATATCAGGAATCTCATCATCCCATGTATTTAGGAACCTGGAGCACATCGGGCTGCTACATATTTTTTAATTTCTTTGATTATTATTATTTATTCTTTCTGAATAACCTATTATTTTTTATTCCTTATGGTTCATTTTTCATTATTTTTCTTTATTTTTCATCTTTTATCTTTATTTTTCCCCTTTTTTCATCTTTATTTTTTTATTTTATTTTATTTTTTATTAATTTTATTTTTTCCTTTATTTTTTTTCATTTTCATTTTTATTTTATTTTTCTTTCCTCTTATTCAGTCTTTTCCTATGTTTTTTTCCCTTCCTCTACACTTTTTATCTGCTCCTAGCATGGTTTCATTTTCCACCTCTTTCTCTCTTCTGTTTTTTTATGACAATAAAACTACCCCTCCTGCTTTCCCACCCATTCCTCATGTTCTGCTCCATCCGTTAGTGGCCTGACATACAGTACAGACCAAAAGTTTGGACACACCTTCTCATTTAAAGATTTTTCTGTATTTTCATGACTATGAAAATTGTACATTCACACTGAAGGCATCAAAACTTTGAATTAACACATGTGGAATTATATACTTAACAAAAAAGTGTGAAACAACTGAAAATATGTCTTATATTCTAGGTTCTTCAAAGTAGCCACCTTTTGCTTTGATGACTGCTTTGCACACTCTTGGCATTCTCTTGATGAGCTTCAAGAGGTAGTCACCGGAAATGGTTTTCACTTCACAGGTGTGCCCTGTCAGGTTTAATAAGTGGGATTTCTTGCCTTTTAAATGGCGTTGGGACCATCAGTTGTGTTGTGCAGAAGTCTGGTGGATACACAGCTGATAGTCCTACTGAATAGACTGTTAGAATTTGTATTATGGCAAGAAAAAAGCAGCTAAGCAAAGAAAAACGAGTGGCCATCATTGCTTTAAGAAATGAAGGTCAGTCAGTGCGAAAAATTGGGAAAACTTTGAAAGTGTCCCCAAGTGCAGTTGCAAAAACCATCAAACGCTACAAAGAAACTGGCTCACATGAGGACCGCCCCAGGAAAGGAAGACCAAGAGTCACCTCTGCTTCTGAGGATAAGTTTATCCGAGTCACCAGCCTCAGAAATCGCAGGTTAACAGCAGCTCAGATTAGAGACCAGGTCAATGCCACACAGAGTTCTAGCAGCAGACACATCTCTTCAACAACTGTTAAGAGGAGACTTTGTGCAGCAGGCCTTCATGGTAAAATAGCTGCTAGGAAACCACTGCTAAGGACAGGCAACAAGCAGAAGAGACTTGTTTGGGCTAAAGAAAACAAGGAACGGACATTAGACCAGTGGAAATCTGTGCTTTGGTCTGATGAGTCCAAATTTGAGATCTTTGGTTCCAACCACCGTGTCTTTGTGCGACGCAGAAAAGGTGAACGGATGGACTCTACATGCCTGGTTCCCACCGTGAAGCATGAAGGAGGAGGTGTGATGGTGTGGGGGTGCTTTGCTGGTGACACTGTTGGGGATTTATTCAAAATTGAAGGCATACTGAACCAGCATGGCTACCACAGCATCTTGCAATGGCATGCTATTCTATCCGGTTTGCGCTTAGTTGGACAATCATTTATTTTTCAACAGGACAATGACCCCAAACACACCTCCAGGCTGTGTAAGGGCTATTTGACCAAGAAGGAGAGTGAAGGGGTGCTACGCCAGATGACCTGGCCTCCACAGTCACCAGACCTGAACCCAATCGAGATGGTTTGGGGTGAGCTGGACCGCAGAGTGAAGGCAAAAGGGCCAACAAGTGCTAAGCATCTCTGGGAACTCCTTCAAGATTGTTGGAAGACCATTTCCGGTGACTACCTCTTGAAGCTCATGAAGAGAATGCCAAGAATGTGCAAAGCAGTCATCAAAGCAAAAGGTGGCTACTTTGAAGAACCTAGAATATAAGACATATTTTCAGTGGTTTCACACTGTTTTGTTAAGTATATAATTCCACATGTGTTAATTCACAGTTTTGATGCCTTCAGTGTGAATGTAAAATACAGAAAAATCTTTCAATGAAAAGGTGTGTCCAAACTTTTGGTCTGTACTGTATATGATAAGGTTCCGCTTTGTATCTTATTTTACAGTTTGGGATAAATTAGTTCTAGATCAGGACTCTCCAGTGGACTTTGGACTTGGGGCTTCTTTGTGACCACCATTCAATCCCCCCACCTTCTATGTACCATCTGTTTCATTTTTTATAGTCCCATGTTAAGTATTGCTTATTTCTATTTTGCGTTGTACCCTGCATATTTATTTCCCCATAGAGACATAGTATCTTCTACACTATATATATTTTGGAGTTAGGGACCTGCCTACCTCCAACCCTGGTCTTCATGTATATTGTTTGGTGGCTCTTACAAACTGCAATACATATATATTTTTCACCATTGCTCATAGACTTGGTGTCTGTATCTGCCAGATCTTGTGGTCCTCACTTAAGCATTACGTCATATCTATCTTTATAGTTTCATGTTCTGTATTATATTTCTGATGTTAAGTCTTTTGTTTTTTTATTTGTTGTGTGGCGCCCCTGAGGGTTCAGTCGCCACAGGGGTACTGCACGTCAGATAGAGATGTGGTATCTCCTCTCCCAGGTAAGGATGGAGCATCACTCAGAACCCCACTTCGCACTCAACACTACACCACTCCTGTCCTGTAGGGGGCCTAAATGCACCAGGGTGCTGCCCTGGCCCGGGATAGAGGAGATGGGGGGTAACCAAAGATAGGGGGAACCAAGTAGTGGGTGAGGGTGGAGGAAACACTTACAGGAAGCACTTATAGAACCATATATAATAAATGGCCATCTTTAGTTCAAGGTCTTTTGATTGTGGTCTTCTGTCAGGGTCCAGCAAGAGTCTGCAGCTGGCTGAAGATTCACGGTCCTCGTTCTCTGGCCTTGAGACGAGGAGCGGGTCAGGGTTAACCAGTTTCTCTGCCCGGTCAGGGTCCTGTTCTAAGAAGGCCTTGGAGGGGAGCAGAGGAGATAGGCTCCACAGGCAAAAGGATCCCAGGGGAATACGGACGGAGCGGAGTCGCCACCTGTATTCTTCACTCTGGCTTAGCCAGAGGGATTCCTTCTGCAAGAGGGGTGACCGGCTCCCGATATCTGACTGTGTACTTCACGTCACTGTTGGAAAAGCCCGGCGGCTTAGTGGATCCCAGGGAGGAACACAAGCGGGAGGAGAGAAAAAGGAGAGGAACACACCAGCGGGGTCTTGACAGGTGCCCTTGATCTACCTGGGAAGTGCTGAACCCCCTACCCGGTGGCCGCAGTACGTCGTGTGTAGCAGAGAGAAGCTTTGCGGCTGAAAGTACATCTAAAGTGAGTAAAGACCAGGATGACTTCATCCACCGCCTCCGCTTGTTTATTCCTGCGCGGCACTGCACCCACCATACCTCCACACAGATCGTTCATTGATCACTGCCCTGAGGCCTACTCCGCCTGTGGGGAGTAGTACCAAACCGAGCTGCCATAACATCAGCCTCAGAGGACTGTTGCAGCGCTGGTGGCCTTCACCAGAAACCACAGGTGGCGAAGTCAAACAACCACTCATCCAATTGCCCATATTTTTCATGTGACAGCCCTGGGCACGGAACGGGCCAAGGCCACGACTGCATCCCCGCGACATCTGCAAGGCCCGGCTCCGAGTATCCCCCATAGCCCAGGGAGGGCGATTCAGTTGCCTCTACAGTATATGTTTGACAAAGGTCTTTGATGATGGAAACGTTACATGTAATACACACTGTCCATATGGACCACTGCAATAAAAGATTCATGTTTTTCACTCTACTCACCTCAGAGTGACGGATTCTTTCTACTATTTGATTGATACGGATTGGGATCCTATCCGGGGACCTACAATTACCAGGAGTGCTGTATTTTATTTCTACTACTTAATAACATCACTGTTTTATCTGCGGCAGATCTAGTGGTTCTCTGAATGCTGAGCTCTGTATATCACCGCCCACACCACTGATTGGCAGCTTCCTGTGTACACTGTGCATAGGCAGAAAGCTGCCAATCAGTGGTGGGGGCTATGTTGGATTACCTGGCAACAGGTTTACTAGTCATCTAATGATAATTTCCTGCTGATACTATTGTAAAAAACTGGCAAGTCCTTCGGTCGACAAAATGGACCAAGGAAATAGAGGTAGAAACCACTGTAGCATATTCTATTATTATTATGATGATGATTCAAACGTGAATAACTGCATTTATAATTCTGCTGGTAAGTTTTGGAAACAATCAGAAAGCTGGATGGATTGATGGCTCCCAATCAGATGAGCTCTTGTAACGCAGAAAGGTATTTTGTTATTCCTATATCAGATGAATGTACAGAGGTTGATGACATCTCATTAATGCAAATGATCAGAGTAAGCTCCGCACAGACACTGAAGTGGCAGGGAATGCTGGGGGATTTCAGCTTTACAGAAAGACTTCAGCTTTATCTACTGTCATGTAAAGCCCTTTCCTCATTAGCCTGAACACATGAGTGAACAGAGTCACAGCCTCCAGTGTCCCTGAGTGCAATTTTTCTAGTCTGATTTTCTAGTCTGTTTTGCTTCAATTTCCTATAAAATGAAGGTCCTCTATGATCCTAACCCTATAAAAACAACCCCAATAAGGTCATAGGATTAGACCACATCCATTATGTTGGGATATCCCAGAGTGAATACTCATTGTTGGTCTGATGTATTGACCAAGCTCTCAATATGGCTAATTTATCCTTCACCCCTGGTGAGCAGGTTCTTCAGACCTGGGTGGTATCAATGTGATTTGGAGATCTACGCAGGGTGATGTGGATCCAAGGAGGCGTTTCAACCTATGGGTTTATCCTCTGCTTAGCCAACGGGTCTCTAAAGGCCACTTCTTACTGGCTGTATGGGGAGCTACAGCGCAACCCTGACAAATTGTTCTCATTTTGCCGCATGCACCTTGTAACCATTGATCGCCTGTTGGAGGAGCTTCATCCTGGCCTTTAGTTCCTAAACACAACAATTAGGCGCTGTATTTCGGTAGAGGAACATCTTTTTATCGCCCTCAGGTGAGTTTAAACTGTGCCATTTGATTTGATTCTAGTGGTGCTTAATTTATAAGGAGGTGCTGCCGCCCTTCCTTTGCGGAGTGCTATGGCTCCTCACAAGCTTGCCTCTGTCTTTAGGTAAAACGTTCCTGTAAGCAAACCAAGAGATTTGTGCACAATCAGCTCTGCTAGGCCACATAAGTGGAACCAGTATGGTGGGCCTTCATCTAATTTTATATATGATGGGTTCTGGCGTCCATGTCACTTGTAGATACATAAATGTGTTTTTTACATTTTAATAGCTTGTGCAAATACAGAATGATTTGACTCACATTATGAGATGTCCTTCCCCTCCTATTAATTATATACTGTGGTTACCAGGCTCCATATAATTGCCATCAGTCCACATAACAATTGTTCCACTAAACCACCCAAAAAGCAATATAATGTTCAAGCACCTTGTGATTTATAGTTGATGCCAGTGTGGCCCTAAACAGTGGTGTGATTGGAGGCAGTTGGGCCCCGGTGCAAGATTTGGATGGCCCACCATCCTGATTTTTAATATAGGTGTATATATATATACAGTATATACTGTACATATATATACAGTATAGTGAAAAGGCAACGTTTCGTTCCAAGTGTGGAACTTTCTCAAGCAGTGCAATGGTATATATTGATATATTAAATAGGTGCAGCAATGATATCAATAAATAAACATTCCAGCACATCATAAAAATTACATATATAAAGTGCTTACATAAGATCCTTCCATTTTTGTCCCAATTCCACAAAATGCTTTCACATAGGTAAATCTAATTTCTTTTTCCTAATTGTATATCGATGGTGGTTTATTCTAGTTTCAAAATCCCAAGTTGTTTTCCCCACATATAACAATTTACATGGGCATTGTAAAACATAGATAACATATTCACTATCACATGCCATATAGAACTTAGTATTAAATATTGTTTGAGACATGGGATTGTTGGAAATTCTCACCCTTTAACATATACATGTTACACGCACGCCTCTAGGTTCAGGTAGGGGCGAAACAGGTTACATCCTGGGGGAACAGTTACTCAGGGAGACCATAGACCATGTGCTGAAGCTTCTCTCAGGCACACAGGGGTATTGACCCTCAGGCACAAACACGTAGGTTGTTTCACTTGGTGACCAGACACACTTGACAAGAGTCCTTATAAACGGTAGAACAGTAGCTTTTAATAAGAAACCGCACAGCCAGTGCAAGTTAAGTCTTATGAGCAACAGACTCCAGTAACAAACAATACAGTTTCCTTAGCAGCACAGCAGTGCACAGTCTTCCCAGTAGTACAGAACAGCACAGTTCTAATGCAAAGGCACATTAATGAACACAGCATTCTTTACAGCAGAGGGAGATGGAGGAGGGGGGATGGGTTTGCTGAGGGAGATGATCCCTGTGACACCATTTCTTACAGTCCTTACCTGTCTGACTGACAATACTCTGCACTGTTAGTTCAGGAACTCTCCCTGACCTGTGCTTAGCTTCACTCCTGACTTGAATCCTTTTCACTTGCAGTGGTGCTTCTGTGAGATACAGAACACACACACCACCTTTCTCTTTGGCTCCAGCCAGACAGTACACAACTTCCCCACAATCCCCCTGGGGCTCTGCTAAAACACTCCCCTTCTCCTGTGACTGTGTTAAACCCTCTAGTTGCTGGATGCTTCTGGAGCACAACACTTCCTGTCTCATGTACCTGTGTTACTTCTAATAGTTGCTGAATGCTTTTAAAGCAACAGCCCTACTTCTGCATGCCACACATTTCCCTCCTTTTTGAATGTCGTCCTCGACATTCGTCTTAATTGATCAATCTAACCAATTCTGAGACAGTGGTGAAAGTTGAATAACTTTATATGCAAATTGGCATTGTGAAATTAGTATAACGTTCATAAACATTGATAACAACCTAATCTTATAACCTTTTTCTTGTAGGATGCCTATAAGAAATAAACAATTAACACAATTAAAACACTCAGCATCTCTTCAGCTGGAGCTTTTCGTACGTCTTCAACCAGCTCTCTCTCTCTATGCTTTAACACTTCTTTGTTTCTACAAAGTCTTTTAAGGAAAATCAAAGCATGAAAACAAGTCTTTCCACCAGGCAACATCTTCAATACTGCCTCACGTTGGTGAATACCACTCAAGTGGGCTTACCTAGTCCACAGGCAGAGATACCTGTTTCCAGTCGACAGTCCTTGGCACTTGACTCGGTTCAGCAAGTGTCTCATACGTCAGCATCATGGGCTTCCTCACTTCTCGCGTCGACATCCTCCTGGTGGGTTGTTCCTCAGAGACCACGGGTTCTTCAGTCACAGAAGTTTCTTCCGCCGCACTCTTTTCCCGTGCATCCTCAAATGCTCATGGAGCTGCCTCTGTAAGTTCCTGTACTTCTCCTGAGTCGCTTGTTTCTGCACAGTCTGGTAATTTTGCTCCTCCTGAGTCTCTATCTGTCTCTTCAGGAGCCAGTGTTCGATCATCAGATCTGAATTGGACTTCATCTATACTCTTTGGTACGAACTCTGGAGCCTCAGGGTTTAGTTAACTCTCCTGAGGATGGTACAGCCCTCTCCTTGCTGGTCCGAGAGATACAATGGTGTGTTCTTCTCCATCGGAACTTTCAAGGTCACTATTCACCTCCGGAGCTTCAGTCTGTGGTGGTCTTTTAGTCAATCTCGGACGATGTCAGTCTACTTCTGGGAAGTCTTGTTGTGGTGGGAGATAGTCACAGGGTAGTAGTAAATTCCGATGGACTATTCTGGTTTTCTTGTCTCCCATTTCCAATCGGATTTCATACACTGGGCTGTCATCAGCTTTAATTCTTACGACCACATACACCTCGTCTTCCCAGTACGAACGTTTTCCTGGACCGCCTTTCTCACGTACTTTCTTGACTAGCACCTGGCTTCCTGGTGCCAATTCTGCTCCATAACATTTTCAATCATAGTGCTCATTACTCTTGCTCAGTCCTTGCGTAACTACTTTGGGCGCTATATTGTATGCCCCTGCCATCCGTTCCTTCCATTTCCGAACGTACTCCTGATACAATCTGTAAGTCCCTGACACCGGAGTATGGAACATGATGTCGATTGGCAGTCTTGGCGACCGTCCATACAATAGGAAAAAGGGTGAGCAACCCGTTGGACTTTGCACAGTTATAGGCATGTACCACTTTTGACAGAGAACTCTTCCAGTCTTTCTTCTCATCAGCAGTTAAAGTGCGCAACATTGACAATAATGTTTGGTTAAAACATTCCACTTGTCCATTACCTTCTGAGTGATAGGGCGTTTTGTGGGATCTCTGAATTCTACAGTACTTTCCGAGCTTGGCAAAGAGCTGGTTCTCAAATTCTCTTTCTTGGCCGTGGCGTAACCTTGTAGTGAACCCAAACCTCACAGCAAAATCATTGAAGATCTTCTCTGCCGCTGTTCGACCCGATGTATTGGTGGTGGCATATGCTTGAGCAAATCGTGTAAAATGGTCCATCACCACCAAGATGTATTAGTAACCACCCTTGCACGTCTCGAGATGTAGAAAGTCTATTGAGACCATCTCAAATGGATATGTAGTTTGGATGTTTCCCATAGGTGCCCGGGTTGATGTGTTGATGTGTTTCAGACACGCACACTCCCTGGTCACGTACCTCTCAATACCTCTCTGTATGTACGGCCAGAAGAAACGTTCATGGATCAAGTTGGTTGTCCTTTCCACTCCCAGGTGTCCCATGTTTTCATGGAGTGCTTTGAAGACCAACCTATGGAATACTCTGGGTAGTACCAACTGCCGTTTTTGTCCTCCTTTACGATACAGGATACCGTCTTCAGTGAGGTAGAGCTTCGTCCACTCTTTAATTAAAACAGATACTGCTGATGACTCATTGGCTCTCTCTCGTTTACTTGGAAACCGATTTTGGTCCATATAAAGTAGTATTCTACCAATTATCTAATCTTCCCGTTGTGCTGCTGTTTTGGTAATTGTTGAATAGACCGGGGGTGATCTTGTGCTCTCGTTTTTATGGTGTTTTCCACCATCAACGGATACCATAATTGTGTGTCTTCCTCCTGATCTCAATTGCTTCCAGACTGACTTCCTCCGAGCATTCTTGCATGAACTCCTCAGGCTCTAGTGGCATTCTTGACAATCCATCAGCATCCACATTGCATTTTCTTGGCCTGTACTTGATGCTGAAATTGAAGTCAGCTAGTTCAGCAACCCATTTCTGACCCGTTGCAATCAGTTTGGCTGTAGTAAGGACATAGGTCAAAGGGTTTTTGTCAGTGCATACCTCAAACTCTTTCCTCTAGTAGAACTAATCTCTAAATCGTTCTCAGATAGCCCATTTCAATGCCAGGAACTCCAATTTTCTGGAATGTAGATGGTATTTCTTCTCGACATCTGTCAACGTTCTAGAACCGTAACCGATCACTCTCATTTTTCCATCTTGATGCTGATACAGGGCAGCTCCCAGTCCAACTTGAGAAGCGTTACAATGAAGAACAAATGGTAAATTGAAATCAGGATATCCCAAGGTTTTACCAGGTAGTCTACTAGTTTTTCCAATACCTCCTGGGGGTCGGCTGTCCAGAGAATGGGCTGATGGGATGAAACAGCGTTCTTTCTTTTAAGCCCGGTCCTACCCGCGTTCTTCTTTTTCTCCGTGAGTGTTGTTGTCTCTGTTATCCCCCCCAAGAGGAGGTATAGTACGGCGACAATCCTGGAGAAGTTCCGAACGTAAGTACGATAGTAGGAGAGGAATCCTAATATCTGCATCAACTCCCCGACGGTCGAGGGCTGCCTGTCTTTTAAGGTTAGTACAGGAGCGATTTCTGCTGGGTCCATGGTATATCCTTCTCTGGACACAATTTTCCCTAGAAAGCGGACTTGTCTTTTGAACAGTTCACACTTCTTTGGGGTCAACTTAACTCCATGTTGTTGATATCGTTGAAATACGGTCCTCACGTGTTCAACATGCTCCCGGAAGGTTTTGCTGTGTACCACATTGTCATCCAAGTACGGCTGGCAGATATCGTCCCTCAATCCTTCTAAACATGACTCCATGCTCATCTGAAATTATGCTGGAGCTGAACTGAGTCCAAACGGTATGCAGATCCACTCATATATAATCTCCACGGTGTGATGAATGCTGTCAAAGGTCTACTGGACTCTTCGACAAACCTTTGGTGGTATGCCTTACTCTGATCGAGGACAGAGAACCAGGTGCTTCTTGATTGGCCATCCAGCATATCTAGGATCTTTGGTATCGGGTGTCGATCAGGTACTGACTTTCGGTTTAGCTCCCAGTAATCACAACAGAGTCACAACGTACCATCCTTCTTCCTAACACAGAAAATTGGAGAGGAATAAGATGACTTCGACTTTTGGACCCAACCTCTCTTGATGAGATCTTGTGAATATTCTTTCACTTCACAATGTAATGGTTTTAGCACAGACATGTCACTTCTAGTTACTGGGGTCGTGTCTTTCAAATTGATTTTCAAATGCAATGACGGGATACCGCCTATATCAGAGTCATATCAGAGTCATCTTTGGAGAACACATGACACTATTCTCTCAGCATTTGTTTTGCTACCGCTATATCTTCAGCACACAAGTGTTCCAGGCAGGGGCGGACACAGACTGTAGTGGGCCCCTGTGCAAGAAATTTTGGGGGGCCCCCCCTGCCCTTCATAAGGCAACAAAGTTATGTAAACATAACCCCCCATGTGCATCTCTCACCCCCCCATGTGCAGCTCTCATCCCACCCATGTGCAGCTCTCATCCCCCCCCATGTGCATCTCTCATCCCCCCATGTGCATCTCTCATCCCCCCCATGTGCATCTCTCACCCCCCCATGTGCATCTCTCACCCCCCCATGTGCATCTCTCACCCCCCCATGTGCATCTCTCACCCCCCCATGTGCATCTCTCACCCCCCTCATGTGCATCTCTCATCCCCCCGTGCATCTCTGATTCCCCCCACTCATAGTTAATTAATTGTATTTAAAAAAAATAAAACTTGTTATACTTACCTCCATGCAATCCCTGCAGAATCCTGGCGCTCGTCCACGTCGCTGCCACCAGGTTCTCCTGACGTTCGGCCATGTGACGGCGCCACATACATAGCCATCAGCTTTTGTTTTGGCCAAAAGATTTTTAAAGCCGCCACCACGATAAGGTAGACTCTTCTGGGCGGGCCCTACTCTAACCTATTATAATTTTCTTAAAATATCCAATACTCTTTTTAGATATATTTTTATTTAGTTTTCTTTAAGGGAATGTGTCATATACATTTTTTTTTTAAATGACCAATAATACCACATACAGGGAATACCGCCACACCATGACCAGACCACATATTACCACAACATAGTGACCGAATAATACCACACAGAAGGGAGAAAAACTGCCACACCATGACCAGACCACATATTACCACTACATTACTAATATTACCACCACATTACTAATATTACCATAAGTGTCATTATACACGGGAGCTCTATACATGGTATGTATAACGTAAGTGTCCAGGTAATCTAGTGATCACCAGTGAAATTATACACAGGAGCTCTGTATATAGTGTCAGTGTACAGGTAATACAGTGATCACCAGTGACATTATACACAGGAGCTCTGTATATAGTGTACAGGTAATACAGTGATCATCAGTGACATTATACACAGGAGCTCTGTATATAGTGTCAGTGTACAGGTAATACAGGGATCACCAGTGACATTATACACAGGAGCTCTGTATATAGTGTCAGTGTACAGGTAATACAGTGATCACCAGTGAAATTATACACAGGAGCTCTGTATATAGTGTCAGTGTACAGGTAATACAGTGATCATCAGTGACATTATACACAGGAGCTCTGTATATAGTGTCAGTGTACAGGTAATACAGTGATCACCAGTGACATTATACACAGTGTACATGTAATAGACTGACTCACCGGTGACGTCTCTAGGTGAAGTCCTTCATCTTCGCTTTTCTCCTTCATCCAGCACAGACCGCCATCACGTCTTCCAGCCAGGACTTGTCTCTGCATAAAATAACACAGTTATCTAGAGCACATTCCCCAACTTCTACATTACGCAGCTGAATACAGACGTGCATCCACCATCAATATATGGTTAGTTATTATGCAACCTACCATTCCAAATATAAATTGTAATCCACCACTGTGCCCCCAATAACTGTAAATAGGCACTTAATATATAATTTAATTAGAACCTCTACTCTTTCCGCCAATTTGTTACCAGTCACACTCCTGCATCCGCAACGCCCCCTACTCTATACTTCCTGCTCCCCGCATTCAATATTTACATGCACCCCCTGCCCCAATTCATTATATCATGTCCGTGCTCTCCCCACCCCATCATCATTTATCATTTACTCTCCCCCACCCCACATTCGTTATGTGCAGCTCATTATCCCCCTACTCCCAATTCCCCCATGTGCAGCTCTCAAACCCCCCCATGTGCAGCTCTCATCCCCCCCATGTGCACATCTCTCACCCCCTCCCCCACATGTGCCCCTCTCTCATCCCCCTCCCCCACATGTGCCCCTCTCTCATCCCCCTCCCCCACATGTGCCCCTCTCTCATCCCCCTCCACCACATGTGCACCTCTCTCACCCCCCCCCACATGTGCATCTCCCATCTCCCCCCCCACACATGTGCATCTCCCATCTCCCCCCCCACACATGTGCATCTCCCATCTCCCCCCCCACACATGTGCATCTCCCATCTCCCCCCCACACATGTGCATCTCCCATCTCCGCCCCACACATGTGCATCTCCCATCTCCCCCCCCCACACATGTGCATCTCCCATCTCCCCCCCCCCACACATGTGCATCTCCCATCTCCCCCCCACACACATGTGCATCTCCCATCTCCCCCCCACACACATGTGCATCTCCCATCTCCCCCCCCACACACATGTGCATCTCCCATCCCCCCACACACATGTGCATCTCCCCCCCCACACACATGTGCATCTCCCATCTCCCCCCCCACACACACACACATGTGCATCTCCCATCTCCCCCCCACACACACACACATGTGCATCTCCCATCTCTCCACTCCTAGTTAATTGTATTTTAAAAAAAATAAAACTTGTTATACTTACCCCCATGCGATCCCTGCAGAATCCTGGCGCTCGTCCAAATCGCTGACAGCAGGTTCTCCTGACTTCCGGCCATGTGACGGCACCGTCACATGACCGGAAGTCAGGGGAATCATGAAGGCGCTGCTGCAACAGCGCAGCTCAGCGCTGAAAAGTTCCGGACCCGGCGCATAGCATGGGGCCGGGGGCCCCATGAGGAGAGAGACGCACAAGAGGGGGGCCCCCGAGGGGGCCCCTACCGGCCGGGCCCCATACTGGAGTCAGGGCAGTCATGCCCTGATGGCGGCCCTGCTGGAGGCTGGAGGGGCCCCCTCTCCCTCGGGGCCCCCGTTCAATGAACCGGCTGCACGGGCGGTAGTTCCGCCCCTGGTTCCAGGGGTACTGGGGGATCCCAGGACCCCGAGGTGGGTTGCACAATTTCCTCCCCTGGGCAATATATGGGGCAATTATACTGTATGGATCAATATATGGGGCCCATTATATACTATATGAGGCCCTTATACTGTATTGAGCAATTTATGGTGCCCAGTATATACAGTATGGAGCAAAATATGTGGCACATTATACACTATTTGGGGCCATTATGCTGTGCAGCAATATATGGGACCATTATACTGTATGGAGCAATATATGGGGCCTATTATACTGTATGAAGCAATATATGGGACCATTATACTGTATGGAGCAATATATTGGGCCTATTATACTGTATGAAGCAATATATGGGACCATTATACTGTATGGAGCAATATATGGGGGCCTATTATACTGTATGAAGTAATATATGGTACCATTATACTGTATGGAGCAATATATGGGGCCTATTATATACTATATGGGGCCATTATACTGTATGGAGCAATATATGGGGCCCAGTATATACTGTATGGAGCAATATATGAGGCCCAGTATATACAGTATTGAGCAAAAAAAATGGCCATTTATATATTATAAGGGGCCATTATACTGTGGAGCAATATCTGGGGCTCAGTATATACTGTATGGAGCAATATATGGGGCCCATAATATACTATATGGGGCCATTATACTGTATGGAGCAATATATGGGGCCCATTATATACTGTATGGAGCAATATATGGGGTCCAGTATATACTGTATGGAGCACTATGTGGGGCCTATTATATACTATATGTGGTCCAGTATATACTGTATGGAGCAATATATGGGGCCCAGTATATACTGTATGGAGCACTATATGGGACCTATTATATACTATATGTGGTCATTATACTGTTTGGAGCACTATATGGGTCCATTATGCTGTATGGAGCAATGTATGGGGCCCATTATATACTGTATGGAGCAATATATGGGGCCCATTATATACTATATGTGGTCATTATACTCTATGGAGCAATATATAGGGCCTATTATATACTATATGTGGTCATTATACCGTATGGAACACTATATGGGGCTATTATGCTGTAAGGAGCAATATATGGGGCCCATTATATAATATATGGGGCCATTATACTGTATTTTACAATTTATGGAGCCCATTAAATACTATATGGGGCCATTATACTGTGCAGCAATATATGGGGACCAGTAAGTACTGTATGGAGCAATATATGGGGCCCAGTATATACAGTATGGAGCAATATATGGGGCCAAGTATATACTGTATGGAGCAAAATATGGGACCCAGTATATACAGTATGGAGCCAAAAATGTGTCCCTTTATATATTATAAAGGGAAATTATATTGTGCAGCAATAAATGGGGCTCAGTATATTCTGTATGGAGCAATATATGGGGCCCATTATATACTATGTGGAGCAATATATGGGGCCTATTATATGCTATATGGGGCCATAATACTGTATGGAGGAATATATGTCGGCCATTATATACTATATGGGGCCATTGTACTGTATGAAGCAATATATGGGACACAGTATATACTGTATGGAGCATTATATGAGGCCCATTATATACTCTATGGGGCCATTATACTGTATTTTACAATTTATGGAGCCCATTAAATACTATATGGGGCCATTATACTGTGCAGCAATATATGGGGACCAGTAAGTACTGTATGGAGCAATATATGGGGCCCAGTATATACAGTATGGAGCAATATATGGGTCCAAGTATATACTGTATGGAGCAAAATATGGGACCCAGTATATACAGTATGGAGCCAAAAATGTGTCCCTTTATATATTATAAAGGGAAATTATACTGTGCAGCAATAAATGGGGCTCAGTATATTCTGTATGGAGCAATATATGGGGCCCATTATATACTATGTGGAGCAATATATGGGGCCTATTATATGCTATATGGGGCCATAATACTGTATGGAGCAATATATGTCGGCCATTATATACTATATGGGGCCATTGTACTGTATGAAGCAATATATGGGACACAGTATATACTGTATGGAGCATTATATGAGGCCCATTATATACTCTATGGGGCCATTATACTGTATGGACAAGATATAGGGCCAATTATATACTGTATGGAGCAATATAAGGGGCCTATTATATACTATATGGGGCCATTATAGTGTATGGAGCAATAAATGGGGCTCAGTATATACTGTATGGAGCAATATATGGGGCCCATTATATACTGTATGGAGCAATATATGGGGCCCATTATATATTATATGTGGCCATTATACTGTATGGAGCAATATATGGGGCCCATTATATACTGTATGGAGCAATATATGGGGCCCATTATATACTATATGTGGTCATTATACCGTATGGAACACTATATGGGGCTATTATGCTGTAAGGAGCAATATATGGGGCCCATTATATATTATATGGGGCCAATATACTGTATTTTACAATTTATGGAGCCCATTAAATACTATATGGGGCCATTATACTGTGCAGCAATATATGGGGACCAGTAAGTGCTGTATGGAGCAATATATGGGGCCCAGTATATACAGTATGGAGCAATATATGGGGCCAAGTATATACTGTATGGAGCAAAATATGGGACGAGTATATACAGTATGGAGCCAAAAATGTGTCCCTTTATATATTATAAGTGGAAATTATACTGTGCAGCAATAAATGGGGCTCAGTATATACTGTATGGAGCAATATATGGGGCCCATTATATACTGTGTGGAGCAATATATGGGGCCTATTATATGCTATATGGGGCCATAATACTGTATGGAGCAATATATGTCGGCCATGATATACTATATGGGGCAATTGTACTGTATGAAGCAATATATGGGACACAGTATATACTGTATGGAGCATTATATGAGGCCCATTATATACTCTATGGGGCCATTATACTGTATGGAGCAATACTGTATATGGGGCCCAGTATATACTATATGGCGCCATTATACTGTATGGAGCAATATATGGGGCCCATTATATACTATATGGAGATAATATACTGTATGGAACAATTTATGGGGCCCAGTATATACAGTATGGAGCCAAAAATGTGTCCCTTTATATATTATAAGGAGAAATTATACTGTGCAGCAATATATGGGGCCCAGTATATACTGTATGGAGCAATATATGGGGCCCATTATATACTGTGTGGAGCAATATATGGGGCCTATTATATGCTATATGGGGCCATAATACTGTATGGAGCAATATATGTTGGCCATTATATACTATATGGGGCCATTGTACTGTATGAAGCAATATATGGGACACAGTATATACTGTATGGAGCATTATATGAGGCCCATTATATACTCTATGGGGCCATTATACTGTATGGAGCAATACTGTGTATGGGGCCCAGTATATACTATATGGAGCCATTATACTGCATGGAGCAATATATGGGGCCCATTATATACTATATGGAGCAATATATGGGGCCCATTATATACTATATGGAGATAATATACTGTATGGAACAATTTATGGGGCCCAGTATATACTGTATAGAGCAATACATGGAGCCCATTATATACTATATGGGGCAATTATATTGTATGGAACAATTTATTGGGCCCAGTATATACTGTGAGGAGCAATACATTGGGCCCATTATATACTACATGGGGCCTTTATATTGTTTGGAGCTATTTAGAGGACCCAGTATATACTGTATGGAACAATATATAGGGCCCATTATATACTATATGGGGCCATTATACTGTATGGAGCAATATATGGGGCCATTATACTGTATGGAGCAATACATGGGGCCAATTCTATACTATATGGGGCCATTATACTGTATGAAGCAATACATGGGGCCCATTATATACTATTTAGGGCCCATTATATACTATATGGGGCCAATATACTGTATGGACAAGATATAGGGCCAATTATATACTGTATGGAGCAATATAAGGGGCCTATTATATACTATATGGGGCCATTATAGTGTATGGAGCAATAAATGGGGCTCAGTATATACTGTATGGAGCAATATATGGGGCCCATTATATACTGTATGGAGCAATATATGGGGCCCATTATATACTATATGTGGCCATTATACTGTATGGAGCAATATATGGGGCCCATTATATACTGTATGGAGCAATATATGGGGCCCATTATATACTATATGTGGTCATTATTCCGTATGGAACACTATATGGGGCTATTATGCTATAAGGAGCAATATATGGGGCCCATTATATATTATATGGGGCCATTATACTGTATTTTACAATTTATGGAGCCCATTAAATACTATATGGGGCCATTATACTGTGCAGCAATATATGGGGACCAGTAAGTGCTGTATGGAGCAATATATGGGGCCCAGTATATACAGTATGGAGCAATATATGGGGCCAAGTATATACTGTATGGAGCAAAATATGGGACCCAGTATATACAGTATGGAGCCAAAAATGTGTCCCTTTATATATTATAAGTGGAAATTATACTGTGCAGCAATAAATGGGGCTCAGTATATACTGTATGGAGCAATATATGGGGCCCATTATATACTATGTGGAGCAATATATGGGGCCTATTATATACTATATGGGGCCATAATACTGTATGGAGCAATATATGTCGGCCATTATATACTATATGGGGCCATTGTACTGTATGAAGCAATATATGGGACACAGTATATACTGTATGGAGCATTATATGAGGCCCATTATATACTCTATGGGGCCATTATACTGTATTTTACAATTTATGGAGCCCATTAAATACTATATGGGGCCATTATACTGTGCAGCAATATATGGGGACCAGTAAGTACTGTATGGAGCAATATATGGGGCCCAGTATATACAGTATGGAGCAATATATGAGACCAAGTATATACTGTATGGAGCAAAATATGGGACGAGTATATACAGTATGGAGCCAAAAATGTGTCCCTTTATATATTGTAAGGGGAAATTATACTGTGCAGCAATAAATGGGGCTCAGTATATACTGCATGGAGCAATATATGAGGCCCATTATATACTGTGTGGAGCAATATATGGGGCCTATTATATGCTATATGGGGCCATAATACTGTATGGAGCAATATATGTCGGCCATGATATACTATATGGGGCAATTGTACTGTATGAAGCAATATATGGGACACAGTATATACTGTATGGAGCATTATATGAGGCCCATTATATACTCTATGGGGCCATTATACTGTATGGAGCAATACTGTATATGGGGCCCAGTATATACTATATGGCGCCATTATACTGTATGGAGCAATATATGGGGCCCATTATATACTATATGGAGATAATTATACTGTATGGAACAATTTATGGGGCCCAGTATATACAGTATGAAGCCAAAAATGTGTCCCTTTATATATTATAAGGGGAAATTATACTGTGCAGCAATATATGGGGCCCAGTATATACTGTATGGAGCAATATATGGGGCCCATTATATACTGTGTGGAGCAATATATGGGGCCTATTATATGCTATATGGGGCCATAATACTGTATGGAGCAATATATGTTGGCCATTATATACTATATGGGGCCATTGTACTGTATGAAGCAATATATGGGACACAGTATATACTGTATGGAGCATTATATGAGGCCCATTATATACTCTATGGGGCCATTATACTGTATGGAGCAATACTGTGTATGGGGCCCAGTATATACTATATGGAGCCATTATACTGTATGGAGCAATATATGGGGCCCATTATATACTATATGGAGCAATATATGGGGCCCATTATATACTATATGGAGATAATATACTGTATGGAACAATTTATGGGGCCCAGTATATACTATATAGAGCAATACATGGAGCCCATTATATACTATATGGGGCAATTATATTGTATGGAACAATTTATTGGGCCCAGTATATACTGTGAGGAGCAATACATTGGGCCCATTATATACTACATGGGGCCTTTATATTGTTTGGAGCTATTTAGAGGACCCAGTATATACTGTATGGAACAATATATAGGGCCCATTATATACTATATGGGGCCATTATACTGTATGGAGCAATATATGGGGCCATTATACTGTATGGAGCAATACATGGGGCCAATTCTATACTATATGGGGCCATTATACTGTATGAAGCAATACATGGGGCCCATTATATACTATATAGGGCCCATTATATACTATATGGGGCCAATATACTGTATGGACAAGATGTAGGGCCAATTATATACTGTATGGAGCAATATAAGGGGCCTATTATATACTATATGGGGCCATTATAGTGTATGGAGCAATAAATGGGGCTCAGTATATACTGTATGGAGCAATATATGGGGCCCATTATATACTGTATGGAGCAATATATGGGGCCCATTATATACTATATGTGGCCATTATACTGTATGGAGCAATATATGGGGCCCATTATATACTATATGTGGTCATTATACCGTATGGAACACTATATGGGGCTATTATGCTGTAAGGAGCAATATATGGGGCCCATTATATATTATATGGGGCCATTATACTGTATTTTACAATTTATGGAGCCCATTAAATACTATATGGGGCCCTTATACTGTGCAGCAATATATGGGGACCAGTAAGTGCTGTATGGAGCAATATATGGGGCCCAGTATATACAGTATGGAGCAATATATGGGGCCAAGTATATACTGTATGGAGCAAAATATGGGACCCAGTATATACAGTATGGAGCCAAAAATGTGTCCCTTTATATATTATAAGTGGAAATTATACTGTGCAGCAATAAATGGGGCTCAGTATATACTGTATGGAGCAATATATGGGGCCCATTATATACTATGTGGAGCAATATATGGGGCCTATTATATGCTATATGGGGCCATAATACTGTATGGAGCAATATATGTCGGCCATTATATACTATATGGGGCCATTGTACTGTATGAAGCAATATATGGGACACAGTATATACTGTATGGAGCATTATATGAGGCCCATTATATACTCTATGGGGCCATTATACTGTATGGAGCAATACTGTATATGGGGCCCAGTATATACTATATGGAGCCATTATACTGTATGGAGCAATATATGGGGCCCATTATATACTATATGGAGATAATATACTGTATGGAACAATTTATGGGGCCCAGTATATACAGTATGGAGGCAAAAATGTGTCCCTTTATATATTATAAGGGGAAATTATACTGTGCAGCAATAAATGGGGCTCAGTATATTCTGTATGGAGCAATATATGGGGCCCATTATATACTGTGTGGAGCAATATATGGGGCCTATTATATGCTATATGGGGCCATAATACTGTATGGAGCAATATATGTCGGCCATTATATACTATATGGGGCCATTGTACTGTATGAAGCAATATATGGGACACAGTATATACTGTATGGAGCATTATATGAGGCCCATTATATACTCTATGGGGCCATTATACTGTATGGAGCAATACTGTATATGGGGCCCAGTATATACTATATGGAGCCATTATACTGTATGGAGCAATATATGGGGCCCATTATATACTATATGGAGATAATATACTGTATGGAACAATTTATGGGGCCCAGTATATACAGTATGGAGGCAAAAATGTGTCCCTTTATATATTATAAGGGGAAATTATACTGTGCAGCAATAAATGGGGCTCAGTATATTCTGTATGGAGCAATATATGGGGCCCATTATATACTGTGTGGAGCAATATATGGGCCTATTATATGCTATATGGGGCCATAATACTGTATGGAGCAATATATGTCGGCCATTATATACTATATATGGGGCCATTGTACTGTATGAAGCAATATATGGGACACAGTATATACTGTGTGGAGCATTATATGAGGCCCATTATATATTTATGGGGCCATTATACTGTATGGAGCAATATATGGGGCCCATTATATACTATATGGAGATAATATACTGTATGGAACAATTTATGGGGCCCAGTATATACTGTATAGAGCAATACACGGAGCCCATTATATACTATATGGGGCAATTATATTGTATGGAACAATTTATTGGGCCCAGTATATACTGTGAGGAGCAATACATTGGGCCCATTATATACTACATGGGGCCTTTATATTGTTTGGAGCTATTTAGAGGACCCAGTATATACTGTGTGGAACAATACATAGGGCCCATTATATACTATATGGGGCCATTATACTGTATGGAGCAATATATGGGGCCATTATACTGTATGGAGCAATACATGGGGCCAATTATATACTATATGGGGCCATTATACTGTATAGAGCAATACATGGGGCCCATTATATACTATATAGGGCCCATTATATACTATATGGGGCCAATATACTGTATGGACAAGATATGGGGCCAATTATATACTGTATGGAGCAATATAAGGGGCCTATTATATACTATATGGGGCCATTATAGTGTATGGAGCAATAAAAGGGGCTCAGTATATACTGTATGGAGCAATATATGGGGCCCATTATATACTGTATGGAGCAATATATGGGGCCCATTATATACTGTATGTAGCAATATATGAGGCCATTATACTGTATGGAGCAATATGTGGGGCCTATTATGTACTATAAGGGCTATTATACTGTATGGAGAGATATATGTGGCCATTATACTGTATGGAACAATATATGGGGATCATTATATACTATATGGGTCCATTATACTTTATGGAGCAATATATGGATCCAGTATATACTGTATGGAGCACTATATGGAGTCCATTATATACTATATGGCACCATTATACTTTATGGAGCAATATATGAGGTCCAGTGTATGCTGTATGGAGCAATATATGGGGCCCATTATACTGTATGGAGCATTATATGGGGCCTATTATATACTATATGTGGTCATTATACTGTATGGAGCACTATATTGGGCCATTATACTGTATTGAGTAATTTATGGTGCCCAGGATATACAGTATGGAGCAAAATATGTGGCACATTATACACTATATGGGGCCATTACACTGTATGGAGCAATATATGGGGCCACTATTTACTATATGGGGCATTATACTGTGCAGCAATATATAGGGCTCAGTATATAATGTATGGAGCAATATATGGGGCCCATTATATACTATATGGGGCCATTATACTGTATGGAGCAATAAATGGGGCCTATTATATACTATATGTGGCCATTTTACTGTATGGAGCAATATATCGGGCCTATTATATAATATATGGAGCCATTATACTGTATGCATCAATATATGGGGCCCATTATATTCTATATGGGGCCATTATACTGTGGATTAATATCTGGGCCCAGTATATACTGTATGGAGCAATATATGGGGCCCAGTATATACTGTTTGGAGCAATATATGGGGCCTATTATATACTATATGTGGTCATTATACTGTATGGAGCACTATATGTGGCCATTATGCTGTATGGAGCAATATATGGGGCCCATTATATACTGTATGGAGCAATATATGGGGCCCAATATATACTATATGTGGCCATTATACTGTATGGAGCAATATATGGGGCCTATTATATACTATATGTGGTCATTATACTATATGGAGCACTATATGGGGCCATTATGCTGTATGGAGCAATATATGGGGCCCATTATATATTATATGGGGCCATTTTACTGTATTTAGCAATTTATGGAGCCTATTATATACTATATGGGGCCATTATACTGTGCAGCAATATATGGGGCCCAGTATATACTATATGGAGCAATATATGGGCCCATTATATACTATAAGTGGCCATTATACTATATGGAACAATATATCGGGCTTATTTTATACTATATGGGGCCATAATACTGTGCAGCAATATAAGGGGCGCAGTAAGCACTGTATGGAGCAATATATTGGGCCCAGTATATACATTATGGAGCAATATATTGGGCCCATTGTATAATATATGGGTCCATTATACTGTATGGAGCAATTTATGGAGCCCATTATATACTATATGGGGCAATTATATTGTGCAGCAGTATATGGGGCCCAGTATATACTGTATTTAGCAATATATTGGGGCCCAGTATATACAGTATTGAGCAAAAAATGTGGCCCTTTATATATTACATGGGGCCATTATACTTTGCAGCAATATATGGGGCCCAGTCTATACTGTATGGAGCAATATTTGGGGCCTATTATATACTATATGTGGCCATTACACTGTATGGAGCAATATATGGGGCCTATTATATACTATATATGGCCATTACACTGTATGGAGCAATATATGGGACCTATTATATGCTATATGTGACCATTATACTGTATGGAACAGTATCTAGGGCCCAGTATATACTGTATGGAGCAATATATTGGGCCCATTATATAATATATGGGGCCATTATACTGTATGGAGCAATATATGGGCCTAGTATATACTCTATGGAGCAATATATTGGGCCCATTATATAATATATGGGGCCATTATACTGTATGGAGCAATATATGGGGCCCAGTATATACTCTATGGAGCAATATATGGAGCCTATCATATACTATATGAGGGGGTTATACTGTATGGAGAAATATATGTGGCCATTATACTGTATGGAACAATATATGGGGCTCATTATATACTATATGCGGCCTTTATACTTTATAGAGCAATATATGGGGTCCAGTATATACTGTATGGAGCAATATATGGGGCCATTATACTGTATGGAGCAATATGTGGGGCCCAATTATATACTATAAGGGGCTATTATACCGTATGGAGCAATATCTGGGGTCCATTATATACTATATGGGGCCATTATGCTTTATGGAGCAATATATGGGGTCCAGTATATACTGTATGGAGCAATATATGGGGCCCATTATACTGTATGGAGCACTATATGGGGCCATTATACTGTATTGAGCAATTTATGGTACCCAGTATATACAGTTTGGAGCAAAATATGTGGCACAGTATACACTATATGGGGCCATTGTACTATATGGAGCAATATATGGGGCCATTATACTGTGCAGCAATATATGGGGCCCAGTAAGTACTGTATGGAGCAATATATGGGGCCCAGTATATACAGTATAGAGCAATATATGGGGCCCAGTTTGTACTGTATGGAGCATTATATGGGGCCCAGTATATACTGTATGGAGCCATTATACTGTATGGAGCAATATATGGGGTCCAGTATGTACTGTATGGAGCAAAATATGGGGCCCATTATATACAGTATGGAGCAAAAAATGTGGCCCTTATATATTATAAGGGGAAATTATACTGTGCAGCAATATATGGGGCTCAGTATATACTGTATGAAGCAATATATGGGGCTCAGTATATACTGTATGGAGCAATATATGGGGCCCTTTATATACTGTGTGGAGCAATATATGGGGCCTCTTATATGGTATATGGGGCCATGATACTGTATGGAGCAATATATGTAGGCCATTATATACTATATGGGGCCATTATACTGTATGAAGCAATATATGGGGTCCATTATATACCGTGTGGAAGCAATATATGGGGCCTCTTATATGCTATATGGGGCCATGATACTGTATGGAGCAATATATGTAGGCCATTATATACTATATGGGGCTATTATACTGTATGGAACAATTTATGGGGCCCAGAATATTCCGCATAGAGCAAAACATGGAGCCCATTATATACTATATGGGGCAATTAAATTGTATGGAACAATTTTTGGGGCCCAGTATATAATGTGTGGAGCAGTACATTGGGCCCATTATATACTACATGGGGCCTTTATATTGTTTGGAGCAATTTAGAGGACCCAGTATATACTGTATGGAACAATATATAGGGCCCATTATATACTATATGGGGCCATTATACTGTATGGAGCAATATATGGGGCCCATTATATACTATATGAGGCCATTATACTGTATGGAGCAATACATGGGGCCAATTATATACAATATGGGGCCATTATACTGTATGGAGCAAGATATGGGGCCCATTATATACTGTATGGAGCAATATAAGGGGCCTATTATATACTATATGGGGCCATTATACTGTATAGAGCAATATATGGTGCGTATTATATACTATATGAGGCCATTATAGTGTATGGATCATTAAATGGGGCTCAGTATATACTTTATGGAGCAATACATGGGGCCCATTATATACTCTATGGAGAAATATATGGGGCCCATCATATACTGTATGTAGCAATATATGGGGCTATTATACTGTATGGAGCAATATGTGGGGCCTATTATATACTATAAGGGGCTATTATACTGTATGGAGAAATATATGTGGCCAGTATACTGTATGGAACAATATATGGGGCTCATTATATACTATATGGGGCCATTATACTTTATGTAGCAATATATGGGGTCCAGTATATACTGTATGGAGCACTATATTGGGCCATTATACTGTATGGAGCAATATGTGGGGCCCATTATATACTATATGGGGCCATTATACTTAATGGAGCATTATATGGGGTCCAGTATATACTGTGTGGAGCAATATATGGGGCCCATTCTACTGTTTGGAGCACTATATGGGGCCTATTATATACTATATGGGGCCATTATATTGCATTGAGCAATTTATGGTGCCTAGTATATACAGTATGGAGCAAAATATGTGGCACATTATACACTATATGGGGCCATTATACTGTATGGAGCAATATATGGGGCCCATTATATGCTATATGGGGCCATTATACTGTGCAGCAATATATGGGGTTCAGTATATACTGTATGGGAGCAATATATGGGGCCCATTATATACTATATGGGGCCATTATACTGTATGGAGCAATATATGGGGCCTATTATATACTATACGTGGCCATTTTACTGTATGGAGCAATATATGGGGCTCAGTATATACTGTATGGAGCAATATATGGGGCCCATTATATAATATATGGAGCCATTATACTGTATGCATCAATATATGGGGCCCGTTATATTCTATATGGGGCCATTATACTGTGGATCAATATCTGGGTCCCAGTATATACTGTATGGAGCAATATATGGGGCCCAGTATATACTGTATGGAGCAATATATGGGGACCATTATACTGTATGGAGCACTATATGGGGCCTATTAGATACTATATGTGGTCATTATACTGTATGGAGCACTATATGGGGCCATTATGCTGTATGGAGCAATATATGGGGCTCATTATATACTGTATGGAGCAATATATGGGGCCCATTATATACTATATGTGGCCATTATACTGTATGGAGCAATATATGGGGCCTATTATATACTATATGTGGTCATTATACTATATGGGGCCATTATGCTGTATGGAGCAATATATGGGGCCCCTTATATATTATATTGGGGCCATTATACTGTTTAGCAATTTATGGAGCCCATTATATACTATATGGGGCCATTATACTGTGCAGCAATATATGGGGCCCAGTATATACTGTATGGAGCAATATATGGGGCCCATTATATACTATATGTGGCCATTATACTATATGGAGCAATATATCGGGCCTATTTTATACTATATGGGGCCATTATACTGTGCAGCAATTTATGGGGCCCAGTATATACAGTATGGAGCAATATATGGGGCCCAGTATATACAGTGTGAAGCAAAAAATGTGGCCCTTTATATATTATAAGGGGAAATTATACTGTGCAGCAATATATGGGGCTCAGTATATACTGTATGGAGCAATATATGGGGTCCAGTATATACTGTATGGAGCAATATATGGGGCCTATTATATACTATATGGGGCCATTATACTGTGCAGCAATTTATGGGGCCCAGTAAGTACTGTATGGAGCAATATATGGGGCCCAGTATATACAGTATGGAGCAATATATGGGGCCAAGTGTATACTGTATGAAGCAATATATGGGGCCCAGTATATACAGTATGAAGCAAAAAATGTGGTCCTTTATATATTATAAGGGGAAATTATACTGTGCAGAAATATATGGGGCTCAGTATATACTGTATGGAGCAATATATGGGGCCCATGATACACTGTGTGGAGCAATATATGGGGCCTATTATATACTGTGTGGAGCAATATATGGGGCCTATTCTATACTGTATGGAGCAATATATGGGGCCTATTATATACTATATGGGGCCATGATACTGTATGGAGCAATATATGTCTGCCATTATATACTATATGGGGCCATTATACTGTATGAAGCAATATATAGGGCCCTGTATATACTGTATGGAGCAATATATGGGGCCCAGTATATACAGTATGGAGCTAACGGCCGCCATCTTGTTCTGAAATCCCGCTTCGCTGATTGGTCCGGCCGGCAATTCCTGGACGGACAGACAGACGGGATAAGCCAATTATATAGTAGATGGGGCCATGATACTATATTGAGCAATATATGTCGGCCATTATATACTACAGTGGTGGCCAGAAGTACTGGCACCCCTGTAATTCTGTCAGATAATACTCAGTTTCTTCCTGAAAATGATTGCAATCACAAATTCTTTGGTATTATTATCTTCATTTAATTTGTCTTCAATGAAAAAACACAAAAAGAATTGTCCTAAAGCCAAATTGGATATAATTCCACACCAAACCTAAAAAAGGGGGTGGACAAAAGTATTGGCACTGTTTCAAAAATCATGTGATGCTTCTCTAATTCGTGTAATTAACAGCACCTGTAACTTACCTGTGGCACCTAACAGGTGTTGGCAATAACTAAATCACACTTGCAGCCAGTTAACATGGATTAAAGTTGACTCAACCTCTGTCCTGTGTCCTTGTGTGTACCACATTGAGCATGGAGAAAAGAAAGAAGACCAAAGAACTGTCTGAGGACTTGAGAAACCAAATTGTGAGGAAGCATGAACATTCTCAAGGCTACAAGTCCATCTCCAAAGACCTGAATGTTCCTGTGTCTTCCGTGCGCAGTGTCATCAAGAAGTTTAAAGCCCATGGCACTGTGGCTAACCTCCCTAGATGTGGACGGAAAAGAAAAATTGACGAGAGATTTCAACGCAAGATTGTGCGGATGGTGAATTAAGAACCTCGACTAACATCCAAACAAGTTCAAGCTGCCCTGCAGTCCGAGGGTACAACAGTGTCAACACGTACTATCCGTCGGCGTCTGAATGAAAAGGGACTGTATGGTAGGATACCCAGGAAGACCCCACTTCTTACCCCGAGACATAAAAAAGCCAGGCTGGAGTTTCCCAAAACTTACCTGAGAAAGCCTAAAACGTTTTGGAAGAATGTTCTCTGGTCAGATGAGACAAAAGTAGAGCTTTTTGGCAAAAAGCATCAACATAGAGTGTACAGGAAAAAAAAGAGGCATTCAAAGAAAAGAACACGGTCCCTACAGTCAAACATGGCGGAGGTTCCCTGATGTTTTGGGGTTGCTTTGCTGCCTCTGGCACTGGACTGCTTGACCGTGTGCATGTCATTATGAAGTCTGAAGACTACCAACAAATTTTGCAGCATAATGTAGCGCCCAGTGTGAGAAAACTGGGTCTCCCTCACAGGTCATGGGTCTTCCAGCAGGACAATGACCCAAAACACACTTCCAAAAGCACTATAAAATGGTTTGAGAGAAAGCACTGGAGACTTCTAAGGTGGCCAGCAATGAGTCCAGACCTGAATCCCATAGAACACCTGTGGAGAGATCTCAAAATGGCAGTTTGGAGAAGGCACCCTTCAAATATCAGGGACCTGGAGCAGTTTGCCAAAGAAGAATGGTCTACAATTCCAGCAGAGCATTGTAAGAAACTCATTGATGGTTACCGGAAGCGGCTGTTCGCAGTTATTTTGGCTGAAGGTTGTGCAACCAAGTATTAGGCTGAGGGTGCCAATACTTTTGTCTGGCCCATTTTTGGAGTTTTGTGTGAAATGATCAATGATTTGATTTTTGCTTCATTCTCTTTTGTGTTTTTTCCTTGCAAGCAAATTAAATGAAGATAATAATACCAAAGAATTTGTGATTGCAATCATTTTCAGGAAGAAACTGAGTATTATCTGACAGAATTGCAGGGGTGCCAATACTTTTGGCCACCACTGTATAACCTGTAATATTATACTTTTCAAGAAAGGCATCCATGCCCTTCTTAAATTTTAATAGTGAATCACTCATTACAACATCATGCGGCAGAGAGTTCCATAGTCTCTCTGCTCTTACAGTAAAGAATCCGCGTCTGTGATTATTATTAAACCTTCTTTCCTCCAGACGTAGAAGATGCCCCCTTGTCCCCGTCTCTGGTCTCAGAGTAAAAAGATCAGTAGAAAGGTCTTTGTACTGTCCCCTCATATACTTGTACATAGTAATAAGATCACCCCTAAGCCTTAGTTTTTCCTCAGTAAATAACCCCAAGTGTAATAACCTGTCTTGGTATAGCAGACCCCCCAGTCCTCTAATAACCTTGGTCGCTCTTCTCTGCACCCGCTCTAGTTCAGCTATGTCTTTCTTATACACCGGAGACCAGAACTGTACACAGTATTCTAAGTGTGGTCGCACTAGTGACTTGTATAGAGGTAAAATTATGTTCTCCTCATGAGCATCTATGCCTCTTTTAATGCATCCCATTATTTTATTTGCCATTGCAGCAGCTGCCTGATACTGGCCACTAAACGTGAGCTTGTCGTCCACCAATACACCCAGGTCTTTTTCAGTTCCAGTTTTGCACAGTGTTTTTCAATTAAGCATATAATTATACAATTTATTTCCTCTGTCCCAGTGCATTACCTTACATTTATCCCCATTAAAGCTCATTTGCCATTTATCAGCCCAAGGTTCTAGTTTACACAGATCCTCCTGTAATATAAAATTACCCTCCTCTGTATTGATTACCCTGCAGAGTTTAGTGTCATCTGCAAATATTGAAATATTACTCTGTATGCCCCCTAAAAAGTCATTAATAAATATGTTAAAAAGAAGGGGGCCCAATACTGACCCCTGTGGTACCCCACTGTTAACTGAGACCCAGTCTGAGTGCGTTCCATTAATAACCACCCTTTGTTTCCTATCACTGAGCCAATTCTTAACCCACTTACATATATTTTCCCCTATCCCCATTGTTCTCATTTTATGTATCAATCTTTTGTGTGGAACTGTATCAAAAGCTTTTGAAAAGTCCATATACACAACATTCACTTCATTTCCTTGGTCCAGTCCGGAACTTGCCTCCTCATAAAAACTGATCAAATTAGTTTGACAGGAACGGTCCCTCGTAAACCCATGTTGATATTGGGTCATGAAGTTATTCCTCCTCAGATACTCTAGTATAGCATCTCTTAGGAAACCCTCCAGGATTTTAGACACAGTAGAGGTTAAGCTTACTGGCCTATAACTTCCAAGTTCAGTTTTTGTCCCCTTTTTGAATATTGGCACCACATTTGCTATACGCCAGTCCTGTGGTACAGACCCTGTTATTATGGAATCTTTAAAGATTAAAAATAATGGTCTATCTATGACATTACTTAATTCCTGCAGTTCTCGTGGGTGTATCCCATCCGGGCCCGGGGATTTGTCAATTTTAGTGATTTTTAGACGCCGCCGTACTTCCTGCTGGGTTAAGCAAGTGACATTTAATGGAGAATTTTTGTTATCACTGATCATGTTTTCTGTCATGCGATTTTCTTGTGTAAATACGGTTGAAAAAAATCATTTAGCATATTGGCTTTTTCCTCATCCTCATCCACCATTTCACCCAGACTATTTTTAAGGGGACCAACACTATCATTTTTTAGTTTTTTACTATTTGTGTAGTTAAAGAATATTTTGGGATTATTTTTACTTTATCTGGCAATGATTCTCTCTGTCTCAATCTTTGCTGCCTTGATTTGGTTTTTACAGAATTTATTTAATTTTCTATATTTATTTAATGCCTCATCACTACCTACTAGCTTTAGTTCTCTAAATGCTTTCTTTTTGTCACTTATTGCGCCCCTTACAGCTCTATTTAGCCATAGTGGTTTCCTCCTATTTCTAGCATGTTTATTCCCATAGGGTATACATTGTGCAACGGTCCTATTCAGGATGCTAATAAATGTCTCCCATTTGCTTTGTGTAGCTTTATGTCTCAGGATATCGTCCCAGTATATTGCACTAAGATCATCTCTCAACCGTTGGAAATTTGCCTTCCTGAAGTTTAGTGTCCTTGTAACCCCTCTACTACCCATCTTATTAAAGGTTACATGAAAACTTATTATTTTGTAGTCACTATTACCCAAGTGACCCCCAACTCGTATATTTGATATGCGGTCTGGCTTGTTGGTAAATATTAGGTCTAGCAGTGCCCCCCTTCTTGTTTGTTCATGAACCAGTTGTGAAAGGTAATTGTCTCTCATAGTAGTCAAAAACCTATTACCTTTGCTTGAACTACAGGTTTCTGTCCCCCAATGTATTTCAGGGTAGTTGAAGTCCCCCATAATAATGAGTTCTCCTTGAGTCGCTACTTCATCTATTTGCTTTACAAGGATATTCTCCACTGCTTCCATTATTTTTGGAGATTATAAGAAACCCCTATCAGTAATTTATTATTTTTTCCCCTTCCCCTTATCTCCACCCACAGGGACTCTACATTTTCATTATATTCACATATATTCTCCCGCAAGATGGGTTTTAAGGATGATTTTACATATAAACACACACCCCCCTCGCTTGTTTGTACGGTCATTTCAGAACAGACTATAGCCCTGTAAGTTAACTGCCCAGTCATGGCTCTCGTCCAGCCATGTCTCAGATATCCCTACCATGTCATAATTATTTTCCAACAAAATTAATTCTAATTCCTCCATTTTGTTGGTGAGGCTTCTGGCATTAGTGTACATGCATTTTATGTATCTCTCTGTACCTCTATTCCTTCTTACTTTATTGACTGTTCTAACCCCACCCCCAATTTCTTTATTTGTGCCCAGGTCATTCTCTGCACTATCTTCCCCAGCTATAAAATGAACACCCTCCCCCCAATCCCTAGTTTAATCACTCCTCCAACCTTCTAGCCATTTTCTCCCCAGCACAGCTGCACCCTCCCCATTGAGGTGCAGCCGTTCCCTAGCGTAGTCGGCCCAGTTCTCCAGGAACCCAAATCCCTCCTTCCTACACCAGTTCTTGAGCCACTTATTTTTCTCCCTAATCTCCCGTTGCCTCTCTGGCGTGGCACATGGTACAGGTAGTATTTCCGAGAATACCACCTTGGAGGTCCTTGCTCTAAGCTTGCAGCCTAATTCCCTGAAATCATCTTTAAGGACCTTCCACCTACCTCTAACTTTGTCATTTGTGCCAATGTGCACCATGACCGCTGGGTCCTCACCAGCCCCTCCCAGTAATCTGTCAACCCGATCAGCGATGTGCCGGACTCGAGCGCCAGGTAGGCAGCACACTGTTCGACGATCCCTGTCTTTGTGACAGATTGCCCTATCTGTTCCCCTAATAATTGAGTCCCCCACTACCAGCACCTGCCTGACTTGCCCTGCTCTCCTATTTGCCCCCTTACTGGAGCTGACACTCCTCCGGCTTTCAGGGGACATGCCTTGCTGCAGCAGTGCTACCCCTGTACCGACACCCCTCTCATCTGCCTTCAGTCTTCTCTTCAATCCTGTTTAGTTGCCTTCTGTCAGATACACACCACCTCTCTCTTCGGCTTGAGCCAGACTACAATAACAAGTTCACCACAGTCCCCCTGGGGCTCTGCTAAAACACTCCCTGTCTCCTGTGACCGTGTTAAGCCCTCTAGTTGCTGGATGCTTCTGAAGCACAACACTTCCTGTCTCCTGTGCTTGTGTTATTTGTAACAGTTGCTGGATGCTTTGGAAGCAACAGCCCTGCTTCTGCATGTCACAATTATCTTTCCACCATCTCATTCAACCCCTTCAGCTGACCTATCCATCAAAGTCAATGGCTACCCACTCTCCCCAGTCCTACAAACTTGACTCTGATCTCTCTTTCAAACCTGAGATCCAAGCACTTTCCACTTCCTGCCGACTCCAACTCCAAAATATCTCTCTGATCTGCACATTCCTCAACCATGAATCTGCAAAAGCACTAGTGCACGCCCTCATTATCTCCCACCTCAAATACTACAAGCTCCTGCTCTGTGGCCTCACTTCTAAAACTCTTGCACCCCTCCAATCTATCCTAAACTCTGCTGGCCGACTTATCCACCTGTCAATCCCTGTACTGGCTCCCTGTTGCCCAAAGACTCCAGTTCAAAACCCTAACTTTGGCTTACAAAGCCATCCAAAATCTGTCTCTTCCATACATCTCTGACCTAGTCTCCCAGTGCTTACCTGCACACAACCTCCGTTCCTCACAGGATCTCCTTCTCTGCTCCCCTCTTATCTCCTCTTCCCACAATCGCATACAAGATTTCTCCTGTGCATCTCCGCTACTCTGGAACTCTCAACCCCAACATACATGAGACTCTCGCCTACCGTGAACACCTTCAAAAGGAACCTGAAGACTTACCTCTTCGGACAAGCGTACAACTTGCAGTAATCCTCGCTCCACCATATCGCTGCACGACCATCTCTACCCTCACCTTCTGTATCCTCACCCATTCCTAGTAGATTGTTTGTGAGCCTTCGCTTGCATGGTCCGCTCTCCTCTTGTACCAGTCGGTGACTCTTTTTTTTGTTCAAGATTATTGTACTTGTTGTTTGCTATGTATAGCCCTTTTCACATGTAAAGCGCCATGGAATAAATGGCGCTGTAATAATAAATAATAATAATTATACTATTTGTACTGTGGGTCAATTGATGCCACTTTTCCTGGTGTCTGCAGCTAATTTGAGCTGTTTTGGCAGCTTTTGGGTCCCTTTGAAGGTGTTGTGTATGCTTTTGGTTTTACCTTTCATTGAATGCAATGGGATTCGGATTTGCTCGGCGAACCGTTCAGCGAACATCGGGAAGTTCGCCAAGCAGAACCGAACTTTGAAAGTTTCCACATCTCTAGTGTCCATCTGGTGTGTTTCCTGTAGTGCAAGGGGAGTAGGTCCCCATTATACTATTTCTACTTTGGTGAAATTGATGTCACTTTGTTGGTGTCTGCCCCTATTTTTTCAAAACATGGAGACTCCAAGTTGGGTTTCCATCTGCTGGGTTTCCTGTAGTGGAAGAGGTGTCGGTCCCCATTATACTATTTTTACTCTGGTGAAATTGATGCCACTTTGGTGGTGTCTGCCTTTAATTTTTTTAAATCTGGAGACTCCTCTTTGGATCTCCTTCATGTGTGTTGCCTGTAGCGCTAGGGCTCTCAGATCGGAAGGCGTGCACTTACTTTCAGTCAACTACCTGTGTTACTATCCTTACATTTTTCTATCAATAGTAGTCTATGAAACTGATGTTTGTGCCACCTGAGTGTGGCTGACCAGAAAAGCAGGTTGAACTGTTGCATGTGGTATCAGGGCTCCCAGCACAGCAGGCCTACACCGATCCCTCACCCACCCCGTCTTAATTTGAAGTTAAATTCAAAGCTATAAATGCTGGCCCATACCCTGATACCTCATGCATGGCCCATGGCTGACTGCTGCTGTGCCATTATAAAATTTGTACTGTGGGTCAATTGATGCCACTTTTCCTGGTGTCTGCCCATAATTTGAGCTGTTTTGGCAGCTTTTCGGTCCCTTTGAACGTGTTGTGTATGCGTTTGGTTTTGCCTCCCATTGAATGCAATGGGATTCGGATATGTTCGTCGAACCGTTCGACGAACATCGGTAAGTTCGCCGAGCAGAACCAAACCAACCCTTGAAAGGTTCGCTCAATTATGATATTATTAAACATACCAACAAGCAGTTCTGTATATAAGAATAATCTAACCAGAAACACCATAGATGTTCAATATATATATTTGTGCATATAAGTTGTTAATAATATGCAAAGATGAAAAAAGAAAGTCTGTAGATACAGTCACTTTCTATAGAAAGGAGCAGATGATGATTCCGCTCTTCAGGCCTTTGGTTGCACTTGAGCTGTTTTTGGACATTCAGGTCTGGATCACACATGACGGAGAGGAGAAGAGCAGGAATGTGTGATCTATGCAGTTGGAGTTTTCCTGGATTCCTACAGCACTGCGATCCACCATACGGCCTTCTGTTTCACCATGGCTAGGTAGATGAAGGAGCAGCTGCTTCTTCTCTCTGTCCACAGCCAGGTAGCAGAAGAAGCAGCCGCTTCATTCTGTCGCTACATGGCCAAGTATGAGAAGGAGCAGCCGCTTCCATCTCTCTTTACTTGGCCAATTATAAGAAGGAGCAGCCGCTTTTTCTCTCTGTCCACAGCCAGGTAGTAGAAGAAGCAGCCGCTTCATTCTGTCGCTACATGGCCAAGTATGAGAAGGAGCAGCCGCTTCCATCTCTCTTTACTTGGCCAATTATAAGAAGGAGCAGCCGCTTTCTTCTGTCTGTCCATATCCGGTAGGTGAAGGAGCAGCCGCTACCTTCTTTTTTTCCTGTCTGGTAGGAGAAGGAGCAGCGGCTGCCTTCTGTCTGTCCATATCTGATAGTCGTCTCCTTACCACCACATTGTAGATGAGTCGTCCAGATGGTGACATAGCAAGTATGGCTGAAAGAAATCCTTCAATTTCAGCCTTTAATTACTTGCTATGTTGATCCAGAGGAAGGAGAAAAATAACCCTGAGGACTCGTTGTTCGATTATCCTCATATCAAGGGAAAAAAAATCCTTCCTGACCCCAAATATGGCGATCGGAATGAATCCCTGGATGTTTGGTGCTCGAATCTACGTTGATGTTATGTGGTGGAAGATCGGTAAGTTTGTCACAGTCAGGTAAATAAGAAAGTCCAGTGTAATTGTCTCATCCGATTAATGGAAAGCTTCATTCCTAGATGTTACTAGAATGGGGCTGATTTATATCAGCCTAATCCTCCTGTAAGGAGAGAAATATATTCAAAATAAAGAAAGTTAGGCGATTCTGCACTATCATAAAGTCTGAGTACAATGTTGCGAGTTGCACAATTAAGAAAGGGTTCGTGGACCACAGTAGTGCTCAGCTAAATACACCCCAGACTGGGGAAACAATTGCTGTCCAAAAATAGAGAAAAGCGTCACTCACCATATAAAATTACTTTTTCATTAATGTGCTTTAAAACATATTGTCGGGTCTGTCTGACCAGCCACACCTGCTCCTTCTCTCTCTCCCTGCTGATATGTTTTAAAGGACATTAATAAAGAAGTAATTTGATATGGTGTGCGCCGCTATTCTCCATTTTAAGACGAGAAATATACACATCTGAGAATCGTCTCCTCACATATATAATGTATACCGGGGGGATATAATGATAAGGTGTATAGTGGATGTGTGTGTTACTGGGCATTGATAACACTATGGATGTCCCTATCTGCTATACTTACATCAACGCCCCATCGGAATGGTGGGTCGGCTTCGCCGGACTCCACGTCGAACCAGTATATAGGGTAGAAGAATGGGCGCTCTCGGATGAAGGATGATATAGCATACCGGGCAGATGGAGATTTGCAAAGAAGCTGGAAAATGAGAGAGACCATTAATCATTATATTACGGATTATTACTGATACGTTATTACACAATGTCCATGGACTCTCCACATCATATCTTATAGCTTTCCTTATAGTCCTTCATCTTCCTTCTTTCTCTGATCCTACTTACGCCTTCTAGGATGTCAAGGGCATCGTTGGGCATCCAGTCTGGAATATCTGGGACGTCCTCCTGCAGAGACCGGTGGTATTCCTCCAGTGTGCCGCTGCCATAGAACGGTTGGCTCCCCACAATCATCATGTACAGGATGACACCAAATGAAAAGGAATCTGCCAGATGATTGAAGGCTTCTCCATCCATTATCTGTGGGAACATAATATAGGAGATGAGGTGAATATACCGGGGAGGGGATTTACACACAGAGGCCATGGGGACCAGTCTGTGATTAGATATGAGCAGGATACTCAGATTAATACTCAGTCCTACTATCGCCATCAATCACACTGGGATGTTTTTTACCTCAGGTGCGATGTAACCCTGAGTGCCAACTTGTTCTTCTAATAGGTCATCTTCGCCCATATTCATGACTGATAAGCCAAAGTCAGAGATTTTTATATGTCCCATGTCATCGATGAGAATGTTCTGTGGCTTCAGGTCACTGAAGGGAGAAGGAGCAGATACTGATTGTGAGGATAATTCATGAAAATAACTTTATACAATAGATATGTAAGGAGACAACAGAGATTTATGAAGATGAACTGATTACCAATGTATCACGCCATGTTCATGGAGGAACTGGAGTCCGCAAACCATTTCTGCCGCAAAGAGTCTGTGGAGTAGAAAGTAGAGGATGGATCAGTGGTTACATACACTCTAGGACTACAATGTACGGGCAGCAGATTATTAGGATTTGGCTGTTAGAAGTTTACCTTGATGTTTCCATATCAAATGAATTAGATGGAGCCAGGTGGTGAAACAGATCTCCTCCGGCCATATACTCCATGGCTAATATATATTCTAATGGTGTTTCCATAAACCCCCGCAGAGATGTTAGGAAGCGGCAGCCAGTGGCCATACAGAGGATGTCTAATTCTGTAGAGATTGTGTCCTCATCAATACGACTCTTGTCCATCATTTTAATAGCCAGCAGTTCTCCGCTGACCGGATCTGATGCCAAGAGGACCTGGAGAAAAATCAAAGGAGATCAGACCAAACTCCCATCTATTATAGGGATCTGTATAATGGATCACTGGTTTATCCCAATCACCATTACATATGAACATCCTGTAATGAATATGTATATCCTCCTGTGTATCTGGTGCAGGATACATTGAGGAACACAGAGAAGGAGAAATTCACACTTACCTTTCCAAAGCCTCCCACTCCAAGATCTTTGTGGAATTCAAGGCTGCACAGGTCAACAGGATTTTCCATTTTAACCAGTTCTCTCTGGGGTAAAAGAAGGGATCTGGCATCAGCATGTGCTGGCATGTCTGCTATGTCAGAGGGCATCATAAGGCTTCCACCTGCTGAGATGATACAAGATTTGTTAGTCTCTTTGAGAAGACATAATGGAAATGTTTGTCATGTTGTGTGGTAAGTGTATGGAGCGGGCTCAGTCGCTGAGCCTGCATTTTACCAGGCTGATACTGGCTGTATTACATAGCTGCCACGTGCCAATAAATACAGCGACTGGAGCACACTCCAATTACTGCGGTTTAACCGTTTCAATGCTGACAGTGGTATTTAAATGAAGTGATTGCCAATTTGCTACCAGCACCCATTAGCCCCCACCAGGTCACAATTGCAAGAGGTTAATTAACTGTAATGACTATCTGGACCTACTGAAAACCCATATCTTTCACTTTTGTCCTCCTGTTTAGACCAGCCTGGTTTAATTTCTTATGATAACATATAATATAGCCATATACAGCGATACAGTTCCATTACAGCACATACAGGTGCTTCTCACTAAATTAGAATATCATCAAAAAGTTAATTTATTTCAGTTCTTCAATACAAAAATAATACCTGGTTTAAAAACAACACTATCACTGTGCTTGATTGGCCAGCAAACTTGCCTGACCTTAACCCCATAGAGAATCTATAGGGTATTGTCAAGAGGAAGATAAGAGACACCAGACCCAACAATGCAGACGAGCTGAAGGCTGCTATCAAAGCAACCTGGGCTTCCATAACACCACAGCAGTGCCACAGGCTGATCGCCTCCATGCCACGCGGCATTGATGCAGTAATTGATGCAAAAGGCGCCCCGACCAAGTATTGAGTTCATTTACTGAACATACATTTCAGATTTTAAAATCATTTTTCAAACTGGTGTTATAAAATATTCTAATTTACTGAGATAATGACTTTTGTGTTTTCATTGGCTGTAAGCCATAATCATCAACATTAACAGAAATAAACACTTGAAATAGATCACTCTGTTTGTAATGACTCTATATAATATATGAGTTTCACTTTTTGTATTGAAGAACTAAAAATAAATTTACTTTTTGATGATATTCTAATTTAGTGAGAAGCACTTGTAGTACAAGCGATCAAAAAATTGCAGGTTCAAGTCTTCTAAGGAGACTAAAAAATTAAATAAATTAAAAAAAATTAATAAACCCAAAAAATTATTTAAAAATATAATTTGAATGAAACAACTTTCCTAATGAATAATAATAATAATAATAAAAAATGAAAAATAAGCATAACTGGGATCACGGCATTAGTATAAGTCCATTATACAAAAATATAAAAATAATTTTCCCAAACAGTAAATACTAAAATGAGAAAAAAAAATATCTAACAATAGCAATAAAAAGATATCGTAATGTCCTGTCTACCCAAGAAAGGATCATTAAAAGTTACAGCTTCATACACAATAAAGAAGCCTTTACACTGCGCCATTGAGGTATCACAATCACAAAGTTACAATGTCTCAGAATATGGAGACACAAATCAATGTTTTTTATTACATTTTTAATTTTCTTCCACCACTTATGTAAAAAGGAAACCCATGCATGTTCAGCATTACCACACTTGTCACTGACATGGAGAATTACTTTATGAGGTCATTTTTACCACACAATGAACACAATAGAAAAGAACAATGTCGGAATCCCTCCCCCCGTCCCACAATTTTACCACTCTTTGATTTTTTTCCCCTCTTTTCTAAATAAATGAAAGACAAAATAAATAGTGTTCTTCAAAACTGCAGCTCGGTCCACTAAAAAAGCAAGCTCACATGCAAATAAAAGAAAAGTTATGGCTTTTCGAAGAAGGAAGAAAAAAAGCGAAAGTTTTTCCGGTCAAAGGGGGGTTAATAGATATAGCTCCAGCGCATATATTATAATTTTAAACAAAACTATGTAAATGAGCAGGAAATGTCTAATATTTGGTCCTTCATTTATCAAAACTCTCTAATAGCAAAACTGACCCTGTTGCCCATAGCAACGATTCACAGCACAGATTCTATTTCTCAACATTCTATAGAACACTGAAAGGTGACTGGTTGCTATGGGCAACAAGGACAGTTCTTCCATTAGTCAGCATTTATAATTGAGGCCTGTACATAATATTAGGAGTATAATCCCCCTCACCCCCAGTCTTATTATACTGAGTAAGTTTATTTCTTACCTGGTTCATCTTTATCCATTGATCTGTCTGGTGAAGAAACACTCAGATGGAACAGAAAATCTGGGATGGAGATGGTTTTGGTTGATGAGTGGGATCTCCATAGGGCACCATTCCCATTAATGATGGGTGTAGCATATCTCAGATGTCTCCTGCATTGGACAACCCAGTCTCTGCTGTTCCTCATTCTTTTCTGGGCTGCCGCTCTTTGCAGGTTCAGGGTGTCTTGGCTTTCAGCCTTGGATGAGACCTGTCTTGGAGTTTCTTGGAGAACTTCCTCCAGCTCTATCTCTACGCTGATGTTTCTCTGCTTATTGAGGATGGCTTCTTTATTCCTCCTCCTTATTTCAGGGACCAGATCTCCGATTTTTTTCAAGGAGATAATAAAGGCCCTCTGAAGCTCAGCGGAGGCAGCAGAGTCAGACGCCATGAGGTTCTCCATGTACCTTCTCTGTGTAAGGATCTCTTGTCTTTTGGACTTTCTCATTTTCTCTAAATGTTGTCGTTTGGACGCCATTTCTGAGGCGTCAGGGTCCATGTCCGGTAGATTAATGTCTTTTCGCCCTAAAGCGAACAACAATACCTGCTCTTCATTTATTCCTCTCCTTTCTCTCAGAACCCGATCTCTTTGGGCTCGTCTTCTCTCCATTTTAGAATAAATTTTTGCTTCGTTCGTCACGAAAAACAAAAGGTACTCCCTCACCCTTGTAAGTCTGTGAGGCAGTGATTTCCCTTGGGCTGTAACACTGGGATATAGAATGTGATGATGTCATCACATCACTGTGGCATACTGTAGATTTTACCCTGATGTCATAATGAGAGAGTGATAGGCAGATAGACAGACAGACAGGTGTGAGCCTCTCAAGTATTAACAAAGTGAACATAGTGAACCTTATATAGTATAACAATTACAAATAGTGTTAACAGTAATTATACAAACAGGAGCATATCATATAATGGAGATACGATATACAAGGAGTGAATGGCAATTCAAGTATATACAATCAAGTTAAAGTTCATTATAGTGCCTGTGCTGTGAAGATAACATACAAAATACATGAAAAGAGTCATTATTATTATTTAAGAACAGCTTTATATGATTGATCACTTGATGACTCACCCCATACAATTTGTGAAAAAAGCGCCAACATCGGCGTCCTGCTGGGTACAATGCGCATGTCAAAACAGAAAGGTAGTGGAAAACAAACACTTTGCGCATGCGCGAGCATGCTATGAAGCTTCCCAGCGTTTTCTTCGTAAGGGAAACATCTTAGAATCATCAGCGCATGCGCAAAACAGCGGTATAGCGCTATTAAATCACCGTCAAAGATGCAGGGAAAGTAGCCTAATTGCATACAGCAATCCTTCAAACTTCACCAGCTTTTTTTTCACCAGGTTTTATTTTATTTTTGCCTGTACATTTATTCTATATGCATTCTAATAAAGGACAATTCTTATTTTCTTCCAATCCTCATATATAATGCTTAACCCCTTTACAACCTAAGGTGGTTTACACATTAATGACCGGGCCAATTTTTACAAATCTGACCACTGTCACTTTATGAGGTAATTACTCTGGAACGCTTCAATGGATCCCCCTGATTCTGAGATTCTTTTTTCTTGACATATTGTACTTCATGATTGTGGTAAAACTTCTTCGATAACACTTGCGTTTATTTGTGAAAAAAAAGGAAATCTGCAAAAATTTTGAAACTTTAGCAATTTTCAAAATTTGAATTTATATGCCCTTAAATCAGAGAGATGTCACACAAAATAGTTAATAAATAACATTTCCACATGTCTACTTTTTTTTTATTAGAGAGCTATAAGGGTTAAAATTTGACCAGCGATTTCTAATTTTTCCAACAAAATTTACAAAACCATTTTTTTAGGGACCGCATCACATTTTAAGTGACTTTAAAAGGCCTTTATGACAGAAAATACCCAAAAGTGACACCATTCTAAAAACTGCACCCCTCAAGGTACTCAAACGACATTCAAAAAGTTTATTAACCCTTCAGGTGCTTCACAGGTAGTATATAGAGGATCTGCCCGCTCTCCTGTGTGGTGTAGTATATAGAGGATCTGTCAGCTCTCCTGTGTGGTGTAGTATATAGAGGATGTGTCAGCTCTCCTGTGTGGTGTAGTATATAGAGTATCTGTCAGCTCTCCTGTGTGGGGTAGTATATAGAGGATCTGTCAGCTCTCCTGTGTGGTGTAGTATATAGTGGATCTGTCAGCTCTCCTGTGTGGTGTAGTATATAGTGGATCTGTCAGCTCTCCTGTGTGGTGTAGTATATAGAGGCTCTGTCAGCTCTCCTGTGTGGTGTAGTATATAGAGGATCTGTCAGCTCTCCTGTGTGGTGTAGTATATAGAGGATCTGTCAGCTCTCCTGTGTGGTGTAGTATATAGTGGATCTGTCAGCTCTCCTGTGTGGTGCAGTATATAGAGGCTCTGTCAGCTCTCCTGTGTGGTGTAGAATATAGAGGATCTGTCAGCTCTCCTTTGTGGTGAAGTGTATAGAGGATCTGTCAGCCCTCCTGTGTGCTGTAGTATATAGAGGATCTGTCAACTTTCCCGTGTGGTGTAGTATATAGAGGATCTGTCGGCTCTCCTGTGTGGTGTAGTATATAGAGGATCTGTCAGCTCTCCTGTGTGGTGTAGTATATAGAGGATCTGTCAGCTCTCCTGTGTGGTGTAGTATATAGTGGATCTGTCAGCTCTACTGTGTGGTGTACTATATAGAGGATCTGTCAGCTCTCCTGTGTGGTGTAGTATATAGAGGATCTGTCAGCTCTCCTGTGTGGTGTAGTATATAGAGGATCTGTTGGATCTCCTGTGTGGTGTAGTATATAGAGGATCTGTCAGCTCTCCTGTGTGGTGTAGTATATAGAGGATCTGTCAGCTCTCCTGTGTGGTGTAGTATATAGTGGATCTGTCAGCTCTCCTGTGTGGTGTAGTATATAGAGGATCTGTCAGCTCTCCTTTGTGGTGTAGTGTATAGAGGATCTGTCAGCCCTCCTGTGTGCTGTAGTATATAGAGGATCTGTCAGCTCTCCTGTGTGGTGTAGTATATAGAGGATCTGTCAGCTCTCCTGTGTGGTGTAGTATATAGAGGATCTGTCAGCTCTCCTGTGTGGTGTAGTATATAGAGGATCTGTCAGCTCTCCTTTGTGGTGTAGTGTATAAAGGATCTGTCAGCCCTCCTCTCTGCTGTAGTATATAGAGGATCTGTCAGCTCTCCTGTGTGGTGTAGTATATAGAGGATCTGTCAGCTCTACTGTGTGGTGTAGTATATAGAGGATCTGTCAGCTCTCCTGTGTGGTGTAGTATATAGAGGATCTGTCGGCTCTCCTGTGTGGTGTAGAATATAGAGGATCTGTCAGCTCTCCTGTGTGGTGTAGTATATAGAGGATCTGTCAGCTCTCCTGTGTGGTGTAGTATATAGAGGATCTGTCAGCTCTCCAGTGTGGTGTAGTATATAGAGGATCTGTCAGCTCTCCTGTGTGGTGTAGTATATAGTGGATCTGTCAGCTCTACTGTGTGGTGTAGTATATAGAGGATTTGTCAGCTCTCCTGTGTGGTGTAGTATATAGAGGATCTGTCGGCTCTCCTGTGTGTTGTAGTATATAGAGGATCTGTCAGCTCTCCTGTGTGGTGTAATATATAGAGGATCTGCCAGCTCTCCTATGTGGTGTAGTGTATAGAGGATCTGTCGGCTCTCCTGTGTGGTGTAGCATATAGAGGATCTGTCAGCTCTCCTGTGTGGTGTAGTGTATAGTGGATCTGTCAGCTCTCCTGTGTGGTGTAGTTTATAGAGTATCTGTCAGCTCTCCTGTGTGGTGTAGTATATAGAGGATCTGTCAGCTCTCCTGTATGGTGTAGTATATAGAGGATCTGTCAGCTCTCCTGTGTGATGTAGTATATATTGGATCTGTCAGCTCTCCTGTGTGGTGTAGTATATAGAGGATCTGTCAGCTCTCCTGTGTGGTGTAGTATATAGAGGATGTGTCAGCTCTCCTGTGTAGTGTAGTATATAGAGGATCTGTCAGCTCTCCTGTGTGGTGTAGTATATAGATGATCTGTCAGCTCTCCTGTGTGGTGTAGTATATAGAGGATCTGTTAGCTCTCCTGTGTGGTGTAGTATATAGTGGATCTGTCAGCTCTCCTGTGTGGTGTAGTATATAGAGGATCTGTCAGCTCTCCTGTGGGGTGTAGTATACAGATGATCTGTCAGCTCTCCTGTGTGGTGTAGTATATAGAGGATCTGTCAGCTCACCTGTGTGGGGTAGTATATAGAGGATCTGTCAGCTCTCCTGTGTGGTGTAGTATATAGAGGATCTGTCAGCTCTCCTGTGTGGTGTAGTATATAGAGGATCTGTCAGCTGTCCTGTGTGGTGTAGTATATAGTGGCTCTGTCGGCTCTCCTGTGTGGTGTAATATATAGAGGATCTGCCAGTTCTCTTATGTGGTGTAGTGTATAGAGGATCTGTCAGCTCTCCTGTGTGGTGTAATATATAGAGGATCTGTCAGCTCTCCTGTGTGGTGTAGTATATAGAGGATCTGTCAGCTCTACTGTGTGGTGTAATATATAGAGGATCTGTCAGCTCTCCTGTGTGGTGTAGTTTATAGAGTATCTGTCAGCTCTCCTGTGTGGTGTAGTATATAGAGGATCTGTCAGCTCTCCTGTGTGGTGAAGTATATAGATTATCTGTCGGCTCTCCTGTGAGGTGTAGTATATAGAGGATCTGTCAGCTCTCCTGTGTGGTGTAGTAAATAGTGGATCTGTCAGCTCTCCTGTGTGGTGTAGTATATAGAGGATCTGACGGCTCTCCTCTGTGGTGAAGTATATAGAGGATCTGTCAGCTCTCCTGTGTGGTGTAGTATATAGTGGATCTGTGAGCTCTCCTGTGTGGTATAGTATATAGAGGATCTGTCAGCTCTCCTGTGTGGTGTAGTATATAGAGGATCTGTCAGCTCTCCTGTGTGGTGTAGTATATAGAGGATCTGTCGGCTCTCTTGTATGGTGTAGTATATAGTGTATCTGTCGGCTCTCCTGTGTGGTGTAGTATATAGAGGATCTGTCAGCTCTCCTGTGTGGTGTAGTATATAGTGGATCTGTCAGTTCTCCTGTATTGTGTAGTATATAGAGGATCTGTCGGCTCTCCTGTGTGGTGTAGTATATAGAGGATCTGTCGGCTCTCCTGTGTGGTGTAGTATATAGTGGATCTGTCAGCTCTCCTGTGTGGTGTACTAAATAGTGGATCTGTCAGCTCTCCTGTGTGGTGTAGTATATAGAGGATCCGACGGCTCTCCTGTGTGGTGTAGTATATATAGGATCTGTCAGCTCTCCTGTGTGGTGAAGTATATAGAGGATCTGTCAGCTCTCCTGTGTGGTGTAGTATATAGAGGATCTGTCAGCTCTCCTGTGTGGTATAGTATATAGAGGATCTGTCAGCTCTCCTGTGTGGTGTAGTATATAGAGGATCTGTCAGCTCTCCTGTGTGGTGTAGTATATAGAGGATCTGTCAGCTCTCCTGTGTGGTGTAGTATTTAGAGGATCTGTCAGCTCTCCTGTGTGGTGTATTATATAGAGGATCTGTCGGCTCTCCTGTGTGGTGTAGTATATAGAGGATCTGTCAGCTCTCCTGTGTGGTGTAGTATATAGAGGATCTGTCGGCTGTCCTGTGTGGTGTAGTATATAGAGGATCTGTCATCTCTCTTGTATGGTGTAGTATATAGAGTATCTGTCGGCTCTCCTGTGTGATGTAATATATAGATGATCTATCAGCTCTCCTGTGTGGTGTAGTATATGGAGGATCTGTAAGCTCTCCTGTGTGGTGTAGTATATAGAGGATCTGTCAGCTCTCCTGTGTGGTGTAGTATATAGAGGATCTGTCAGCTCTCCTGTGTGGTGTAGTATATAGAGGATCTGTCGGCTCTCCTGTGTGGTGTAGTATATAGAGGATGTGTCAGCTCTCCTGTGTGGTGTAGTATATAGAGGATCTGTCAGCTCTCCTGTGTGGTGTAGTATATAGAGTATCTGTCAGCTCTCCTGTGTGGTGTAGTATAAAGAGGATATGTCAGCTCTCCTGTGTGGTGTAGTATATAGAGGATCTGTCAGCTCTCCTGTGTGGTGTAGTATATAGAGGATCTGTCAGCTCTCCTGGGTGGTGTAGTATATAGAGTATCTGTCAGCTCTCCTGTGTGGTGTAGTATATAGAGGATCTGTCAGCTCTCCTGTGTGGTGTAGTGTATAGAGGATCTGTCGGCTCTCCTGTGTGGTGTAGCATATAGAGGATCTGTCAGCTCTCCTGTGTGGTGTAGTATATAGTGGATCTGTCAGCTCTCCCGTGTGGTGTAGTTTATAGAGTATCTGTCAGCTCTCCTGTGTGGTGTAGTATATAGAGGATCTGTCAGCTCTCCTGTATGGTGTAGTATATAGAGGATCTGTCAGCTCTCCTGTGTGGTGTAGTATATATTGGATCTGTCAGCTCTCCTGTGTGGTGTAGTATATAGAGGATCTGTCAGCTCTCCTGTGTGGTGTAGTATATAGAGGATGTGTCAGCTCTCCTGTGTAGTGTAGTATATAGAGGATCTGTCAGCTCTCCTGTGTGGTGTAGTATATAGATGATCTGTCAGCTCTCCTGTGTGGTGTAGTATATAGAGGATCTGTCAGCTCTCCTGTGTGGTGTAGTATATAGTGGATCTGTCAGCTCTCCTGTGTGGTGTAGTATATAGAGGATCTGTCAGCTCTCCTGTGGGGTGTAGTATACAGATGATCTGTCAGCTCTCCTGTGTGGTGTAGTATATAGAGGATCTGTCAGCTCTCCTGTGTGGTGTAGTATATGGAGGATCTGTCAGCTCTCCTGTGTGGTGTAGTGTATAGAGGATCTGTCAGCTCTCCTGTGTGGTGTAGTATAGAGAGGATCTGTCAGCTCTCCTGTGTGGTGTAGTATATAGAGGATCTGTCCTGTGTGGTGTAATATATAGGGGATCTGTCAGCTCTCCTGTATGGTGTAGTATATAGAGGATCTGTCGGCTCTCCTGTGTGGTGTAGTATATTGAGGATCTGTCAGCTCTCCTGTGTGGTGTAGTATATAGAGGATCTGTCAGCTCTCCTGTGTGGTGTAGTATATAGAGGATCTGTCCTGTGTGGTGTAATATATAGAGTATCTGTCAGCTCTCCTGTGTGGTGTAGTATATAGAGGATCTGTCGGCTCTCCTGTGTGGTGTAGTATATAGAGTATCTGTCAGCTCTCCTGTGTGGTGTAGTATATAGAGGATCTGTCAGCTCTCCTGTGTGGGGTAGTATATAGAGGATGTGTCAGCTCTCCTGTGTGGTGTAGTATATAGAGGATCTGTCAGCTCTCCTGTGTGGTGTAGTATATAGAGGATCTGTCAGCTCTCCTGTGTGGTGTAGTATATAGAGTATCTGTCAGCTCTCCTGTGTGGTGTAATATATAGAGGATCTGTCAGCTCTCCTGTGTGGTGTAGTATATAGAGGATCTGACAGTTCTCCTTTGTGGTGTAGTATATAGTGGATCTGTCAGCTCTCCTGTGTGGTGTAGTATATAGAGGATCTGTCAGCTCTCCTGTGTGATGTAGTATATATTGGATCTGTCAGCTCTCCTGTGTGGTGTAGTATATAGAGGATCTGTCAGCTCTCCTGTGTGGTGTAGTATATAGAGGATGTGTCAGCTCTCCTGTGTAGTGTAGTATATAGAGGATCTGTCAGCTCTCCTGTGTGGTGTAGTATATAGATGATCTGTCAGCTCTCCTGTGTGGTGTAGTATATAGAGGATCTGTCAGCTCTCCTGTGTGGTGTAGTATATAGTGGATCTGTCAGCTCTCCTGTGTGGTGTAGTATATAGAGGATCTGTCAGCTCTCCTGTGGGGTGTAGTATACAGATGATCTGTCAGCTCTCCTGTGTGGTGTAGTATATAGAGGATCTGTCAGCTCTCCTGTGTGGTGTAGTATATAGAGGATCTGTCAGCTCTCCTGTGTGGTGTAGTATATAGAGGATCTGTCAGCTCTCCTGTGTGGTGTAGTATATAGAGGATCTGTCAGCTGTCCTGTGTGGTGTAGTATATAGTGGCTCTGTCGGCTCTCCTGTGTGGTGTAATATATAGAGGATCTGCCAGTTCTCTTATGTGGTGTAGTGTATAGAGGATCTGTCAGCTCTCCTGTGTGGTGTAATATATAGAGGATCTGTCAGCTCTCCTGTGTGGTGTAGTATATAGAGGATCTGTCAGCTCTACTGTGTGGTGTAATATATAGAGGATCTGTCAGCTCTCCTGTGTGGTGTAGTTTATAGAGTATCTGTCAGCTCTCCTGTGTGGTGTAGTATATAGAGGATCTGTCAGCTCTCCTGTGTGGTGAAGTATATAGATTATCTGTCGGCTCTCCTGTATGGTGTAGTATATAGAGGATCTGTCATCTCTACTGTGTGGTGTAGTATATAGAGGATCTGTCATTTCTCCTGTGTGGTGTAGTATATAGAGGATCTGTCAGCTCTCCTGTGTGGTGTAGTAAATAGTGTATCTGTCAGCTCTCCTGTGTGGTGTAGTATATAGAGGATCTGACGGCTCTCCTGTGTGGTGTAGTATATAGAGGATCTGTCAGCTCTCCTGTGTGGTGAAGTATATAGAGGATCTGTCAGCTCTCCTGTGTGGTGTAGTATATAGTGGATCTGTGAGCTCTCCTGTGTGGTATAGTATATAGAGGATCTGTCAGCTCTCCTGTGTGGTGTAGTATATAGAGGATCTGTCAGCTCTCCTGTGTGGTGTAGTATATAGAGGATCTGTCGGCTCTCTTGTATGGTGTAGTATATAGAGTATCTGTCGGCTCTCCTGTGTGGTGTAGTATATAGAGGATCTGTCAGCTCTCCTGTGTGGTGTAGTATATAGTGGATCTGTCAGTTCTCCTGTATTGTGTAGTATATAGAGGATCTGTCGGCTCTCCTGTGTGGTGTAGTATATAGAGGATCTGTCGGCTCTCCTGTGTGGTGTAGTATATAGAGGATCTGTCAGATCTCCTGTGTGGTGTACTAAATAGTGGATCTGTCAGCTCTCCTGTGTGGTGTAGTATATAGAGGATCCGACGGCTCTCCTGTGTGGTGTAGTATATATAGGATCTGTCAGCTCTCCTGTGTGGTGAAGTATATAGAGGATCTGTCAGCTCTCCTGTGTGGTGTAGTATATAGAGGATCTGTCAGCTCTCCTGTGTGGTATAGTATATAGAGGATCTGTCAGCTCTCCTGTGTGGTGTAGTATATAGAGGATCTGTCAGCTCTCCTGTGTGGTGTAGTATATAGAGGATCTGTCGGCTGTCCTGTGTGGTGTAGTATATAGAGGATCTGTCATCTCTCTTGTATGGTGTAGTATATAGAGTATCTGTCGGCTCTCCTGTGTGATGTAATATATAGATGATCTATCAGCTCTCCTGTGTGGTGTAGTATATGGAGGATCTGTAAGCTCTCCTGTGTGGTGTAGTATATAGAGGATCTGTCAGCTCTCCTGTGTGGTGTAGTATATAGAGGATCTGTCAGCTCTCCTGTGTGGTGTAGTATATAGAGGATCTGTCGGCTCTCCTGTGTGGTGTAGTATATAGAGGATGTGTCAGCTCTCCGGTGTGGTGTAGTATATAGAGGATCTGTCAGCTCTCCTGTGTGGTGTAGTATATAGAGTATCTGTCAGCTCTCCTGTGTGGTGTAGTATAAAGAGGATATGTCAGCTCTCCTGTGTGGTGTAGTATATAGAGGATCTGTCAGCTCTCCTGTGTGGTGAAGTATATAGAGGATCTGTCAGCTCTCCTGGGTGGTGTAGTATATAGAGTATCTGTCAGCTCTCCTGTGTGGTGTAGTATATAGAGGATCTGTCAGCTCTCCTGTGTGGTGTAGTGTATAGTGGATCTGTCGGCTCTCCTGTGTGGTGTAGCATATAGAGGATCTGTCAGCTCTCCTGTGTGGTGTAGTATATAGTGGATCTGTCAGCTCTCCCGTGTGGTGTAGTTTATAGAGTATCAGTCAGCTCTCCTGTGTGGTGTAGTATATAGAGGATCTGTCAGCTCTCCTGTATGGTGTAGTATATAGAGGATCTGTCAGCTCTCCTGTGTGGTGTAGTATATATTGGATCTGTCAGCTCTCCTGTGTGGTGTAGTATATAGAGGATCTGTCAGCTCTCCTGTGTGGTGTAGTATATAGAGGATGTGTCAGCTCTCCTGTGTAGTGTAGTATATAGAGGATCTGTCAGCTCTCCTGTGTGGTGTAGTATATAGATGATCTGTCAGCTCTCCTGTGTGGTGTAGTATATAGAGGATCTGTCAGCTCTCCTGTGTGGTGTAGTATATAGTGGATCTGTCAGCTCTCCTGTGTGGTGTAGTATATAGAGGATCTGTCAGCTCTCCTGTGGGGTGTAGTATACAGATGATCTGTCAGCTCTCCTGTGTGGTGTAGTATATAGAGGATCTGTCAGCTCTCCTGTGTGGTGTAGTATATAGAGGATCTGTCAGCTCTCCTGTGTGGTGTAGTGTATAGAGGATCTGTCAGCTCTCCTGTGTGGTGTAGTATAGAGAGGATCTGTCAGCTCTCCTGTGTGGTGTAGTATATAGAGGATCTGTCCTGTGTGGTGTAATATATAGAGGATCTGTCAGCTCTCCTGTATGGTGTAGTATATAGAGGATCTGTCGGCTCTCCTGTGTGGTGTAGTATATTGAGGATCTGTCAGCTCTCCTGTGTGGTGTAGTATATAGAGGATCTGTCAGCTCTCCTGTGTGGTGTAGTATATAGAGGATCTGTCAGCTCTCCTGTGTGGTGTAGTATATAGAGTATCTGTCAGCTCTCCTGTGTGGTGTAATATATAGAGGATCTGTCAGCTCTCCTGTGTGGTGTAGTATATAGAGGATCTGACAGTTCTCCTTTGTGGTGTAGTATATAGTGGATCTGTCAGCTCTCCTGTGTGGTGTAGTATATAGAGGATCTGTCAGCTCTCCTGTGTGGTGTAGTATATAGAGTATCTGTTGGCTCTCCTGTGTGGTGTAATATATAGAGGATCTGTCAACTCTCCTGTGTGGTGTAGTTTATAGAGTATCTGTCAGCTCTCCTGTGTGGTGTAGTATAGAGAGGATCTGTCAGCTCTCCTGTGTGGTGAAGTATATAGATTATCTGTCGGCTCTCCTGTGAGGTGTAGTATATAGAGGATCTGTCAGCTCTCCTGTGTGGTGTAGTATATAGAGGATCTGTCGGCTCTCCTGTGTGGTGTAGTATATAGAGTATCTGTCAGCTCTCCTGTGTGGTGTAGTATATAGAGGATCTGTCAGCTCTCCTGTGTGGTGTAGTATATAGAGGATGTGTCAGCTCTCCTGTGTGGTGTAGTATATAGAGGATCTGTCAGCTCTCCTGTGTGGTGTAGTATATAGAGGATCTGTCAGCTCTCCTGTGTGGTGTAGTATATAGAGTATCTGTCAGCTCTCCTGTGTGGTGTAATATATAGAGGATCTGTCAGCTCTCCTGTGTGGTGTAGTATATAGAGGATCTGACAGTTCTCCTTTGTGGTGTAGTATATAGTGGATCTGCCAGCTCTCCTGTGTGGTGTAGTATATAGAGGATCTGTCAGCTCTCCTGTGTGGTGTAGTATATAGAGTATCTGTTGGCTCTCCTGTGTGATGTAATATATAGATGATCTATTAGCTTTCCTGTGTGGTGTAGTGTATAGAGGATCTGTCAGCTCTCCTGTGTGGTGTAGTATATAGAGGATCTGTCAGCTCTCCTGTGTGGTGTAGCATATAGAGGATCTGTCAGCTGTCCGGTGTGGTGTAGTATAAAGTGGCTCTGTCGGCTCTCCTGTGTGGTGTAATATATAGAGGATCTGCCAGCTCTCTTATGTGGTGTAGTGTATAGAGGATCTGTCAGCTCTCCTGTGTGGTGTAATATATAGAGGATCTGTCAGCTCTCCTGTGTGGTGTAGTATATAGAGGATCTGTCAGCTCTACTGTGTGGTGTAATATATAGAGGATCTGTCAGCTCTCCTGTGTGGTGTAGTTTATAGAGTATCTGTCAGCTCTCCTGTGTGGTGTAGTATAGAGAGGATCTGTCAGCTCTCCTGTGTGGTGAAGTATATAGATTATCTGTCGGCTCTCCTGTGATGTGTAGTATATAGAGGATCTGTCAGCTCTCCTGTGTGGTGTAGTAAATAGTGGATCTGTCAGCTCTCCTGTGTGGTGTAGTATATAGAGGATCTGACGGCTCTCCTGTGTCGTGTAGTATATAGAGAATCTGTCAGCTCTCCTGTGTGGTGAAGTATATAGAGGATCTGTCAGCTCTCCTGTGTGGTGTAGTATATAGAGGATCTGACGGCTCTCCTGTGTGGTGTAGTATATAGAGAATCTGTCAGCTCTCCTGTGTGGTGAAGTATATAGAGGATCTGTCAGCTCTCCTGTGTGGTGTAGTATATAGTGGATCTGTCAGCTTTCCTGTGTGGTATAGTATATAGAGGATCTGTCAGCTCTCCTGTGTGGTGTAGTATATAGAGGATGTGTCAGCTCTCCTGTATTGTGTAGTATATAGAGGATGTGTCAGCTCTCCTGTATTGTGTAGTATATAGAGGATCTGTCAGCTCTCCTGTGTGGTGTAGTATATAGAGGATCTGTCAGCTCTCCTGTGTGGTGTAGTATATAGAGGATCTGTCGGCTCTCCTGTGTGGTGTAGTATATAGAGGATCTGTCATCTCTCTTGTATGGTGTAGTATATAGAGTATCTGTCGGCTCTCCTGTGTGGTGTAGTATATAGAGGATCTGTCAGCTCTCCTGTGTGGTGTAGTATATAGTGGATCTGTCAGCTCTCCTGTATTGTGTAGTATATAGAGGATCTGTCGGCTCTCCTGTGTGGTGTAGTATATAGAGGATCTGTCGGCTCTCCTGTGAGGTGTAGTATATAGAGGATCTGTCAGCTCTCCTGTGTGGTGTAGTAAATAGTGGATCTGTGAGCTCTCCTGTGTGGTGTAGTATATAGAGGATCTGACAGCTCTCCTGTGTGGTGTAGTATATAGAGGATCTGTCAGCTCTCCTGTGTGGTGAAGTATATAGAGGATCTGTCAGCTCTCCTGTGTGGTGTAGTATATAGAGGATCTGTCAGCTCTCCTGTGTGGTATAGTATATAGAGGATCTGTCAGCTCTCCTGTGTGGTGTAGTATTTAGAGGATCTGTCAGCTCTCCTGTGTGGTGTATTATATAGAGGATCTGTCGGCTCTCCTGTGTGGTGTAGTATATAGAGGATCTGTCATCTCTCTTGTATGGTGTAGTATATAGAGTATCTGTCGGCTCTCCTGTGTGATGTAATATATAGATGATCTATCAGCTCTCCTGTGTGGTGTAGTATATGGAGGATCTGTAAGCTCTCCTGTGTGGTGTAGTATATAGAGGATCTGTCAGCTCTCCTGTGTGGTGTAGTATATAGAGGATCTGTCAGCTCTCCTGGGTGGTGTAGTATATAGAGTATCTGTCAGCTCTCCTGTGTGGTGTAGTATATAGAGGATCTGTCAGCTCTCCTGTGTGGTGTAGTATATAGTGGATCTGTCAGCTCTCCTGTGTAGTGTAGTATATGGAGTATCTGTCAGCTCTCCTGTCTGGTGTAGTATATTGAGGATCTGTCAGCTCTACTGTGTGGTGTAGTATATAGAGGATCTGTCAGCTCTCCTGTGTGGTGTAGTATATAGAGGATGTGTCAGCTCTCCTGTGTGGTGTAGTATATAGAGGATCTGTCAGCTCTCCTGTGTGGTGTAGTATATAGAGGATGTGTCAGCTCTCCTGTGTGGTGTAGTATATAGAGGATCTGTCAGCTCTCCTGTGTGGTGTAGTATACAGAGGATGTGTCAGCTCTCCTGTGTGGTGTAGTATATAGAGGATCTGTCAGCTCTCCTGTGTGGTGTAGTATATAGAGGATCTGACAGTTCTCCTTTGTGGTGTAGTATATAGTGGTTCTGTCAGCTCTCCTGTGTGGTGTAGTATATAGTGGATCTGTCAGCTCTCCTGTATTGTGTAGTATATAGAGGATGTGTCAGCTCTCCTGTGTGGTGTAGTATATAGAGGATCTGTCGGCTCTCCTGTGTGGTGTAGTATATAGAGGATCTGTCAGCTCTCCTGTATGGTGTAGTATATAGAGGATCTGTCATCTCTACTGTGTGGTGTAGTATATAGAGGATCTGTCATTTCTCCTGTGTGGTGTAGTATATAGAGGATCTGTCAGCTCTCCTGTGTGGTGTAGTATATAGAGGATCTGTCAGCTGTCCTGTGTGGTGTAGAATATAGTGGATCTGTCGGTTCTCCTGTGTGGTGTAATATATAGAGGATCTGCCAGCTCTCCTATGTGGTGTAGTGTGTAGAGGATCTGTCGGCTCTCCTGTGTGGTGTAGTATATAGAGGATCTGTCAGCTCTCCTGTGTGGTGTAGTATATAGAGGATCTGTCAGCTCTCCTGTGTGGTGTAGTATATACAGGATCTGTCGGCTCTCCTGTGTGGTGTAGTATATAGAGGTTCTGTCAGCTCTCCTGTGTGTTGTAGTATATAGTGGATCTGTCAGCTCTCCTGCGTGGTGTAGTATATAGAGGATCTGTCAGCTCTCCTGTGTGGTGTAGTATATAGTGGATCTGTCAGCTCTCCTGTGTGGTGTAATATATAGATGATCTGTCAGCTCTCCTGTGTGGTGTAGTATATAGAGTATCTGCCCGCTCTCCTGTGTGGTGTAGTATATAGAGGATCTGTCAGCTCTCCGTTGTGGTGTACTATATAGTGGATCTGTCAGCTCTCCTGTGTGGTGTAGTATATAGAGGATCTGTCAGCTCTCCTGTGTGGTGTAGTATATAGAGGATCTGTAAGCTCTCCTGTGTGGTGTATTATATAGAGGATCTGTCAGCTCTCCTGTGTGGTGTAGTATATAGAGGATCTGTCAGCTCTCCTGTGTGGTGTAGTATATACAGGATCTGTCGGCTCTCCTGTGTGGTGTAGTATATAGAGGATCTGTCGGCTCTCCTGTGTGTTGTAGTATATAGTGGATCTGTCAGCTCTCCTGCGTGGTGTAGTATATAGAGGATCTGTCAGCTCTCCTGTGTGGTGTAGTATATAGTGGATCTGTCAGCTCTCCTGTGTGGTGTAATGTATAGATGATCTGTCAGCTCTCCTGTGTGGTGTAGTATATAGAGTATCTGCCCGCTCTCCTGTAAGGTGTAGTATATAGAGGATCTGTCAGCTCTCCTGTGTGGTGTATTATATAGAGGATCTGTCAGCTCTCCTGTGTGTTGTAGTATATAGAGGATCTGTCAGCTCTCTTGTGTGGTGTAGTATATAGAGGATCTGTCAGCTCTCCTCTGTGGTGTAATATATAGAGGATCTGTCAGCTCTCCTGTGTGGTGTAGTATATAGAGGATCTGACAGTTCTCCTTTGTGGTGTAGTATATAGAGGATCTGACATTTCTCCTTTGTGGTGTAGTATATAGTGGATCTGTCAGCTCTCCTGTGTGGTGTAGTATATAGAGGATCTGTCATCTCTACTGTGTGCTGTAGTATATAGAGTATCTGTCAGCTCTCCTGTGTGATGTAATATATAGATGATCTATTAGCTCTACTGTGTGGTGTAGTATATAGAGTATCTGCCTGCTCTCCTGTGTGGTGTAGTATATTGAGGATCTGTCAGCTCTCCTGTGTGGTGTAGTATATAGTGGATCTGTCGGCTCTCCCGTGTAATGTAGTGTATAGAGGATCTGTCAGCTCTCCTGTGTGGTGTAGTATATAGAGGATCTGTCAGCTCTCCTGTGTGGTGTAGTATATAGAGGATCTGTCAGCTCTCCTGTGTGGTGTAGTATATACAGGATCTATCAGCTCTCCTGTGTGGTGTAGTATATACAGGATCTATCAGCTCTCCTGTGTGGTTTAGTGTATAGAGGATCTGTCAGCTCTCCTGTGTGGTGTAGTATATAGAGGATCTGTCAGCTCTCTTGTGTGGTGTAGTATATACAGGATCTATCAGCTCTCCTGTGTGGTGTAGTATTTAGAGGATCTGTCAGCTTTCCTGTGTGGTGTAGTATATAGAGGATCTGTCAGCTCTGCTGTGTGGTGTAGTATATAGAGGATCTGTCAGATCTCCTGTGCGGTGTAATATATAGAGGATCTGTCAGCTCTCCTGTGTGGTGTAGTATATAGAGGATCTGTCAGCTCTCCTGTGTGGTGTAGTATATAGAGGATCTGTCGACTCTCCTGTGTGGTGCAATATATAGAGGATCTGCCAGCTCTCCTATGTGGTGTAGTGTATAGAGGATCTGTCGGCTCTACTGTTTGGTGTAATATATAGATGATCTGTCATCTCTCCTGTGTGGTGTAGTATATAGAGGATCTGTCAGCTCTCCTGTGTGGTGTAATATATAGAGGATCTGTCAGCTCTCCTGTGTGGTGTAATATATAGAGGATCTGTCAGCTTTCCTGTGTGAGGTAGTATATAGAGGATCTGTCAGCTCTCCTGTGTGGTGTAGTATATAGAGGATCTGTCAGCTCTCCTGTGTGGTGTAGTACATAGAGGATCTGTCAGCTCTCCTGTGTGATGTAGTATATAGAGGATCTGTCAGTTCTCCTGTGTGATGTAGTATATAGAGGATCTGTCAGCTCTCCTGTGTGGTGTAGTATATAGAGGTTCTGTCAGCTCTCCTGTGTGGTGTAGTGTATAGAGGATCTGTCAGCTCTCCTGTGTGGTGTAGAATATAGAGGATCTGTCAGCTCTCCTGTGTGGTGTAGTATATAGAGGATCTGTCACCTCTCCTGTCTGGTGTAGTATATAGAGGATCTGTCAGGTCTCCTGTGTGGTGTAGTATATAGAGGATCTGTCAGCTCTCCTGTGTGATGTAGTATATTGAGGATCTGTCAGCTCTCCTATGTGATGTAGCATATAGAGGATCTGTCAGCTTTCCTGTGTGGTGTAGTGTATAGAGGATCTGTCAGCTCTCCTGTGTGGTGTAGTATATAGAGGATCTGTCAGCTCTCCTGTGTGGTGTAGTATATAGAGGATCTGTCACCTCTCCTGTCTGGTGTAGTATATAGAGGATCTGTCAGCTCTCCTGTGTGGTGTAGTATATAGAGGATCTGTCAGCTCTCCTGTGTGGTGTAGTATGTAGAGGATCTGTCAGCTCTCCTGTGTGATGTAGTATATAGAGGATCTGTCAGCTCTCCTATGTGATGTAGTATATAGTGGATCTGTCAGCTTTCCTGTGTGGTGTAGTATATAGTGGATCTCTCGGCTCTCCTGTGTGGTGTAGTATATGGATGATCTGTCAGCTCTCCTGTGTGGTGTAGTATATAGTGGATCTGTCAGCTCTCCTGTGTGGTGTAGTATATAGAGGATCTCTCAGCTCTCCTGTGTGGTGTAGTATATAGTGGATCTCTCAGCTCTCCTGTGTGGTGTAGTATATAGATGATCTGTCAGCTCTCCTGTGTGGTGTAGTATATAGTGGATCTGTCAGCTCTCCTGCGTTGTGTAGTATATAGTGGATCTGTCAGCTCTCCTGTGTTGTGTAGTATATAGAGGATCTGTCAGCTCTCCTGTGTGGTGTAGTATATAGTGGATCTGTCAGCTCTCCTGTGTTGTGTAGTATATAGAGGATCTGTCAGCTCTCCTGTGTGGTGTAGTATATAGTCGATCTGTCAGCTCTCCTGTGTTGTGTAGTATATAGAGGATCTGTCAGCTCTCCTGTATGGTGTAGTATGTAGAGGATCTCTCGGCTCTCCTGTGTGGTGTAGTATATAGTGGATCTGTCAGCTCTCCTGTGTTGTGTAGTATATAGTGGATCTGTCAGCTCTCCTGTGTTGTGTAGTATATAGAGGATCTGTCAGCTCTCCTGTGTGGTGTAGTATATAGTGGATCTGTCAGCTTTCCTGTGTGGTGTAGTATATAGAGGATCTGTCAGCTCTCCTGTGTGGTGTAGTATATAGAGGATCTGTCAGCTCTCCTGTGTGGTGTAGTACATAGAGGATCTGTCTGCTCTCCTGTGTGGTGTAGTATATAGACGATCTGTCGGCTCTCCTGTGTGGTGTAGTATATAGAGGATCTGTCAGCTCTCCTGTGTGGTGTAGTATATAGAGGATCTGTCAGCTCTCCTGTGTAGTGTAGTATATAGAGGATCTGTCAGCTCTCCTGTGTGGTGTAGTGTATAGAGGATATGTCCTGTGTGGTGTAGTATATAGAGGATCTGTCAGCTCTCCTGTGTGGTGTAGTATATAGAGGATCTGTCAGCTCTCCTGCGTGGTGTAGTATATAGAGGATCTGTCAGCTCTCCTGTGTGGTGTAGTATATAGAGGATCTGTCAGCTCTTCTGTGTGGTGTAGTATATAGAGGATCTGTCAGCTCTCCTGTGTGGTGTAGTGTATAGAGGATGTGTCCTGTGTGGTGTAGTATATAGAGGATCTGTCAGCTCTCCTGTGTGGTGTAGTATATAGAGGATCTGTCAGCTCTCCTGTGTGGTGTAGTACATAGAGGATCTGTCAGCTCTCCTGTGTGGTGTAGTATATAGTGGATCTGTCAGCTCTCCTGTATTGTGTAGTATATAGAGGATGTGTCAGCTCTCCTGTGTGGTGTAGTATATAGAGGATCTGTCGGCTCTCCTGTGTGGTATAGTATATAGAGGATGTGTCAGCTCTCCTGTGTGGTGTAGTATATAGTGGATCTGTCAGCTCTCCTGTGTGGTGTAGTATATAGAGGATCTGTCAGCTCTCCTGTGTGATGTAGTATATAGAGGATCTGTCAGCTCTCCTATGTGATGTAGTATATAGTGGATCTGTCAGCTTTCCTGTGTGGTGTAGTATATAGTGGATCTATCGGCTCTCCTGTGTGGTGTAGTATATGGATGATCTGTCAGCTCTCCTGTGTGGTGTAGTATATAGTGGATCTGTCAGCTCTCCTGTGTGGTGTAGTATATAGAGGATCTCTCAGCTCTCCTGTGTGGTGTAGTATATAGTGGATCTCTCAGCTCTCCTGTGTGGTGTAGTATATAGATGATCTGTCAGCTCTCCTGTGTGGTGTAGTATATAGTGGATCTGTCAGCTCTCCTGCGTTGTGTAGTATATAGTGGATCTGTCAGCTCTCCTGTGTGGTGTAGTATATAGTGGATCTGTCAGCTCTCCTGTGTTGTGTAGTATATAGAGGATCTGTCAGCTCTCCTGTGTGGTGTAGTATATAGTGGATCTGTCAGCTCTCCTGTGTTGTGTAGTATATAGAGGATCTGTCAGCTCTCCTGTGTGGTGTAGAATATAGTCGATCTGTCAGCTCTCCTGTGTTGTGTAGTATATAGAGGATCTGTCAGCTCTCCTGTATGGTGTAGTATGTAGAGGATCTCTCGGCTCTCCTGTGTGGTGTAGTATATAGTGGATCTGTCAGCTCTCCTGTGTTGTGTAGTATATAGTGGATCTGTCAGCTCTCCTGTGTTGTGTAGTATATAGAGGATCTGTCAGCTCTCCTGTGTGGTGTAGTATATAGTGGATCTGTCAGCTTTCCTGTGTGGTGTAGTATATAGAGGATCTGTCAGCTCTCCTGTGTGGTGTAGTATATAGAGGATCTGTCAGCTCTCCTGTGTGGTGTAGTACATAGAGGATCTGTCTGCTCTCCTGTGTGGTGTAGTATATAGACGATCTGTCGGCTCTCCTGTGTGGTGTAGTATATAGAGGATCTGTCAGCTCTCCTGTGTGGTGTAGTATATAGAGGATCTGTCAGCTCTCCTGTGTAGTGTAGTATATAGAGGATCTGTGAGCTCTCCTGTGTGGTGTAGTGTATAGAGGATGTGTCCTGTGTGGTGTAGTATATAGAGGATCTGTCCTGTGTGGTGTAGTATATAGAGGATCTGTCAGCTCTCCTGTGTGGTGTAGTATATAGAGGATCTGTCAGCTCTCCTGTGTGGTGTAGTATATAGAGGATCTGTCAGCTCTCCTGTGTGGTGTAGTATATAGAGGATCTGTCAGCTCTTCTGTGTGGTTTAGTATATAGAGGATCTGTCAGCTCTCCTGTGTGGTGTAGTGTATAGAGGATGTGTCCTGTGTGGTGTAGTATATAGAGGATCTGTCAGCTCTCCTGTGTGGTGTAGTATATAGAGGATCTGTCAGCTCTCCTGTGTGGTGTAGTACATAGAGGATCTGTCAGCTCTCCTGTGTGGTGTAGTATATAGTGGATCTGTCAGCTCTCCTGTATTGTGTAGTATATAGAGGATGTGTCAGCTCTCCTGTGTGGTATAGTATATAGAGGATGTGTCAGCTCTCCTGTGTGGTGTAGTATATAGAGGATCTGTCGGCTCTCCTGTGTGGTATAGTATATAGAGGATGTGTCAGCTCTCCTGTGTGGTGTAGTATATAGTGGATCTGTCAGCTCTCCTGTGTGGTGTAGTATATAGAGGATCTGTCAGCTCTCCTGTGTGCTGTAGTATATAGAGGATCTGTCGGATCTCCTGTGTGGTATAGTGTATAGAGGATCTGTCAGCCCTCCTGTGTGCTGTAGTATATAGAGGATCTGTCGGATCTCCTGTGTGGTGTAGTATATAGAGGATCTGTCAGCTCTCCTGTGTGGTGTAGTATATAGAGGATCTGTCAGCTCTCCTGTATTGTGTAGTATATAGAGGATGTGTCAGCTCTCCTGTGTGGTGTAGTATATAGAGGATCTGTCAGCTCTCCTGTGTGGTGTAGTATATAGAGTATCTGTCAGCTCTCCTGTATTGTGTAGTATATGGAGGATCTCTCGGCTCTCCTGTGTGGTGTAGTATATAGAGGATGTGTCAGCTCTCCTGTGTGGTGTAGTATATAGAGGATGTGTCAGCTCTCCTGTGTGGTGTAGTATATAGACTATCTGTCAGCTCTCCTGTGTGGTGTAGTATATAGAGGATGTGTCAGCTCTCCTGTGTGGTGTAGTATATAGAGGATGTGTCAGCTCTCCTGTGTGGTGTAGTATATAGAGGATCTGTCAGCTCTCCTGTGTGGTGTAGTATATAGAGGATCTGTCAGCTCTCCTGTGTGGTGTAGTATATAGAGGATCTGTCGGTTCTCCTGTGTGGTGTAGTATATAGTGGATCTGTCAGCTCTCCTGTGTGGTGTAGTATATAGAGGATCTGTCAGCTCTCCTGTATGGTGTAGTATATAGAGTATTTGTCAGCTCTCCTGTGTGGTGTAGTATATAGAGGATCTGTCAGCTCTCCTGTGTGGTGTAGTATATAGAGGATCTGTCAGCTCTCCCGTGTGGTGTAGTATATAGAGTATCTGTCAGCTCTCCTGTGTGGTGTAGTATATAGAGGATCTGACGGCTCTCCTGTGTGGTGTAGTATATAGAGGATGTGTCAGCTCTCCTGTGTGGTGTAGTGTATAGAGGATGTGTCAGCTCTCCTGTGTGGTGTAGTATATAGAGGATCTGTCAGCTCTCCTGTGTGGTGTAGTATATAGAGGATGTGTCAGCTCTCCTGTGTGGTGTAGTATATAGAGGATCTGTCAGCTCTCCTGTGTGGTGTAGTATATAGAGGATGTGTCAGCTCTCCTGTGTGGTGTAGTATATAGAGGATCTGTCAGCTCTCCTGTGTGGTGTAGTATATAGAGGATCTGTCAGCTCTCCTGTGTGGTGTAGTATATAGAGGATCTGTCAGCTCTCCCGTGTGGTGTAGTATATAGAGGATCTGTCAGCTCTCCTGTGTGGTGTAGTATATAGAGGATGTGTCAGCTCTCCTGTGTGGTGTAGTATATAGAGGATCTGTCAGCTCTCCTGTGTGGTGTAGTATATAGAGGATGTGTCAGCTCTCCTGTGTGGTGTAGTATATAGAGGATCTCTCGGCTCTCCTGTGTGGTGTAGTATATGGATGATCTGTCAGCTCTCCTGTGTGGTGTAGTATATAGACGATCTGTCAGCTCTCCTGTGTGGTGTAGTATATAGAGGATCTGTCAGCTCTCCTGTGTGATGTAGTATATAGAGGATGTGTCAGCTCTCCTGTGTGGTGTAGTATATAGAGGATCTGTCAGCTCTCCTGTGTGGTGTAGTATATAGAGGATCTGTCAGCTCTCCTGTGTGGTGTAGTATATAGAGGATCTGTCAGCTCTCCTGTGAGGTGTAGTATATAGAGGATCTGTCAGCTCTCCTGTGTGATGTAGTATATAGAGGATGTGTCAGCTCTCCTGTGTGGTGTAGTATATAGAGGATCTGTCAGCTCTCCTGTGTGGTGTAGTATATAGAGGATCTGTCAGCTCTCCTGTGTGGTGTAGTATATAGAGGATGTGTCAGCTCTCCTGTATTGTGTAGTATATAGAGGATGTGTCAGCTCTCCTGTATTGTGTAGTATATAGAGGATGTGTCAGCTCTCCTGTGTGGTGTAGTGTATAGAGGATCTGTCAGCTCTCCTGGGTGGTGTAGTATATAGAGGATCTGTCAGCTCTCCTGTGTGGTGTAGTATATTGAGGATCTGTCAGTTCTCCTGTGTGGTGTAGTACATAGAGGATGTGTCAGCTCTCCTGTGTGGTGTAGTATATAGAGGATCTGTCGGCTCTCCTGTGTGGTGTAGTATATAGAGGATCTGTCAGCTCTCCTGTGTGGTGTAGTATATAGTGGATCTGTCAGCTCTCCTGTGTGGTGTAGTATATAGAGGATCTGTCGGTTCTCCTGTGTGGTGTAGTATATAGAGGATCTGTCAGCTCACCTGTGTGGTGTAGTATATAGAGGATCTGTCGGCTCTCCTGTGTGGTATAGTATATAGAGGATGTGTCAGCTCTCCTGTGTGGTGTAGTATATAGAGGATGTGTCAGCTCTCCTGTGTGGTGTAGTATATAGAGGATGTGTCAGCTCTCCTGTGTGGTGTAGTATATAGAGGATCTGTCAGCTCTCCTGTGTGGTGTAGTATATAGAGGATCTGTCAGCTCTCCTGTGTGGTGTAGTATATAGAGGATCTGTCGGCTCTCCTGTGTGGTGTAGTATATAGTGGATCTGTCAGCTCTCCTGTGTGGTGTAGTATATAGAGGATCTGTCGGCTCTCCTGTGTGGTGTAGTATATAGAGGATCTGTCAGCTCTCCTGTGTGGTGTAGTATATAGTGGATCTGTCAGCTCTCCTGTGTGGTGTAGTATATAGAGGATCTGTCAGCTCTCCTGTGTGGTGTAGTATATAGTGGATCTGTCGGCTCTCCCGTGTAATGTAGTGTATAGAGGATCTGTCGGCTCTCCTGTGTGGTGTAGTATATAGAGGATGTGTCAGCTCTCCTGTGTGGTGTAGTATATAGAGGATCTGTCAGCTCTCCTGTGTGGTGTAGTATATAGAGGATCTGTCAGCTCTCCTGTGTGGTGTAGTATATAGAGGATGTGTCAGCTCTCCTGTGTGGTGTAGTATATAGAGGATGTGTCAGCTCTCCTGTGTGGTGTAGTATATAGAGGATGTGTCAGCTCTCCTGTGTGGTGTAGTATATAGTGGATCTGTCAGCTCTCCTGTATTGTGTAGTATATAGAGGATGTGTCAGCTCTCCTGTGTGGTGTAGTATATAGAGGATGTGTCAGCTCTCCTGTGTGGTGTAGTATATAGTGGATCTGTCAGCTCTCCTGTATTGTGTAGTATATAGAGGATGTGTCAGCTCTCCTGTGTGGTGTAGTATATAGAGGATCTGTCGGCTCTCCTGTGTGGTGTAGTATATAGAGGATCTGTCAGCTCTCCTGTGTGGTGTAGTATATAGAGGATCTGTCAGCTCTCCTGTGTGGTGTAGTATATAGAGTATCTGTCGGCTCTCCTGTGTGGTGTAGTATATAGAGGATCTGTCAGCTCTCCTGTGTGGTGTAGTATATAGAGGATGTGTCAGCTCTCCTGTGTGGTGTAGTATATAGAGGATGTGTCAGCTCTCCTGTGTGGTGTAGTATATAGAGGATGTGTCAGCTCTCCTGTGTGGTGTAGTATATAGTGGATCTGTCAGCTCTCCTGTATTGTGTAGTATATAGAGGATGTGTCAGCTCTCCTGTGTGGTGTAGTATATAGAGGATCTGTCGGCTCTCCTGTGTGGTGTAGTATATAGAGGATCTGTCAGCTCTCCTGTGTGGTGTAGTATATAGTGGATCTGTCAGCTCTCCTGTGTGGTGTAGTATATAGAGGATATGTCGGCTCTCCTGTGTGGTGTAGTATATAGAGGATGTGTCGGCTCTCCTGTGTGGTGTAGTATATAGAGGATGTGTCAGCTCTCCTGTGTGGTGTAGTATATAGAGGATGTGTCAGCTCTCCTGTGTGGTGTAGTATATAGAGGATCTGTCCTGTGTGGTGTAGTATATAGAGGATGTGTCGGCTCTCCTGTGTGGTGTAGTATATAGAGGATCTGTCAGCTCTCCTGTGTGGTGTAGTATATAGTGGATCTGTCAGCTCTCCTGTGTGGTGTAGTATATAGAGGATCTGTCGGCTCTCCTGTGTGGTGTAGTATATAGAGGATCTGTCAGCTCTCCTGTGTGGTGTAGTATATAGAGGATCTGTCAGCTCTCCTGTGTGGTGTAGTATATAGAGGATGTGTCAGCTCTCCTGTGTGGTGTAGTATATAGAGGATGTGTCAGCTCTCCTGTGTGGTGTAGTATATAGAGGATGTGTCAGCTCTCCTGTGTGGTGTAGTATATAGTGGATCTGTCAGCTCTCCTGTATTGTGTAGTATATAGAGGATCTGTCAGCTCTCCTGTGTGGTGTAGTATATAGAGGATCTGTCGGCTCTCCTGTGTGGTGTAGTATATAGAGGATGTGTCCTGTGTGGTGTAGTATATAGAGGATCTGTCAGCTCTCCTGTGTGGTGTAGTATATAGAGGATGTGTCAGCTCTCCTGTGTGGTGTAGTATATAGTGGATCTGTCAGCTCTCCTGTATTGTGTAGTATATAGAGGATGTGTCAGCTCTCCTGTGTGGTGTAGTATATAGAGGATCTGTCGGCTCTCCTGTGTGGTGTAGTATATAGAGGATGTGTCAGCTCTCCTGTGTGGTGTAGTATATAGAGTATCTGTCGGCTCTCCTGTGTGGTGTAGTATATAGAGGATCTGTCAGCTCTCCTGTGTGGTGTAGTATATAGAGGATGTGTCAGCTCTCCTGTGTGGTGTAGTATATAGAGGATGTGTCAGCTCTCCTGTGTGGTGTAGTATATAGAGGATGTGTCAGCTCTCCTGTGTGGTGTAGTATATAGTGGATCTGTCAGCTCTCCTGTATTGTGTAGTATATAGAGGATGTGTCAGCTCTCCTGTGTGGTGTAGTATATAGAGGATCTGTCGGCTCTCCTGTGTGGTGTAGTATATAGAGGATCTGTCAGCTCTCCTGTGTGGTGTAGTATATAGTGGATCTGTCAGCTCTCCTGTGTGGTGTAGTATATAGAGGATATGTCGGCTCTCCTGTGTGGTGTAGTATATAGAGGATGTGTCGGCTCTCCTGTGTGGTGTAGTATATAGAGGATGTGTCAGCTCTCCTGTGTGGTGTAGTATATAGAGGATGTGTCAGCTCTCCTGTGTGGTGTAGTATATAGAGGATCTGTCCTGTGTGGTGTAGTATATAGAGGATGTGTCGGCTCTCCTGTGTGGTGTAGTATATAGAGGATCTGTCAGCTCTCCTGTGTGGTGTAGTATATAGTGGATCTGTCAGCTCTCCTGTGTGGTGTAGTATATAGAGGATCTGTCAGCTCTCCTGTGTGGTGTAGTATATAGAGGATCTGTCAGCTCTCCTGTGTGGTGTAGTATATAGAGGATGTGTCAGCTCTCCTGTGTGGTGTAGTATATAGAGGATGTGTCAGCTCTCCTGTGTGGTGTAGTATATAGAGGATGTGTCAGCTCTCCTGTGTGGTGTAGTATATAGTGGATCTGTCAGCTCTCCTGTATTGTGTAGTATATAGAGGATGTGTCAGCTCTCCTGTGTGGTGTAGTATATAGAGGATGTGTCAGCTCTCCTGTGTGGTGTAGTATATAGTGGATCTGTCAGCTCTCCTGTATTGTGTAGTATATAGAGGATGTGTCAGCTCTCCTGTGTGGTGTAGTATATAGTGGATCTGTCAGCTCTCCTGTATTGTGTAGTATATAGAGGATGTGTCAGCTCTCCTGTGTGGTGTAGTATATAGAGGATCTGTCGGCTCTCCTGTGTGGTGTAGTATATAGAGGATCTGTCAGCTCTCCTGTGTGGTGTAGTATATAGAGGATCTGTCAGCTCTCCTGTGTGGTGTAGTATATAGAGTATCTGTCGGCTCTCCTGTGTGGTGTAGTATATAGAGGATCTGTCAGCTCTCCTGTGTGGTGTAGTATATAGTGGATCTGTCAGCTCTCCTGTATTGTGTAGTATATAGAGGATGTGTCAGCTCTCCTGTGTGGTGTAGTATATAGAGGATCTGTCGGCTCTCCTGTGTGGTGTAGTATATAGAGGATCTGTCAGCTCTCCTGTGTGGTGTAGTATATAGAGGATCTGTCAGCTCTCCTGTGTGGTGTAGTATATAGAGGATCTGTCGGCTCTCCTGTGTGGTGTAGTATATAGAGGATCTGTCAGCTCTCCTGTGTGGTGTAGTATATAGTGGATCTGTCAGCTCTCCTGTGTGGTGTAGTATATAGAGGATATGTCGGCTCTCCTGTGTGGTGTAGTATATAGAGGATGTGTCAGCTCTCCTGTATTGTGTAGTATATAGAGGATGTGTCGGCTCTCCTGTATTGTGTAGTATATAGAGGATGTGTCGGCTCTCCTGTGTGGTGTAGTGTATAGAGGATCTGTCAGCTCTCCTGTGTGGTGTAGTATATAGAGGATCTGTCCTGTGTGGTGTAGTATATAGAGGATCTGTCGGCTCTCCTGTGTGGTGTAGTATATAGAGGATCTGTCGGCTCTCCTGTGTGGTGTAGTATATAGAGGATCTGTCGGCTCTCCTGTGTGGTGTAGTATATAGTGGATCTGTCAGCTCTCCTGTGTGGTGTAGTATATAGAGGATCTGTCGGCTCTCCTGTGTGGTGTAGTATATAGAGGATGTGTCGGCTCTCCTGTGTGGTGTAGTATATAGAGGATCTTTCGGCTCTCCTGTGTGGTGTAGTATATAGAGGATCTGTCAGCTCTCCTGTGTGGTGTAGTATATAGAGGATCTGTCAGCTCTCCTGTGTGGTGTAGTATATAGAGGATCTGTCAGCTCTTCTGTGTGGTGTAGTATATAGATTATCTGTCAGCTCTCCTGTGTGGTGTAGTATATAGAGGATCTGTCAGCTCTCCTGTGTGGTGTAGTATATAGAGGATCTGTCAGCTCTCCTGTGTGGTGTAGTATATAGAGGATCTGTCAGCTCTCCTGTGTGGTGTGGTATATAGAGGATGTGTCAGCTCTCCTGTGTGGTGTAGTATATAGAGGATCTGTCAGCTCTCCTGTGTGGTGTAGTATATAGACGATCTGTCCTGTGTGGTGTAGTATATAGAGGATGTGTCAGCTCTCCTGTGTGGTGTAGTATATAGAGGATCTGTCCTGTGTGGTGTAGTATATAGAGGATCTGTCAGCTCTCCTGTATTGTGTAGTATATAGAGGATGTGTCAGCTCTCCTGTGTGGTGTAGTATATAGAGGATCTGTCCTGTGTGGTGTAGTATATAGAGGATCTGTCAGCTCTCCTGTATTGTGTAGTATATAGAGGATGTGTCAGCTCTCCTGTGTGGTGTAGTATATAGAGGATCTGTCAGCTCTCCTGTGTGGTGTAGTATATAGAGGATCTGTCGGCTCTCCTGTGTGGTGTAGTATGACTCGCCCAGGGGGAATATGGGTGACTCGGTACCCGGGCCTTTACCTTCTTCTGATGTCACGGGCCCGTACCCTGGGGTCACTGTTTAAAAAAAAAGGGTTTGTTAACAGTTTTGTCTCGTGACGCCACCTGTGGTTCCCGGTAATGAGTACCGGCGCTGCTGCAGACCTCTGAAGCAGATGTTAGGGCAGCTGGGTTGGCATGGCTCTCCACAGGCAGAGCACAGCTCCAGGGCAGTGTAGATGCAGATGGTGATGCTGGGCGTTGTAGTGCAGGAGCGATAGCGTTGTAGAAATAACTGACAGAAACAGTGGGGTGCAGTCATCCGAGTTTACTCACAGTTCTTTAGCTTCCTCAGGTGCACTGTACAGGTGTCAGCCTCCCATGTCGCGCTGCGTTTACCAGGCAGGGGCTCAGCACTCTCCCACGTACTTCAAGAGCACTTAACGGGACCCCCTTTCTGTATGTTCCTTTCTTAGCTGACTTCCCGCGGTGGGTCTTCTCCCTCCTGCCATGCGCCCCGCCACACAAAGTGCCGATCTGTTACCTTGAGATCCCTCTGGGCAACTTGAAGTTCCCGGACCTTGCTTGGTGCCCTTCACGGCGGCTTAGGTGAGGTTGTGGCAACTGCACAATGAAAGTTTTCCAGCCGAGACCTGAAGTAACTCGGCTAGTCCAGGGACCGGTTCCCTTCTTGCAGCCTGATCCCTCTGACACCTGGCAGATTCGGGCGTACGGGTGCCGTCCTGCACTCACCGTACCCCCTGGGATCCCTTAAGTTACTGGAGCCTTCCTCCCTAGCTCCCACTCCTCTCTCCTTCTTGGGCATGACAGGCCGAGCCTGCCTGCCGAGCAGAGCTCCTGCAGAGCCCCTGCTCCTCTCACTTCTCCTCACTGAATCCACCCCTACACATGGTGATGTGACGCTCTCAGCCCTGCCCTGGGAAGATGGGGGTACTCGGAGTCGGGTCAGATGTTGAGAACGGGGGTGCAGTCGTGGCCTGGACCCGTTCCTTGCCCAGGGCCGTCACATTGAAAATGATGCTAGGGCTTTCCGGGTTGAGTGGTAATTGTCGACTACGCCACCTGTGGTGTCTGGTGATGCGCCACCAGCGCAACTACAGTCCGCTGAGGCCTGGAGTCATGGCGGCTAAAGTTCTCGCCGCTCCCTACAGGCGGAGCGCGGCCTCAGGGCCGGTAAAGCAGGATAAAGGGGGGGTAGTAGTGCGGCAGTAGGGACGCGGCGTCGCACGGAATGGCGCGTAATGAACAGTCCGGAGGCCATAGGGATGAATTTCCAAGGCTTTACTCACATTAGAGATGGCAGAAGTAAGGCGACTCCCTGCTCCCCACGGAGTCCTGCGGTCACCAGGGACCGGGGTCCGACAACCTCCGAGCAAGTCCAGCATTCAATCGGGACCCCGCACCTGAGTGTTCCTGAACTACAGACCGTATCCTCTCCTGTCTGTGTGTGTGTAGATAGGCCGGATCTCCCTCTGAACTCCTCTCAGAACAAGGGCACGGGTGGCAGCTCTGCTCCTTCCGATACCCGATGGGATCCTCTGGGCCTACCGGGCTTTACCAACCAGGACATGGAGTTGCAAGGTCGGGTGTCGGGGGCCGGTACCCCTCTTGCAGCTGGACTCCCTCTAAATATATCAGGTGGTGAGGACAGGTGGCGTACACTGCTCCATCTGCATCCTCCCCGGGATCCATTTGCTGTGGAGCTACACTCTTTAGCTCCGGGCCTTCTTGGTCGTGGTCCTTGACCGGGTTGAGACATTCCTCGTCTGCAACCTGCCCCTCGTTCCAAGGCTGGGGTATGAGGGCTGTGTCTCCATCCACTGTAGGTTCACACAGGATCCACGTTCAGGGTGGGAGATCACAATACCTCACAGTAATTAACAGCACAAAGACCAAAACCAAAGATGGCTTTTTATTAAATATGAAATTTAAAGTGTCACTAAATTGTAAGTCCTCCACCCTCACCCACTAACTGGTTCCCCTCACTCTTGGTTCCCCAGTCTCCCTGTAACCAGGAGGGCAGCACCTGGTGCATACTAGCCCCCTCTGGTGGAGAAATGTGGTGTTGGATGCAAAGGTTGGGTCCCGACCATCACGCTGTTCTTACCTCGGAGGAGGAACACTACACTCCATTACAGAAGTGCAGCATCCCTGTGGCGGTCGAATCTTCAGGGGCGCCACAGTTCTACAGTGGGATGTGCTACATAATGAAGTTTCTCTTAAGGGGCACTTGGAAGGGAAGATGTCCTTATCACCCCGGTCAGTAAAATCTTTATAGTGGTGGCAGGATGAGCCTAACCTATCTCGAGGGGTTCCCTGGGTACTTAGGGTCACTAGAACAATTACCACAGATGCGAGTCCGAGAGGGTGGGGAGCCCATCTGGGAGATATGGTAGCCCAGGGGACCTGGTCAGATATCGAAAAGGGTCTCTCCTCCAATGCAAAAGAACTTCTGGCGGTAGACAAGGCGGTGAATAATTTCTTACCTTTCCTTCAGGGCCAGAATGCAAAGATCCTCTTGGATAATCTAGTTGCGGTAGCATATGTGAACCACCAGGGGGATACATGGTCAAGATCGCTGATGAGAGTGACAGATCATCTCTTCCAGATTACAGAAAGTCACCTCCTTTCCCTGATGGCCCTCTATATAAGGGAAAAAGAAAACATGAGAGCAGATTTCCCAAGCTGCTATCCTCTGATGCAAGGGGAATGGGAACTAAATCAAGGAATTTTTACCCAAATAGCCGAAGATGGGGGGGGGCCTCCGGTCAGGTAGATCCGTTTGCCACAAAACTAAATCGGAAGACAAAGATCTTGTGTTCCCTAAATCCCCTAGCTGTGGACGCTTTCCTGATTCGTTGGTATTTCAGCCTGGCGTATGACTCCTCCCCCCCTGGTTGGCTGTTCTTCTCATGGTAATAAGAAAGATCAGGGAGGACAAGGCCAGGGTTCTGCTGATCGCACCCTTTTGGCCCAGGAGGGTGTCCATCTACGATCCTTGGGTTCTTCCAGAGATTCCATATCTCCTTCTCCGGGGTCCGATATTCCATCCTCAAGCAACTGGCCTCCACTTGACGGTGTGGAACTTGAAAGGACACTGCCAAATCAGAAAGGTTTTTCCAAAGGTCTAGTAACCATCCTGCACAGGAGAAAACCTGTTACAACCCAGATTTATGCCACAAGTTGGAGAAAGTTTTTGTCTTTCTCTGGTTCTGGGGTTCATGGGGAGGGGGTGCCAATAGGACAAATCTTTGGAGTTTTTACAAAAAAGTCTTGAACTAGGGTTATCCACCAGCACCCTTAAAGTACAGATTTCAGCCTTGGGTGCCCTATATAGCTGTGATGTAGCTTGTAACTACTGGGTTTCTCGGTTCATTAAGGCAGCTTTTAGATCTAGACTCATTATTAAAAGCAGCTTGGTTCCCTGGTATTTAAATTTGGTTCTAAAGGCCTTGACTATCTCGCTGTTTGAGCTAATAGTCAGCAACCCTTAAATCCCTCTCTCTTAAGACCGCTTTAATATCTTTAACCTCGGCCAGGAGCATTAGTGACATCCAGGCCCTGTCTATGGCCTCGCCGTTTACTCAAATTCTGGATGATAGGCAGGATCTGGTCTAAAAATCACTCTCTCTCCCTAAGGTAGCTACTCGTTTCAACAGACTTCAGGAAGTCCTCCTACCCTCCTTTTGTCCACATCCTAGTAACCAGAAAGAGGTGGAGTTACATACGTTAGAAGTGAGGAGATGTCTGGTTAGGTAACATTCAGTTACCAAAAGCTTTAGGAAAGATAACTCGTTGTTTATATCCTACCAAGGGACTAGGAACGGTCTAAGGTCACGAAGTCCACCATAGCTAGATGGAATTGGGAGGCCATTTCTCTATCATATACAGTATAGACCAAAAGTTTGGACACACCTTCGCATTTAAAGATTTTTCTGTATTTTCTTGACTATGGAAATTGTACATTCACACTGAAGGCATCAAAACTATGAATTAACACATGTGGAATTATATACTTAACAAAAAAGTGTGAAACAACTGAAAATATGTCTTATATTCTAGGTTCTTCAAAGTAGCCACCTTTTGCTTTAATGATTGCTTTGCACACTCTTGGCATTCTCTTGATGAGCTTCAAGAGGTAGTCACCGGAAATGGTCTTCCAACAATCTTGAAGGAGTTCCCAGAGATGCTTAGCACTTGTTGGCCCTTTTGCCTTCACTCTGCGGTCCAGCTCACCCCAAACCATCTCGATTGGGTTCAGGTCTGGTGACTGTAGAGGCCAGGTTATCTGGCGTAGTCCCCCATCACTCTCCTTCTTGGTCAAATAGCCCTTACACAGCCTGGAGGTGTGTTTGGGGTCATTGTCCTGTTGAAAAATAAATGATGGTCCAACTAAACGCAAAGCGGATGGAATAGCATGCTGCTGCAAGATGCTGTGGTAGCCATGCTGGTTCAGTATGCCTTCAATTTTGAATAAATCCCCAACAGTGTCACCAGCAAAGCACCCCCACACCATCACACCTCCTCCTCCATGCTTCACGGTGGGAACCAGGCATGTAGAGTCCATCCGTTCACCTTTTCTGCGTCGCACAAAGACACGGTGGTTGGAACCAAAGATCTCAAATTTGGACTCATCAGACCAAAGCACAGATTTCCACTGGTCTAATGTCCATTCCTTGTGTTCTTTACCCCAAACAAGTCTCTTCTGCTTGTTGCCTGTCCTTAGCAGTGGTTTCCTAGCAGCTATTTTACCATGAAGGCCTGCTGTACAAAGTCTCCTCTTAACAGTTGTTGAAGAGATGTGTCTGCTGCTAGAACTCTGTGTGGCATTGACCTGGTCTCTAATCTGAGCTGCTGTTAAACTGCGATTTCTGAGGCTGGTGACGCGGATAAACTTATCCTCAGAAGCAGAGGTGACTCTTGGTCTTCCTTTCCTGGGGCGGTCCTGATGTGAGCCAGTTTCTTTGTAGCGCTTGATGGTTTTTGCAACTGCACTTGGGGACACTTTCAAAGTTTTCCCAATTTTTCGGACTGACTGACCTTCATTTCTTAAAGTAATGATGGACACTCGTTTTTCTTTACTTAGCTGCTTTTTTCTTGCCATAATACACATTCTAACAGTCTGTTCAGTAGGACTATCAGCTGTGTATCCACCAGACTTCTGCACAACAGAACTGATGGTCCCAACCCCATTTATAAGGCAAGAAATCCCACTTATTAAACCTGACAAGACATACCTGTGAAGTGAAAACCATTTCCAGTGACTATCTCTTGAAGCTCATCAAGAGAATGCCAAGAGTGTGCAAAGCAGTCATCAAAGCAAAAGGTGGCTATTTTGAAGAACCTAGAATATAAGACATATTTTCAGCTGTTTCACACTTTTTTGTTAAGTATATAATTCCACATGTGTTAATTCATAGTTTTGATGCCTTCAGTGTGAATGTACAATTTTCATAGTCATGAAAATACAGAAAAATCTTTAAATGAGAAGGTGTGTCCAAACTTTTGGTCTGTACATCTAGCGGCGAGGAAGGGCCAGAAGGGCTGAAGGCTCATTCCACCCGGGCTGTGGCGACCTCCTGGGCTGAGAAGACAGGTGTCTCGATAGAAGACATATGTAAGGCTGCTACCTGGTCCTGTCCCTCTACATTCCATAGACACGATAGGTTAGATATAGGTGTATCGGCTGACCTCACCTTTGGGAGAAGAGTGTTCCAGGCTGTGGTCCTTCAATAGATTACTTCATCTCTGTAATTCTCTCGTGGTGCTGTCATGGTCGACCGATAAAATATTAAATTACATACCGGTAATGGGATTTTTCGGAGACCATGACAGCACCCTTATATTCCCTCCTTTCACGTTTGTGGGAACACTCCCGTTTTATTAATTATAATCTCACACTCAGTAGGTTTCGTCTGGTATGGCAATTTTGTGATTGTTTGCTGTGTTTATTAACCTGGCGGTCCTCTCAATGCTCTGTAATCCAAACTGAGGCGGGAGAGAGGTGGCGCCCTTTTATGCCTGTATGTTTCCTCTCCTTGGTGGGCGGATCCCCTCTCTCGTGGTGCTGTCATGGTCTCTGAAAAATCCCGTTACCGGTAAGTAACTTACGACTATTCATTTGATGGAGCAATCAAAAAGTTGTACCCCAAAATGGTATTAAAAACGGTCTTAGAAAATTGGAACACAAGCCAAACAATTTGTTTGCAAAGTTTAGAATTTTTTAAAAGCAGTAAAATGTTTTTGTTTTCTTCTGCACCATTTCACTTTATTTGGAATTCATTGCCCTTTTTTTTCTATATGTTGCACAGTAAAGTGAATGGCGTCTTTCAAAAATGCTGTAATTTTGTCCCACAAAGTACACCTCAACCCTGCTGTATTGAATAGTGTCTGTGTTATTCACTATGTGATATATGTTTTTTTATTGTATACTAATGTATAGTGACTAGTGATGATCGAGCGTGTTCTATGAACCCATTCAGCGAGCACGCTAACAGCCGTGACACTTGCAGGCACGGCGACCTTAAAAGAAATGCCGAGCATGCCAAAATACTCGGCGAGCACCCGAGCGTGCTTGCCGAAGGGGTTGATAGAACACGCTCGATCATCACTAATAGTGACCAGATGCCTCTAAGGAATCTTTTTTGGCCTCTGTTTTACTGGTGCTTGAAGTGCAATTTTTTGTAGCTCTAATGATTAAGCAATATGCAACTATGTGAACTGCAATTGCCAATTAACAATTTAAGGGAATCCATCAGATATACCCCTCCCTCCAATTCCCATTCATGACCATGCAGGATTTGGAAAGCTAAATCCATAGACACCTCTATATCTTTTATCTGTTGCTGCATTTCTGAGTGCTCTGGGTGTAACGGAGCACTAACCAAGCCTCAGCCTTCCAAGGTTGCTTCCCTGCCCAGCACCAGCCTCTGTATCTTGATTGATAGCTCACTGTCAGTTTTTTGGGACGTCAGGCACCAAGCAAGGAAAATCAGTGAGCTAGACACTAGCACTGGGAACTTTCCCTCCGTACACGCAAAACATAAACCAAAAAAAAAGCAATTTGGCACGTTACTTAATTTATGTAGATTTATAGAATGAAATGTTGGATTTCGTACGAGCTCGATCCTTGTTTTTCACAGAACTCATATCTATTATAGTCTAGGGCTGTTCACATATTTCTGCGGACCGCGTATTTTTCACTGAAACACGTTGACCTATCGAATTTTGATCCAAATCAAAGTTTAGAGTTTCTCGGATGCAAAACAAAGCTGATGAAAGTCTGAATGAGGCCTTACTCTATTATTTATTTTTTAAGCAGCGTTCATTCCAGGCTGCTGTACACATGAAGAGGGTTTACACACCTAAAATACATATATAAAACACAGAAACAAGCTACCATTGACAGACTAGTATGGAGGGAGACACTGCCACTACGAGCTAACAGTGTGGATTCTGGTGTCTCGCTCCTTCCCTCAGGTTGTATGCCAAAAGCCTTCTCCAATAAGCAAGTTCTGGACAAGCTGCAGGTGGAGAGGGAGCGCGGGATTACGGTGAAGGCCCTGACTGCGTCTCTGTTTTACACTTACGAGGGAAAGAAGTATCTCCTGAACCTGATCAACACTCCGGTGAATGTGACGTTTCTTCTTGATTTGTTTCTCTGTGCTCTTGTTGCGGATGTTCAACAGGTCACGGCAGTCTCGTCTCCTGTCCAATGACTAAATTACGTCATGGAAGATCCTTTCACTCCACCGCGAGCCATACAAGAGACCAGACGCAGTGGAGAAAAGACCGGGGGCCATCAGAAGGTAAGTATAATGTTATTTTCTCCAATCCCCTCCATGACAGCACACCTGGAGGTAGCATCCCCATCCTAATTAGGGACAGGAAAACAAGAGGTTAAATAGCCCCTTCCCCCAACAATCCCCAGTGTTTTCCTGTCCCTATGGGATGAAGAGGTTACCTGGGGTGCCTGCGGCCGGCAAGCAGGGCCCTATTAAATTTACCTGCCGGGCTGCAGGGAGCGATCGCCTCCGACCTTCCTTCCTTTGCAGCTCCCGTGTCTCCTTGAGAGCGGGACCCCCCCCACACACACTCGCCTGCGTGTAAAGCCGAGTAGGGTTTTGGGGGCTGGGGGCCTCCTGTTGCTCCCCGGCCGGAGTCTCCTCTGTCCTCCATGGCGGCGTGCCGGAAGTCAGGCTTTTGGCCAGCGGGACGTCACTTCTGGTGCGTTCCACCGTGGAACGCATGGGGCTGCGGCGGGAAATTCAAAAGGAGAAGCCGCGGTTTGCCCTGAAAATGAGGATCCTTCACTAGATAGGTGAAAATTTGGCACTGGATCTCGGTCTCCCCTATAAAAGACCCAGATGAGAAGACTCCATTAAGGTAGGACAGAATATTCTGCTACTATGGAGGGTGCTGTTCCAAAGCCTGCGTCTGCAGAGCCCAGCGCTAACCCGGCCCCAGTAAGTACTAGGTCCTAGGTTATTCCCCACTCTCTTTTGAGCAGGATCCTAAATATATTTTAAATCTCCCCTTTTTTTATTTTTAATTTAGGGAGACAAGGATCCTGCACCGACAGTGGGAGAAAGCACTACAGTTCGCAAATGTGCCATCTGTATAAAAAAGCTAGCTTCAGGGCATAAGAAACCCCTCTGCTGGAAATGCACTGACAACATTGTGAAGGAAGAACAGCCTTCCCTTATGGAAGAAGTCAGGGGAATGGTTCGGCAGGAAATACAATCTTCCCTAGCCTCCTTCTCACAAGCCAGAGCTGAAGGTCCATCTCCCCCCAAAAGGAGAAAATATACGGTTAGGGAGACCTCTGATTCAGAATTAGGGTCTATGGAGGAACCGGAAGAAGGGGTCCTAAGTGAAGATCATGAGGAAGATAGGAAATATTACTTTTCGTCTGAGAATATGGAGGAATTGTTGTCGCAGGTGAGAGACACGATGCAGGTGGAAGAGGAGAAGGAAACCAGTACAGTTCAGGATGAAATGTTTGGCGGTCTGAAATCCAAGAAGAAGGTAGTGTTCCCTGTGCATGACAACATTTGGAGTCTTATTTTGGATGAATGGGAGTCACCTGAGAAAAGGCTTAGTATGGCAGGAGAAATGAAGGATAGATTCCCTCTAGATGAAAAGGCGGCTAAGCTATGGATGGAAGTCCCGAAGGTTGATGTACAGGTGGCAAGGGTTGCGAAGAAAACAACCCTTCCCTTTGAAGACTCGTCACAGCTCAAAGATCCTATGGATAGGAAGATGGAAAGCCTTCTAAGGAAGGCATGGGAAACATCGGCGGCTTCACTGAAGACTAATATCGCTTCAACTTGTGTAGCTCGTTCCAAGTTCCTCTGGCTCCAACAACTAGAGGAACATCTCTGGAAAGGTACCACTCAAGAGGACCTCCTAGCATCTCTTCCTTTTCTGCAGAAGGCCACTGGATTCCTAGCGGATGCCTTGGCGGAGTCGGTCAAGATTGCGGCAAGATTGGCAGCATTATCAAATTCTACGAGAAGAGCTTTGTGGTTCAAGATGTGGAGTGGGGACAACGCATCACAATCTAAGCTTTGTTCCATTCCATTTAAAGGAGAGTATATGTTTGGGGCGGTCCTAGACGAGTTGTTGGAGAAAGCATCCGACAAGAAGAAGTCTCTGCCAGAGCCAAAGAATCCAAAAAGTTTCAGAAAGAGACCATTTCTTCTCCCTCAACAACAACAGCAGCAAGCATTTCAGTACAGAGGCAAGGGTAAAACTGGTCGCTGGAGTTACACAAAAGGGGGAAGAGGTAGGAATATCTTTCAAGGTTCTAGGCAGGACAGACAATGACGCCAAGAAGGTAGGAGGCAGAATTGCGAGCTTCCTTCCTCAATGGCAGCTTATTGATTGGAAAAGGATTTGTCGTGGCAACAGTAGACCAGCCAGAGGCTTACTACCACGTGCCAATTCATCCGGATTACAGAAAATTTCTCAGATTTGCTGTAACTCAGAACCGAGAGGTACTTCATTTTCAATTCAATGTACTCCCCTTCGGCATTTCGTCAGCACCCCGCCTGTTTACAAAGATCATGGCAGAGGTAGTAGGTTTATCTAAGGAAACTGAATATCTGCATCGTCCCATATTTAGACAATTTTTTGGTGATGGTTCCCTCGGTTTCAAGTTTGGAAAGAGACCTCCAGATGACCCTCCAGATCCTGGAATCCTTGGGATGGTTGATAAACAACCAAAAGTCAGATCTGATTCCCTCCACCAGGAAGACCTCCTTGGGAATTCTCCTGGATTCTCAGCAACAAGCCTCTTTTCTGCCAAAAGAGAAGCAGATTCAGTTGAGGTCGAAAGTTTATGCACTAAAGAACCAGAGCGGAGTGTCATTAAGATTCGCCATGTCCGTCCTCGGGTCCATGACCTCATCTATTCAGGCGGTACCTTGGGCTCAAGCGCATTCAAGGGTCCTTCAAAACTACATCCTTTCCTGTTGGGACAGATCTCCAAGTTCCCTCTCCAACAGAATTCATCTGCCAGAGAAGGTGAAAGCATCTTTAAATTGGTGGCTCTGTCCAGGAAATCTGGAGAAAAGTTCAGCATGGATTCAACTTCCCTTGTTATCCGTCAAAACAGACGCAAGCAAAAGGGGATGGGAGCAGTAGTCTCCCACGTGGCCTTCCAAGGGGTCTGGTCGCAAGAAATAGCAGAGCAGTACTCAAACTTAAGAGAAATGAAAGTGGTGGAAGAAACCCTATGGGCAGCCACTACTGTGCTTCAGGGGTCGCATGTCAGAGTCTACTCGGACAATATGACAACTGTAGCCCACTTGAGACATCAGGAAAGTACAAGAAACAGGAGGTTACAGATGATCTCCGAAAGGATCTTCCACTGGGCGGAGCATAATCTACTATCCTTATCGGCTCTGCATCTGAGGGGCTCCGACAACTATCATGCAGATCTTCTGAGCAGAAAAGACATTCATCCAGGGGAGTGGAGCATGAACTCGAAGATATTTCAGATGATTGTTCAAAATTGGGAATACCCAGATGTGGACCTGTTTGCGAACCAGGAAAACGCAAAAGTAAGAGCCTTTTTCTCTTTGAAACCCGAGGATTCAGCAACAGGGATAGATGCATTCGCTCACCCTTGGAAAGTTGGGCTCGCTAATGCTTTTCCCCTGATTCTGTTAATACCAAGGACTTTACAAAAAATCAGGTCGGAAGGGGTCAAGACTATCCTAATAGCTCCAATGTGGCCAAAAAGAGCATGGTTCGGAACATTGAGCAGTCTAAGAATGGATGATCCATTGATGCTTCCTCGAATCCACGATCTGCTGCATTAGGGCCAGATTTTCCATCCGGCCCCTCAGAATTTGGCTCTAGCTGCTTGGCTTCTGAGACCGCCCTCTGAAAAGCCAGAGGCTTCTCAGTACAGGTGATCCAAATGTGGCGCCCTGCTGTGCATTGGTGCCACAGAACCCAGAAGGGTGCATGGATGGATTTCTCCACAAGAGGCTCTCACTACATACAAACACCTCTACCTTCCAACTCATACCAGCAGAGGGAGCCCAGATAGAGAGAGAGCCTGAGAACGTGCCGACGCTCAGATAGCGGTGAAGACGCAGCACGTCAGCTGCCTAGTAGTGAGGGCCCCGAGTGTGGCCGACGGCAAGGAGAAAAAGGGGAGTGAAACCAAGGGGGCAGAGGAGCACAATAAGCTCACCCCGTTATATCTACCGGACACCGGGTCCGCACCTACAGGGACCCTTTACACCCAGTGGGGATAACCGGAATCCCAGGAGGACTACAAGTCCCTGGCAAACCTGAAGGCTAGACACACACAGGATCAGGAACCACGAAGGCCCCGACGTCCAGGGAAAGTGGTTACCAACCAGAGGTCCTGTTTCTGAGCATCTGGTGAAGTAAAAGCAGGACACATAAGCTATGCCCAGTTGCAGGCTGGCCAGGAGCATACATAGGGACAGACACGGATCAGGAGGCCCTATACCCGCTCCCTGGGGAGAAGTCCAAAAGTGCGCCCTTCATCTGGAGTACCCTGGACCGTACCTAACAGCTGTACCAGTAAAGGTAATGAAGCAAATCCCCTGTCTCTGTCCGTTACTCCTGCTGTGCCATCGCTTTCCCTGCACCACAACGCTCAGCGCAACCTGCATCATTTATACTGCCCTGAGGCCTGCTGCACCTGTGGGGAGCCGTTCCATCTCAAGCTGTCCTGACATCTGCCTCAGAGGACTGTTGCAGCGCTGGTGATCCTCACCAGACACCACAGGTGGCATCACGACAAATTCCCTACAAATAATTCCTTTTGGCACTGACCGCCCTGGGCCAGCCACCACGATAATCCCCGCAGGCAGTCTTAGGCCCGGCTGCCGGGTGCCCCGCGACACCCCTGGGGGCGAGTCACATACACTGCAGAAAAGCAGAAAACCAGTCACAAATTCCATCTATGGAAAAATCTAGAAAGCTTTCAAGCTATGGTATGAGCCTCGTCCATTAGATCCCTTTCGGCCTGATGTGGCCAGAATCTTGGATTTCCTACAGAACGGTCTGTCTAAAGGATTAAGACCAAGCACGCTGAAGGTCCAAGTCTCGCCTTTATGTTCCTATTTTGATGCTGATTTGGCCCAAAACAGATGGATTAAGAGGTTCATGATAGCTGCTTCTCGGATTAATCCAACAAGAGCTAAAATAGTTCCACCTTGGGATCTCAACGTAGTTCTTAGAGGTCTAACTATGCATCCTTTCGAGCCAATAGCCGAGGCACACATAGACAAATTGTCTTGGAAAGCGGCATTGCTTGTAGCTCTGACTACAGCCAGAAGAGTGAGTGAAATCCAAGCCCTGTCTATCAGAGAGACTTATTGTCGTATTTTGGAGGACAGGATCATCCTCCAGTTGGATCCTTCTTTTCTACCTAAAGTGTCGTCTAATTTTCATATGTCTCAGCCCATAATTCTTCCGTCATTCTGTCAAAATCCATCAAATAGCAAGGAAGAAGAATTCCACGCGTTGGATGTAAGAAGGACTATAATCCGCTATTTGAGGCAGACTGAAACCTGGAGGAAGGATCAGAACCTATTTGTCCAATATGGAGGCCCCAATAAAGGAAAGCAAATTGCAAAAATACGCTAGCAAATTGGATTAAGAAAGCAATTTGTGAAACATACATAGTTCAAGATTTGCCTCCTCTGGAATCCTTGAAAGCTCTTTCTACTAGTGCTATGTCGGTCTCCTGGGCGGAAAAAGCTAGTGCATCCATTGAGCAGATTTGCCGGGCAGCTACATGGTCGTCTGTCCATACCTTTGCTAAGCATTATAGACTAGATGTAATATCTAATAGAGACTTAGCATTTGGAAGGAAAGTCCTTCAGGCTGTTGTCGCTCCCTAAAATTCATTCTTTGGTATTACTCCAGGTGTGCTGTCATGGAGGGGATTGGAGAAAATAGAATTAGACTTACCAGTAATTCGGTTTCTAAGACCCTCCACAACAGCATGGGTAGTTCCCTCCATCTCTTTATTGATTGGAAAAATCCTTAGTGTTAATAAATATTTAGAGCATTCATACTGTGTGGTCCTTTGAAAACACTGGGGATTGTAGCAGAGAGGGGCTATTTAACATCTTGTTTTCCTGTCCCTAATTAGGATGGGGAGGCTACCTCCAGGTGTGCTGTCGTGGAGGGTCTTAGAAACAGAATTACCGGTAAGTCTAATTCTATTTTTCTTTTTTTACCATTTTTATTCTTTTTTTCAACTATTAACTTGGTCACACTATATAAATACATGCCGGTTGCAAGGATTTATATAGCGTGACCAAGTTGTCAAGCACTTTCCAAGTGATGCTAAAATCCCTTGGAAAGCAGTTGACAACCCGCATGCGGACATGCATGTGAAAAACGCTTCACTTACGTTTACCAGGGAGATGCAGAAACACTCAGGAAAAATCCGGAGCATTTCTGCATCGTGGGCATGTGGCGCCCCTGAGGGTTCAGTCGCCACAGAGGTATTGCACCTCACCCAGAGGTGTGGTGTCTCCCTTCACTCAAGTAAGATGGGAGTGCTGCAGAGAACCCCCCAAAACACCTGCATCCAACATTACACTGCTTCAGACCGGCTGGAAGGGCAACATGCAGAGCGCAGCTGCTGAGTCCTGTCCCTGGCTGGAGTGGGGGAAACCCAAAGGTAGGAGGAACCAGTAGTGGGTGTGGGTGGAGGAAGCAGTTAGAAGGAGCACACAGTAGGTATATAATGGGAAGCAATCTTAGGGTGGCAGTTCAGAACAGAATGGTCAGTCAGTACAGTACAGACGGTCAGTGAGGACTGTCTGGGAGCAGAGGCTCAGCAGGAGCTCTGCTCCACAAGAAGGGCCCGGGATAGAGGCCCCGGAGGGGAGCAGGGAGTAGACTCCATTCTAAGAAGGGATCCCAGGGGTACGGCGCATGGAGGACAGCACCCGTACACCCCGCATCTGTCAGAAGACAGAGGGATCGGTTGCTGCATTCTAATCTCCAGGGGGTGAGGTTGGTCCCGGATCCGACGTATAGGAAGGACTTCAGCATACCCGAGCGGGATTGAGAGTGGGCAGCGCAGGGCAGCAGGGAGAAGGACCTAGTGTGAAGACGGTCAAAGTAGGAACACGAGAAAGTGGGGTTCTGCCAAGCATTCCTAAACTTCCTGAGGAAGGATTGAACCCCTGCCAGGGTGACCACGGCGCAACGTGGGAGGTCTTCACCTGTAACGTGCACTTTTGTGTTTCCTGAAGAACTGTGAATAAAAATCTTGGACGACTGCACTGAGTTGCCTCCGTCTATTCCTTCACTGGTGTCATTTCCCTCCCTGCACTATAACGCCCAGCGCACCCTCCATCAATTTACACTGCCCTGAGGCCCGATCCACCTGTAGGGAGCCGTTCCATCTCTAGCTGCCCTAACATCTGCCTCAGAGGACTGTTGCAGCACTGGTGATCCTCACCAGACACCACAGGTGGTTTCACGACAAATCCTATAAATAATCCCTTTTGAACTGACCGCCCCGGGCCAGCCACCGTGATATTCCCCAAAGCAGCCATAAGGCCCGGCTGCCGTGTGCCCCGCGGCCCAGGGGGCAGCGAGTCACCACTTGGCGTCACGAACAGGATATGTGACCAGCCCGCCATCTGCGGGTAATGTGCGCCTAAAGAAGTGTTTTCTGCCTTGAATGTGGCGCCCGCCCCAGAAGAACGGGCACCATTATGTGCGTGCTAAAGAACAACAGAATGGAACCTCCCGTCGTGGGCCGAGTCCCAGAATGGCGCCAAAAGCAGGCCCTGCCCCTTGCAACAGTGACTGTCCGCATAGATGTGTCCGTCAAAGCGGGGAGGCCGACACAGGGAGTGACCGACAGCAAAGTGCCATGGGACCGCCCCCGAAAGAGGAGAGGAGGTGGAGAGAAGCTGTGTAAAGACCGGGAGGTGTCAGGCCGAGCTGACGCAGTCGCGGGAGCAGGTAGGAGTGATGTCCCTTTCCCAAATGCGGCTGGCGCTGCTTCATCCCTGGTCCCCCTGCAGCCTGAGGCTGATGACCAGGCTGGGTCAGCCTGCAGAAACCAGGGGTTCCCCCGGAGGGGGCCCCACTGTTAAACTGTTTTAGTTAACTGGACTGTACATAAGTTGCTCGGAAGGGTGCAGTTGACTTCATGTTTGCTACCCAGTTACCCGTCAGGGTACAGAGACTGACAGGCTGAGGACTGTGAGAAGCCGGACGTTGACATTGTACATAGTTTAGCACTTCTTAAAGTGCATCCTATTGGTTTTATAATTACAAATATACCTCAGAACAAAAACCCGTTTGGCGTGGCGGAAGACGAGGTCCAGGATTGGATCGTCTATGCCCTGCAGCCATGCCCAGGGCCTACGTTGAGGGTTTGTGGACGGGTCCCTCATGCTGCTACTGTTGCACCCTGGTGCTGGAACTGTCTTGAAAATTGTTTTATATGACAATGCTCTTATGATGTTTTATAATGTAACCAGTAACATTAAAAGAAATGTGCCTCCCATAAAGGGAAGAAATGTTGTTTTATGGTCTTATATGCGGATGCATCTTAAAAATTTTGCATGTCAGTTATGCCTGGTTTTGCTCTGTTCCAGCCCGCGGACGTGCTGTGTTTTACCGGGGGGGGGAATGTGGCGCCCCTGAGTGTTCAGTCGCCACAGCGGTACTGCACCTCTCCCAGAGGTGTGGTGTCTCCCTTCACTCAGGTAAGATGGGAGTGCTGCACGGAACCCCCCAAAACACCTGCATCCAACATGCAGAGTGCAGCTGCTGAGCCCTGTCCCTGGCTGGAGTGGGGGGAACCCAAAGGTAGGGGGAACCAGTAGTGGGTGTGGGTGGAGGAAGCCGTTAGAGGGAGCACTTATACAGTAGGTATATAATGGGAAGCCATCTTAGGGTGGCAGTTCAGAACAGCATGGTCAGTCAGTCTACCATTGGGCCATATAAGACGTTCTTCATCTCCCGTTGCAGTGGGGTTTTTATTTGTCAAAAAAAAAGACTGGGGGTTGCGCCCCCGCCTTGATTTTCGCGAGTTTAATCGGATCACGGTCTGGGATGCATATCCTCTCCCTCTCATCCCCGACCTCTTTAGAAAAAAAATTGGCTCCTACGATTTGATTAAACTAGACCTCAGGGGGGCTTATAATCTCATTCACATTGAGGAGATGAGTGGAAGATGGCCTTCAATACTCCTGAGGGGCACTATGAAAAGCTTGTGATGACATTTGGGTTGACTAATGCTCCCGCTTTCTTTCAACACTGTTAGTGACATTTTTAGTCATCTGGCAGGTAGATCACAACAAACCAATCTTGATTACATATTAATTTATTTACCTCCAGTCACATCAGGTACATGTCAGGCAGGTCTTACAGATACTCAAAGATAATAAATTATTTGTCAAACCAGAGAAATGTATGTTCTCCATTCAGGGTAAGTTCTTATCATTCACCGTTTTTGCATGGATCTGGCCAAAGTCCGGACGGTACTGGATTGGTATTATATTCAAGACTTAAAGGCGTTACAAAGTTTTTTGGGTTTCGCCAGCTACTACTGTAAGTTCATCAAAAACTTTTCGGTAGTGGCCAAGCCTCTGATGAACGATTTTGCCAAATAGAAAAAAAAAATAAAGATTTTATTATTTTACTTTCCATTCTTGTAGCTAAACACAATCCAGCTAAGTTTAAAATTGAAATGAAGCCCCTGTACCCCCCTCTCTAGGTGCTTCTGTACCAACTCCTCCCTGGTCCAGGATGGTCTCTATATCACGGCCTCCAGCAATAACCTATTGACACATGATTGTGGCAGCCCTCACGTGCTGATATATCACACTGCCAATAGAAGTGGGAAGCGGCACAGAAATCACAAAATAAAGGCAGTGTTTGTGGTAATGCAAGAATCCAACAAGCAGAGTAATCCACACGTCATACAACAGCCCAACATGGATGATGAAAAGCTGCGTCTTCAGGCGTCTGTGTAAGAACATCACATTTTTGTTTTCCTTCCAGAATAAGCACCAAATGGAATAGCTGAATGCCAGGATACAGAGACCGGCGGGGGGCAGGGAAGCGCAGTCCGCTGGATTTTGTGCTGGTTTCACAAGTGGTCACCCTGCAGTTTTCTCCGGATAATGCTGTGGAGACTTTTCACAACACATCTAATAATTGTGAACCTTCCACTCACATGTTTATTATCTTGTCCGCTGGTCAGACTGGGGGGGATGAAAGCTGGACAAGGGATGAAGAATGATCCTTATTACATATAATGGGTGCACTGAGCGATTGTGAAAAGTCGCAGAGGACTGAGAGCAGAAGGGCAGAGGGTTTCCTCTTCCTCACAGGGACCAGCACAGAAGCCGGAGCAGAAGGGCAGAGGGTTTCCTCTTCCTCACAGGGACCAGCACAGAAGCCGGAGCAGAAGGGCAGAGGGTTTCCTCTTCCTCACAAGGACCAGCACAGAAGCCGGAGCAGAAGGGGAGACAGGGGCTGAGCCACTTACACAGACAGAAAGCTGAGGAGAGGAGGACATGTTATTACTCCAGGATCCGCTCCATTCATTCCCTATGTGGCATTCAAGCGCTGAGCTCGGCTTTTCCGGAGCCCCATAGAGAATGAATGGAGCTGCAGTTGATCCCTGACTTTCCACTCCTTCCCGATCAGACGATGGCTCGCAGCGGTCAGACCCCACGATCAGTAAGTGATCACCGAGCCTGTGGATAAGTGATAACTTGTTTTCTTCAGACATCCCCTTTAAGTAATGGAGCATGCCAGCAGAGAAGGTGGGAGGAGGCGCTGGTTACAGGGGAGACTTTACCTCTGGAGGCCGCATATAGGGCATGTGAGGGGCGGACACTTCCCATATTCATCATTACTGAACCCCCGCTCTGTGCGGCTCTTATCTGAGCTGCAGGAGATGCAGCAGTTACTAATCAGCCGCTCTCCGTTCACTTGCAGCCGTCCGAGCTCTGCTGTGCCTGTTAGGGGTGAAGTTAGGGTCCTTCGAGGCATCTACTATGCAGCCTGCACAGCAGATCACAGCCCGAGCACAGCGTCTCCGGGTAAATCTCCACCTTGTGAGTTGCTTCTTGTGCAGCAGCCCCATGCAAGTTGCTCTGCTCTCCTCGGCCAGCTCCTGCTGAATACTGAGCTCCTCTGCCCAATCTAGGAGCTCAATAGCCCTGATCACGTCAGTGGTAGCCCAGCGCTGCTGGATCAGATTTACAAATGGCAAACTAATCAGCCCTAGGTATTTCTAATATGTGCAGAGCAGGCGACATAAGTCTGACCGGTGTCCTCATAGACCTTTCCTCAGCCGGGGTCTAATAGGAGCAGTAAGATGGCCGTCATGGGGTCCATTGTTAGATCTCAGCTGCCATAGAAACTCATTGGCACCATGATCATGCCTCCCTCTCCTGTCTAAAGTGCCTAAATGCTGTGGAAGCCCCCTACTGTGTCATACAATGGATTAAGCTGCCAGGATCAAGGTTGGCTCCACTGTGGGCAGCTGAGGCAGGAGCAGGACTGTGTTACACAGCCACACTTCTGCCGCAGATCTTGTAAGGACCTGCCTGATGATAATGTGTCCTATAGAGCAGGTCTTGGTTCCGGACTGCCCTGTACATATTTACCACTAGCTGGGAACCAGTTACTTACAAGGTCTAGTTTCGGATGTGTTTCCAGGATCTGTAGTTATCAGCATTTTATCCTTAAGGCCGAGTTATAATATCACTGTAACACTCTCGCCCTGTACCTGTATGCCTGCCCTGTGTGCTGCACAAAAGTATATAACAAAATGTGTGTACACAGATATCTATCTCCTGAATGGTATTACTGCTAGATCTCCTGTACATAGAAATATGAGGTTCTTAGCGCACATTTTGAGCAAATTGTGCGAGCCCATCTGCCAACGTCAAGGCGACCTCTTCAGATGGGTCCCTACACTAACATTACACTAACTTACTAACTGGGACTAGTTTTTTGTATTATTATTATTACCACCATTTTTACTATTTATTATTATTGCATTAATGCAATTAATTGTAACTGTTATAAAACTAATTAAAAAAATGTAATTCTAATTTTTTTTTTATTAATCTTGTGATTCTAATAATGGTATTACTAAAATCCCTATGCCTAAAGCTGTTGATCCAGAAGAAGGCAAAAACCCCAGGACACCTTCAGCCAATTTGTGTCATAGGAGAAAAATTCCTTCTTGACCCCGGCAAAAGGCGATCAGTCCTAGGACCCTGGATCAAACCTAATAATGTTATTACAAGTTATATAATATTACACTAATTATTGTACTACTGGAGTTATTTTAATTTGTTTTTATAAATCTATTTGATATGGTTATTATTACATTGTGCTATCTTATTACAGTATTATTCTTCTTTCCTATCACTACTAATACTGCCCTATACCTACAGTGTTGATCCAGAAGAAGGCAAAAACCCCAGGACACCTTCAGCCAATTTGTGTCACAGGGGAAAAATTCCTTCTTGACCCCGAGAAAAGGCGATCAGTCCTAGGACCCTGGATCACACTGCTATTCTACCTACTACTATTACTACTGTTATTTTATTACTTTCTTACTATTATCACTAGTATTATTACTCATATTACACTAATATGGATATACTACCACTATATTACTACCATCCCTTTCCCCCTAGGGATCTTAAGGTGCAGTTCTGTCCTCCTCCTCCTATTCTGTCCTCCTCCTCTTCCATCCTCCTCCACTTCCGTCCTCCTCCTCTTCCGTCCTCTTCCTCTTACGTCCTCCTCCTCTTCCGTCCTCCTCCTCTTCCATCCTCCTCCTCTTCCGTCCTCCTTCTCTTCCGTCCTCCTCCTCTTCTGTCCTCCGCCTCTTCCATCCTCCGCCTCTTCAGTCCTCCGCCTCTTCCTTCCTCCGCCTTTTCTGTCCTCCGCCTCTTCCGTCCTCCTCCTCTTCCGTCCTCTTCCTCTTACGTCCTCCTCCTCTTCCGTCCTCCTCATCTTCCGTCCTCCTCCTCTTCGGTCCTCCTTCTCTTCCGTCCTCCCCCTCTTCCGTCCTCCGCCTCTTTTCTCCTCCGCCTCTTCCATCCTCTGCCTCATCCATCCTCCGCCTCTTCCGTCCTCCTTCTCTTCCATCCTCCTCCTCTTCCGTCCTCCTCCTTTTCCGTCCTCCTCCTCTTCTGTCCTCCTCCTCTTCCATCCTCCGCCTCTTCCGTCCTCCATCTCTTCCGTCCTCCGCCTCTTCCGTCCTCTTCCTCTTCCGTCCTCCTCCTGAGACGTAATAAATAGCATTAAAGCTGCAGTAATTGTTTATATTATATATACACACTGCTCAAAAAAATAAAGGGAACACTCAAATAACACATCCTAGATCTGAATGTATGAAATATTCTCAATTGAATACTTTGTTCTGTACAAAGTTGAATGTGCTGACAGCAAAATCACACAAAAATCATCAATAGAAATCAAATGTATTAACCAATGGAGGCCTGGATTTGGAGTCACCCCCAAAATTAAAGTGGAAAAACACACTACAGGCTGATCCAATTTTGATGTAATGTCCTTAAAACAAGTCAAAATGAGGCTCAGTATTGTGTGTGGCCTCCACATGCCTGTATAACCTCCCTACAATGCCTGGACATGCTTCTGATGAGGTTGCGGATGGTCTCCTGTGGGATCTCCTCCCAGACCTGGACTAAAGCATCCACCAACTCCTGGACAGTCTGTGGTGCAACGTGACATTGGTGGATGGAGTGAGACATGATGTCCCAGATGTGCTCAATGGGATTCAGGTCTGGGGAACGGGCGGGCCAGTCCATAGCTTCAATGCCTTCATCTTGCAGGAACTGCTGACACTCTCCAGCCACATGAGGTCTGGCATTGGGCACAACCCCCATCTGTGGACGTCTGGCCCTCATCCCACTCTCATGGAGTCGGTTTCTAACAGTTTATGCAGACACATGCACATTTGTGGCCTGCTGTAGGTCATTTTGCATGGCTCTGGAAGTGCTCCTCCTGTTCCTCCTTGCACAAAGGCGGAGGTAGGGGTCCTGCTGCTGGGTTGTTGCCCTCCTATGGCTCTCTCCACGTCTCCTGGTGTACTGGCATGTCTACTGGTAGCGCCTCCAGCCTCTGGAACTACGCTGACAGACGCAGCAAACCTTCTTGCCACAGCTCGCATTGATGTGCCATCCTGGATGAGCTGCACTACCTGAGCAACTTCTGTGGGTTGTAGAGTTCGTTTCATGCTACCACGAGTGTGAAAGCACAACCAACATTCAAAAGTGACCAAAACATCAGCCAGAAAGCATTGGTACTGAGATATGGTCTGTGGTCTCCACCTGCAGAACCACTCCTTTATTGAGTGTGTCTTGATAATTGCCAATAATTTCCCTCTATTGTCTTCCATTTGCACAACAGCATGTGAAATTGATTGTCAATTTGTGTTGCTTCCTAAGTGGACAGTTTGATTTCACAGAAGTTTGATTTACTTGGAGTTATATTCTGTTGTTTAAGTGCTCCCTTTATTTTTTTGAGCAGTGTATATTTTCTCATGTCATGTATTTACTACTAAAAGTAATTTTTTACATTTAGGTTTCATTAAGTGTTTTACACCGACTATTACAGACTTATTGTTTCCCTGCACATTCAAGTTTTGTGTTTTCTTTGGGCATAGATCAGCTAATAGGCACTCAGGAAAAAAAAACTGATTAAAGATCTACAAACTCTCCCTTAAGACTAAGGAGCTCACTGATAGATTCTCAGTTAGCTAATTTTGCAGCCAGCAATAGACAGTGCAGCACAGATGCTACAGAAGGCAACATTTTTAATGAAACTCAATTACAGAAATCGATTTTGGCCCCAAATACTTGCATTAAAGTAAAAAAAATGGCCCCAAAGCTGGACAACCGCTTTAACTCCTTACCAACATCTGCCGTACATGTATGGTATAAGTCAGTAGCGGGTGTATGGAGCAGGGTCAGCTCGCCCTGTACATGGCAGATAATGGCTGTGACAAACAACCAGGACCTGCCTCTAACAGCTGCGAGTGGAGCGAAGATCTGCCCACCACTGTTAACCTGTTCAGTGCTGCTGTCAATCTCTAACAGCAGCATTAACAGTGCGCCAGCATTGGGACGCGTCGTTCCATACGCCCACCGGCGCTCCTGTGACGCGATCATAGGGCGCCGATGGACTGCTATGACATCCGGGGGTCTGCTGAAGCCTCCGTGCCTGTCATCATAACGCTTCATTTGGGCTGTAAAGAAGACCGTGGTTTTGCTATATGGAGCATTACTGTGGTATCGCTGTATATAGCACAAGCAATCAGATGATGTATACAAATACAGTGAAAAAAAGTATATATATATTTATTAAAACCCCACACGTTCAACTCACCTCCCACTAAAAATAAAGATAATAAAAATATACACATTTTGTGGTATGGTCTCTTTCAGAGAAATACAATCTATCAAAATATAAAAAAAAAAACGATCAGTGAACACAGAAAAAAATTCAAAAAGACAAAATTGCATTTTTTCGTTCGCCTCAATACTGCAGAAAATCCTGTAAGAAGCGATGACCATGACATATGTGTCCCAAAATGTTATCAATAAAGTCCTCTTGCCCTTCAAAAAATAAGCCCCCACACAGCTCCATCAACCCGGAAACTGAAAATGTTTCGGGTCTCAGAAAAAATGGTGACAGCATCAAAAAAAAGTTTTTTTCTTTTGCCAAAACTATTGGAGAAGTTTGGTCTTGCTGTAATCACACTGAGGAGTAGGATCCTATTACCAGGTCATTTTTACCACACAATGTGCGCCGTTAAAACCGTTCCCAGAAAAACAATGTCAGGCTTTTTTTTCCGCACTTTTACTGCACTTGGAATGTTTTTCCCGTTTTCTAGCACTATGTGGTAAATGAATGGTGTCATTTATAAGGACAGCTCATCCTACAAAATAACAAGACCTCACACTATGTGGACAGATATCAAAAAGTTATAGCCCTTGGAAAAAGCGGAGGAAAAAACAGAAAAAAAACATAAATTGGTTATGTCGGGAAGGGGTAAAGCTGAAGAAACGCATGTAAGAGCAGAATATGGAGGAAGGTCAGATATCACAGACTGGTGGATACTACCTGCTCCATCGCTGGCAGAATACTCCACCCCCATGGTGTCCGCTGATATCTTCTCTTGTAGCAACGTCTCCAAACTCTATAAGACATCGGGAACAGTCAGCAGAGGGTTTGATGATTGGCTCATATTGGCGATATACTCAGGGGCATTACTGGGGCCAGGGAAGATTGGGAATGAATAGCGTATTGACTGTTAGAGATGTGATCTCTTCCATTAAAGGGGATGTCTAGTTGGAACAAGTTATCACTGATCTCTGGATAGGTGATGACCTGTCCCAGTGGGAGCACCCCTTTATTATGTGGTATATATGGAGGATGTGATATCATGCAGAGTTCTAGCAGTATTACACTTCGGTCCGTTCTGCGTGCATCTGGGCCATTCCCTATGGAGGAGCGGAGCTGGGGGGAAATATCAGGATCTCGTCGCTGGATCCATCCAGATGGGAGATGTAACGAGTGCGGCGCCCCCCACTGGTGTCTCAGCGTATTATGTGTTGGGGAATAATAACTTATTGTCTGGTAAATGTGCTGACTCCTGTCAGTTGTGGTCGCTGAGTGCGTGTGATGGGATGTGGCTCCGTCCGTTATATTATATCACGTCTTATACCTATAATCTCTCGCTGATCGCAGGTGTCTGTCTTCACACTCAGATGAGAAGGAACAAACTGACGATATAGGACTTTTTTTTTTTCCCAAATTCAAACCGAGCAATCCTATTGGCTGAGCATGAATGCAGTTACCATGGTGACAGAAGTAGCAGCAGATTTAAAGGGACAAAACACTAATATTGTACTAAAGTGTATTTTATTATATATTTCACATAACTGACTGGGTACACCTTGGTGCAGGTGGGATGGCTTTTTTTAAATCAAAAACCATGTTTACTAAGTACCCTATATTATATATATTCACTATTGCTTTTTACTTACTTATAGCAGGGTATATGCTAATATTGTTTCTATCCTAAGTTTATCTATTTTCTAATAAAGACATGACCAGTCCCCTTTAGAATTTTATAGTGACCCCATTGAGGTCATGGACTGATATTGGGGATTGCAGAGTTGGGGCAAGGTGACAGGTGACAGTAAGTGACATCAAATGAAGGCTATGGTGCATACACAGTAAATCAGTCGTGTTATTCCACAGAAATGCTGTTCTATAAAACACAAAATATCTTCATATGGTGAGGAGTTGTGTTGTGTTTTCATCATTTACATTCTAGCGTGGTGATCACATAAAATGTAAAATTCCTATGAAATAATTACTGAATGACAGTAGCCTGTATCCCTGGAGGACAAGTCATTTACCGCTTCACCAGGTTTGATGTTCTAATGCATTTAGATGTTTCAGTATTTGTATATATGTATATATATATTTTTTCCCCCCTTAAGGGTATTCAAGCGCAGACGGTGACCAACTTCTTCCTCGCCTTTGAAGCACAGCTTTCAATTATTCCTGTCGTAAACAAGGTAAAAAGCTTAGAGCCGAACACTATCAGACTCCTTCAGTCCCGCAGCAGGTAAATCTGTGAACATCGCCGGCACTGCTGCTGTTCCTAGTACCGATCCCTCTATGAGCGGCTGTGCAGTAATGAAGGCAGGATTCACCCAAACTTGCTCGTCTTTTTTTTCGATTTCCAGTTCTGGTAATTAGTTATACACATGTATATATCCAGTGGTCAACTCAAAACCTGTGTATGGAAAATGAATTGTTTGCTGTATGCATCGCATTTGTAGCATGCACACTGTTCATTTCATTATGGAGCGGAGTAGGAGGAGACTTTCATTACTGTTCCCTTTACTTCCTCCCTGCTGATAGGAAATGCCATGCTGTTTGCTTGTGTCCTGTGATTACAGCAGCCTGCAACAGTTTTCAAGCGTGCACTTCCCGGCTCAGGCATCAAGCAGTAAATGATAAAATTAAAACGCTGCTATCCCTTTGTTAGTCACTTTTTTATCTTCTTCCCTCTTCTACGAATGCTGTAGTCCATTATTCTAGAACTGCTCTGAAAATGGTTCTCTCTGGAGTGTTGGGATTTGGGTTTAGGGTGGGTTAGGGAATTGAAGTTCAGATACTTTGTTCATGTTTTATACTATGGAATTACTATGTCATGTATGTTATTTGAAAGATGGAAAATTTGTATTTGGAGTTTTTCAATAAAAATAATTTGATTAAAAAAAATTATGAAATTAAAATTCCTCCCGTTCTTGAGAAAGAATAGGATTTTTACTAAGAGGTAAATTGCACGTTCCTTGTTTTACAGGCACTTTACAGTTTTGTGCGATTACACAATCCCTTTTAAAGGCCAGTTCAGCACTATATTTTATGCCAGTTTTATTATATGGTTTCTAGATTTTGTCCAGCTTTGATAAATAATTAGTATTTATACTTTTGCTTTTAGATAGACTTGAAGAATGCAGATCCGGAGAGGGTGGAGAAACAAATTGAGAAGATGGTTGACATTCCCGCTAGTGACTGTATCCGGGTACAATGCGCTCCAGATCAAAATCATTCCTGTAGGCAAATTTAACTTCGCTGTCTGTACCTTGTCTTTTTTTTTTTTTCTACAAAATTTGGCTGGAAAAGGGGCAATGTAGCGAGGAATTTACATCAATTTTTGGTGTTAAAAAAACACGAAACTATTTTGTGACGCATCATTTTTGCGCAAAAATGTGCAGCTTCCTATTTTACAGCACTCTTGCAACTTTTAGAAATTGGGCTTGGAAAGCTACACAGGTCTAAGAACGACGGGTGACGTTAAAAGTGGATAAAGATACACGGTGGCTCAGTGGATAAAGATACACGGTGGCTCAGTGGTTAGCATTGGTGCTTTGCAGCACTGGGATCCTGGTTTCAAATCCCACCAAGGATAACATCTGCAAGAAGTTTGTATGTTCTCCCATGTTTTCGTCGGTTTCCTCCCACACTCCAAAGACATACTGATAGGGAATGTAGATTGTGAGCCCCAATGGGGACAGCAATGATAATGTCTGTAAAGCGCATCGGAATAGGTTGATGCTATATAAGTGAGTAAAATGAATAAATAAAGATGGAAGTGCTGCATAAACATTTATCAAACATCGTGCAACTCTTTGATACATTTGGCACAAATAATGGTAACACAACCACAAGCAAAACTGACCTGAGGAAGTCCCTTTATGATACATTTTTCGGAAAGAATTTGAAAGATTTAAAGCGTTAGAAATGAACAAGATTATCCAATATGACAGAAAAAGGAAAAGTCTCCAGATGTTTTTATGCCGGATGCCGGTATGTGTCCATACCTAAAGAAGAGCTGTCAGAAGAATGGGTAAGGAATCCTTTAGTAAACATAAATATCCATAGGGGTTTTGAGTGTTAAAAAAAAAAAGATCATCTAAAAGATTTTGTGATCTGCGTTTACATGATTGTAATAACATTACAGCCCCATTCAGACTTACAGGTTTTATCCATGAGAAACTGAGCAGAACGATATATAGGTTTGTGGGAGAAGATTCAGTATAAATTGTAATTCATTCATTAGATTTGAGAGTCCTCAGTGGTTGATACCTTTAATGGCTAACTGAAAAGATGGTAACAAATTGCAAGCTTTCCAAACTGCTCAGGCCTCTTCATCAGGCAGACCTGAGACCTGAGTAGTCTGGAAAGCTTGCAATTTGTTACCATCTTTTCCGTTAGCCATTAAAAGGTATCAACCACTGAGGACTCTCACATCTAAATACTCTTCTATCTACTGGCTAACACAGTACAAAGATAGATATTTTTCCTTTATCAATTTATTCAGTGGAATCCTGCTGTTTGTATAGATGAGTCCAGTGGGCGGTCATGCTAGTGATTGACAGCTATCTTTGCCTGCATGGTCATACAGGGAACTGTCAATCACTTAGGACCGCCCACTGGACTAGTGTACATACGGCAGGACTTTCTCTGCATAAAATGCAAGTCTTACTGACTCTCTTCCCACAGATATGTCTATCAGTCTGATCAACTTCTCTGCTCTACAACATCCCCCTACAGATCTTATACCATTTCAACATGACAGGTTCCTTTAATCACCTGCAGATGACATAAGTAGCCATGTTCTGTGTGGCTTACGGAGGGGCTTGATTGCTTGTCAGCTTCAAACAGGTTTCATTTCTTGTGATTCATTGGAGCCGAGGTCTAAACTGTATTAAGAAATTAATTTCTCTGTTTATTTCTATTAGATCTCGGCGAAGCTTGGAACAAATGTGGAAAGTGTTCTTCAAGAAGTTGTCAGGAGGCTTCCACCCTGAGTATGGACTAATGCGGCTCTATCCATCTTCTCTTTATTAAAGGGAACCTGTCACCTTGAAAAATGCTATGTCCCTGCAGGTATAGGGTTAATCTGCAGATAAATATTGTTACAATGTTGCCCGGCCGCCTTATTGATAGTGCAGGTACCGGGAGAAAATTAACTTCTTTCCTCCCTGCAGCTGCCGGCCTTCACTCATCGTTGTGCACGGAGCGGCTACAGTCTTGGATCACAGCACCGCTCACTATATCGGAGGTGACGGCTGTAAACCTGGCCCGGATTTTGATTGACAGCTTGCTCTGCACAGATGCGCTGCAGAACCACTTACAATCTGAGTGAAGGAGAGTAGTATGTTCACAGATAGAGAATATGGCTCATCCACGTGCGGATCTGCTCCACGTCCGATTACATATTTGTGGGAGAAACCCTAGTAGCAGCCTCATATTTCTGACATGGATCCTCTAGCACTATTTGTGAAACTGCGGCTCCCAGCATAACTTGATGAGAGACCGTCAGCCTGCTGGGATCTGTAGTTTCACTACAGCAGGATTGTCACAAGCTGCGGACCTCCGCTCACTCCAGCACTGGTCAGCATTTTCAGCACGTGAACGTACGCCATGCTTTCCGGAGACACAAGGGTGTAGATAACTTTATCAAACCCTTGACTGTAAGTTTGCTGAACCCTAAGTGGATTTGATTGTTCCCACAGTTTCAGTTTTGGACCATTTAAGGGGAATTTACAGGGTTCTGGCCACTGACCAGGGGGATCAGTATCCCTGTATGTCTTTGTATATACTTGATAAAGACCTATAACAGGTCGAAATGTTATGTGATGGCAGAATAAACTTTGTCTTTTGGAATTCATCACCCTGGACTGAACGCGGTTTACTTACCTTTATACCCCTTAACAGGATGTCTTATTTTTGTGTTTTAGTCCCAAGATTGAAAAGGGCAGCCCTCTTAAAGCCCTGCTGTTTGACTCAACGTTTGATCACTACAGAGGCGTGGTAGCCAGCATCGCCCTGTGTGGAGGTGACGTGTGTAAAGGCAATAAATCGTGTCTGCCCACTCTGGCAAGTGCTATGAAGTCAATGAGGTTGGCATACTGACCCCAGAGGAAGTACCAGCTGAAAAACTAAGTTTTTTTTAATAATCTTATTAGCCTTTCCCTCTGTCTTCACCAATCAGCCCTCTGTATTGATGATCAGATCAAAGATCTAGACAGGGATTGTCTCACGCTGCATCTCCTTCTTGATTGTATCACTGAGAAGACAGAAGCTGCCCCATCCCATTCTCAAAGAAATGCAGAACCCAATGCATCTGCTGTCCGTGATCCACTTATTGTCAGAGGACATCATTAGGGACTGCATTTTCTCATTGCTTAGAAATTGTTGGGGGATCCTGCTAATCGCTGAAAAATAAAACTGCAACAACGCTCCATTTAAGGCAGTGTTTCCCAAACTCCAGTCCTCATGGCCCCCAACAGGTCAGGTTTTCCCCCCAACAGGTCATGTTTTCAGGATTTCCTCAGTATTACACATGTGATGAAAGTATCATCAAGGAATCAGGAATTCTCTCACCTGTGCAATACTATAGAAATCCTAAAGACATGACCTGTGGAGGGCCGTGGGGACTGGAGTTTGGGAAACACTGATTTTAAAGGGACTGTCAGCACAGAATGACTGTTGAAATCAAGTACAAGCGCTCCATGGATCACGGTGTGGGCCAATCATTTCTATACACCTTCCCACCTGCTAGTTTTACCTCTGTCTCCTTCCTTCTCTGGTTCTATGAAGCCAGAGCTGTCAATCAAAGAAGAGAAGGGTGTGGATAGAGGGAAAACAAGCAGGTGGGAAGGTGTATATAAATGATTGGCCCCGTCATGAAGCACCGAGAGTTGGGACTTAGTTTGAACAGTCATTCTGTGCTGACAGTCCCTTTAGGTGGACGAGATCCAGATGCAGCTCATTTCACCGCGTAAGGTTGTTTGCCCACTATGCGCTCTCCACGGCGTCTCCAGACTCTGTCACGTCTGTCGCATGAGCTCAGTGTGAACCTGCTTTCATCTATGAAGAGCACAGGGCGCCAGTGGCGACTTTGCCAATCCTGGTCTTCTGTGGAAAATGCCAAGTGTCCTGCACGGTGTTGGGCTGTGAGCACAACCCCCATCTGTGGACGTCAGGCCCTCATACCACCCTCATGGAGTCTGTTTCAAACTGTTTGTGCAGACACATGCACATTTGTGGCCTGCTGGAGGTCATTTTGCAGGGCTCTGGCAGTGCTCCTCCTTTTCCTCCTTGCACAAAGGCGGAGGTAGCGGTCCTGCTGCTGGGTTGTTGCCCTCCTACGGCCCTCTCCACGTCTCCTGGTGTACTGGCCTGTCTCCTGGCAGCGCCTCCAGCCTCTGGACACTACGCTGATAGATGCAGCAAACCTTCTTGCAACAGCTTGCATTGATGTGCCATGCTGGGTGAGCTGCACTACCTGAGCAACTTCTGTGGGTTGTAGAGTCCGTCTCATGCTACCACGAGTGTGAAAGCACAACCAACATTCAAAAGTGACCAAAACATCAGCCAGAAAGCATTGGTACTGAGATGTGATCTGTGGTCCCCACCTGCAGAACCACTCCTTTATTGAGGGTGTCTTGATAATTGCCAATAATTTCCATCTATTGTCTATTCCATTTGCACAACAGCATGTGAAATTGATTGTCAATCAGTGTTGCTTCCTAAGTGGACAGTTTGATTTCACAGAAGTTTGATTTACTTGGAGTTATATTCTGTTGTTTAAGTGCTCCCTTTATTTTTTTGAGCAGTTTACTTTTTTTCCCCACTGTATATAGAGAAGATGCACAGCCCGAAAAGGGTGTTCTGTGTACCTATGTTCCCTGGAACTTGTAGGGTCTTATTTGTGGACCTAGGAAGGGGAAAATATTAAAAAATCCCCAAATCACCTCCCAAACCAGTGCCCTCTTATACTCATTGTTGTGTATCCCGCCATTATTCTGACATCCACATCTGGCAGGGGTGTCATGTGAGCACTACTTCTTCTGGCTTAGATGAAATATGAATGCTGCAACCAATCAGAAGCTGCAACACTCATGCGTTGCCCCCACCGGTTGTTAACCTCATGTAACCAGTGGGGTATGCAGCGCTGGTCTGGAGATATCAATTTCTTTTAGTTTTCTCACCTCCCTTGGCCCATCAATAGTTGGTGTCTAGTAGTGGATAACCCAATTAAAGGGTTATTTCCCTCTCAGATATATCCACCGAAGAAGCCATAAATGGCTAATAGATGTTGGCTCCACCTCTGTAGCCCCCCGCAGCTATCGAGATAAGGCTGTATCTCTAGTTAATATGAACATAGAAGTGGCTGTGCATGATAGGCTTTCTCCATTCACTTCTATGGAGGTTCAGAATAATACAAAGGGTTGTAGATGTGTTAATAAAGACTACAATGGAAGTCTACTAACAATACACGGGCACTGATTCCCTGTGGGCACCTGAGATCAGCCACTGAAGCTGTAGGGGGCAGTGTTAGCTTATATGTGCACATTTATATGGAGGGTGTTTGTACATATCCCTATGGACCTGTCCCACATCTATGGATTATTTTACATAAATGAACACTGTCCCATTGTGCAGCAAAGGTCTATACAATAAACTGTGTACACCGCTGTCTAATGAGGATAATAGAACTGTACTGGTTATTGTATCATTATGGGATCTAATTGATGGCTGTCGTAGCGCAGCGTTTTAACCCCTTAAATACCGGGGACGTATTAGTACGCATATTTGCGTACTGCCCGTTCAGTGAGGGTTGCTGCGCTGAGCCCTCACTGAACGGAGCACATGTCAGCTGATTCTTACAGCTGACATGTGCCCGCAACAGCCGCGGGTGGAATCGCGATCCACCCGCGGCTGTTAACATGTTAAATGCCGCTGTCAATCTCCGACAGCAGCATTTAACGCGCGCTTCCGGGTAGCGCGTCATAAGCCCCGCCCACCGGCGACCCCGTCACGTGATTGCGGGTCGCCGATGGGTGGGCATGACAACCCAGGGTCTGCAGCAGACGCCTGTGGTTGTCATGATCTTGTCGCTATGAGCGCCACCTAGTGATCGGCGCTCATAGCACAGGACCATTTCTGCTGCATGCAGGGGACCTGCTCGTCCCCTGTATGTAGCAGAGGCGATCGGATAGTTGCTGCTTCTAGTCTCCTATGGAGACTATAGAAGCATGCAAAAAGTAAAAAAAAAAAGTTTTTAAAAATATAAAAAAAAATAAAAAAATATAAAAGTTTAAATCACCCCCCTTTCGCCCCATTCAAAATAAAATATATATAAAAAAAAAACACATACACATACTTGGTATCGCCGCGTTCAGAATCGCCCGATCTATCAATATAAAAAAAGAATTAATCCGATCGGTCGCCGCAAAATTGCAATAAAATGCAATAACGGGCGATCAAAACATCGGATCTACCACAAATGTTATCAATAAAAACGTCAGCCCGGTGCGCAAAAAATAAGCCATCAACCAGCCCCAGATCACGAAAAATGGAGACGCTACGGGTCTTAGAAAATGGCGCTTTTTTTATTTATTTTTTTACCAAATTTTGGAATTTTTTTTCACCACTTAAATATAAAAGAACCTATACATGTTTGGTGTCTATGAACTCGTAATGACCTGTAGAATAAGAAGGGCAGTTCAGTTTTAGCATTCAGTGAACGTGGTAAAAAAAATAAATAAAAAACAACTGTGGTATTGCACTTTTTTTACAATTTTACCGCACTTGGAATTTTTTTCCCGTTTTCCCGTACAGGATATGGTAAAACTAGTAATGGCGTTGAAAAGTACAACTCGTCCCGCAAAAAATAAGCCCTCACATGGCCATATTGACCAAAAAATAAAAACGCTATGGCTTTGGGAACAAGGGGAGCAAAAACAAAAATGCAAAAACGGAAAATGCTCCGGGGCTTAATAATTAATTTACTACATCTTTTTACAGAAAACCACATTGGCAGCACAGCTGATGACCCTCAAATGTTCCCATGAAGGGAGGAAAAAAAGCCTCATGTTTAGGAAGTTGGTGAAATGACGTTGAAGGGAAAGGATCTAGGCTGAGGTCCTGGACCCATGGGTGAATGGCCTATGGAGTTTGAAGATCGGTTGATCACTGGGCTGGATAAATGTGCTACAGTTGTGGAATCTGTCGTCTGGATTTGATGAACTTTCTTAAGGACTGTTGCTACTGGATACCTGTGTCTCTATTGTTTTATCTTGTCGTCTGGAGGAGCGAGGAATGTGAATACAAACTATACTGGTTGGCGATACGAAATCTGTGAGCCAACCAAAAGTTGGGAAACAGTGAGTATCGCCTGGTACAAAGGCAGTTGAACTACCTCCCCAGGAAGGGTATCTTGTGCACTGGGGGCAATGTATTTTGGCCATTTACCTAGAGTTGTAGTAAAACCTTGGATGTAAGAGATAAACTATTGTTGCATCATTAACTTGTCTAGGTGATTATTGCAACCCACAACCTCAGATCTTCACATACAGGATTAGAAAAACATTATTGTTTTCTTTCAAAAGCAGTATCACATCTGTCCATAGATTGTGACTGGCATTGGACTTCAGCTCTACTGAAATAAATGGAGCTGAGCTGCAATACCACACTGAACCTGTAGACAGGTTGTGGTGCTGTTTTTAGACAAAAAAACACAAGTTTCTAATCATGGACAACACCTTTGAAGACTTAGGCTGCGTGCTCACCAGGGCTGTGGAGTCGGTAAGCCACAGTTGCGACTCCGACTCCTGGATTTTATCAGGTTCCGACTCCTACTCCGGCTCCTTCATAAATGGCCAATTCGTAACAATAAATTTACTGTTGTAAAATATTAACATCGTGCTTATTCAGTTTCTCACCATCATATAAGTAATCAGACCACTTAGAGCAAAAACTATATTTATTAGAATACAATTAGAATATAGCAAATAACTTTTATAAACTTTTCTAAACTCTAGTAAGTAAATATGCAATAAACACTGTTATGCAGTTAATAAGAAGAAATCTATAAATTTGTCCTCAGAAAAAGTATTGCCTCTGTCAGATCCTCCTTCATGGATGCCCTCAAATCTGATCTAATTATTTTGAGAGCAGAGAACAACCTCTCTACACTAACTTGGGTTGGTGGCAAAGCAGTAACCACTCGGGCAACATCTCTGACAATGTCAGGATACAGAGGAATCGCTTGTTGCACTGTTATTTTTGATGAACGGTCAAATTTCTCAATTTCTTTTAGTGCACATGAAAAATTCTGCTGAAATGTACTGGCTGTGTTCTTTGATGGGGATGACTCTTCTTCTATGCGGGAACGCTTTGCACGGTCCTTGTGATCCAAATATTTTTCGAAATTAAATTCTTCATCAGTTGATGATGAGGGTGAAGATGTGGCAGGACGACCAAACTCTTCTTGTTCCTCCTGACTGTTCTGCAACCCTTTCATCCTTACTGCTATTTCAAACAGAGCTTCTTTTCCTTTAGTTAGCTGTTGATCATCTAGAAGAATCCGATGCATTGGGTCTACATAAACAGCAGCCAAAAGAATGGTATTTTGTAATAGTAGCTCCTCTCTCCGTTTCATTGATGTAGCAATTAGTGTTGAGCGAACATGCTCGACACTGCTCGGTACTCGCCCGAGCATCACGCTACTCGGGATGTTCGGCGAGCACCGAGCATTTTTGGGTTACTCGGGCGGGAGCTCGGGTCTCCGCCCTGCATGTTTGGCGCTCTCAGAGCCAATGAACATGCAGGGATTGCCAGCCAGTCACTGTAATGCTGCAGCCATGTTGGTTGTGGGCATTACAGTGATTGGCTGGCCGCACAGCGTCACCTCGAGTATTTAAAACGGGGCGCCGCCATCTTGGACACAGTCGCTCTGGATTAGACAGTGTAGGGACAGCGCTGCTGATTTAGGGAGAGATATAAACTGCGAAATAGTTAGTGTAGGGTCTGTAAAGGCTGCCAGAACAAACAGTCCTTCTCAGGACTAATATCCATCCCAGATACCAGGCAGGCAGGCTGTATAGGAGACACAGTGGTTATACCAGCAAACGCTGCATTACAGTCCTGTGTGCTCCTGTTGGTGAAATTGCTGGACTTAGCACCAGATGTCGGGGGCCAGGAAAAATCCTCCTTTTTTTTTCCTCCTTCACACTGTACAAATACCCGTCTTATTAACCTTTTGGTGTGTCCCCCCCACCCCCCCCCAAAAAAAGCGTGTCTCTGATTTTTCAGACACAAATATAACTGTTGAAAATAGTCTTGTGTAGGCCCGACATCCCAGTGTGGTTTCGCAGTTCTACAGGTCAAATCGCTGTACTATCCAGTTTTGGGCCTTTGGTATCTAAAAAAAAAGCAGTTTGAGTGTGTCGCTCACTGTTCAGCCGCAAATATCTCTATTTAAAAAAGTGTGGTATACCCCAGTAAACAATAACTGTGGTTTTCCTCTTCCACGGTTCTAATCTACTCTTTATTACCCTTTTTCCATTGATAGTGCAAGTGTAAGCTATTTTACTTCATTTACAATGGGCAAGGCGCATGGCAAGGGACGTGGAAGTGGACGTTCTGGTGATGGTTCGTGCAGAGGACGGGACCGTGGCCAAGGTGAAAATGTGCCACAACCAACAGCCACATCTTCTCGCTCCCACTTCTTGACCGAATTACTAGGGAAGCACAGAACAAAACCAGTATTGAGAACTGATCAGTGTGAACAGGTTATTAATTGGATAGCAGATAATACTTCCAGTTACCTGGGCACCACCACCTCCGGTCTGTCTTCCACACGGTCAACTCTTAGTAGCCGTGAGTCTCGACCGCATACTCCTCCTCACCCTGATGCTCCTTCCTCCCACCATGCCGAGTGTCGTCAGACAGCAAGTGATCCCACACTTGGACACTCTGAAGAGCTGTTCACTGGTCCATTTCCATATTTGGGCCCCTCGCCTGATAAGCTTGAAGTGGTGGAAGAGGAGATCCCATGTTGCGATGCCCAAATATTTGAACAGCCATGGCCACAGGAAGTCGACGTTGGCAATTTGTCACAAGAGGTGGACGATGACGAGACACAATTGCCAGGAAGTGAGGAGGAGGATTGTGGTGCGCAAGTGGAAGAGGAGGAGGTGGTGGATGATCTAGTAACTGACCCAACGTGGAAGGAGGACATGCAGAGTGAGGCCAGCAGCACACAGGGGGAGGGAGGCAGAGTACCCCAACAGGCAGGAAGAAGCAGTGTGGTGGCCGCAGACAGAAGGCAGGCAACCGTTCCCCGTAACACCAACACGAGGGACGTTGCCAGTACAAGCGGTAGGTCTTCCAGAGTCTGGAATTTTTTTAAAGACTCTGCTGATAACCCCAAAAAGGCCATATGTTCCACCTGCCATGCCAGCATCAGCAGGGGTGACAAAACTACCAGCCTGACCACCACCAGCATGATCAGGCACATGGCAGCAAAGCACCCGACTTTGTGGGGCGAAACCCAGGGTCCACGACCAGTGTCAGCGGGTGTCACCACTGCTTCTTCCACTGTTGTGCGTGCAATAGAACCCCCTGTTGTGTGTGCAAGGCAATCCCCTGTCCATACTGCATGTAAAGATGCCCCCTCCTCTCAGTCTTCACTTGTTATGGCAGTTTCTCAAGAAACAGCATCAACGTCCACGTCCCACCGCAGCGTTCAATTGTCCATATCCCAGACCTTTGAACGAAAGCGGAAATTCGCAGCTAACGCCCCACAGGCCACAGTCCTAAATTCGCACATTTCACAACTGCTTGCATTGGAAATGCTGCCTTTTAGGCTGGTGGAGACGGAATCCTTCCGCAATCTTATGGCGGTGGCCGTCCCTCGGTACTCGGTCCCCAGCCGACACTATTTTGCCCGGTGTGCCATCCCCGCACTACACAAGCACGTGTCCCAAAGCATCTGCCGTGCCCTCAACAACGCAGTTACTGGGAGAGTCCACCTGACAACGGACACGTGGACAAGTGCTTGTGGCCAGGGACCGTACATCTCTGACGGCACACTGGGTAAACATAGTGGAAGCCGGGACCCAGTCGGACCTTGGGACGGAACACATCCTCCCCACACCGAGGATTGCGGGCCCTATGTCAGTCAGAGTTGCCCCCACAGTGTACAGCTCCTGCGCATCCTCCTCCTCATGTTCAGCCTCCATCTCAGATATCACCACATCAGTTACAAGCTGGAAGCATTGCAGTACTGCCTCCGCCAAGCGGCAACAGGCTGTGCTGAAACTCATAAGCTTAGGTGATAAACCTCACACTGCTTGTGAGTTGTGGAGAGCTGTGAAAGAGCAGGCAGATCTGTGGCTGAGACCGCTGAACCTACATCCCGGCATGGTCGTGTGTGACAATGGCCGTAACCTGGTGGCGGCTCTGAGGCGAGGTGAGATCACACACGTACCATGCCTGGCTCATGTGCTTAACCTCGTGGTTCAGCGGTTTCTTAAATCGTACCCCGAGTTGCCAGATCTGCTCGTGAAAGTACACCACCTGTCATCTCATTTTTGCAAGTCGGCTACAGCTTCCGCCGCCCTTGCTGTGTTGCAGCAGCGTTTGCAGCTTCCGGCACACCGACTGGTGTGTGATGTCCCCACACGTTGGAACTCTACCCTCCACATGTTGCAAAGGATTTGTGAGCAGAAGAGAGCAGTTGTGGAGTACCAGCTGCAACAAGGCTGTCGATATTCAGGTCAGACTCCACACATAAGACCTCAGGAGTGGACCTGGATGTCTGACATATGTACCATCCTGACAAACTTTGAGGAGGCCACCAAGATGGTGAGTGGCGATGACGCCATCATTAGTGTCAGCATCCCACTTGTCTGTCTTTTGCAACGCTCTCTGCAGAGAATTAAAGAGGAGGCATTGCAGCCAGAGTATGATGAGATGGATCAAGAAGCCGTAGCGGGCGATTACACACAGCCCAGCCTCATCTCATCCCAACGTGCATTGGGGGACAATGAGGGAGAGAAGGAGGAGGAAGAACAGGAGATGCTATCAGGCGTTGTAGACGGTAGTACCTGTACAAGTGTCATACCGTCGGTTCAGCGTGGGTGGCCTGAGGACAGGGGGGGGGGAGGAAGAGGAGGAGGAGGAGAGCATGGTCAGTCGTCATCTTGGTGAGGACACGGAAATCTTGCCCGTTACCAGTCTGGCACGCATGGCTGACTTTATGTTACGCTGCCTTAACCGTGACCCTCGCGTTGTCAAAATGTTGGGTGACAGTCATTACTGGTTGGTGACACTTTTAGACCCCCGCTACAAGGAGAACTTTCACTCTCTTATTCCTGGGGTGGAGAGGTCTACAAAAATGGGGCAGTACCAGAAGGCCCTTGCTGCAGAACTCTTAAAAAAATTCCCATCTGAACACGCTAGCGGCAGAAGTCACAGTTCGTTGCCCAACCAAGGCGTACAGGCGAGAGAGATGCAACTCCAATCCAGCAGAGGCAGGGGAACACTGTCAACGTTCTGGGACAGTTTTCTGACACCCGCCGAGCTTACAGGCCCTGAGGCGCGGGGTAATCTCACAAGGAGTGGAAAGTTTCAAAAGATGGTGAGGGAGTACCTTGCCGATCGTACCAGCGTCCTCCGTGATTCCTCTGTGCCTTTTAATTATTGGGTATCCAAGCTGGACACTTGGAATGAACTCGCTCTGTACGCCTTGGAGGTCCTGGCCTGCCCTGCCGCTAGCGTGTTATCGGAGCGTGTTTTTAGTGCCGCTGGGGGAATTATAACTGATAAGCGCACTCGCCTGTCAACTGACAATGCTGACAAGCTGACCCTTATCAAAATGAACAAGGGCTGGATTGGGCCAGACTTTTCATCACCACCAAATGACAGCAGAGTAACATAAAGTCAAATCCACTGTGTTATTTCGGGAGGTGTATTCACATGCACCGCTTCACACCCACACGTGGGTATACGCTTCCTCGTTTCGGCTGTTTTATCTTCTTCTCCTTATCCTCAGCCTCCACCACCACTATACCACCAGGGTGCCAGCATTGCAAGTTCCTCCGTCCTTATTTTTGGCAGCTTTTGCTTGCAAGGCATAAGCAAATACTATGAGACACCCACTCCCCAATAATGGGACTTATGTTTGTAATATGATGTACTGCATGGCTCTTGTAAGGGGCATTGCAAATTGCTCCGTCCTAATTTTTGGCAGCTTTTGCTTGGAAAGCATAAGCAAGTACCATGGGACACCCACTCCCCAATAATGGGACTTATGTTTGTAATATGCTGTACTGCATGGCTCTTGTAAGGGGCATTGCAAGTTGCTCCGTCCTAATTTTTGGCAGCTTTTGCTTGGAAAGCATAAGCAAATACCATGGGACACCCACTCCCCAATAATGGGACTTATGTTTGTAATATGCTGTACTGCATGTGACGCGCCCCCTGGGCCGTGTGTACACGTGTGTGGGATACCCGGTGCGGGGTCTCTGGAGTCTGTAGTCTCCGTGGCGGTGACCCGGTCCCGTGGCTCAGGCTGGTCAAACCAGTGGCAGTCTTTCTTAGGTTTTGAGGTTAATTGTCCGACTGCGCCACCCGTGGATTGCGGTCAGGGAGTGCCACCGCTGCGAGGCAGACCGCTGAGGCTGGTGTTGTGTGCGCAGCATAGAATGGGATAACTCCCCTCGGGAGGAGTATAGCCTCAGGGCAGTGAGTGTGGATGATGGGGGTGATGGTGCACGAGCGCAGCAGGGAACGACTCAGAGTCTTTGCAGTGCAGTTCAGGGTCTTTACTGATGATTGTAAGGTAGACCCTCCCAGGAGTACTGGCTAGCATAAGAGGCCTGGTCAGTCTGTGAGCAAGCAGGAGTTCCCCTGGCCAGGTGGAGTTGTAGGCCTCCCCGTCTGTCTGCACTCTTCCTGGCTACCTTGCTGTAAGCGGGTAGAAGTAGCCCACGTCCCTGAGTGTACCGTGTAGTGCTCACCCGTATGGCTGGTGACTTGGGGCCTTCTGTTAGCCTCCGCTCCACGACGGCGGTGCTGGTCCCTTGCTTGTGACTGAGCCTCCGGGCTTCTATGGCCAGAGGACCTGAAATCCCCTGCCGGCTGGTTTCTGCTGCTGGATATATAAGTCCTCACAGCTTCGGACTCCTGTTTCCGGTTCCTATTGTCTTCTGCCAGGGTGAGCTCTGCTCAGCTTCCAGCCCCTGGTCTTTAGCTCCTACAGAGCTCCTTGCTGTTACTTTCCCTTGCTCTCACTCTGACTCTGACTGTTCTCTGACTCACTCAACCCCACCCCAGATCCAGTTTATAAGGGCAGAATTCTCCCCTCCCAGGACTGGTGCAGGAGGATGTTGCATGTTTAAGGGATCCTGACCAGGAAACCTCCCACTTGCTCTCCGACGTAATATCTCTATTACTGTGGTGACCAGACCCCTGGGGTGCCACACATGGCTCTTGTAAGGGGCATTGCAGTTCCTCATAATTTTTGGAAAGCCTTCCATTCACTGCTTAGGCCAACAGTGCACGGGAGACCCAGTTGCTATAAATGGAAAAAAAGGTTTAGTTAACGCCCTCTGACCTCCATGTCATTTCCAAGGGGCATTGGAGTGGCTCGAAATTTTTGGTAGGCATTGCACTCACTGTATGCCCTATAACTGTGTAGCCGAACCACTCCTTTTGTTACAGAAACATATCCTACAAGACATACAGTGCCTACAAGTAGTATTCAACCCCCTGCAGATTTAGCTGGTTGACACATGCGGAATTAACTTGGCATTGTGACATTTGTACTGTAGATCAGCCTGGAAGTGGGAAATACACTGCAGCAAATATTGTTTTTTTTTTTTTTTTTTTTAAAACGTTAAAAGTTAATTCAGAGTGTCATTTATTATTCAACCCCTCAAACCACAAGAATTCTTTTTGGTCCCCCTAAAGTATTAAGAAGTAGTTCAGGCACCAAGAATAATGAGCTTCACATGTGTGGATTAAAGATCTCTTTTGCCAGCCTTTTCTGACTATTTAAGACCCTCCCCAGCTTGTGAACAGCACTCAGACATGGTCAACATGGGAAAGACAAAGGAGCATTCCAAGGCCATCAGAGACAAGATCGTGGAGGGTCACAAGGCTGGCAAGGGGTACAAAACCCTTTCCAAGGAGTTGGGCCTACCTGTCTCCACTGTTGGGAGCATCATCCGTAAGTGGAAGGCTTATGGAACTACTGTTAGCCTTCCACGGCCTGGACAGCCTTTGAAAGTGTCCTCCCGTGCCGAGGCCAGGCATGTCCGAAGAGTCAAGGCTAACCCAAGGACAACAAGGAAGGAGCTCCGGGAAGATCTCATGGCAGTGGGGACATTTGTTTCAGTCAATACCATAAGTAACGTACTCCACCGCAATGGTCTCCGTTCCAGACGAGCCCGTAAGGTACCTTTACTTTCAAAGCGTCATGTCAAGGCTTGTCTACAGTTTGCTCATGATCACTTGGAGGACTCTGAGACAGACTGGTTCAAGGTTCTATGGTCTGATGAGACCAAGATCGAGATCTTTGGTGCCAACCACACACGTGACGTTTGGAGACTGGATGGCACTGCATACGACCCCAAGAATACCATCCCTACAGTCAAGCATGGTGGTGGCAGCATCATGCTGTGGTGCTGTTTCTCAGCCAAGGGGCCTGGCCATCTGGTCCGCATCCATGGGAAGATGGATAGCACGGCCTACCTGGAGATTTTGGCCAAGAACCTCCGCTCCTCCATCAAGGATCTTAAGATGGGTCGTAATTTCATCTTCCAACAAGACAACGACCCAAAGCACACAGCCAAGAAAACCAAGGCCTGGTTCAAGAGGGAAAAAGTCAAGGTGTTGGAGTGGCCTAGTCAGTCTCCTGACCTTAACCCAATTGAAAACTTGTGGAAGGAGCTCAAGAATAAAGTCCACATGAGACACCCAAAGAACCTAGATAACTTGGAGAAGATCTGCATGGAGGAGTGGGCCAAGATAACTCCACAGACCTGTGCCGGCCTGATCAGGTCTTATAAAAGACGATTATTAGCTGTAATTGCAAACAAGGGTTATTCCACAAAATATTAAACATAGGGGTTGTATAATAATTGACCCACACTTTTATGTTTAAAATTTAATAAAATTCAACTGAGCAACATAACTTTTTGGTTTATAAGATTTATGCTTCTGTTCATAAATCCTACTCTCGTTTGCAGTTTGAAGGCTCTAACTTATTTGCATCTTATCAAACCAGCTAAATCTGCAGGGGGTTGAATACTACTTGTAGGCACTGTATCTGGTTGACTGGCCTGATATTGATGTGAATGGTCCCTGTTCCTCCTGCTCTTTCTCCTTTGCTACCACCTCATCCATCATTTATCACCTGAAGCTTTGTTTTAACGGGAGTCATAGAACTGGGATAGTAGCAGGAAAACATCCAGCAATCCTCGGAGGAGGTAGGATATGCGCCAAAACGCGGACCACCTCAGGCCTAGCCGCTACTACATACATGCGCTTGCATTCCAAGAAAACAAAGCAGATGCTAACTTCTATCATCATCATCATGCTCCTCACCTTAGCACTCTGAACTCCCCTGATGGAGAAGCCAGGGCCCACCGGACGAGTCTGGTTCTCTGGTGGGCTTGTCCAATGCTGCCCTAAAGCAGGCCAGGCTAAGAAAAGTGTGGGGGAAGGTGACAGGAGAAATCAGGGCGGCTGGGGACCGTTTATGGACACCCGGCCGCCCCCAGGCGGCTGGCGACCGTGTGTGGACACCCGGCCGCAGGGCGGCTGGGGACCGAGCGTGGACACCCGGCCGCCGGGCGGCTGGGGACTGAGCGTGGACACCCGGCCGCCGGGCGGCTGGGGACTGAGTATGGATACCTCGCTGCCGAAGCGGCCATGAGGTAGTGGCCAGCTTCGGCCTCCTCCAAACTAAAAGGCCCCATTTCAAGTGAAAGCTAGCAGTATGGTATTGCAGCCTGCGGGTGGGTGGGTGGTTGGCTGCATATTTTCGCTTGCATTGCAAGGAATGGGGGAGGTACAATTGAACACTGCCCTGGGACAAGGACTTGCATGGGGATAGCTGCAAGTCTGCATCTTCTGATGCGGCAAGGATCACTTCTGATGGGCACACTTTTAGACAGTGACCTGGGGGTCAGAGATGCTTCCAGGGGTCTTCCCCATGCTGATCCTTTGTCTTTTCAGCACTGTATGCATGTGTCACACAGCACATGGCCAGATAAGGTTGTAAAATGTTAAAATGACATTTCCCGGTGAACGCATTTGTCACGGTTGAAAGCAATAAAAAAGTGCAAAAACGCATGAAAAATGCTACTTGTGAACATAGCCCAAGGTGTGGAGGAGTATTTTTGTTTTTGGTTATTTATTTTACCTTATACACAAGTTTTTACCCTGGAAAGGAAATTCCTTAACATATTTCACAGGAAAACCGTTTCAGTTTAGTTTTTGAACGTTTTATTGTGAGCCCGCAAAAGTGGCTTAATACCTCTGACCACGTTGTTGACAGCAGTGACCTGGGGGTCAGAAATGCTTCCAGGGGCGATCCCCATGCTGCCCCCATGTCTTTTGAGCACTGTCACTATCGTTTTGGGCACTTTTTAGGCTTTCTACAGACTGCCGGGGGTGCTGCCGCAAAAATGCTCGGGTCTCTCATAGACTAACATTGGGCTCGTTGCTCGGGTCGAGCACCCGAGTATCACGGTAAGCTCGGCCCGAGCTTCGAGCACCCGAGCATTTTAGTGATCGCTCAACACTATCAGTCGTCATCTTGGTGAGGACACGGAAGTCTTGCCCGTTACCAGTCTGGCACCCATGGCTGACTTTATGTTACGCTGCCTTAACCGTGACCCTCGCATTGTCAAAATGTTGGGTGACAGTCATTACTGGTTGATGACACTTTTAGACCCCCTCTACAAGGAGAACTTTCACTCTCTTATTCCTGAGTTGGAGAGGTCTACAAAAATGGGGCAGCACCAGAAGGCCCTTGCTGCAGAACTATTAAAAAAATTCCCATCTGAACACGGTAGCGGCAGAGGTCACAGTTCGCTGCCCAACTAAGGCATACAGGTGAGAGAGACGCAACTCCAATCCAGCAGAGGCAGGGGAACACTGTCAATGTTCTAGGACAGTTTTCTGAGACCTGCCCAGCTTACAGGCCCTGAGGCGCAGGGTACTCTCACAAGGAGTGGAAAGTTTCAAAAGATGGTGAGGGAGTACCAGCGTCCTCCGTGATTCCTCTGTGCCTTTTAATTATTGGGTATCCAAGCTGGACACTTGGAATGAACTCACTCTGTACGCCTTGGAGGTCCTGGCCTGCCGCTAGCGTGTTATCGGAGCGTGTTTTTAGTGCCGCTGGGGGAATTATAACTGATAAGCGCAGTCGCCTGTCAACTGACAATGCTGACAAGCTGACCCACATCAAAATGAACAAGGGCTGGATTGGGCCAGACTTCTCATCACCACCAAATGACAGCAGAGTAACATAAAGTCAAATCCACTGTGTTATTTCGGGAGGTGTATTCCCATGCATCGCTTCACACCCACACATGGGTATACGCTTCCTCATTTCGGCTGTTTTTTGCTCTTCTCCTTATCCTCAGCCTCCACGACCACTATACCACCAGGGTGACCGTGGTCCATGTTGCCAGCATTGCAAGTTCCTCTGTCCTAATTTTTGGCAGCTTTTGCTTGGAAGGCATAGGCAAAGACTATGGGAGACCCACTCCCCAATAATGGGAATAATGTTTTTAATATGCTGTACTGCATTGCTCTTGTAAGGGACATTGCAAGTTCCCCCTTCCTAATTTTTGGCAGCTTTTGCTTGGAAGGCATAGGCAAAGACTATGGGAGACCCACTCCCCAAAAATGGGAATAATGTTTTTAATATGCTGTACTGCATGGCTCTTGTAAGGGGCATTAAAATCGTCTTGTTAAGCTACTGTGACCTCCACGTCTCTTCCAAGGGTCGTTAATATTGTCTTTTTATTCCACTGAGACCTCCACCACTCTTCCAAGGGGCATTAAAAGCATCTTGTTAAGCTACTGTGACCTCCACGTCTCTTCCACAGGGCATTGATATTGTCTTTTCATTCCAGTGTAACTTCCACCACTCTTCCAAGGGGCATTGATATTGTCTTTTTATTCCACTGCGACCTCCACCACTCTTCCAAGGGGCATTAAAACCATCTTGTTAAGCTACTGTGACCTCCACGTCTCTTCCACGGGGCATTGATATTGTCTTTTTATTCCACTGTAACCTCCACCACTCTTCCAAGGGGCATTAAAACTGTCTTGTTAAACCACTCTGAACTCCACGTCTCTTCCAAGGGGCATTAAAACCATCTTGTTAAGCTACTGTGACCTCGTCTCTTCCACGGGGCATTGATATTGTCTTTTTATTCCACTGTAACCTCCACCACTCTTCCAAGGGGCATTAAAACTGTCTTGTTAAACCACTCTGAACTCCACGTCTCTTCCAAGGGGCATTAAAACCATCTTGTTAAGCTACTGTGACCTCCACATCTCTTCCAAGGGGCATTAAAACTGTCTTGTTAAACCACTCTGAACTCCACGTCTCTTCTAAGGGGCATTAAAACCGTCTTGTTAACCACTCTGAACTCCACAGCTCTTCCAAGGGGCATTGACATGTTGTTTTTAATTACTTCTAACCTCCACGACTCTTGCAACGGGCATTGCATTTCCTCCTAATTTTTGTCAGCTTTTGCTTTTCAATGCATAGGCGAACACTAAGGGAGACCCACTCCCCAATAATGGGTAGAAGGTTTTTAATACGCTGTAATCCACGTCTGTTTCAAGGGGCATTGCAGTGCCTAATAATTTTTGGAAAGCCTTCCATTCCCTGCTTAGGCCAACAGTGTACAGGAGACCCAGTTGCTATAAATGGAAAAAACGGTTTAGTTAAGGCCCTCTGACCTCCATGTCACTTCCAAGGGGTATTGGAGTGCCTCGAAATTTTTGGTAGGCATTGCATTCACTGTATGCCTTATAACTGTGTAGCTGAACCGCTCCTTTTGGTACAGAAACATATCCTACAAGACATGTGTGGTTGGCTGGCCTGATATTGATGTGAATGGTCCCTGTTCCTCCTGCTCTTTCTCCTTTTCCACCACCTCATCCATCTTTCATCACCTGAAGCTTTGTTTTAAAGGGAGTCATAGAACTGGGATAGTAGCAGGAAAACATTCAGCAATCCTCGAAGGAGGTAGAATATGCGCCAAAACGCTGACCACCTCAGGCCTAGCTGCTACTACATACATGCGCTTGCATTCCAAGGAACAGAAAGCTAAGGAGGTGGATGGCCTCATGATCATGAATAATTTACTCGTTGTGTAGGAGGCCGACCACTGCTGCTGTCTACCTTCTGAACTTTGTGTTGAAGCCTGATTGACCCAGGACCCGCAATCCTCTATGTCTGGAGGATGTGTTGCATCCCAGTGTCCAACTGTGTCCCGGCTTCCACAATATTAACCCAGTGTGAAGGCGTCAGTGAGATGGACCATTCCTGGCCACATTCACTTGTCCACGTGTTTGTGGTTAGGCTGTCCTTCCCACTAAATGCACTGGGGAGGGCACAGGTAATGTTTTGGCATGCGCGCTTGTGTATAAGGCGCACCGGGACAAATAGGGGTGGCTGGGGACCGTTTATGGACACCCGGCCACCCCCACGCGGCTGGGGACTGTGTGTGGGCACCCGGCCGCGGGGCGACTGGGGACCGAGTATGGACACCCGGCCGCCCCCTGGCGGCTGGGGACCAAGCGTGGACACCCGGCCGCCGGGCGGCTGAGTATGGATACCAGGCTACCGACGCAGCCATGACGTGGTGGCCAGATTCCACCTCCACATGCCTAAAAGGCCCAATTTCAAGTGCAAGCAAGCTAGCAGTATGGTATTGCAGCCTGGGGGTGGGTGGGTGGCAGGCTGCATACTTGCGCTTGTATTGCAAGTTATGGGGGAGGTACAATTGAACACTGCCCTGGGACAAGGACTTGCACGGGGATAGTTGCAAGTCTGCATCTTCTGATGCGGCAAGGATCACTTCTGATGGGCACACTTTTAGGCAGTGACCTGGGTGTCAGAGATGCTTCCAGGGGTCTTCCCCATGCTGTTCCCATGTCTTTTTAGCACTGTATGCATGTGTCACACAGCACATGGCCAGATAAGGTTGTAAAATGTTAAAATGACATTTCAAGGTGAATGCATTTGTCACGGTTGAAAGCAATACAAAAGTGCAAAAACGCATAAAAAATGCTACTTGTGAACATAGCCCAAGGTGTGGAGGAGTATTTTTGTTTTTGGTTATTTATTTTACCTTATACACAAGTCTTTACCCTGGAAAGGATGTTCCTTAACCCCTTTCCGACCTGGTCAGTAATAGTACGCACCAGGTCGGGAAGGCCGGTTCAGCGGGGGCTCCGGCGGTGAGCCCGCACTGAAGCGAGCACATGTCAGCTGATTATTGGAATCGCAATCCACCCGCGGCTGTTAATATGTTAAATCTCTGACAGCGGCATTTAACTCGCGCTTCCGGGAGTCCTAAGCCCCGCCCATCAGTGACCCCGTCACGTGATCGCGGGTCACCAATGGGTGGGCATGACAACTCAGGGTCTGCAGCAGACGCCTGTGGTTGTCATGTCTCAATTGCTATGAGCGCCACCTAGTGGTCAGCGCTCATAGCAAGTGAGCATTTCTCCTGCATACAAGCGATCTTTTCATCGCTTGTATGCAGTAGAAGCAATCAGACAACTGCTGCTTCTAGTCTTCTCTGGAGACTATAGAAGCAAGCAGAAAGTTTAAAAAAAAAGTTTTTAAAAAAATAAAAAATATATAAAACTTTAAGTCACCCCCCTGTCGCCCAATTCAAAATAAAATATATATATATATATAAAAAAAAACCCACATAGACATATTTGGTATCGCCGCGTTCAGAATCGCCCGATCTATCAATATAAAAGAAGAATTAATACAATCAGTAAACGGCGTAACGAGAAAAAAATTTTAAACGCCAGAATTAAGTTTTTTTGGTCGCTACAACTTTGCAATAAAATGCAATAACGGGCGATCAAAACATCGGATCTACCCCAAAATGGTATCAATAAAAACGTCAGCTCGGCACGCAAAAAAATAAGCCCTCACCCAGCCCCAGATCCCGAAAAATGGAAAAGCTAAGGGTCTCGGAAAATGGTGTCATTTTTTTTTTGTTTTTTTTAGCAAGCTTTGGATTTTTTTTCACCACTTAAATAAAAAAGAACCTATACATGTTTGGTGTCTATGAACTCGTAACGACCTGGAAAATAATGATGGCAGGTCAGTTTTAGCAATCTGTGAACGTGGTAAAAAAAGGACCCAAAAAACAACTGTGGAATTGCATTTTTTTTGCAGTTTCACTGCACTTTTTTTCCCATTTTCCAGCACACGATATGGTAAAACCAGTGATGGTGTTTAAAAGTATAACTCGTCCCGCAAAAAATAAGCCCTCACATGGCCATATTGAACGAAAATTAAAAAAGTTCTGGCTCTGGGAAGAAGGGGAGCAAATAAGGAAAACACAAAAACAGAGACCCAAGGTCGTTAAGGGGTTAACATATTTAACAGGAAAGCACTTTCAGTTTCGTTTTTGTATGTTTTATTGTGAGCCTGTAAAAGTGGCTTAATACCTCTGACCACGTTGTTGACAGCAGTGACCTGGGGGTCAGAAATGCTTCCAGGGGCGATCCCCATGCTGTCCCCATGTCATTTGAGCACTGTCACTATCGTTTTGGGCACTTTTTAGGCTTTCTACAGACTGCCGGGGGAGCCGCCGCAAAAATGTTCGGGTCTCCCATAGACTAACATTGGGCTCGTTGCTCGGGTCGAGCACCCGAGTATCACAGTGAGCTCGGCCCGAGCTTCGAGCACCCGAGCATTTTAGTGCTCGCTCAACACTAGTAGCAATGCCACTTGCAATTAACCCTCCTCTTTGGGACAGGCGAAACATCAGGTTCTTCCACTCCTTTAAGAAAATACCTGGAGTTAAGTCCTCTGCTTGTAATTTTTTAGTCACTGTAAATGGGTGCTCTAGCAATTTTTCCAGCTCAGTGTAGCGCCGGCGTCCCTGCCCTCTGCTAGGCAGGGACGCAGTTCCCCTCACCTCTCTGCTCCGTGCCCGGCGTCCTCCTCCCGCTCTGCTGGCAGCGCGCGCTCCTTCCCGGCCACTGTGCTTAGGGCGCGCGCGCACGCTCTCCCTCCCTCTTAAAGGGGCCGCGCGCGCCGTCCTAAGGAGTCCCCGGCCAATGGCCGGAGGACTTCACCATATATAAGGCACCTCCTAAAAAATGGAGGTGCCCGAGCAATGTTGTTCCACTGTTCACTACTCTGCTTCAGCCCTCAGGTCCCGTTGCCAGTTACCTGCCAGATTCCTGCCAGCTTGCTGTCTTATTCCTGCCTGATTATCTGCTACCTGCCTGCTAGTCTGAGGTCCGACGGTCTGCCTTACTACTCCTGTCAGTCTGTCTAAGGACCAGCCTGTCCGCTCACCTGGGAGCGCACTTCAGCCACCTGCCTGCTTGCCTGAGGTCCGACGGTCTGCCTTCCAACTGCTGTCAGTCTGTCTACGGACCAGCTTGCCTGCTCACCTGGGAGCACACATCTGCTACCTACCTGCTAGCACACATCTGCTACCTACCTGCTAGCCTACCTGGAGGCTCCGCCGTCACGTGCTGTGACCACCTGCCTGTCCAGTGACTCCTGCCCGCTCACCTGGGAGCGCTCATCTGCTGCCTGTCTGCTAGCCTACCTGGAGGCTCTGCCGTCACGTGCTGTGACCACCCGCCTGTCCAGAGACTTCTGCCCGCTCACCTGGGAGCGCTCATCTGCCGCCTGTCTGTTGGTCTTCCTGGAGGCTCCGCCGTCACATGCTGTGACCACCCATTCATCCAAAGACTCTCGCCTGCTCACCTATCATCAGCCGCCACAGGTCGTACCAACCCTTTACCCAGAGACTGCCCCGGTCACTTGCCGTGACCATCTGCCCGTTCATCCAGAGACTGCCCCGGTCACTTGCCGTGACCATCTGCCCGTTCATTCAGAGACTGCCCCGGTCACTTGCCGTGACCATCTGCCCGTTCATTCAGAGACTGCCCCGGTCACTTGCCGTGACCATCTGCCCGTTCATCCAGAGACTGCCCCGGTCTCTTGCCGTGACCTCCAGCCCGTTCACTCAGAGACTGTCCCGGTCACCTGCTGTGACTTCCTGCCCATCTTCCCTGGTCGCCACCCGCTCCCTTACAAGGACTGCCCCCTTGTATAGTAGCTCAGAGGTTCCGCCTCCCAGACCCGTTACAGTTTGCTCGGGCCATGGAACCCGGTGGCACCCAAGCTCCCTCGCTCTCGGACCTGTGTCATGAACTGTCCCGTCAAAGGTCCCAACAGGAGTCCATCCTGGGTCACCTGCGGAATGTCAATACTCGCCTGGACACTCTGACTGCTCCACCAGCAACCTCCGCCAGTGCCATGTCTCGCAATCCGGCAGCTCCGCTGCCCACTAATACCATGGTATCCTACCCCGGACCCCGGCTTTCTGCACCTCCTCGTTTCGGAGGCGACTCCGCCCAGGCTCGGGGCTTCATAAATCAGTGCACCCTGCACTTTGAACTATTGTCCCACCAGTTTAACTCCGACCGAGCCAAAATTGCATTCATCATGTCCCATCTCACCGGGGAGGCCCTGGCCTGGCTGAATCCTCTATGGGAGAGAGGAGACCCCCTGGTGTCCAACTTGCCTGCTTTTCTCACGGCTTTCCGGAAAGTCTTCGACGAACCCGGACGGAAGACCTCATCCGCATCATCACTGCTACGCCTCCGTCAGGGAAGTCTCACCGTGGGCCAATATGCCATACGGTTCCGTACCCTTGCCTCGGAGCTGGCCTGGGATAACGACGCTCTGGTATCCGTCTTCTGGGAGGGTCTGTCCGGCCGTATTAAAGATGAACTTGCCGGTCGGGACATCCCTACCACTCTCGATGACCTAATAACTCTTGCCACCCGGATTGACCTACGGTTCCAGGAGCGTGCCAAAGAGGTCACCCGTGAGAGGAGGTTACCACGTCTATCTCCTACTTTTCAGAAACCCGTCACTCCCTCCGTCTCTACCCAGGTACACTCTCCTGAGCCTATGCAGGTCGACCAGACCAAGATGGTCAAAACCCGACAGGACTTAAGCCGTGCCGAGGGGAGCTGCTTCTACTGTGGCAGTAAGGAGCACCGGATCCGTACCTGCCCGGAGAGGTCGGGAAACGCCTGTGTCTAGGTTCGCTCAGAGAGGTCGACCTAGACAAGAATAAATCCTCTCCATCTCTGCTGTTGTCAGTCTCAATTGTCTGCGGGGAGAACCGTTATTTCGAACTAGCCCAACTTGACTCTGGAGCAGCCGGGAATCTTATTTCACAGTCCCTGGTAGAGAAATACCGCATCCCCACCAAACCTCTGGCTGTACCCTTGTCTGTTGCTGCCGTGGATGGGGGTCTTTTACCACGCCCCATCCAACTCATCACCGAATCCATTACTCTGCAGGTGGGAATGCTGCATTCTGAGAGTATCTCCTTTCATGTTCTGCCTGGACTCTCCCACGCCCTCTTGCTAGGCCTACCTTGGCTCCAGAGACATGCACCCGTGCTTGACTGGCAGACCGGAGAAGTCCTTCGCTGGGGACAGGACTGCCATAAGACCTGTCTGGTTCCCGTCCATCCCGTCCGTCCTTCTCCTACCCCAGCTAATCTACCTGGACTTCCGATTCCTTATTGGTCTTATGCTGATGTCTTTAATAAAAAGGAAGCAGAGACACTACCCCCTCATAGACCATACGACTGCCCTATCGACCTGTTACCTGGTACTACTCCTCCCCGTGGGCGTATTTATCCATTATCCGCTGCTGAGACCCGGTCGATGTCCGAATATATTGAGGAGAATCTGGCCAGGGGATTCAGCCGGAAATCTACCTCCCCGGCGGGAGCAGGCTTCTTTTTCGTCAAAAAGAAGGACGGCTCTCTCCGTCCCTGTATAGACTATAGAGGCCTTAACCAGATCACGGTGAAGAATAAGTACCCCCTTCCGCTCATTCCGGAGTTATTTGATCGTCTGAGGGGGGCTAGAATCTTCACCAAACTGGACCTCCGTGGGGCGTACAACCTGGTTCGTATCCGTCAGGGGGATGAATGGAAGACGGCATTCAACACCCGGGACGGCCACTATGAATATCTGGTAATGCCCTTTGGTCTCTGTAACGCTCCTGCCGTCTTTCAAGAGTTGGTCAACGACATCTTCCGGGACCTTCTCTACTCCTGCGTAGTGGTGTACCTGGACGACATCTTGGTCTTCTCTCCGGATCTCCAGACTCACCGGAGGGACGTTCGTCAGGTCCTGCTCAGGCTCAGGCAGAATCACCTCTTCGCTAAATACGAGAAGTGCCTCTTTGAGCAGACCTCGCTTCCGTTTTTGGGCTACATTATTTCTCAGACCGGCCTACGAATGGATCCAGAGAAGCTGTCTGCCATCGCGAAATGGCCTCGACCAGAGGGGTTGAAGGCCATTCAGCGATTCCTGGGCTTCGCTAACTACTACCGCCTCTTCATACCACACTTCTCTTCCCGGACTGCCCCAATTTCCGCGCTCACCCGTAAGGGTACTAATCCCAAAGAGTGGCCGCCCGAAGCTGAGGAGGCCTTTCTTTCCCTAAAACAGGCCTTCTCTTCCGCCCAGGTGCTGCATCGCCCGGACGGCAACAAGCAGTTCTTCCTGGAAGTTGACGCCTCCTCCTCTGGAGCCGGAGCGGTACTTACTCAAAAATCATCTTCCGGGAGAATGGTAACTTGTGGCTTCTTCTCCAAACTCTTCTCCTCTTCTGAGCGCAACTATTCCATAGGAGACCGAGAGTTATTGGCCATCAAGCTGGCGTTGGAGGAGTGGCGTTACCTACTCGAGGGGGCTCTTCACCCGGTAATAAGTTACACTGACCACAAGAACTTGGCTTACCTCCAGCATGCCCAGAGACTTAACCCGCGCCAAGCCCGGTGGTCCTTGTTTTTTGCTCGCTTTGATTTTGTTCTTCATTTTCGCCCGGCTGACAAAAACGTCAAAGCAGACGCCTTGTCCCGATCCTTTCTGGTGTCCGATCTCGAGGAAGAACCTAAACATATCATCGATCCCGCCAGAGTAATGCAGGTGGCTCCCGTGAGTCTAAATCGTCTCCCTCCCGGTAAGACGTTTGTTTCAGTACCTGATCGGAAGAAGATCCTACACTGGGGCCATTCGTCTAAACTAGCTGGCCACGCCGGTCAGAAAAAGACCCTCCAGCTTATTGCCCGGCACTACTGGTGGCCTACCCTGCACAAGGACGTAATAGACTTTGTTTCTGCCTGTGTGTCCTGCGCCCGCAACAAAGTCCCGAGACACCTGCCAGCCGGTTGCCTCCTTCCGCTTCCTGTGCCTGCTGCCCCCTGGCAGCATATTGCTATGGACTTCATAACTGATCTCCCCGTCTCCGCCGGTTGTACGGTCATTTGGGTGGTCGCTGATCGCTTTTCCAAGATGGCTCACTTTATTCCCCTGCCAGCCCTCCCGTCTGCACCCGAGCTGGCTAAAGACTTTATTCGTCACATCTTTCGTCTTCATGGCCTGCCCCTCCACATCGTGTCGGATCGTGGGGTACAGTTCACCTCACGCTTCTGGAGAGCCACTTGTAAACTGCTAGACGTCACCCTGGACTTCTCTTCCGCTTACCACCCACAGTCCAATGGTCAAGTGGAGCGGATCAATCAGAACCTGACCAGTTACCTCCGGCACTTTGTTAATGCCCATCATTCAGACTGGGTGGATCTCCTACCATGGGCCGAGTTCTCTTATAACAATCACGAGAGCGAATCCTCCTCCAAATCCCCGTTTTTTGTAGTCTTCGGTCAGCATCCTCGGATTCCTTTTCCTGTCTCCACCTCTGTGGACAACCCGGCTGCGGAATCTCTCGTTAGCAAATTTTCCTCCATTTGGGAGAGTACCCGATCCGCACTCCTTCAGTCGTCCGAACGGATGAAAAGACACGCTGACAAAAAACGCCTGGATCCTCCACAATTTCGTCCTGGAGATAAAGTCTGGCTCTCATCTAAATATGTCCGACTCAAGATACCTTCTTACAAGTTAGGGCCTCGGTTCATCGGTCCTCTGGAGGTCATCAGTCAGATCAACCTGGTGGCCTATAAATTGAAACTCCCAGCCAACTTACGGATCCCTAACTCCTTCCATGTATCTCTCCTCAAACCTGTGGTACTTAACTCTTTTTCCAAGTCTACAGGTACGCCTCCTGCTCCGGTTTCTGCTGAGGACGAGTTTGAGGTAGAGAACATTCTTGCCACCAAAAGGGTAAGAGGAAAGACCTTTTTTCTAGTAGATTGGAAGGGGTTTGGTCCTGAGGAGAGAACGTGGGAGCCCCGGGAGAACATCCATGCCCCTCTTATCCTAGCTAAATTTCTGTCTGGCCTAAAAAAGGGGGGGCCTAAAGGGGGGGGTACTGTAGCGCCGGCGTCCCTGCCCTCTGCTAGGCAGGGACGCTGTTCCCCTCACCTCTCTGCTCCGTGCACGGCGTCCTCCTCCCGCTCTGCTGGCAGCGCGCGCTCCTTCCCGGCCACTGTGCTTAGGGGGCGCGCGCGCGCTCTCCCTCCCTCTTAAAGGGGCCGCGCGCGCCGTCCTAAGGAGTCCCCGGCCAATGGCCGGAGGACTTCACCATATATAAGGCACCTCCTCCAAAATGGAGGTGCCCGAGCAATGTTGTTGCACTGTTCACTACTCTGCTTCAGCCCTCAGGTCCCGTTGCCAGTTACCTGCCAGCTTGCTGTCTTATTCCTGCCTGATTATCTGCTACCTGCCTGCTAGTCTGAGGTCCGACGGTCTGCCTTACTACTCCTGTCGGTCTGTCTAAGGACCAGCCTGTCCGCTCACCTGGGAGCGCACTTCAGCCACCTGCCTGCTTGCCTGAGGTCCGACGGTCTGCCTTCCAACTCCTGTCAGTCTGTCTATGGACCAGCTTGCCTGCTCACCTGGGAGCGCACATCTGCTACCTGCCTGCTAGCCTACCTGGAGGCTCCGCCGTCACGTGCTGTGACCACCTGCCTGTCCAGTGACTCCTGCCCGCTCACCTGGGAGCGCTCATCTGCTGCCTGTCTGCTAGCCTACCTGGAGGCTCTGCCGTCACGTGCTGTGACCACCCGCCTGTCCAGAGACTTCTGCCCGCTCACCTGGGAGCGCTCATCTGCCGCCTGTCTGTTGGTCTTCCTGGAGGCTCCGCCGTCACATGCTGTGACCACCCGTTCATCCAGAGACTCTCGCCTGCTCACCTGGGAGCTCATGTCTATCATCAGCCGCCACAGGTCGTACTAACCCTTTACCCAGAGACTGCCCCGGTCACTTGCCGTGACCATCTGCCCGTTCATCCAGAGACTGCCCCGGTCACTTGCCGTGACCATCTGCCCGTTCATTCAGAGACTGCCCCGGTCACTTGCCGTGACCATCTGCCCGTTCATTCAGAGACTGCCCCGGTCACTTGCCGTGACCATCTGCCCGTTCATCCAGAGACTGCCCCGGTCTCTTGCCGTGACCTCCAGCCTGTTCACTCAGAGACTGTCCCGGTCACCTGCTGTGACTTCCTGCCCGTCTTCCCTGGTCGCCACCCGCTCCCTTACAAGGACCGCCCCCTTGTATAGTAGCTCAGAGGTTCCGCCTCCCAGACCCGTTACACTCAGTCACCTGATTCCACTGACTTTCATTTAGCGTCAGTTGAGGGTTAGCCATGTCTACAAGAAAGGTTTTCAGTTCAACCAAGCGCTGAATCATTAAGTAAGTACTGCCCCATCGTGTGGCTTGATCAATAATTGCCCCTTTTCCAGCACGTCTCTTCACAATTGAGTCAACTTTAGGGGTTCTGGCAACAGTAGCCAATTTTCTCCCCGTGCCAATCAGTGCAGCAGCATGTCCTTCTTGCAGACTGTCTCTTATAGCCAGCTGTAGCGTATGCACAACACAGCGCATGTGATGAATGAAAGAACGGATTGTCACAGTTTCAACAAGATCATCTAAACTATCATGTTGCTGTTCATCTGAAGCAACTTCAGTTTGCTCCTCAGTTACAATACTGTGTTCCTCTATTTCAAACATTTCTGTGTCTGTGGACCCAGAATGTTCTTCTAGCTGCTGGTCACCATCATTACTCTCATTCATTAGCTTAATAGTACTTATCATATTTGAAGCATTGAACTTGCTCTTTTTTAAGTTCATAGTCTTGCAGAACCTTTTCCACCAAGACCTGGAGAAACTCACTGGTGTGATGCGCTTTGGTGTCTTTTACTGCCAATGTCTTGGTAACTATTTCATTTTTGTCACAAACAAATCGGACATTGATGGCAAAATAGTTCACTCTGTGACGTGTGCAGGCATCCATTTTAAGAAGCAGAAAGCGTCCCTTGAGAGTTTTTTTAAGTTCTTCCTTTTGTTTAAAAGCTTCTTCGATTACTAATTTTCTAATACTCTCTCTCTCCAGAGAAACACCAAGCTTGCGGGCCATTTCCCCATTCAGACACATAAAAGCTGGTCATGAAAATAATGAAATAGGCACACTATCCTTTACAACAAGCTCTATGATCTGTTTTTTAAATGTATCTACTGTCATTGTCACAGTAACTTTGTCACTGACAAAATATCTGATGGCTGCAAAGTTCTCTGCTCCTTTGTTTGGCTGGAAGAGCTGGGCACTGGCTCATTGGTTTGGATGCAGTCTCTCTCATCCACTGCTTTCAGTACTTCTGGATGAAAGCGCTGTAAATGTCTCTTTAGATTAGAAGCTCTGGTAGGAGCAATTTTATCTTTACCTGAATATGCACTGATCTTGGCTTCACAGCATTTGTTTTCGTCTGGATCATTTGCCATACACTGACAGACATAATGTTTTCTATCTTGAGTGATGGTGAAATGTTCAAATACAGCTGATTTAATGTGACGCTTCTTTGACATTCTCAGGTTTTTAATTCTGCATTCACAATCCAAATGACAATTGTTTTTCCTAAAAACAATTGTACAAAATTATTGCCAGGTCGTACAACTGATATATCCCTCATGTACTCACAGTTAACTGATGCAAAGTTTGTTGAAAGGATTATACTTCTTACAGTCTTCCTCTTCTGAGTAGCAGCTGTGAGATGCTTGGAAGACGCACACCTAGTAAACATCTAGTCTAGAGGAGGAGCTTTACTACTAAGAATTTGCAACACATTTTCACTTTCAGTTTCATACATTGTAAGTAGGGGGGTTGGGGCAGCATGAGGTTAACCAAGTATAAGATTAGATAAGGGCAGTGGAGAACAGTGACACACAAGAAGTAAGAAATGTCTCTATCTCCAGCAGAACTGCTTATCACTGTTGTTCATAGTTTGATAGAACATATATATTTGAGTAACATTTATAAAATTCATATGAAAGTTCAATTATGAAATATTAATACATTTTTTTAAAGCTGGAGTCGGAGTCGGTACATTTCTACCGACTCCGACTCCAACCAAAACTAACTCTGACTCCACGACTCCGACTCCACAGCCCTGGATGTAACAGCAGAATAGTGAGTGCAGCTCTGGAGGTGACTAGTAGATAGGACATGATGTAACAGCAGAATAGTGAGTGCAGCTCTGGAGGTGACTGGAGGATAAGACATGATGTAACAGCAGAATAGTGACTGCAGCTCTGGAGGTAACTGGAGGATAAGACACGATGTAACAACAGAATAGTGAGTGCATCTCTGTAGGTGAATGGAGGATAAGACAGGATGTAACAGTAGATAAAAGACTGCAGCTCTGGAGGTGACTGGAGGATAAGACACGATGAAACAGCAGAATAGTGAGTGCAGCTCTGGAGGTGACTGGAGGATAAGACACCAAGTAACAGTAGAATAGTGACTGCAGCTCTGGAGGTGACTGGAGGATAAGACACGTTGTAACGGCAGAATAGTGACAGCAGCTCTGGAGGTGACTGGAGGATAAGACACGATGTAACAGCAGAAGAGTGACTGCCGCTCTGGAGGTGACTGGAGGATAAGACTTGATGTAACAGCAGAATAGTGAGTGCAGCTCTGGAGGTGGCTGGAGGATAAGACATGAAGTAACAGCAGAATAGCTACTGCAGCTCTGGAGGTGACTGAAAGATAAGACATTAAGTAAAAGTAGAATAGTGAGTGCAGCTCTGGAGGTGACTGGAGGATAAGACACGATGTAACAGCAGAATAGTGAGTGCAGCTCTGGAGGTGACTGGAGGATAAGACACCAAGTAACAGTAGAATAGTGACTGCAGCTCTGGAGGTGACTGGAGGATATGACACGATGTAACGGCAGAATAGTGACAGCAGCTCTGGAGGTGACTGGAGGATAAGACACGATGTAACAGCAGAAGAGTGACTGCCGCTCTGGAGGTGACTGGAGGATAAGACTTGATGTAACAGCAGAATAGTGAGTGCAGCTCTGGAGGTGGCTGGAGGATAAGACATGAAGTAACAGCAGAATAGTTACTGCAGCTCTGGAGGTGACTGAAAGATAAGACATTAAGTAAAAGTAGAATAGTGAGTGCAGCTCTGGAGGTGACTGGAGGATAAGACACGATGTAACAGCAGAATAGTGAGTGCAGCTCTGGAGGTGACTGGAGGATAATAGATAATGTAACAGCAGAATAGTCACTGCAGCTCTGGAGGTGACTGGAGGATAAGACATAATGTAACAGTAGAATAGTGATTGCAGCTCTGGAGGTGACAGGAGGATAAGACACGATGTAACAGCAGAATAATGATTGCAGCTCTGGAGGTGACTGGAGGATAAGACCTGATGTAACATCAGAATAGTGAGTGCAGCTCTGGAGGTGACTGGTAGATAGGACATGATGTAACAACAGAATAGTGAGTGCAGCTCTGGAGGTGACTGGTAGATAGGACATGATGTAACAGCAGAATAGTGAGTGCAGCTCTGGAGGTGACTGGAGGATAAGACATGATCTAACAGCAGAATAGTGACTGCAGCTTTGGAGGTAACTGGAGGATAAGACACGATGAAACAGCAGAATAGTGAGTGCAGCTCTGGAGGTGACTGGAGGATAAAACACGATGTAACAGCAGAATAGTCAGTGCAGCTCTGGAGGTGACTGGTAGATAGGACATGAGGTAACAGCAGAATAGTGAGTGCAGCTCTGGAGGTGACTGGAGGATAAGACATGATGTAACAGCAGAATAGTGAGTGCAGCTCTTGAGGTGACTGGAGGATAAGACACGATGTAACAGCAGAAAAGTGAGTGCAGCTCTTGATGTGACTGGAGGATAAGACATGAAGTAACAGCATAATAGTGAGTGCAGTTCTGGAGGTGACTGGAGGACAAAACACGATGTAACAGCAGAATAGTGACTGCAGCTCTGGAGGTGACTGGAGGATAAGACATAATGTAACAGCAGAACAGTGATTGCATCTCTGGAGGTGAATGGAGGATAAGACACGATGTAACAACAGAATAGTGACAGCAGCTCTGGAGGTGACTGGAGGATAAGACATGATGTAACAGCAGAATAGTGACTGCAGCTCTGGAGGTGACTGGAGGATAAGACATAATGTAACAGTAGAATAGTGATTGCAGCTCTGGAGGTGACAGGAGGATAAGACACAATGTAACAGCAGAATAATGATTGCAGCTCTGGAGGTGACTGGAGGATAAGACTTGATGTAACAGCAGAATAGTGACAGCAGCTCTGGAGGTAACTGGAGTATAAGACACGATGTAACAGCCGAATAGTGAGTGCAGCTCTGGAGGTGAACGGAGGATAAGACCTGATGTAACAACAGAATAGTGACAGCAGCTCTGGAGGATAAGACCTGATGTAACATCAGAATAGTGACTGCAGCTCTGGAGGTGACTGGAGGATAAGACCTGATGTAACATCAGAATAGTGATTGCAGCTCTGGAGGTGACAGGAGGATAAGACACGATGTAACAGCAGAATAATGATTGCAGCTCTGGAGGTGACTGGAGGATAAGACCTGATGTAACATCAGAATAGTGAGTGCAGCTCTGGAGGTGACTGGTAGATAGGACATGATGTAACAACAGAATAGTGAGTGCAGCTCTGGAGGTGACTGGAGGAAAGACATGATGTAACAGCAAAATAGTGACTGCAGCTCTGGAGGTAACTGGAGAATAAGACACGATGTAACAGCAGAATAGTGACTGCAGTTCTGGAGGTGACTGGAGGATAAGACCTGATGTAACATAAGAATAGTGACTGCAGCTCTGGAGGTGACTGGTAGATAGGACATGATGTAACAGCAGAATAGTGACTGCAGCTCTGGAGGTGACTGGAGGATAAGACATGATGTAACAGCAGAATAGTGACTGCAGCTTTGGAGGTAACTGGAGGATAAGACACGATGAAACAGCAGAATAGTGAGTGCAGCTCTGGAGGTGACTGGAGGATAAGACACGATGTAACAGCAGAATAGTCAGTGCAGCTCTGGAGGTGACTGGTAGATAGGACATGAGGTAACAGCAGAATAGTGAGTGCAGCTCTGGAGGTGACTGGAGGATAAGACATGATGTAACAGCAGAATAGTGAGTGCAGCTCTTGAGGTGACTGGAGGATAAGACACGATGTAACAGCAGAAAAGTGAGTGCAGCTCTTGATGTGACTGGAGGATAAGACATGAAGTAACAGCATAATAGTGAGTGCAGCTCTGGAGGTGACTGGAGGACAAAACACGATGTAACAGCAGAATAGTGACTGCAGCTCTGGAGGTGACTGGAGGATAAGACACCATGTAACAGCAGAACAGTGATTGCATCTCTGGAGGTGAATGGAGGATAAGACAGGATGTAACAACAGAATAGTGACAGCAGCTCTGGAGGTGACTGGAGAATAAGACATGATGTAACAGCAGAATAGTGACTGCAGCTCTGGAGGTGACCGGAGGATAAGACATAATGTAACAGTAGAATAGTGATTGCAGCTCTGGAGGTGACAGGAGGATAAGACACAATGTAACAGCAGAATAATGATTGCAGCTCTGGAGGTGACTGGAGGATAAGACTTGATGTAACAGCAGAATAGTGACAGCAGCTCTGGAGGTAACTGGAGTATAAGACACGATGTAACAGCCGAAGAGTGAGTGCAGCTCTGGAGGTGAACGGAGGATAAGACCTGATGTAACAACAGAATAGTGACAGCAGCTCTGGAGGTGACTGGAGGATAAGACCTGATGTAACATCAGAATAGTGACTGCAGCTCTGGAGGTGAGTGGAGGATAAGACCCGATGTAACAGCAGAATAGTGACTGCAGCTCTGGAGGTGGCTGGAGGATAAGACACGATGTAACAGCAGAATAGTGACTGCAGCTCTGGAGGTGACTGGAGGATAAGACACGATGTAACGGCAGAATAGTGACTGCAGCTCTGGAGGAGACTGGAGGATAAGACATGATGTAACAGCAGAATAGTGAGTGCAGCTCTGGAGGTGGCTGGAGGATAAGACATGATTTAAAAGCAGAATAGTGAGTGCAGCTCTGGAGTTGACTGGAGGATAAGATACGATGTAACAGCAGAATAATGATTGCAGCTCTGGAGGTGACTGGAGGATAAGACCCGATGTAACAGCAGAATAGTGACTGCAGCTCTGGAGGTGACTGGAAGATAAGACATGATTTAACAGCAGAATGGGGAGTGCAGCTCTGTAGGTGACTGGAGGATAAGACATGATGTAACAGCAGAATGGTGAATTCAGCTCTGGAGGTAACTGGAGGATAAGACACGATGTAACAGTAGAAGAGTGAGTGCATCTCTGGAGGTGAATGGAGGATAAGACCTGATGTAACAGCAGAATAGTGACAGCAGCTCTGGAGGTGACTGGAGGATAAGACATGATGTAACAGCAGAATAGTGAGTGCAGCTCTGGAGGATAAGACACGATGTAACAGCAGAATAGTGACTGCAGCTCTGGAGGTGGCTGGAGGATAAGACACGATGTAACAGCAGAATAGTGACTGCAGCTCTGGAGGTGACTGGAGGATAAGACACGATGTAACGGAAGAATAGTGACTGCAGCTCTGGAGGTGACTGGAGGATAAGACATGATGTAACAGCAGAACAGTGACTGCAGCTCTGGAGGTGACTGAACGATAAGACATGAAGTAACAGCAGAATAGTAAGTGCAGCTCTGGAGTTGACTGGACGATAAGATACGATGTAACAGCAGAATAGAGAGTGCAGCTCTTGAGGTGATTGGAGGAATATAGATGATGTAACAGCAGAATAGTGACTGCAGCTCTGGAGGTGACTGGAGGATAAGACAGGATGTAACAGTAGAATAGTGATTGCAGCTCTGGAGGTGACAGGAGGATAAGACACGATGTAACAGCAGAATAATGATTGCAGCTCTGGAGGTGACTGGAGGATAAGACCTGATGTAACAGCAGAATAGTGACTGCAGCTCTGGAGGTGACAGGAGGACAAGACACGATGTAACAGCAGAATAGTGACTGCAGCTCATGAGGTGATTGGAGGATAACACACGATGTAACAGCAGAATAGTGACTGCAGCTCTGGAGGTGACTGGAGGATAAGACAAGATGTAACAGCAGAATAGTGAGTGCATCTCTGGAGGTGAACGGAGGATAAGACCTGATGTAACAACAGAATAGTGACAGCAGCTCTGGAGGTGACTGGAGGATAAGACCTGATGTAACATCAGAATAGTGACTGCAGCTCTGGAGGTGAGTGGAGGATAAGACCTGATGTAACAGCAGAATAGTGACAGCAGCTCTGGAGGTGGCTGGAGGATAAGACACGATGTAACAGCAGAATAGTGACTGCAGCTCTAGAGGTGACTGGAGGATGAGACACGATGTAACGGCAGAATAGTGACTGCAGCTCTGGAGGAGACTGGAGGATAAGACATGATGTAACAGCAGAATAGTGAGTGCAGCTCTGGAGGTGGCTGGAGGATAAGACATGATTTAAAAGCAGAATAGTGAGTGCAGCTCTGGAGTTGACTGTAGGATAAGATACGATGTAACAGCAGAATAGTGAGTGCAGCTCTGGAGGTGACTGGAGGATAAGACATGATGCAACAGTGGAATAGTGATTGCAGCTCTGGAGGTGACAAGGGGATAAGACACGATGTAACAGCAGAATAATGATTGCAGCTCTGGAGGTGACTGGAGGATAAGACCCGATGTAACAGCAGAATAGTGACTGCAGCTCTGGAGGTGACTGGAAGATAAGACATGATTTAACAGCAGAATGGGGAGTGCAGCTCTGTAGGTGACTGGAGGATAAGACATGATGTAACAGCAGAATGGTGAATTCAGCTCTGGAGGTAACTGGAGGATAAGACACGATGTAACAGTAGAAGAGTGAGTGCATCTCTGGAGGTGAATGGAGGATAAGACCTGATGTAACAGCAGAATAGTGACTGCAGCTCTGGAGGTGACTGGAGGATAAGACACGATGTAACGGCAGAATAGTGACTGCAGCTCTGGAGGTGACTGGAGGATAAGACATGATGTAACAGCAGAATAGTGAGTGCAGCTCTGGAGGTGGCTGGAGGATAAGACATGATGTAACAGCAGAACAGTGACTGCAGCTCTGGAGGTGACTGAAGGATAAGACATGAAGTAACAGCAGAATAGTGAGTGCAGCTCTGGAGTTGACTGGACGATAAGATACGATGTAACAGCAGAATAGAGAGTGCAGCACTTGAGGTGATTGGAGGAATATAGATGATGTAACAGCAGAATAGTGACTGCAGCTCTGGAGGTGACTGGAGGATAAGACAGGATGTAACAGTAGAATAGTGATTGCAGCTCTGGAGGTGACAGGAGGATAAGACACGATGTAACAGCAGAATAATGATTGCAGCTCTGGAGGTGACTGGAGGATAAGACCTGATGTAACAGCAGAATAGTGACTGCAGCTCTGGAGGTGACTGGAGGATAAGACACGATGTAACAGCAGAATAGTGAGTGCAGTTCTTGAGGTGACTGGAGGATAAGACACAATGTAACAGCAGAAAAGTGAGTGCAGCTCTTGAGGTGACTGGAGGATAAGACATGAAGTAGCAGCATAATAGTGAGTGCAGCTCTGGAGGTGACTGGAGGACAAGACACGATGTAACAGCAGAATAGTGACTGCAGCTCTGGAGGTGACTGGAGGATAAGACACCATGTAACAGCAGAACAGTGATTGCATCTCTGGAGGTGAATGGAGGATAAGAAACGATATAACAACAGAATAGTGACAGCAGCTCTGGAGGTGACTGGAGGATAAGACATGATGTAACAGCAGAATAGTGAGTGCAGCTCTGGAGGTGACTGGAGGATAGGACACTATGTAACAGCAGAATAGTGAGTGCAGTTCTGGAGGTGACTGGAGGATAAGACATGATGTAACAGCAGAATAGTGACTGCAGCTCTGGAGATGAGTGGAGGATAAGACATGAAGTAACAGCATAATAGTGAGTGCAGCTCTGGAGATGAGTGGAGGATAAGACATGAAGTAACAGCATAATAGTGAGTGCATCTCTGGAGGTGACTGGAGGACAAGACACGATGTAACAGCAGAATAGTGACTGCAGCTCATGAGGTGACTGGAAGATAAGACATGATGTAACAGCAGAATAGTGACTGCAGCTCTTGAGGTGACTGGAGGATAAGACACGATGTAACAGCAGAATAGTGACTGCAGCTCTGGAGGTGACTGGAGGATAAGACAAGATGTAACAGCAGAATAGTGAGTGCATCTCTGGAGGTGAACGGAGGATAAGACCTGATGTAACAACAGAATAGTGACAGCAGCTCTGGAGGTGACTGGAGGATAAGACCTGATGTAACATCAGAATAGTGACTGCAGCTCTGGAGGTGAGTGGAGGATAAGACCTGATGTAACAGCAGAATAGTGACTGCAGCTCTGGAGGTGGCTGGAGGATAAGACACGATGTAACAGCAGAATAGTGACTGCAGCTCTGGAGGTGACTGGAGGATAAGACACGACGTAACGGCAGAATAGTGACTGCAGCTCTGGTGGAGACTGGAGGATAAGACATGATGTAACAGCAGAATAGTGAGTGCAGCTCTGGAGGTGGCTGGAGGATAAGACATGATTTAATAGCAGAATAGTGAGTGCAGCTCTGGAGTTGACTGGAGGATAAGATACGATGTAACAGCAGAATAGTGAGTGCAGCTCTGGAGGTGACTGGAGGATAAGACATGATGTAACAGTGGAATAGTGATTGCAGCTCTGGAGGTGACAGGAGGATAAGACACGATGTAACAGCAGAATAATGATTGCAGCTCTGGAGGTGACTGGAGGATAAGACCTGATGTAACAGCAGAACAGTGACTGCAGCTCTGGAGGTGACTGGAAGATAAGACATGACTTAACAGCAGAATGGTGAGTGCAGCTCTGTAGGTGACTGAAGGATAAGACATGATGTAACAGCAGAATGGTGAATTCAGCTCTGGAGGTAACTGGAGGATAAGACACGATGTAACAGTAGAATAGTGACAGCAGCTCTGGAGGTGACTGGAGGATAAGACATGATGCAACAGCAGAATAGTGACTGCAGCTCTGGAGGTGAGTGGAGGATAAGACATAATGTAACAGCAGAATAGTGAGTGCAGCTCTGGAGGTGACTGGAGTATAAGACACGATGTAACAGCAGAATAGTGAGTGCAGCTCTGGAGGTGACTGGAGGATAAGACACGATGTAACAGCAGAATAGTCAGTGCAGCTCTGGAGGTGACTGGTAGATAGGACATGAGGTAACAGCAGAATAGTGAGTGCAGCTCTGGAGGTGACTGGAGGATAAGACATGATGTAACAGCAGAATAGTGAGTGCAGTTCTTGAGGTGACTGGAGGATAAGACACAATGTAACAGCAGAAAAGTGAGTGCAGATCTTGAGGTGACTTGAGGATAAGACATGAAGTAGCAGCATAATAGTGAGTGCAGCTCTGGAGGTGACTGGAGGACAAGACACGATGTAACAGCAGAATAGTGACTGCAGCTCTGGAGGTGACTGGAGGATAAGACACCATGTAACAGCAGAACAGTGATTGCATCTCTGGAGGTGAATGGAGGATAAGAAACGATGTAACAACAGAATAGTGACAGCAGCTCTGGAGGTGACTGGAGGATAAGACATGATGTAACAGCAGAATAGTGACTGCAGTTGTGGAGGTGACTGGAGGATAGGACACTATGTAACAGCAGAATAGTGAGTGCAGCTCTGGAGGTGACTGGAGGATAAGACATGATGTAACAGCAGAATAGTGACTGCAGCTCTGGAGATGAGTGGAGGATAAGACATGAAGTAACAGCAGAATAGTGACTGCAGCTCATGAGGTGACTGGAAGATAAGACATGATGTAACAGCAGAATAGTGACTGCAGCTCTTGAGGTGACTGGAGGATAAGACACGATGTAACAGCAGAATAGTGACTGCAGCTCTGGAGGTGACTGGAGGATAAGACAAGATGTAACAGCAGAATAGTGAGTGCATCTCTGGAGGTGAACGGAGGATAAGACCTGATGTAACAACAGAATAGTGACAGCAGCTCTGGAGGTGACTGGAGGATAAGACCTGATGTAACATCAGAATAGTGACTGCAGCTCTGGAGGTGAGTGGAGGATAAGACCTGATGTAACAGCAGAATAGTGACTGCAGCTCTGGAGGTGGCTGGAGGATAAGACACGATGTAACAGCAGAATAGTGACTGCAGCTCTGGAGGTGACTGGAGGATAAGACACGATGTAACGGCAGAATAGTGACTGCAGCTCTGGAGGAGACTGGAGGATAAGACATGGTGTAACAGCAGAATAGTGAGTGCAGCTCTGGAGGTGGCTGGAGGATAAGACATGATTTAACAGCAGAATAGTGAGTGCAGCTCTGGAGGTGACTGGATGATAAGACGATGTAACAGCAGAATAGTCTGTGCAGCTCTGGAGGTGACTGGAGGATAAGACAGGATGTAACAGCAGAATAGTGAGTGCAGTTCTTGAGGTGACTGGAGGATAAGACACAATGCAACAGCAGAAAAGTGAGTGCAGCTCTTGAGGTGACTGGAGGATAAGACATGAAGTAACAGCATAATAGTGAGTGCAGCTCTGGAGGTGACTGGAGGACAAGACACGATGTAACAGCAGAATAGTGACTACAGCTCTGGAGGTGGCTGGAGGATAAGACCTGATGTAACAGCAGAACAGTGATTGCATCTCTGGAGGTGAATGGAGGATAAGAAACGATGTAACAACAGAATAGTGTCAGCAGCTCTGGAGGTGACTGGAGGATAAGACATGATGTAACAGCAGAATAGTGACTGCAGCTCTGGAGGTGACTGGAGGATAGGACACGATGTAACAGCAGAATAGTGAGTGCAGCTCTGGAGGTGACTGGAGGATAAGACATGATGTAACAGCAGAATAGTGACTGCAGCTCTGGAGATGAGTGGAGGATAAGACATGATGTAGCAGCAGAATAGTGACTGCAGCTCTGGAGCTGAGTGGAGGATAAGACCTGATGTAACAGCAGAATAGTGACTGCAGCTCTGGAGGTGGCTGGAGGATAAGACACCATGTAACAGCAGAATAGTGACTGCAGCTCTGGAGGTGACTGGAGGATAGGACACGATGTAACTGCAGAATAGTGAGTGCAGCTCTGTAGGTGACTGGAGGATAAGACATGATGTAACAGCAGAATAGTGACTGCAGCTCTGGAGATGACTGGAGGACAAGACACGATGTAACAGCAGAATAGTGACTGCAGCTCATGAGGTGACTGGAGGATAAGACATGATGTAACAGCAGAATAGTGACTGCAGCTCTTGAGGTGACTGGAGGATAAGACACGATGTAAGAGCAGAATAGTGACTGCAGCTCTGGAGGTGACTGGAGGATAAGACAAGATGTAACAGCAGAATAGTGAGTGCATCTCTGGAGGTGAACGGAGGATAAGACCTGATGTAACAACAGAATAGTGACAGCAGCTCTGGAGGTGACTGGAGGATAAGACCTGATGTAACATCAGAATAGAGACTGCAGCTCTGGAGGTGAGTGGAGGATAAGACACGATGTAACAGTAGAATATTGAGTGCAGCTCTGGAGGTGGCTGGAGGATAAGACACGATGTAACAGCAGAATAGTGACTGCAGCTCTGGAGGTGACTGGAGGATAAGACACGATGTAACGGCCGAATAGTGACTGCAGCTCTGGAGGAGACTGGAGGATAAGACATGATGTAACAGTGGAATAGTGATTGCAGCTCTGGAGGTGACAGGAGGATAAGACACGATGTAACAGCAGAATAATGATTGCAGCTCTGGAGGTGACTGGAGGATAAGACCTGATGTAACAGCAGAATAGTGACTGCAGCTCTGGAGGTGAATGGAAGATAAGACATGACTTAACAGCAGAATGGTGAGTGCAGCTCTGTAGGTGACTGGAGGATAAGACATGATGTAACAGCAGAATGGTGAATTCAGCTCTGGAGGTAACTGGAGGATAAGACACGATGTAACAGTAGAATAGTGAGTGCATCTCTGGAGGTGAATGGAGGATAAGACCTGATGTAACAGCAGAATAGTGACAGCAGCTCTGGAGGTGACTGGAGGATAAGACATGATGCAACAGCAGAATAGTGACTGTAGCTCTGGAGGTGAGTGGAGGATAAGACCTGATGTAACAGCAGAATAGTGACTGCAGCTCTGGAGGTGGCTGGAGGATAAGACACCATGTAACAGCAGAATAGTGACTGCAGCTCTGGAGGTGACTGGAGGATAGGACACGATGTAACAGAAGAATAGTGAGTGCAGCTCTGGAGGTGACTGGAGGATAATAGATGATGTAACAGCAGAATAGTGACTGCAGCTCTGGAGGTGACTGGAGGATAAGACATGACGTAACAGCAGAATAGTGAGTGCAGCTATGGAGGTGACTGGAGGATAAGACATGATGTAACAGCAGAATAGTGACAGCAGCTCTGGAGGCAACTGGAGTATAAGACACGATGTAACAGCAGAATAGTGAGTGCAGCTCTGGAGGTGACTGGAGGATAAGACACGATGTAACAGCAGAATAGTCAGTGCAGCTCTGGAGGTGACTGGTAGATAGGACATGAGGTAACAGCAGAATACTGAGTGCAGCTCTGGAGGTGACTGGAGGATAAGACATGATGTAACAGCAGAATAGTGAGTGCAGCTCTTGAGGTGACTGGAGGATAAGACATGAAGTAGCAGCATAATAGTGAGTGCAGCTCTGGAGGTGACTGGAGGACAAGACACGATGTAACAGCAGAATAGTGACTGCAGCTCTGGAGGTGACTGGAGGAGAAGACATGATGTAACAGCAGAATAGTGACAGCAGCTCTGGAGGTAACTGGAGTATAAGACACGAAGTAACAGCAGAATAGTGAGTGCAGCTCTGGAGGTGACTGGAGGATAAGACACGATGTAACAGCAGAATAGTCAGTGCAGCTCTGGAGGTGACTGGTAGATAGGACATGAGGTAACAGCAGAATACTGAGTGCAGCTCTGGAGGTGACTGGAGGATAAGACATGATGTAACAGCAGAATAGTGAGTGCAGCTCTTGAGGTGACTGGAGGATAAGACATGAAGTAGCAGCATAATAGTGAGTGCAGCTCTGGAGGTGACTGGAGGACAAGACACGATGTAACAGCAGAATAGTGACTGCAGCTCTGGAGGTGACTGGAGGATAAGACATGATGTAACAGCAGAATAGTGACAGCAGCTCTGGAGGTAACTGGAGTATAAGACACGATGTAACAGCAGAATAGTGAGTGCAGCTCTGGAGGTGACTGGAGGATAAGACACGATGTAACAGCAGAATAGTGACTGCAGCTCTGGAGGTGACTGGAGGATAGGACACTATGTAACAGCAGAATAGTGAGTGCAGCTCTGGAGGTGAGTGGAGGATAAGACATGAAGTAACAGCATAATAGTGAGTGCAGCTCTGGAGGTGACTGGAGGACAAAACACGATGTAACAGCAGAATAGTGACTGCAGCTCATGAGGTGACTGGAGGATAAGACATGATGTAACAGCAGAATAGTGACTGCACCTCTTGAGGTGACTGGAGGATAAGACACGATGTAACAGCTGAATAGTGACTGCAGCTCTGGAGGTGACTGGAGGATAAGACAAGATGTAACAGCAGAATAGTGAGTGCATCTCTGGAGGTGAACGGAGGATAAGACCTGATGTAACAACAGAATAGTGACTGCAGCTCTGGAGGTGACTGGAGGATAAGACCTGATGTAACATCAGAATAGTGACTGCAGCTCTGGAGGTGAGTGGAGGATAAGACCTGATGTAACAGCAGAATAGTGACTGCAGCTCTGGAGGTGGCTGGAGGATAAGACACGATGTAACAGCAGAATAGTGACTGCAGCTCTGGAGGTGACTGGAGGATAAGACACGATGTAACGGCAGAATAGTGACTGCAGCTCTGGAGGAGACTGGAGGATAAGACATGATGTAACAGCAGAATAGTGAGTGCAGCTCTGGAGGTGGCTGGAGGATAAGACATGATTTAACAGCAGAATAGTGAGTGCAGCTCTGGAGTTGACTGGAGGATAAGATACGATGTAACAGCAGAATAGTGAGTGCAGCTCTGGAGGTGACTGGAGGATAAGACATGATGTAACAGTGGAATAGTGACTGCAGCTCTGGAGGTGACAGGAGGATAAGACACGATGTAACAGCAGAATAATGATTGCAGCTATGGAGGTGACTGGAGGATAAGACCTGATGTAACAGCAGAATAGTGACTGCAGCTCTGGAGGTGACTGGAAGATAAGACATGACTTAACAGCAGAATGGTGAGTTCAGCTCTGTAGGTGACTGGAGGATAAGACATGATGTAACAGCAGAATGGTGAATTCAGCTCTGGAGGTGACTGGAGGATAAGACATGATGCAACAGCAGAATAGTGACTGCAGCTCTGGAGGTAAGTGGAGGATAAGACCTGATGTAACAGCAGAATAGTGACTGCAGCTCTGGAGGTGACTGGAGGATAGGACACGATGTAACAGCAGAATAGTGAGTGCAGCTCTGGAGGTGACTGGAGGATAAGACATGATGTAACAGCAGAATAGTGACTGCAGCTCTGGAGATGAGTGGAGGATAAGACATGAAGTAACAGCATAATAGTGAGTGCAGCTCTGGAGGTGACTGGAGGACAAGACACGATGTAACAGCAGAATAGTGACTGCAGCTCATGAGGTGACTGGAGGATAAGACATGATGTAACAGCAGAATAGTGACTGCAGCTCTGGAGGTGACTGGAAGATAAGACATGATTTAACAGCAGAATGGTGAGTGCAGGAGTGCAGCTCTGTAGGTGACTGAAGGATAAGACATGATGTAACAGCAGAATGGTGAATTCAGCTCTGGAGGTAACTGGAGGATAAGACACGATGTAACAGTAGAATAGTGAGTGCAGCTCTGGAGGTGACTGGAGGATAAGACATGATGTAACAGCAGAATAGTGAGTGCAGCTCTGGAGGTGAGTGGAGGATAAGACCTGATGTAACAGCAGAATAGTGAGTGCAGCTCTTGAGGTGATTGGAGGAATATAGATGATGTAACAGCAGAATAGTGACTGCAGCTCTGGAGGTGACTGGAGGATAAGACAGGATGTAACAGTAGAATAGTGATTGCAGCTCTGGAGGTGACAGGAGGATAAGACACGATGTAACAGCAGAATAATGATTGCAGCTCTGGAGGTGACTGGAGGATAAGACCTGATGTAACAGCAGAATAGTGACTGCAGCTCTGGAGGTGACAGGAAGATAAGACACGATGTAACAGCAGAAAGGTGAATTCAGCTCTGGAGGATAATACACGATGTAACAGTAGAATAGTGACTGTAGCTCTGGAGGTGGCTGGAGGATAATAGATTATGTAACAGCAGAATAGTGACTGCAGCTCTGGAGGTGACTGGAGGATAAGACATGATGTAACAGCAGAATAGTGAGTGCAGCTCTGGAGGTGACTGGAGGATAAGACATGATGTAACAGCAGAATAGTGACAGCAGCTCTGGAGGTAACTGGAGTATAAGACACGATGTAACAGCAGAATAGTGAGTGCAGCTCTGGAGGTGACTGGAGGATAAGACAATGTAACAGCAGAATAGTCAGTGCAGCTCTGGAGGTGACTGGTAGATAGGACATGAGGTAACAGCAGAATAGTGAGTGCAGCTCTGGAGGTGACTGGAGGATAAGACATGATGTAACAGCAGAATAGTGAGTGCAGTTCTTGAGGTGACTGGAGGATAAGACACAATGCAACAGCAGAAAAGTGAGTGCAGCTCTTGAGGTGACTGGAGGATAAGACATGAAGTAACAGCATAATAGTGAGTGCAGCTCTGGAGGTGACTGGAGGACAAGACACGAGGTAACAGCAGAATAGTGACTGCAGCTCTGGAGGTGACTGGAGGATAAGACACCATGTAACAGCAGAACAGTGATTGCATCTCTGGAGGTGAATGGAGGATAAGAAATGATGTAACAACAGAATAGTGACAGCAGCTCTGGAGGTGACTGGAGGATAAGACATGATGTAAAAGCAGAATAGTGACTGCAGCTCTGGAGGTGACTGGAGGATAGGACACGATGTAACAGCAGAATAGTGAGTGCAGCTCTGGAGGTGACTGGAGGATAAGACATGATGTAACAGCAGAATAGTGACTGCAGCTCTGGAGATGAGTGGAGGATAAGACATGAAGTAACAGCATAATAGTGAGTGCAGCTCTGGAGGTAACTGGAGGACAAGACACGATGTAACAGCAGAATAGTGACTGCAGCTCATGAGGTGACTGGAGGATAAAACATGATGTAACAGCAGAATAGTGACTGCAGCTCTTGAGGTGACTGGAGGACAAGACACGATGTAACAACAGAATAGTGACTGCAGCTATGGAGGTGACTGGAGGATAAGACAAGATGTAACAGCAGAATAGTGAGTGCATCTCTGGAGGTGAACGGAGGATAAGACCTGATGTAACAACAGAATAGTGACAGCAGCTCTGGAGGTGACTGGAGGATAAGACCTGATGTAACATCAGAATAGCGACTGCAGCTCTGGAGGTGAGTGGAGGATAAGACCTGATGTAACAGCAGAATAGTGACTGCAGCTCTGGAGGTGGCTGGAGGATAAGACACGATATAACAGCAGAATAGTGACTGCAGCTCTGGAGGTGACTGGAGGATAAGACACGATGTAATGGCAGAATAGTGACTGCAGCTCTGGAGGAGACTGGAGGATAAGACATGATGTAACAGCAGAATAGTGAGTGCAGCTCTGGAGGTGGCTGGAGGATAAGACATGATTTAACAGCAGAATAGTGAGTGCAGCTCTGGAGTTGACTGGAGGATAAGATACGATGTAACAGCAGAATAGTGAGTGCAGCTCTGAAGTTGACTGGAGGATAAGATATGATGCAACAACAGAATAGTGAGTGCAGCTCTGGAGGTGACAGGAGGATAAGACATGATGTAACAGTGGAATAGTGATTGCAGCTCTGGAGGTGAAAGGAGGATAAGACACGATGTAACAGCAGAATAATGATTGCAGCTCTGGAGGTGACTGGAGGATAAGACATGATGTAGCAGCAGAATAGTGACTGCAGCTCTGGAGGTGAGTGGAGGATAAGACCTGATGTAACAGCAGAATAGTGACTGCAGCTCTGGAGGTGGCTGGAGGATAAGACACCATGTAACAGCAGAATAGTGACTGCAGCTCTGGAGGTGACTGGAGGATAGGACACGATGTAACAGCAGAATAGTGAATGCAGCTCTGTAGGTGACTGGAGGATAAGACATGATGTAACAGCAGAATAGTGACTGCAGCTCATGAGGTGACTGGAGGATAAGACATGATGTACCAGCAGAATAGTGACTGCAGCTCTTGAGGTGACTGGAGGATAAGACACGATGTAACAGCAGAATAGTGACTGCAGCTCTGGAGGTGACTGGAGGATAAGACAAGATGTAACAGCAGAATAGTGAGTGCATCTCTGGAGGTGACTGGAGGATAAGACACGATGTAACAACAGAATAGTGACAGCAGCTCTGGAGGTGACTGGAGGATAAGACCTGATGTAACATCAGAATAGTGACTGCAGCTCTGGAGGTGAGTGGAGGATAAGACCTGATGTAACAGCAGAATATTGACTGCAGCTCTGGAGGTGGCTGGAGGATAAGACACGATGTAACAGCAGAATAGTGACTGCAGCTCTGGAGGTGACTGGAGGATAAGACACGATGTAACGGCAAAATAGTGACTGCAGCTCTGGAGGAGACTGGAGGATAAGACATGATGTAACAGCAGAATAGTGAGTGCAGCTCTGAAGGTGGCTGGAGGATAAGACATGATTTAACAGCAGAATAGTGAGTGCAGCTCTGGAGTTGACTGGAGGATAAGATACGATGTAACAGCAGAATAGTGAGTGCAGCTCTGGAGGTGACTGGAGGATAAGACAGGATGTAACAGTGGAATAGTGATTGCAGCTCTGGAGGTGACAGGAGGATAAGACACGATGTAACAGCAGAATAATGGTTGCAGCTCTGGAAGTGGCTGGAGGATAAGACACCATGTAACAGAGAATAGTGAGTGCATGTCTGGAGGTGAATGGAGGATAAGACCTGATGTAACAGCAGAATAGTGACAGCAGCTCTGGAGGTGACTGGAGGATAAGACATGATGTAACAGCAGAATAGTGAGTGCAGCTCTGGAGGTGGCTGGAGGATAAGACACGATGTAACAGCAGAATAGTGACTGCAGCTCTGGAGGTGGCTGGAGGATAAGACACGATGTAACAGCAGAATAGTGACTGCAGCTCTGGAGGTGACTGGAGGATAAGACACGATGTAACGGCAGAATAGTGACTGCAGCTCTGGAGGAGACTGGAGGATAAGACATGATGTAACAGCAGAATAGTGAGTGCAGCTCTGGAGGTGGCTGGAGGATAAGACATGATTTAACAGCAGAATAGTGAGTGCAGCTCTGGAGTTGACTGGAGGATAAGATACGATGTAACAGCAGAATAGTGAGTGCAGCTCTGGAGGTGACTGGAGGATAAGACATGATGTAACAGTGGAATAGTGATTGCAGCTCTGGAGGTGACAGGAGGATAAGACACGATGTAACAGCAGAATAATGATTGCAGCTCTGGAGGTGTCTGGAGGATAAGACCTGATGTAACAGCAGAATAGTGACTGCAGCTCTGGAGGTGACTGGAAGATAAGACATGACTTAACAGCAGAATGGTGAGTGCAGCTCTGTAGGTGACTGGAGGATAAGACATGATGTAACAGCAGAATGGTGAATTCAGCTCTGGAGGTAATTGGAGGATAAGACACGATGTAACAGTAGAATAGTGAGTGCATCTCTGGAGGTGAATGGAGGATAAGACCTGATGTAACAGCAGAATAGTGACAGCAGCTCTGGAGGTGACTGGAGGATAAGACATGATGCAACAGCAGAATAGTGACTGCAGCTCTGGAGGTGAGTGGAGGATAAGACCTGATGTAACAGCAGAATAGTGACTGCAGCTCTGGAGTTGGCTGGAGGATAAGACACCATGTAACAGCAGAATAGTGACTGCAGCTCTGGAGGTGACTGGAGGATAGGACACGATGTAACAGCAGAATAGTGAGTGCAGCTCTGGAGGTGACTGGAGGATAATAGATGATGTAACAGCAGAATAGTGACTGCAGCTCTGGAGGTGACTGGAGGATAAGACATGATGTAACAGCAGAATAGTGAGTGCAGCTCTGGAGGTGACTGGAGGATAAGACATGATGTAACAGCAGAATAGTGACAGCAGCTCTGGAGGTAACTGGAGTATAAGACACGATGTAACAGCAGAATAGTGAGTGCAGCTCTGGAGGTGACTGGAGGATAAGACACGATGTAACAGCAGAATAGTCAGTGCAGCTCTGGAGGTGACTGGTAGATAGGACATGAGGTAACAGCAGAATACTGAGTGCAGCTCTGGAGGTGACTGGAGGATAAGACATGATGTAACAGCAGAATAGTGAGTGCAGCTCTTGAGGTGACTGGAGGATAAGACATGAAGTAGCAGCATAATAGTGAGTGCAGCTCTGGAGGTGACTGGAGGACAAGACACGATGTAACAGCAGAATAGTGACTGCAGCTCTGGAGGTGACTGGAGGATAAGACATGATGTAACAGCAGAATAGTGACAGTAGCTCTGGAGGTAACTGGAGTATAAGACACGATGTAACAGCAGAATAGTGAGTGCAGCTCTGGAGGTGACAGGAGGATAAGACACGATGTAACAGCAGAATAGTGACTGCAGCTCTGGAGGTGACTGGAGGATAGGACACTATGTAACAGCAGAATAGTGAGTGCAGCTCTGGAGGTGTCTGGAGGATTAGACATGATGTAACAGCAGAATAGTGACTGCAGCTCTGGAGATGAGTGGAGGATAAGACATGAAGTAACAGCAGAATAGTGAGTGCAGCTCTGGAGGTGGCTGGAGGATAAGACATGATTTAACAGCAGAATAGTGAGTGCAGCTCTGGAGTTGACTGGAGGATAAGATACGATGTAACAGCAGAATAGTGAGTGCAGCTCTGGAGGTGACTGGAGGATAAGACCTGATATAACAGCAGAATAGTGACTGCAGCTCTGGAGGTGACTGGAAGATAAGACATGACTTAACAGCAGAATGGTGAGTGCAGCTCTGTAGGTGACTGGAGGATAAGACATGATGTAACAGCAGAATGGTGAATTCAGCTCTGGAGGTAACTGGAGGATAAGACATGATGTAACAGTAGAATAGTGAGTGCATCTCTGGAGGAGAATGGAGGATAAGACCTGATGCAACAGCAGAATAGTGACTGCAGCTCTGGAAGTGAGTGGAGGATAAGACCTGATGTAACAGCAGAATAGTGACTGCAGCTCTGGAGGTGACTGGAGGATAGGACACGATGTAACAGCAGAATAGTGAGTGCAGCTCTGGAGGTGACTGGAGGATAAGACATGATGTAACAGCAGAATAGTGACTGCAGCTCTGGAGATGAGTGGAGGATAAGACATGAAGTAACAGCATAATAGTGAGTGCAGCTCTGGAGGTGACTGGAGGACAAGACACGATGTAACAGCAGAATAGTGACTGCAGCTCTGGAGGTGACTGGAAGATAAGACATGATTTAACAGCAGAATGGTGAGTGCAGGAGTGCAGTTCTGTAGGTGACTGGAGGATAAGACATGATGTAACAGCAGAATGGTGAATTCAGCTCTGGAGGTAACTGGAGGATAAGACACGATGTAACAGTAGAATAGTGAGTGCATCTCTGGAGGTGAATGGAGGATAAGACTTGATGTAAAAGCAGAATAGTGACAGCAGCTCTGGAGGTGACTGGAGGATAAGACATGATGTAACAGTAGAATAGTGAGTGCAGCTCTGGAGGTGAGTGGAGGATAAGACCTGATGTAACAGCAGAATAGTGACTGCAGCTCTGGAGGTGGCTGGAGGATAACACACGATGTAACAGCAGAATAGTGACTGCAGCTCTGGAGGTGACTGGAGGATAAGACACGATGTAACAGCAGAATAGTGACTGCAGCTCTGGACGTGACTGGAGGATAAGACATGATGTAACAGCAGAATAGTGAGTGCAGCTCTGGAGGTGGCTGGAGGATAGGACACGATGTAACAGCAGAATAGTGAGTGCAGCTCTGGAGGTGACTGGAGGATAAGACATGATGTAACAGCAGAATAGTGACTGCAGCTCTGGAGATGAGTGGAGGATAAGACATGAAGTAACAGCATAATAGTGAGTGCAGCTCTGGAGGTGACTGGAGGATAAGACATGATGTAACAGCAGAATAGTGACTGCAGCTCTGGAGGTGACTGGAGGATAAGACACCATGTAACAGCAGAACAGTGATTGCATCTCTGGAGGTGAATGGAGGATAAGAAACGATGTAACAACAGAATAGTGACAGCAGCTCTGGAGGTGACTGGAGGATAAGACATGATGTAACAGCAGAATAGTGACTGCAGCTCTGGAGGTGACTGGAGGATAGGACACGATGTAACAGCAGAATAGTGAGTGCAGCTCTGGAGGTGACTGGAGGATAAGACATGATGTAACAGCAGAATAGTGACTGCAGCTCTGGAGATGAGTGGAGGATAAGACATGATGTAGCAGCAGAATAGTGACTGCAGCTCTGGAGGTGAGTGGAGGATAAGACCTGATGTAACAGCAGAATAGTGACTGCAGCTCTGGAGGTGGCTGGAGGATAAGACACCATGTAACAGCAGAATAGTGACTGCAGCTCTGGAGGTGACTGGAGGATAGGACACGATGTAACAGCAGAATAGTGAGTGCAGCTCTGTAGGTGACTGGAGGATAAGACATGATGTAACAGCAGAATAGTGACTGCAGCTCTGGAGATGACTGGAGGACAAGACACGATGTAACAGCAGAATAGTGACTGCAGCTCATGAGGTGACTGGAGGATAAGACATGATGTAACAGCAGAATAGTGACTGCAGCTCTTGAGGTGACTGGAGGATAAGACACGATGTAACAACAGAATAGTGACTGCAGCTCTGGAGGTGACTGGAGGATAAGACAAGATGTAACAGCAGAATAGTGAGTGCATCTCTGGAGGTGAACGGAGGATAAGACCTGATGTAACAACAGAATAGTGACAGCAGCTCTGGAGGTGACTGGAGGATAAGACCTGATGTAACATCAGAATAGTGACTGCAGCTCTGGAGGTGAGTGGAGGATAAGACCTGATGTAACAGCAGAATAGTGACTGCAGCTCTGGAGGTGGCTGGAGGATAAGACACGATGTAACAGTAGAATAGTGACTGCAGCTCTGGAGGTGACTGGAGGATAAGACACGATGTAACAGCAGAATAGTGACTGCAGCTCTGGAGGAGACTGGAGGATAAGACATGATGTAACAGCAGAATAGTGAGTGCAGCTCTGGAGGTGGCTGGAGGATAAGACATGATTTAACAGCAGAATAGTGAGTGCAGCTCTGGAGTTGACTGGAGGATAAGATACGATGTAACAGCAGAATAGTGAGTGCAGCTCTGGAGTTGACTGGAGGATAAGATATGATGCAACAACAGAATAGTGAGTGCAGCTCTGGAGGTGACTGGAGGATAAGACATGATGTAACAGTGGAATAGTGATTGCAGCTCTGGAGGTGACAGGAGGATAAGACACGATGTAACAGCAGAATAATGATTGCAGCTCTGGAGGTGACTGGAGGATAAGATCTGATGTAACAGCAGAACAGTGACTGCAGCTCTGGAGGTAACTGGAAGATAAGACATGACTTAACAGCAGAATGGTGAGTGCAGCTCTGTAGGTGACTGGAGGATAAGACATGATGTAACAGCAGAATGGTGAATTCAGCTCTGGAGGTAACTGGAGGATAAGACACGAATTAACAGTAGAATAGTGAGTACATCTCTGGAGGTGAATGGAGGATAAGACCTGATGTAACAGCAGAATAGTGACAGCAGGTCTGGAGGTGACTGGAGGATAAGACATGATGTAGCAGCAGAACAGTGACTGCAGCTCTGGAGATGAGTGGAGGATAAGACCTGATGTAACAGCAGAATAGTGACTGCAGCTCTGGAGGTGGCTGGAGGATAAGACACCATGTAACAGCAGAATAGTGACTGCAGCTCTGGAGGTGACTGGAGGATGACATGATGTACCAGCAGAATAGTGACTGCAGCTCTTGAGGTGACTGGAGGATAAGACACGATGTAACAGCAGAATAGTGACTGCAGCTCTGGAGGTGACTGGAGGATAAGACAAGATGTAACAGCAGAATAGTGAGTGCATCTCTGGAGGTGAACGGAGGATAAGACCTGATGTAACAACAGAATAGTGACAGCAGCTCTGGAGGTGACTGGAGGATAAGACCTGATGTAACATCAGAATAGTGACTGCAGCTCTGGAGGTGAGTGGAGGATAAGACCTGATGTAACAGCAGAATATTGACTGCAGCTCTGGAGGTGACTGGAGGATAAGACACGATGTAACGGCAGAATAGTGACTGCAGCTCTGGAGGAGACTGGAGGATAAGACATGCTGTAACAGCAGAATAGTGAGTGCAGCTCTGAAGGTGGCTGGAGGATAAGACATGATTTAACAGCAGAATAGTGAGTGCAGCTCTGGAGTTGACTGGAGGATAAGATACGATGTAACAGCAGAATAGTGAGAGCAGCTCTGGAGGTGACTGGAGGATAAGACATGATGTAACAGTGGAATAGTGATTGCAGCTCTGGAGGTGACAGGAGGATAAGACACGATGTAACAGCAGAATAGTGACTGCAGCTCTGGAGGTGACTGGAGGATAAGACACGATATAACAGCGGAATAGTGACTGCAGCTCTGGAGGAGACTGGAGGATAAGACATGCTGTAACAGCAGAATAGTGAGTGCAGCTCTGAAGGTGGCTGGAGGATAAGACATGATTTAACAGCAGAATAGTGAGTGCAGCTCTGGAGTTGACTGGAGGATAAGATACGATGTAACAGCAGAATAGTGAGAGCAGCTCTGGAGGTGACTGGAGGATAAGACATGATGTAACAGTGGATAGTGATTGCAGCTCTGGAGGTGACAGGAGGATAAGACACGATGTAACAGCAGAATAGTGACTGCAGCTCGGGAGGTGACTGGAGGATAAGACATGATGTGACAGCAGAATAGTGACTGCAGCTCTGGAGGTGGCTGGAGGATAAGACACCATGTAACAGCAGAATAGTGACTGCAGCTCTGGAGGTGACTGAAGGATAAGACATGAAGTAACAGCAGAATAGAGAGTGCGGCTCTTGAGGTGACTGGAGGAATATAGATGATGTAACAGCAGAATAGTGACTGCAGCTCTGGAGGTGACTGGAGGATAAGACATGATGTAACAAAAGAATAGTGAGTGCAGCTCTTGAGGTGACTGGAGGATAAGACATGAAGTAACAGCATAATAGTGAGTGCAGCTCTGGAGGTGACTGGAGGACAAGACACGATGTAACAGCAGAATAGTGACTGCAGCTCTGGAGGTGACTGGAGGATAAGACACCATGTAATAGCAGAACAGTGATTGCATCTCTGGAGGTGAATGGAGGATAAGAAACGATGTAACAACAGAATAGTGACAGCAGCTCTGGAGGTGACTGGAGGATAAGACATGATGTAACAGCAGAATAGTGACTGCAGCTCTGGAGGTGACTGGAGGATAGGACACGATGTAACAGCAGAATAGTGAGTGCAGCTCTGGAGGTGACTGGAGGATAAGACATGATGTAACATCAGAATAGTGAGTGCAGCTCTGGAGGTGACTGGAGGACAAGACACGATGTAACAGCATAATAGTGAGTGCAGCTCTGGAGGTGACTGGAGGACAAGACACGATGTAACAGCAGAATAGTGACTGCAGCTCTTGAGGTGACTGGAGGATAAGACACGATGTAACAACAGAATAGTGACTGCAGCTCTGGAGGTGACTGGAGGATAAGACAAGATGTAACAGCAGAATAGTGAGTGCATCTCTGGAGGTGAACGGAGGATAAGACCTAATGTAACAACAGAATAGAGACAGCAGCTCTGGAGGCGACTGGAGGATAAGACCTGATGTAACAGCAGAATAGTGAGTGCAGCTCTGGAGGTGACTGGCGGATAAAACATGATGTAACAGCAGAATAGTGAGTGCAGCTCTGGAGGTGACTGGAGGATAAGACACGATGTAACAACAGAATAGTGACTGCAGCTCAGGAGGTGAGTGGAGGATAAGACCTGATGTAACAGCAGAATAGTGACTGCAGCTCTGGAGGTGACTGGAGGATAAGACGTGATGTAACAGCAGAATAGTGACTGCAGCTCTGGAGGTGACTGGAGGATAAGACACGATGTAACGGCAGAATAGTGACTGCAGCTCTGGAGGAGACTGGAGGATAAGACATGATGTAACAGCAGAATAGTGAGTGCAGCTCTGGTGGTGGCTGGAGGATAAGACATGATTTAACAGCAGAATAGTGAGTGCAGCTCTGGAGTTGACTGGAGGATAAGATACGATGTAAAAGCAGAATAGTGAGTGCAGCTCTGGAGGTGACTCGAGGATAAGACATGATGTAACAGTGGAATAGTGATTGCAGCTCTGGAGGTGACAGGAGGATAAGACACGATGTAACAGCAGAATAATGATTGCAGCTCTGGAGGTGACTGGAGGATAAGACCTGATGTAACAGCAGAATAGTGACTGCAGCTCTGGAGGTGACTGGAAGATAAGACATGACTTAACAGCAGAATGGTGAGTGCAGCTATGTAGGTGACTGGAGGATAAGACATGATGTAACAGCAGAATGGTGAATTCAGCTCTGGAGGTAACTGGAGGATAAGACACGATGTAACAGTAGAATAGTGAGTGCATCTCTGGAGGTGAATGGAGGATAAGACCTGATGTAATAGCAGAATAGTGACAGCAGCTCTGGAGGTGACTGGAGGATAAGACATGATGTAACAGCAGAATAGTGACTGCAGCTCTGGAGGTGAGTGGAGGATAAGACCTGATGTAACAGCAGAATAGTGACTGCAGCTCTGGAGGTGGCTGGAGGATAAGACACCATGTAACAGCAGAATAGTGACTGCAGCTCTGGAGGTGACTGGAGGATAGGACACGATGTAACAGCAGAATAGTGAGTGCAGCTCTGAAGGTGACTGGAGGATAAGACATGATGTAACAGCAGAATAGTGACTGCATCTCTAGAGATGAGTGGAGGATAAGACATGATGTAACAGCAGAATAGTGACTGCAGCTCTGGAGGTGACTGGAAGATAAGACATGATTTAACAGCAGAATGGTGAGTGCAGCTCTGTAGGTGACTGGAGGATAAGACATGATGTAACAGCAGAATGGTGAATTCAGCTCTGGAGGTAACTGGAGGATAAGACACGATGTAACAGTAGAATAGTGAGTGCATCTCTGGAGTTGAATGGAGGATAAGACCTGATGTAACAGCAGAATAGTGACAGCAGCTCTGGAGGTGACTGGAGGATAAGACATGATGTAACAGCAGAATAGTGACTGCAGCTCTGGAGGTGAGTTGAGGATAAGACCTGATGTAACAGCAGAATAGTGACTGCAGCTCTGGAGGTGGCTGGAGGATAAGACACCATGTAACAGCAGAATAGTGACTGCAGCTCTGGAGGTGACTGGAGGATAGGACACGATGTAACAGCAGAATAGTGAGTGCAGCTCTGGAGGTGACTGGAGGATAAGACATGATGTAACAGCAGAATAGTGACTGCAGATCTGGAGATGAGTGGAGGATAAGACATGATGTAACAGCAGAATAGTGACTGCAGCTCTGGAGGTGACTGGAAGATAAGACATGATTTAACAGCAGAATGGTGAGTGCAGCTCTGTAGGTGACTGGAGGATAAGACATGATGTAACAGCAGAATGGTGAATTCAGCTCTGGAGGTAACTGGAGGTTAAGACACGATGTAACAGTAGAATAGTGAGTGCATCTCTGGAGGTGAATGGAGGATAAGACCTGATGTAACAGCAGAATAGTGACAGCAGCTCTGGAGGTGACTGGAGGAAAAGACATGATGTAACAGCAGAATAGTGAGTGCAGCTCTGGAGGTGAGTGGAGGATAAGACCTGATGTAACAGCAGAATAGTGACTGCAGCTCTGGAGGTGGCTGGAGGATAAGACACGATGTAACAGCAGAATAGTGACTGCAGCTCTGGAGGTGACTGGAGGATAAGACACGATGTAACGGCAGAATAGTGACTGCAGCTCTGGACGTGACTGGAGGATAAGACATGATGTAACAGCAGAATAGTGAGTGCAGCTCTGGAGGTGGTTGGAGGATAAGACATGATGTAACAGCAGAACAGTGACTGCAGCTCTGGAGGTGACTGAAGGATAAGACATGAAATAACAGCAGAATAGTGAGTGCAGCTCTGGAGTTGACTGGACGATAAGATACGATGTAACAGCAGAATAGAGAGTGCAGCTCTTGAGGTGACTGGAGGAATATAGATGATGTAACAGCAGAATAGTGACTGCAGCTCTGGAGGTGACTGGAGGATAAGACAGGATGTAACAGTAGAATAGTGATTGCAGCTCTGAAGGTGACAGGAGGATAAGACACGATGCAACAGCAGAATAATGATTGCAGCTCTGGAGGTGACTGGAGGATAAGACCTGATGTAACAGCAGAATAGTGACTGCAGCTCTGGAGGTGACAGGGAGATAAGACATGATGTAACAGCAGAATGGTGAATTCAGCTCTGGAGGTAACTGGAGGATAAGACACGATGTAACAGTAGAATAGTGAGTGCATCTCTGGAGGTGAATGGAGGATAAGACCTGATGTAACAGCAGAATAGTGACAGCAGCTCTGGAGGTGACTGGAGGATAAGACATGATGTAACAGCAGAATAGTGACTGCAGCTCTGGAGGTGAGTGGAGGATAAGACTTAATGTAACAGCAGAATAGTGACTGCAGCTCTGGAGGTGGCTGGAGGATAAGACACCATGTAACAGCAGAATAGTGACTGCAGCTCTGGAGGTGACTGGAGGATAGGACACGATGTAACAGCAGAATAGTGAGTGCAGCTCTGGAGGTGACTGGAGGATAAGACATGATGTAACAGCAGAATAGTGACTGCAGCTCTGGAGATGAGTGGAGGATAAGACATGATGTAACAGCAGAATAGTGACTGCAGCTCTGGAGGTGACTGGAAGATAAGATGATTTAACAGCAGAATGGTGAGTGCAGCTCTGTAGGTGACTGGAGGATAAGACATGATGTAACAGCAGAATGGTGAATTCAGCTCTGGAGGTAACTGGAGGATAAGACACGATGTAACAGTAGAATAGTGAGTGCATCTCTGGAGGTGAATGGAGGATAAGACCTGATGTAACAGCAGAATAGTGACAGCAGCTCTGGAGGTGACTGGAGGATAAGACATGATGTAACAGCAGAATAGTGACTGCAGCTCTGGAGGTGAGTGGAGGATAAGACCTGATTTAACAGCAGAATAGTGACTGCAGCTCTGGAGGTGGCTGGAGGATAAGACACCATGTAACAGCAGAATAGTGACTGCAGTTCTGGAGGTGACTGGAGGATAGGACACGATGTAACAGCAGAATAGTGAGTGCAGCTCTGGAGGTGACTGGAGGATAAGACATGATGTAACAGCAGAATAGTGACTGCAGCTCTGGAGATGAGTGGAGGATAAGACATGATGTAACAGCAGAATAGTGACTGCAGCTCTGGAGGTGACTGGAAGATAAGACATGGTTTAACAGCAGAATGGTGAGTGCAGCTCTGTAGGAGACTGGAGGATAAGACATGATGTAACAGCAGAATGGTGAATTCAGCTCTGGAGGTAACTGGAGGATAAGACACGATGTAACAGTAGAATAATGAGTGCATCTCTGGAGGTGAATGGAGGATAAGACCTGATGTAACAGCAGAATAGTGACAGCAGCTCTGGAGGTGACTGGAGGAAAAGACATGATGTAACAGCAGAATAGTGAGTGTAGCTCTGGAGGTGAGTGGAAGATAAGACCTGATGTAACAGCAGAATAGTGACTGCAGCTCTGGAGGTGGCTGGAGGATAAGACACGATGTAACAGCAGAATAGTGACTGCAGCTCTGGAGGTGACTGGAGAATAAGACACGATGTAACGGCAGAATAGTGACTGCAGCTCTGGACGTGACTGGAGGATAAGACATGATGTAACAGCAGAATAGTGAGTGCAGCTCTGGAGGTGGCTGGAGGATAAGACATGATGTAACAGCAGAACAGTGACTGCAGCTCTGGAGGTGACTGAAGGATAAGACATGAAATAACAGCAGAATAGTGAGTGCAGCTCTGGAGTTGACTGGACGATAAGATACGATGTAACAGCAGAATAGAGAGTGCAGCTCTTGAGGTGACTGGAGGAATATAGATGATGTAACAGCAGAATAGTGACTGCAGCTCTGGAGGTGACTGGAGGATAAGACAGGATGTAACAGTAGAATAGTGATTGCAGCTCTGGAGGTGACAGGAGGATAAGACACGATGTAACAGCAGAATAATGATTGCTGCTCTGGAGGTGACTGGAGGATAAGACCTGATGTAACAGCAGAATAGTGACTGCAGCTCTGGAGGTGACTGGAGGATAAGACACAATGTAACAGCAGAAAAGTGAGTGCAGCTCTTGAGGTGACTGGAGGATAAGACATGAAGTAACAGCATAATAGTGAGTGCAGCTCTGGAGGTGACTGGAGGACAAGACACAATGTAACAGCAGAATAGTGACTGCAGCTGTGGAGGTGACTGGAGGATAAGACACCATGTAACAGCAGAACAGTGATTGCATCTCTGGAGGTGAATGGAGGATAAGAAACGATGTAACAACAGAATAGTGACAGCAGCTCTGGAGGTGACTGGAGGATAAGACATGATGTAACAGCAGAATAGTGACTGCAGCTCTGGAGGTGACTGGAGGATAGGACACGATGTAACAGCAGAATAGTGAGTGCAGCTCTGGAGGTGACTGGAGGATAAGACATGATGTAACAGCAGAATAGTGACTGCAGCTCTGGAGATGAGTGGAGGATAAGACATGAAGTAACAGCATAATAGTGAGTGCAGCTCTGGAGGTGACTGGAGGACAAGACAAGATGTAACAGCAGAATAGTGACTGCAGCTCATGAGGTGACTGGAAGATAAGACATGATGTAACAGCAGAATAGTGACTGCAGCTCTTGAGGTGACTGGAGGATAAGACACGATGTAACAGCAGAATAGTGACTGCAGCTCTGGAGGTGACTGGAGGATAAGACAAGATGTAACAGCAGAATAGTGACTGCAGCTGTGGAGGTGACTGGAGGATAAGACCTGATGTAACATCAGAATAGTGACTGCAGCTCTGGAGGTGAGTGGAGGATAAGACCTGATGTAACAGCAGAATAGTGACTGCAGCTCTGGAGGTGGCTGGAGGATAAGACACGATGTAACAGCAGAATAGTGACTGCAGCTCTGGATATGACTAGAGGATAAGACACGATGTAACGGCAGAATAGTGACTGCAGCTCTGGAGGAGACTGGAGGATAAGACATGATGTAACAGCAGAATAGTGAGTGCAGCTCTGGAGGTGGCTGGAGGATAAGACATGATTTAACAGCAGAATAGTGAGTGCAGCTCTGGAGTTGACTGGAGGAAAAGATACGATGTAACAGCAGAATAATGATTGCAGCTCTGGAGGTGACTGGAGGATAAGATCTGATGTAACAGCAGAATAGTGACTGCAGCTCTGGAGGTAACTGGAAGATAAGACATGACTTAACAGCAGAATGGTGAGTGCAGCTCTGTAGGTGACTGGAGGATAAGACATGATGTAACAGCAGAATGGTGAATTCAGCTCTGGAGGTAACTGGAGGATAAGACACGATTTAACAGAAGAAAAGTGAGTGCATCTCTGGAGGTGAATGAAGGATAAGACCTGATGTAACAGCAGAATAGTGACAGCAGCTCAGGAGGTGACTGGAGAATAAGACATGATGTAGCAGCAGAATAGTGACTGCAGCTCTGGAGGTGAGTGGAGGATAAGACCTGATGTAACAGCAGAATAGTGACTGCAGCTCTGGAGGTGGCTGGAGGATAAGACACCATGTAACAGCAGAATAGTGACTGCAGCTCTGGAGGTGACTGGAGGATAGGACACGATGTAACAGCAGAATAGTGAGTGCAGATCTGGAGGTGACTGGAGGATAAGACATGATGTAACAGCAGAATAGTGACTGCAGGTCTGGAGATGACTGGAAGACAAGACACGATGTAACAGCAGAATAGTGAGTGCAGCTCTGGAGGTGACTGGAGGATAAGACACGATGTAACAGCAGAATAGTGACGGCAGCTCTTGAGGTGACTGGAGGATAGGACACGATGTAACAGCAGAATAGTGAGTGCAGCTCTGGAGGTGACTGGAGGATAAGACATGATGTAACAGCAGAATAGTGACTGCAGCTCTGGAGATGAGTGGAGGATAAGACATGAAGTAACAGCATAATAGTGAGTGCAGCTCTGGAGGTGACTGGAGGACAAGACAAGATGTAACAGCAGAATAGTGACTGCAGCTCATGAGGTGACTGGAGGATAAGACACGATGTAACAGCAGAATAGTGACTGCAGCTCTGGAGGTGACTGGAGGATAAGACAAGATGTAACAGCAGAATAGTGAGTGCATCTCTGGAGGTGAACGGAGGATAAGACCTGATGTAACAACAGAATAGTGACAGCAGCTCTGGAGGTGACTGGAGGATAAGACCTGATGTAACATCAGAATAGTGACTGCAGCTCTGGAGGTGAGTGGAGAATAAGACCTGATGTAACAGCAGAATAGTGACTGCAGCTCTGGAGGTGGCTGGAGGATAAGACACGATGTAACAGCAGAATAGTGACTGCAGCTCTGGATGTGACTGGAGGATAAGACACCATGTAACAGCAGAATAGTGAGTGCAGCTCTGGAGATGGCTGGAGGATAAGACATGATTTAACAGCAGAATAGTGAGTGCAGCTCTGGAGTTGACTGGAGGATAAGATCTGATGTAACAGCAGAATAGTGACTGCAGCTCTGGAGGTAACTGGAGGATAAGACACCATTTAACAGTAGAATAGTGAGTGCATCTCTGGAGGTGAATGAAGGATAAGACCTGATGTAACAGCAGAATAGTGACAGCAGCTCTGGAGGTGACTGGAGGATAAGACATGATGTAGCAGCAGAATAGTGACTGCAGCTCTGGAGGTGAGTGGAGGATAAGACCTGATGTAACAGCAGAATAGTGACTGCAGCTCTGGAGGTGGCTGGAGGATAAGACACCATGTAACAGCAGAATAGTGACTGCAGCTCTGGAGGTGACTGGTGGATAGGACACGATGTAACAGCAGAATAGTGAGTGCAGCTCTGGAGGTGACTGGAGGATAAGACATGATGTAACAGCAGAATAGTGACTGCAGCTCTGGAGATGACTGGAGGACAAGACACGATGTAACAGCAGAATAGTGAGTGCAGCTCTGGAGGTGACTGGAGGATAAGACACGATGTAACAGTAGAATAGTGACTGTAGTTCTGGAGGTGGCTGGAGGATAATAGATGATGTAACAGCAGAATAGTGACTGCAGCTCTGGAGGTGACTGGAAGATAAGACATGATGTAACAGCAGAATAGTGCCTGCAGCTCTGGAGGTAACTGGAGGATAAGACATGATGTAACAGAAGAATAGTGAGTGCAGCTCTGGAGGTGACTGGAGGATAATACACTATGTAACAGCAGAATAGTTAGTGTAGCTCTGGAGGTGACTGGAGGATAAGACATGATGTAACAGCAGAATAGTGACTACAGCTCAGGAGGTGACTGGAGGATAAGACACGATGTAACAGCAGAATAGTGACTACAGCTCTGGAGGTGTCTGGAGGATAAGACACAATGAAACAGCAGAATAGTGACTGCAGCTCTGGAGGTGGCTGGAGGATAAGAAATGATGTAACAGCAGAAAAGAGACTACAGCTCTGGAGGTGGCTGGAGGATAAGACATGATGTAACAGCAGAATAGTGACTGCAGCTCTGGAGGTGAATGGAGGATAAGACACAATGTAACAGCAGAATGATGAGTGCAGCTCTGGAGGTGACCGGAGGATAAGAGGCGATGTAACAGCAGAATAGTGAGTGCTCATCTGGAGGTGACTGGAGGATAAGACCTGATGTAACAGCAGAATAGTGAGTGCAGATCTGGAGGTGACTGGAGGATAAGACCTGATGTAACAGCAGAATAGTGACGCAGCTCTGGAGGTGACTGGAGGATAAGACACGATGTAACAGCAGAATAGTGACTCCACTTCAGTAAGTGACTGGAGGATAAGACATGATGTAACAGCAGAATAGTGAGTGCAGCTCTGGAGGTGACTGGCGGATAAAACATTATGTAACAGCAGAATAGTGAGTGCAGCTCTGGAGGTGACTGGAGGATAAGACACGATGTAACAACAGAATAGTGAGTGCAGCTCTGGAGGTGACAGGGGGATAAGACACGATGTAACAGCAGAATAATGATTGCAGCTCTGGAGGTGGCTGGAGGATAAGAAATGATGTAACAGCAGAAAAGAGACTACAGCTGTGGAGGTGGCTGGAGGATAAGACGTGATGTAACAGCAGAATAGTGACTACAGCTCTGGAGGAGACTGGAGGATAAGACACAATGTAACAGCAGAATGATGAGTGCAGCTCTGGAGGTGACTGGACGGATAAAACATGATGTAACAGCAGAATAGTGAGAGCAGCTCTGGAGGTGACTGGAGGATAAGACGTGATGTAACAGCAGAATAGTCAGTGCAGCTCTGGAGGTGACTGGAGGAAAAAACATGATGTTACAGCAGAATAGTGAGTGCAGCTCTGGAGGTGACTGGAGGATATGACGTGATATAACAGCAGAATAGTGACTGCAGCTCTGGAGGTGACTGGAAGATAAGATACGATGTAACAGAAGAATAGTGAGTGCAGCTATGAAGGTGACTGGAGGATAAGACGTGATGTAACAGCAGAATATAGACTGCAACTCTGGAGATGACTGGAGTATAAGACACAATGTAACAGCAGAATAGTGACAGCAGCTCTGGAGGTGACTGGAGGATAAGATACGATGTAACAAAATAATAGTGAGTGCAGCTCTTGACGTGACTGAAGGATAAGACACGATGTAACAGCAGAATAGTGACTGCAGCTCTGGAGGTGTCTGGAGGATAAGACACGATGTAACAGCAGAATAGTGAGTGCAGCTCTGGAGGTGAACGGAGGATAAGACACGATGTAACAGCAGAATACTGACTGGAGCTCTGGAGGTGACTGGAGGATAAGACATGAAGTAACAGCATAATAGTGAGTGCAGCTCTGGAGGTGACTGGAGGACAAGATACGATGTAACAGCAGAATAGTGACTGCAGCTCATGAGGTGACTGGAGGATAAGACATGATGTAACAGCAGAATAGTGACTGCAGCTCTTGAGGTGACTGGAGGATAAGACACGATGTAACAGCAGAATAGTGACTGCAGCTCTGGAGGTGACTGGAGGATAAGACAAGATGTAACAACAGAATAGTGAGTGCATCTCTGGAGGTGAACGGAGGATAAGACCTGATGTAACAACAGAATAGTGACAGCAGCTCTGGAGGTGACTGGAGGATAAGACCTGATGTAACAGCAGAATAGTGACTGCAGCTCTGGAGGTGGCTGGAGGATAAGACACGATGTAACAGCAGAATAGTGACTGCAGCTCTGGAGGTGACTGGAGGATAAGACATGATGTAACAGCAGAATGATGAATTCAGCTCTGGAGGTAACTGGAGGATAAGACACGATGTAACAGTAGTGAGTCCATCTCTGGAGGTGAATGGAGGATAAGACCTGATGTAACAGCAGAATAGTGACAGCAGCTCTGGAGGTGACTGGAGGATAGGACATGATGTAACAGCAGAATAGTGACTGCAGCTCTGGAGGTGAGTGGAGGATAAGACCTGATGTAACAGCAGAATAGTGACTGCAGCTCTGGAGGTGACTGGAGGATAAGACATGATGTAACAGCAGAATAGTTTGTGCAGTTCTGGAGGTGGCTGGAGGATAAGACATGATGGAACAGCAGAACAGTGACTGCAGCTCTGGAGGTGACTGAAGGATAAGACATGAAGTAACAGCAGAATGATGAGTGCAGCTCTGGAGGTGACTGGAGGATAAGAGGCGATGTAACAGCAGAATAGTGAGTGCAGATCTGGAAGTGACTGGAGGGTAAGACCTGATGTAACAGCAGAATAGTGAGTGTAGATCTGGAGGTGACTGGAGGATAAGACCTGATGTAACAGCAGAATAGTGACTGCAGTTCAGGAAGTGACTGGAGGATAAGACATGATGTAACAGCAGAATAGTGAGTGCAGCTCTGGAGGTGACTGGCGGATAAAACATGATGTAACAGCAGAATAGTGAGTGCAGCTCTGGAGGTGACTGGAGGATAAGACACGGTGTAACAACAGAATAGTGAGTGCAGCTCTGGAGGTTACTGGAGGATATGACATGATGTAACAGCAGAATAGTGACTGCAGCTCTGGAGGTGACTGGAGGATAAGATACGATGTAACAGCAGAATAGTGAGTGCAGCTATGGAGGTGACTGGAGGATAAGACATGATTTAACAGCAGAATAGTGAGTGCAGCTCTGGAGGTGGCTGGAGGATAAGACATGATTTAACAGCAGAATAGTGAGTGCAGCTCTGGAGTTGACTGGAGGATAAGATACGATGTAACAGCAGAATAGTGAGTGCAGCTCTGGAGGTGACAGGAGGATAAGACACGATGTAACAGCAGAATAATGATTGCAGCTCTGGAGGTGACTGGAGGATAAGACCTGATGTAACAGTAGAATAGTGACTGCAGCTCTGGAGGTGAGTGGAAGATAAGACATGATTTAACAGCAGAATGGTGAGTGCAGCTCTGTAGGTGACTGGAGGATAAGACATGATGTAACAGCAGAATGATGAATTCAGCTCTGGAGGTAACTGGAGGATAAGACACGATGTAACAGTAGTGAGTCCATCTCTGGAGGTGAATGGAGGATAAGACCTGATGTAACAGCAGAATAGTGACAGCAGCTCTGGAGGTGACTGGAGGATAGGACATGATGTAACAGCAGAATAGTGACTGCAGCTCTGGAGGTGAGTGGAGGATAAGACCTGATGTAACAGCAGAATAGTGACTGCAGCTCTGGAGGTGACTGGAGGATAAGACATGATGTAACAGCAGAATAGTTTGTGCAGTTCTGGAGGTGGCTGGAGGATAAGACATGATGTAACAGCAGAACAGTGACTGCAGCTCTGGAGGTGACTGAAGGATAAGACATGAAGTAACAGCAGAATGATGAGTGCAGCTCTGGAGGTGACTGGAGGATAAGAGGCGATGTAACAGCAGAATAGTTAGTGCAGATCTGGAGGTGACTGGAGGATAAGACCTGATGTAACAGCAGAATAGTGAGTGCAGATCTGGAGGTGACTGGAGGATAAGACCTGATGTAACAGCAGAATAGTGACGCAGCTCTGGAGGTGACTGGAGGATAAGACACGATGTAACAGCAGAATAGTGACTGCAGTTCAGGAAGTGACTGGAGGATAAGACATGATGTAACAGCAGAATAGTGACTGCAGCTCTGGAGGTGACTGGAGGATAAGACACGATGTAACAGCAGAAAAGAGACTACAGCTCTGGAGGTGACTGGAGGATATGACATGATGTAACAGCAGAATAGTGACTGCAGCTCTGGAGGTGACTGGAGGATAAGATACGATGTAACAGCAGAATAGTGAGTGCAGCTCTGGAGGTGAGTGTAGGATAAGACCTGATGTAACAGCAGAATAGTGACTGCAGCTCTGGAGGTGACTGGAGGATAAGACATGATGTAACAGCAGAATAGTTTGTGCAGTTCTGGAGGTGGCTGGAGGATAAGACATGATGTAACAGCAGAACAGTGACTGCAGCTCTGGAGGTGACTGAAGGATAAGACATGAAGAAACAGCAGAATGATGAGTGCAGCTCTGGAGGTGACTGGAGGATAAGAGGCGATGTAACAGCAGAATAGTGAGTGCAGATCTGGAGGTGACTGGAGGATAAGACCTGATGTAACAGCAGAATAGTGAGTGCAGATCTGGAGGTGACTGGAGGATAAGACCTGATGTAACAGCAGAATAGTGACGCAGCTCTGGAGGTGACTGGAGGATAAGACACGATGTAACAGCAGAATAGTGACTGCAGTTTAGGAAGTGACTGGAGGATAAGACATGATGTAACAGCAGAATAGTGAGTGCAGCTCTGGAGGTGACTGGCGGATAAAACATGATGTAACAGCAGAATAGTGAGTGCAGCTCTGGAGGTGACTGGAGGATAAGACACGGTGTAACAACAGAATAGTGAGTGCAGCTTTGGAGGTGACTGGAGGATATGACATGATGTAACAGCAGAATAGTGACTGCAGCTCTGGAGGTGACTGGAGGATAAGATACGATGTAACAGCAGAATAGTGAGTGCAGCTATGGAGGTGACTGGAGGATAAGACATGATTTAACAGCAGAATAGTGAGTGCAGCTCTGGAGGTGGCTGGAGGATAAGACATGATTTAACAGCAGAATAGTGACTGCAGCTCTGGAGTTGACTGGAGGATAAGATACGATGTAACAGCAGAATAGTGAGTGCAGCTCTGGAGGTGACAGGAGGATAAGACACGATATAACAGCAGAATAATGATTGCAGCTCTCGAGGTGACTGGAGGATAAGACCTGATGTAACAGTAGAATAGTGACTGCAGCTCTGGAGGTGAGTGGAAGATAAGACATGATTTAACAGCAGAATGGAGAGTGCAGCTCTGTAGATGACTGGAGGATAAGACATGATGTAACAGCAGAATGATGAATTCAGCTCTGGAGGTAACTGGAGGATAAGACACGATGTAACAGTAGTGAGTCCATCTCTGGAGGTGAATGGAGGATAAGGCCTGATGTAACAGCAGAATAGTGACAGCAGCTCTGGAGGTGACTGGAGGATAGGACATGATGTAACAGCAAAATAGTGACTGCAGCTCTGGAGGTGAGTGGAGGATAAGACCTGATGTAACAGCAGAATAGTGACTGCAGCTCTGGAGGTGACTGGAGGATAAGACATGATGTAACAGCAGAATAGTTTGTGCAGTTCTGGAGGTGGCTGGAGGATAAGACATGATGTAACAGCAGAACAGTGACTGCAGCTCTGGAGGTGACTGAAGGATAAGACATAAAGTAACAGCAGAATGATGAGTGCAGCTCTGGAGCTGACTGGAGGATAAGAGGCGATGTAACAGCAGAATAGTGAGTGCAGATCTGGAGGTGACTGGAGGATAAGACCTGATGTAACAGCAGAATAGTGAGTGCAGATCTGGAGGTGACTGGAGGATAAGACCTGATGTAACAGCAGAATAGTGACGCAGCTCTGGAGGTGACTGGAGGATAAGACACGATGTAACAGCAGAATAGTGACTGCAGTTCACGAAGTGACTGGAGGATAAGACATGATGTAACAGGAGAATAGTGAGTGCAGCTCTGGAGGTGACTGGCGGATAAAACATGATGTAACAGCAGAATAGTGAGTGCAGCTCTGGAGGTGACTGGAGGATAAGACACGGTGTAACAATAGAATAGTGAGTGCAGCTCTGGAGGTGACTGGAGGATATGACATGATGTAACAGCAGAATAGTGACTGCAGCTCTGGAGGTGACTGGAGGATAAGATACGATGTAACAGCAGAATAGTGAGTACAGCTATGGAGGTGACTGGAGGATAAGACGTGATGTAACAGCAGAATAGTGACTGCAGCTCTGGAGGTGACTGGAGGATAAGACAGGATGTAACAGTAGAATAGTGATTGCAGCTCTGGAGGTGACAGGAGGATAAGACACGATGTAAGAGCAGAATAGTGACTGCAGCTCTGGAGGTGACTGGAAGATAAGACATGATGTAACAGCAGAATGGTGAATTCAGCTCTGGAGGTAACTGGAGGATAATACACGATGTAACAGTAGAATAGTGACTGTAGCTCTGGAGGTGGCTGGAGGATAATAGATGATGTAACAGCAGAATAGTGACTGCAGCTCTGGAGGTGACAGGAGGATAAGACATGATGTACCAGCAGAATAGTGAGTGCAGCTCTGGAGGTGACTGGAGGATAATACACTATGTAACAGCAGAATAGTTAGTGTAGCTCTGGAGGTGACTGGAGGATAAGACATGATGTAAAAGCAGAATGGTGACTTCAGCTCTGGAGGTGACAGGAGGATAAGACACGATGAAACAGCAGAATAGTGACTACAGCTTAGGAGGTGACTGGAGGATAAGACAAGATGAAACAGCAGAATAGTGACTGCAGCTCTGGAGGTGGCTGGAGGATAAGAAATGATGTAACAGCAGAAAAGAGACTACAGCTCTGGAGGTGGCTGGAGGATAAGACATGATGTAACAGCAGAATAGTGACTACAGCTCTGGAGTTGACTGGAGGATAAGACACAATGTAACAGCAGAATGATGAGTGCAGCTCTGGAGGTGACTGGAGGATAAGAGGCGATGTAACAGCAGAATAGTGAGTGCAGATCTGGAGGTGACTGGAGGATAAGACCTGATGTAACAGCAGAATAGTGACTGCAGCTCTGGAGGTGACTGGAGGATAAGACATGATGTAACAGCAGAATAGTTTGTGCAGTTCTGGAGGTGGCTGGAGGATAAGACACGATGTAACAGCAGAATAGTGACTGCAGTTCAGGAAGTGACTGGAGGATAAGACATGATGTAACAGCAGAATAGTGAGTGCAGCTCTGGAGGTGACTGGCGGATAAAACATGATGTAACAGCAGAATAGTGAGTGCAGCTCTGGAGGTGACTGGAGGATAAGACACGGTGTAACAACAGAATAGTGAGTGCAGCTCTGGAGGGGACTGGAGGATATGACATGATGTAACAGCAGAATAGTGACTGCAGCTCTGGAGGTGACTGGAGGATAAGATACGATGTAACAGCAGAATAGTGAGTGCAGCTCTGGAGGTGAGTGGAGGATAAGACCTGATGTAACAGCAGAATAGTGACTGCAGCTCTGGAGGTGACTGGAGGATAAGACATGATGTAACAGCAGAATAGTTTGTGCAGTTCTGGAGGTGGCTGGAGGATAAGACATGATGTAACAGCAGAACAGTGACTGCAGCTCTGGAGGTGACTGAAGGATAAGACATAAAGTAACAGCAGAATGATGAGTGCAGCTCTGGAGCTGACTGGAGGATAAGAGGCGATGTAACAGCAGAATAGTGAGTGCAGATCTGGAGGTGACTGGAGGATAAGACCTGATGTAACAGCAGAATAGTGAGTGCAGATCTGGAGGTGACTGGAGGATAAGACCTGATGTAACAGTAGAATAGTGACTGCAGCTCTGGAGGTGAGTGGAAGATAAGACATGATTTAACAGCAGAATGGTGAGTGCAGCTCTGTAGGTGACTGGAGGATAAGACATGATGTAACAGCAGAATGATGAATTCAGCTCTGGAGGTAACTGGAGGATAAGACACGATGTAACAGTAGTGAGTCCATCTCTGGAGGTGAATGGAGGATAAGACCTGATGTAACAGCAGAATAGTGACAGCAGCTCTGGAGGTGACTGGAGGATAGGACATGATGTAACAGCAGAATAGTGACTGCAGCTCTGGAGGTGAGTGGAGGATAAGACCTGATGTAACAGCAGAATAGTGACTGCAGCTCTGGAGGTGACTGGAGGATAAGACATGATGTAACAGCAGAATAGTTTGTGCGAGGTGGCTGGAGGATAAGACATGATGTAACAGCAGAACAGTGACTGCAGCTCTGGAGGTGACTGAAGGATAAGACATGAAGTAACAGCAGAATGATGAGTGCAGCTCTGGAGGTGACTGGAGGATAAGAGGCGATGTAACAGCAGAATAGTTAGTGCAGATCTGGAGGTGACTGGAGGATAAGACCTGATGTAACAGCAGAATAGTGAGTGCAGATCTGGAGGTGACTGGAGGATAAGACACGATGTAACAGCAGAATAGTGACTGCAGTTCAGGAAGTGACTGGAGGATAAGACATGATGTAACAGCAGAATAGTGAGTGCAGCTCTGGAGGTGACTGGCGGATAAAACATGATGTAACAGCAGAATAGTGAGTGCAGCTCTGGAGGTGACTGGAGGATAAGACACGGTGTAACAACAGAATAGTGAGTGCAGCTCTGGAGGTGACTGGAGGATATGACATGATGTAACAGCAGAATAGTGACTGCAGCTCTGGAGGTGACTGTAGGATAAGATACGATGTAACAGCAGAATAGTGAGTGCAGCTCTGGAGGTGAGTGGAGGATAAGACCTGATGTAACAGCAGAATAGTGACTGCAGCTCTGGAGGTGACTGGAGGATAAGACATGATGTAACAGCAGAATAGTTTGTGCAGTTCTGGAGGTGGCTGGAGGATAAGACATGATGTAACAGCAGAACAGTGACTGCAGCTCTGGAGGTGACTGAAGGATAAGACATGAAGAAACAGCAGAATGATGAGTGCAGCTCTGGAGGTGACTGGAGGATAAGAGGCGATGTAACAGCAGAATAGTGAGTGCAGATCTGGAGGTGACTGGAGGATAAGACCTGATGTAACAGCAGAATAGTGAGTGCAGATCTGGAGGTGACTGGAGGATAAGACCTGATGTAACAGCAGAATAGTGACGCAGATCTGGAGGTGACTGGAGGATAAGACACGATGTAACAGCAGAATAGTGACTGCAGTTTAGGAAGTGACTGGAGGATAAGACATGATGTAACAGCAGAATAGTGAGTGCAGCTCTGGAGGTGACTGGCGGATAAAACATGATGTAACAGCAGAATAGTGAGTGCAGCTCTGGAGGTGACTGGAGGATAAGACACGGTGTAACAACAGAATAGTGAGTGCAGCTTTGGAGGTGACTGGAGGATATGACATGATGTAACAGCAGAATAGTGACTGCAGCTCTGGAGGTGACTGGAGGATAAGATACGATGTAACAGCAGAATAGTGAGTGCAGCTATGGAGGTGACTGGAGGATAAGACATGATTTAACAGCAGAATAGTGAGTGCAGCTCTGGAGGTGGCTGGCGGATAAAACATGATGTAACAGCAGAATAGTGAGTGCAGCTCTGGAGGTGACTGGAGGATAAGACACGGTGTAACAACAGAATAGTGAGTGCAGCTCTGGAGGTGACTGGAGGATATGAAATGATGTAACAGCAGAATAGTGACTGCAGATCTGGAGGTGACTGGAGGATAAGATACGATGTAACAGCAGAATAGTGAGTGCAGCTCTGGAGGTGAGTGGAGGATAAGACCTGATGTAACAGCAGAATAGTGACTGCAGCTCTGGAGGTGACTGGAGGATAAGACATGATGTAACAGCAGAATAGTTTGTGCAGTTCTGGAGGTGGCTGGAGGATAAGACATGATGTAACAGCAGAACAGTGACTGCAGCTCTGGAGGTGACTGAAGGATAAGACATGAAGAAACAGCAGAATGATGAGTGCAGCTCTGGAGGTGACTGGAGGATAAGAGGCGATGTAACAGCAGAATAGTGAGTGCAGATCTGGAGGTGACTGGAGGATAAGACCTGATGTAACAGCAGAATAGTGAGTGCAGATCTGGAGGTGACTGGAGGATAAGACCTGATGTAACAGCAGAATAGTGACGCAGATCTGGAGGTGACTGGAGGATAAGACACGATGTAACAGCAGAATAGTGACTGCAGTTTAGGAAGTGACTGGAGGATAAGACATGATGTAACAGCAGAATAGTGAGTGCAGCTCTGGAGGTGACTGGCGGATAAAACATGATGTAACAGCAGAATAGTGAGTGCAGCTCTGGAGGTGACTGGAGGATAAGACACGGTGTAACAACAGAATAGTGAGTGCAGCTTTGGAGGTGACTGGAGGATATGACATGATGTAACAGCAGAATAGTGACTGCAGCTCTGGAGGTGACTGGAGGATAAGATACGATGTAACAGCAGAATAGTGAGTGCAGCTATGGAGGTGACTGGAGGATAAGACATGATTTAACAGCAGAATAGTGAGTGCAGCTCTGGAGGTGGCTGGAGGATAAGACATGATTTAACAGCAGAATAGTGTCTGCAGCTCTGGAGTTGACTGGAGGATAAGATACGATGTAACAGCAGAATAGTGAGTGCAGCTCTGGAGGTGACAGGAGGATAAGACACGATGTAACAGCAGAATAATGATTGCAGCTCTGGAGGTGACTGGAGGATAAGACCTGATGTAACAGTAGAATAGTGACTGCAGCTCTGGAGGTGAGTGGAAGATAAGACATGATTTAACAGCAGAATGGTGAGTGCAGCTCTGTAGATGACTGGAGGATAAGACATGATGTAACAGCAGAATGATGAATTCAGCTCTGGAGGTAACTGGAGGATAAGACACGATGTAACAGTAGTGAGTCCATCTCTGGAGGTGAATGGAGGATAAGACCTGATGTAACAGCAGAATAGTGACAGCAGCTCTGGAGGTGACTGGAGGATAGGACATGATGTAACAGCAGAATAGTGACTGCAGCTCTGGAGGTGAGTGGAGGATAAGACCTGATGTAACAGCAGAATAGTGACTGCAGCTCTGGAGGTGACTGGAGGATAAGACATGATGTAACAGCAGAATAGTTTGTGCAGTTCTGGAGGTGGCTGGAGGATAAGACATGATGTAACAGCAGAACAGTGACTGCAGCTCTGGAGGTGACTGAAGGATAAGACACGATGTAACAGCAGAATAGTGAGTGCAGATCTGGAGGTGACTGGAGGATAAGACCTGATGTAACAGCAGAATAGTGAGTGCAGATCTGGAGGTGACTGGAGGATAAGACCTGATGTAACAGCAGAATAGTGAGTGCAGATCTGGAGGTGACTGGAGGATAAGACCTGATGTAACAGCAGAATAGTGACGCAGCTCTGGAGGTGACTGGAGGATAAGACACGATGTAACAGCAGAATAGTGACTGCAGTTCAGGAAGTGACTGGAGGATAAGACATGATGTAACAGGAGAATAGTGAGTGCAGCTCTGGAGGTGACTGGCGGATAAAACATGATGTAACAGCAGAATAGTGAGTGCAGCTCTGGAGGTGACTGGAGGATAAGACACGGTGTAACAATAGAATAGTGAGTGCAGCTCTGGAGGTGACTGGAGGATATGACATGATGTAACAGCAGAATAGTGACTGCAGCTCTGGAGGTGACTGGAGGATAAGATACGATGTAACAGCAGAATAGTGAGTACAGCTATGGAGGTGACTGGAGGATAAGACGTGATGTAACAGCAGAATAGTGACTGCAGCTCTGGAGGTGACTGGAGGATAAGACAGGATGTAACAGTAGAATAGTGATTGCAGCTCTGGAGGTGACAGGAGGATAAGACACGATGTAAGAGCAGAATAGTGACTGTAGCTCTGGAGGTGGCTGGAGGATAATAGATGATGTAACAGCAGAATAGTGACTGCAGCTCTTGAGGTGACAGGAGGATAAGACAAGATGTACCAGCAGAATAGTGAGTGCAGCTCTGGAGGTGACTGGAGGATAATACACTATGTAACAGCAGAATAGTTAGTGTAGCTCTGGAGGTGACTGGAGGATAAGACATAATGTAAAAGCAGAATGGTGACTTCAGCTCTGGAGGTGACAGGAGGATAAGACACGATGAAACAGCAGAATAGTGACTACAGCTTAGGAGGTGACTGGAGGATAAGACAAGATGAAACAGCAGAATAGTGACTGCAGCTCTGGAGGTGGCTGGAGGATAAGAAATGATGTAACAGCAGAAAAGAGACTACAGCTCTGGAGGTGGCTGGAGGATAAGACATGATGTAACAGCAGAATAGTGACTACAGCTCTGGAGTTGACTGGAGGATAAGACACAATGTAACAGCAGAATGATGAGTGCAGCTCTGGAGGTGACTGGAAGATAAGACACGATGTAACAGCAGAATAGTGACTGCAGTTCAGGAAGTGACTGGAGGATAAGACATGATGTAACAGCAGAATAGTGAGTGCAGCTCTGGAGGTGACTGGCGGATAAAACATGATGTAACAGCAGAATAGTGAGTGCAGCTCTGGAGGTGACTGGAGGATAAGACACGGTGTAACAACAGAATAGTGAGTGCAGCTCTGGAGGTGACTGGAGGATATGACATGATGTAACAGCAGAATAGTGACTGCAGCTCTGGAGGTGACTGGAGGATAAGATACGATGTAACAGCAGAATAGTGAGTGCAGCTCTGGAGGTGAGTGGAGGATAAGACCTGATGTAACAGCAGAATAGTGACTGCAGCTCTGGAGGTGACTGGAGGATAAGACATGATGTAACAGCAGAATAGTTTGTGCAGTTCTGGAGGTGGCTGGAGGATAAGACATGATGTAACAGCAGAACAGTGACTGCAGCTCTGGAGGTGACTGAAGGATAAGACATGAAGAAACAGCAGAATGATGAGTGCAGCTCTGGAGGTGACTGGAGGATAAGAGGCGATGTAACAGCAGAATAGTGAGTGCAGATCTGGAGGTGACTGGAGGATAAGACCTGATGTAACAGCAGAATAGTGAGTGCAGATCTGGAGGTGACTGGAGGATAAGACCTGATGTAACAGCAGAATAGTGACGCAGCTCTGGAGGTGACTGGAGGATAAGACACGATGTAACAGCAGAATAGTGACTGCAGTTTAGGAAGTGACTGGAGGATAAGACATGATGTAACAGCAGAATAGTGAGTGCAGCTCTGGAGGTGACTGGCGGATAAAACATGATGTAACAGCAGAATAGTGAGTGCAGCTCTGGAGGTGACTGGAGGATAAGACACGGTGTAACAACAGAATAGTGAGTGCAGCTTTGGAGGTGACTGGAGGATATGACATGATGTAACAGCAGAATAGTGACTGCAGCTCTGGAGGTGACTGGAGGATAAGATACGATGTAACAGCAGAATAGTGAGTGCAGCTATGGAGGTGACTGGAGGATAAGACATGATTTAACAGCAGAATAGTGAGTGCAGCTCTGGAGGTGGCTGGAGGATAAGACATGATTTAACAGCAGAATAGTGACTGCAGCTCTGGAGTTGACTGGAAGATAAGATACGATGTAACAGCAGAATAGTGAGTGCAGCTCTGGAGGTGACAGGAGGATAAGACACGATGTAACAGCAGAATAATGATTGCAGCTCTGGAGGTGACTGGAGGATAAGACCTGATGTAACAGTAGAATAGTGACTGCAGCTCTGGAGGTGAGTGGAAGATAAGACATGATTTAACAGCAGAATGGTGAGTGCAGCTCTGTAGATGACTGGAGGATAAGACATGATGTAACAGCAGAATGATGAATTCAGCTCTGGAGGTAACTGGAGGATAAGACACGATGTAACAGTAGTGAGTCCATCTCTGGAGGTGAATGGAGGATAAGACCTGATGTAACAGCAGAATAGTGACAGCAGCTCTGGAGGTGACTGGAGGATAGGACATGATGTAACAGCAGAATAGTGACTGCAGCTCTGGAGGTGAGTGGAGGATAAGACCTGATGTAACAGCAGAATAGTGAGTGCAGATCTGGAGGTGACTGGAGGATAAGACCTGATGTAACAGCAGAATAGTGAGTGCAGATCTGGAGGTGACTGGAGGATAAGACCTGATGTAACAGCAGAATAGTGACGCAGCTCTGGAGGTGACTGGAGGATAAGACACGATGTAACAGCAGAATAGTGACTGCAGTTCAGGAAGTGACTGGAGGATAAGACATGATGTAACAGGAGAATAGTGAGTGCAGCTCTGGAGGTGACTGGCGGATAAAACATGATGTAACAGCAGAATAGTGAGTGCAGCTCTGGAGGTGACTGGAGGATAAGACACGGTGTAACAATAGAATAGTGAGTGCAGCTCTGGAGGTGACTGGAGGATATGACATGATGTAACAGCAGAATAGTGACTGCAGCTCTGGAGGTGACTGGAGGATAAGATACGATGTAACAGCAGAATAGTGAGTACAGGTATGGAGGTGACTGGAGGATAAGACGTGATGTAACAGCAGAATAGTGACTGCAGCTCTGGAGGTGACTGGAGGATAAGACAGGATGTAACAGTAGAATAGTGATTGCAGCTCTGGAGGTGACAGGAGGATAAGACACGATGTAAGAGCAGAATAGTGACTGCAGCTCTGGAGGTGACTGGAAGATAAGACATGATGTAACAGCAGAATGGTGAATTCAGCTCTGGAGGTAACTGGAGGATAATACACGATGTAACAGTAGAATAGTGACTGTAGCTCTGGAGGTGGCTGGAGGATAATAGATGATGTAACAGCAGAATAGTGACTGCAGCTCTGGAGGTGACAGGAGGATAAGACATGATGTACCAGCAGAATAGTGAGTGCAGCTCTGGAGGTGACTGGAGGATAATACACTATGTAACAGCAGAATAGTTAGTGTAGCTCTGGAGGTGACTGGAGGATAAGACATGATGTAAAAGCAGAATGGTGACTTCAGCTCTGGAGGTGACTGGAGGATAAGAAATGATGTAACAGCAGAAAAGAGACTACAGCTCTGGAGGTGGCTGGAGGATAAGACATGATGTAACAGCAGAATAGTGACTACAGCTCTGGAGTTGACTGGAGGATAACACACAATGTAACAGCAGAATGATGAGTGCAGCTCTGGAGGTGACTGGAGGATAAGAGGCGATGTAACAGCAGAATAGTGAGTGCAGATCTGGAGGTGACTGGAGGATAAGACCTGATGTAACAGCAGAATAGTGACTGCAGCTCTGGAGGTGACTGGAGGATAAGACATGATGTAACAGCAGAATAGTTTGTGCAGTTCTGGAGGTGGCTGGAGGATAAGACATGATGTAACAGCAGAACAGTGACTGCAGCTCTGGAGGTGACTGAAGGATAAGACATGAAGTAACAGCAGAATGATGAGTGCAGCTCTGGAGGTGACTGGAGGATAAGAGGCGATGTAACAGCAGAATAGTTAGTGCAGATCTGAAGGTGACTGGAGGATAAGACCTGATGTAACAGCAGAATAGTGAGTGCAGATCTGGAGGTGACTGGAGGATAAGACCTGATGTAACAGCAGAATAGTGACGCAGCTCTGGAGGTGACTGGAGGATAAGACACGATGTAACAGCAGAATAGTGACTGCAGTTCAGGAAGTGACTGGAGGATAAGACATGATGTAACAGCAGAATAGTGAGTGCAGCTCTGGAGGTGACTGGCGGATAAAACATGATGTAACAGCAGAATAGTGAGTGCAGCTCTGGAGGTGACTGGAGGATAAGACACGGTGTAACAACAGAATAGTGAGTGCAGCTCTGGAGGTGACTGGAGGATATGACATGATGTAACAGCAGAATAGTGACTGCAGCTCTGGAGGTGACTGGAGGATAAGATACGATGTAACAGCAGAATAGTGAGTGCAGCTCTGGAGGTGGGTGGAGGATAAGACCTGATGTAACAGCAGAATAGTGACTGCAGCTCTGGAGGTGACTGGAGGATAAGACATGATGTAACAGCAGAATAGTTTGTGCAGTTCTGGAGGTGGCTGGAGGATAAGACATGATGTAACAGCAGAACAGTGACTGCAGCTCTGGAGGTGACTGAAGGATAAGACATGAAGAAACAGCAGAATGATGAGTGCAGCTCTGGAGGTGACTGGAGGATAAGAGGCGATGTAACAGCAGAATAGTGAGTGCAGATCTGGAGGTGACTGGAGGATAAGACCTGATGTAACAGCAGAATAGTGAGTGCAGATCTGGAGGTGACTGGAGGATAAGACCTGATGTAACATCAGAATAGTGACGCAGCTCTGGAGGTGACTGGAGGATAAGACACGATGTAACAGCAGAATAGTGACTGCAGTTCAGGAAGTGACTGGAGGATAAGACATGATGTAACAGCAGAATAGTGAGTGCAGCTCTGGAGGTGACTGGCGGATAAAACATGATGTAACAGCAGAATAGTGAGTGCAGCTCTGGAGGTGACTGGAGGATAAGACACGGTGTAACAACAGAATAGTGAGTGCAGCTTTGGAGGTGACTGGAGGATATGACATGATGTAACAGCAGAATAGTGACTGCAGCTCTGGAGGTGACTGGAGGATAAGATACGATGTAACAGCAGAATAGTGAGTGCAGATCTGGAGGTGACTGGAGGATAAGACCTGATGTAACAGCAGAATAGTGACTGCAGCTCTGGAGGTGACTGGAGGATAAGACATGATGTAACAGCAGAATAGTTTGTGCAGTTCTGGAGGTGGCTGGAGGATAAGACATGATGTAACAGCAGAACAGTGACTGCAGCTCTGGAGGTGACTGAAGGATAAGACATGAAGTAACAGCAGAATGATGAGTGCAGCTCTGGAGGTGACTGGAGGATAAGAGGCGATGTAACAGCAGAATAGTTAGTGCAGATCTGGAGGTGACTGGAGGATAAGACCTGATGTAACAGCAGAATAGTGAGTGCAGATCTGGAGGTGACTGGAGGATAAGACCTGATGTAACAGCAGAATAGTGACACAGCTCTGGAGGTGACTGGAGGATAAGACACGATGTAACAGCAGAATAGTGACTGCAGTTCAGGAAGTGACTGGAGGATAAGACATGATGTAACAGCAGAATAGTGAGTGCAGCTCTGGAGGTGACTGGCGGATAAAACATGATGTAACAGCAGAATAGTGAGTGCAGCTCTGGAGGTGACTGGAGGATAAGACACGGTGTAACAACAGAATAGTGAGTGCAGCTCTGGAGGTGACTGGAGGATATGACATGATGTAACAGCAGAATAGTGACTGCAGCTCTGGAGGTGACTGGAGGATAAGATACGATGTAACAGCAGAATAGTGAGTGCAGCTCTGGAGGTGAGTGGAGGATAAGACCTGATGTAACAGCAGAATAGTGACTGCAGCTCTGGAGGTGACTGGAGGATAAGACATGATGTAACAGCAGAATAGTTTGTGCAGTTCTGGAGGTGGCTGGAGGATAAGACATGATGTAACAGCAGAACAGTGACTGCAGCTCTGGAGGTGACTGAAGGATAAGACATGAAGAAACAGCAGAATGATGAGTGCAGCTCTGGAGGTGACTGGAGGATAAGAGGCGATGTAACAGCAGAATAGTGAGTGCAGATCTGGAGGTGACTGGAGGATAAGACCTGATGTAACAGCAGAATAGTGAGTGCAGATCTGGAGGTGACTGGAGGATAAGACCTGATGTAACAGCAGAATAGTGACGCAGCTCTGGAGGTGACTGGAGGATAAGACACGATGTAACAGCAGAATAGTGACTGCAGTTCAGGAAGTGACAGGAGGATAAGACATGATGTAACAGCAGAATAGTGAGTGCAGCTCTGGAGGTGACTGGCGGATAAAACATGATGTAACAGCAGAATAGTGAGTGCAGCTCTGGAGGTGACTGGAGGATAAGACACGGTGTAACAACAGAATAGTGAGTGCAGCTTTGGAGGTGACTGGAGGAGATGACATGATGTAACAGCAGAATAGTGACTGCAGCTCTGGAGGTGACTGGAGGATAAGATACGATGTAACAGCAGAATAGTGAGTGCAGCTATGGAGGTGACTGGAGGATAAGACATGATTTAACAGCAGAATAGTGAGTGCAGCTTTGGAGGTGGCTGGAGGATAAGACATGATTTAACAGCAGAATAGTGACTGCAGCTCTGGAGTTGACTGGAGGATAAGATACGATGTAACAGCAGAATAGTGAGTGCAGCTCTGGAGGTGACAGGAGGATAAGACACGATGTAACAGCAGAATAATGATTGCAGCTCTGGAGGTGACTGGAGGATAAGACCTGATGTAACAGTAGAATAGTGACTGCAGCTCTGGAGGTGAGTGGAAGATAAGACATGATTTAACAGCAGAATGGTGAGTGCAGCTCTGTAGATGACTGGAGGATAAGACATGATGTAACAGCAGAATGATGAATTCAGCTCTGGAGGTAACTGGAGGATAAGACACGATGTAACAGTAGTGAGCCCATCTCTGGAGGTGAATGGAGGATAAGACCTGATGTAACAGCAGAATAGTGACAGCAGCTCTGGAGGTGACTGGAGGATAGGACATGATGTAACAGCAGATTAGTGACTGCAGCTCTGGAGGTGAGTGCAGGATAAGACCTGATGTAACAGCAGAATAGTGACTGCAGCTCTGGAGGTGACTGGAGGATAAGACATGATGTAACAGCAGAATAGTTTGTGCAGTTCTGGAGGTGGCTGGAGGATAAGACATGATGTAACAGCAGAACAGTGACTGCAGCTCTGGAGCTGACTGGAGGATAAGAGGCGATGTAACAGCAGAATAGTGAGTGCAGATCTGGAGGTGACTGGAGGATAAGACCTGATGTAACAGCAGAATAGTGAGTGCAGATCTGGAGGTGACTGGAGGATAAGACCTGATGTAACAGCAGAATAGTGACGCAGCTCTGGAGGTGACTGGAGGATAAGACACGATGTAACAGCAGAATAGTGACTGCAGTTCAGGAAGTGACTGGAGGATAAGACATGATGTAACAGGAGAATAGTGAGTGCAGCTCTGGAGGTGACTGGCGGATAAAACATGATGTAACAGCAGAATAGTGAGTGCAGCTCTGGAGGTGACTGGAGGATAAGACACGGTGTAACAATAGAATAGTGAGTGCAGCTCTGGAGGTGACTGGAGGATATGACTTGATGTAACAGCAGAATAGTGACTGCAGCTCTGGAGGTGACTGGAGGATAAGATACGATGTAACAGCAGAATAGTGAGTACAGCTATGGAGGTGACTGGAGGATAAGACGTGATGTAACAGCAGAATAGTGACTGCAGCTCTGGAGGTGACTGGAGGATAAGACAGGATGTAACAGTAGAATAGTGATTGCAGCTCTGGAGGTGACAGGAGGATAAGACACGATGTAACAGAAGAATAATGATTGCAGCTCTGGAGGTGACTAGAGGATAAGACCTGATGTAAGAGCAGAATAGTGACAGCAGCTCTGGAGGTGACTGGAAGATAAGACATGATGTAACAGCAGAATGGTGAATTCAGCTCTGGAGGTAACTGGAGGATAATACACGATGTAACAGTAGAATAGTGACTGTAGCTCTGGAGGTGGCTGGAGGATAATAGATGATGTAACAGCAGTATAGTGACTGCAGCTCTGGAGGTGACAGGAGGATAAGACATGATGTACCAGCAGAATAGTGAGTGCAGCTCTGGAGGTGACTGGAGGATAATACACTATGTAACAGCAGAATAGTTAGTGTAGCTCTGGAGGTGACTGGAGGATAAGACATGATGTAACAGCAGAAAAGAGACTACAGCTCTGGAGGTGGCTGGAGGATAAGACATGATGTAACAGCAGAATAGTGACTACAGCTCTGGAGTTGACTGGAGGATAAGACACAATGTAACAGCAGAATGATGAGTGCAGCTCTGGAGGTGACTGGAGGATAAGAGGCGATGTAACAGCAGAATAGTGAGTGCAGATCTGGAGGTGACTGGAGGATAAGACCTGATGTAACAGCAGAATAGTGAGTGCAGATCTGGAGGTGACTGGAGGATAAGACCTGATGTAACAGCAGAATAGTGACGCAGCTCTGGAGGTGACTGGAGGATAAGACACGATGTAACAGCAGAATAGTGACTGCAGTTCAGGAAGTGACAGGAGGATAAGACATGATGTAACAGCAGAATAGTGAGTGCAGCTCTGGAGGTGACTGGCGGATAAAACATGATGTAACAGCAGAATAGTGAGTGCAGCTCTGGAGGTGACTGGAGGATAAGACACGGTGTAACAACAGAATAGTGAGTGCAGCTCTGGAGGTGACTGGACGGATAAAACATGATGTAACAGCAGAATAGTGAGAGCAGCTCTGGAGGTGACTGGAGGATAAGACGTGATGTAACAGCAGAATAGTGAGTGCAGCTCTGGAGGTGACTGGAGGATAAAACATGATGTAACATCAGAATAGTGAGTGCAGCTCTGGAGGTGACTGGAGGATATGACATGATGTAACAGCAGAATAGTGACTGCAGCTCTGGAGGTGACTGGAGGATAAGATACGATGTAACAGCAGAATAGTGAGTGCAGCTATGGAGGTGACTGGAGGATAAGACGTGATGTAACAGCAGAATATAGACTGCAGCTCTGGAGGTGACAGGAGGATAAGACACGATGAAACAGCAGAATAGTGACTACAGCTTAGGAGGTGACTGGAGGATAAGACAAGATGAAACAGCAGAATAGTGACTGCAGCTCTGGAGGTGGCTGGAGGATAAGAAATGATGTAACAGCAGAAAAGAGACTACGGCTCTGGAGGATAAGACATGATGTAACAGCAGAATAGTGACTACAGCTCTGGAGTTGACTGGAGGATAAGACACAATGTAACAGCAGAATGATGAGAGCAGCTCTGGAGGTGACTGGAGGATAAGAGGCGATGTAAAAGCAGAATAGTGAGTGCAGATCTGGAGGTGACTGGAGGATAAGACCTGATGTAACAGCAGAATAGTGAGTGCAGATCTGGAGGTGACTGGAGGATAAGACCTGATGTAACAGCAGAATAGTGACGCAGCTCTGGAGGTGACTGGAGGATAAGACACGATGTAACAGCAGAATAGTGACTGCAGTTCAGGAAGTGACAGGAGGATAAGACATGATGTAACAGCAGAATAGTGAGTGCAGCTCTGGAGGTGACTGGCGGATAAAACATGATGTAACAGCAGAATAGTGAGTGCAGCTCTGGAGGTGACTGGAGGATAAGACACGGTGTAACAACAGAATAGTGAGTGCAGCTCTGGAGGTGACTGGACGGATAAAACATGATGTAACAGCAGAATAGTGAGAGCAGCTCTGGAGGTGACTGGAAGATAAGACGTGATGTAACAGCAGAATAGTGAGTGCAGCTCTGGAGGTGACTGGAGGATAAAACATGATGTAACATCAGAATAGTGAGTGCAGCTCTGGAGGTGACTGGAGGATATGACATGATGTAACAGCAGAATAGTGACTGCAGCTCTGGAGGTGACTGGAGGATAAGATACGATGTAACAGCAGAATAGTGAGTGCAGCTATGGAGGTGACTGGAGGATAAGACGTGATGTAACAGCAGAATATAGACTGCAGCTCTGGAGATGACTGGAGTATAAGACACGATGTAACAGCAGAATAGTGAGTGAAGCTCTGGAGGTGAACAGAGGATAAGACACGATGTAACAGCAGAATAGTGACTGCAGCTCTGGAGGTGACTGGAGGATAAGACACGATGTAACAGCAGAATAGAGACTGGAGCTCTGGAGATGACTGGAGTATACGACACGATGTAACAGCAGAATAGTGTCTGCAGCTCTGGAGGTGAATTGAGGATAAGATACGATGTAACAAAATAATATTGAGTGCAGCTCTTGAGGTGACTGGAGGATAAGACACGATGTAACAGCAGAATAGTGAGTGCAGCTCTGGAGGTGTCTGGAGGATAAGACACGATGTAACAGCAGAATAGTGAGTGCAGATCTGGAGGTGACTGGAGGATAAGACACGATGTAACAGCAGAATAGTGTCTGCAGCTCTGGAGGTGTCTGGAGGATAAAACACGATGTAACAGCAGAATAGTGACTGCAGCTCTGGAGGTGGCTGGAGGATAAGACACGATGTAACAGCAGAATAGTGTCTGCAGCTCTGGAGGTGTCTGGAGGATAAGACACGATGTAACAGCAGAATAGTGAGTGCAGCTCTGGAGGTGGCTGGAGGATAAGACACGATGTAACAGCAGAATAGTGACTGCAGCTCTGGAGGTGACTGGAGGATAAGACACGATGTAACAGCAGAATAGGGAGTGCAGATCTGGAGGTGACTGGAGGATAAGACCTGATGTAACAGCAGAATAGAGACGCAGCTCTGGAGGTGACTGGAGGATAAGACACGATGTAACAGCAGAATAGTGTCTGCAGCTCTGGAGGTGTCTGGAGGATAAGACACGATGTAACAGCAGAATAGTGACTGCAGCTCTGGAGGTGGCTGGAGGATAAGACACGATGTAACAGCAGAATAGTGTCTGCAGCTCTGGAGGTGTCTGGAGGATAAGACAAGATGTAACAGCAGAATAGTGAGTGCAGCTCTGGAAGTGGCTGGAGGATAAGACACGATGTAACAGCAGAATAGTGACTGCAGCTCTGGAGGTGACTGGAGGATAAGACACGATATAACAGCAGAACAGTGAGTGCAGCTCTGGAGGTGACTGGAGGATAAGACCTTATGAAACAGCAGAATAGAGACTACAGCTCTTGAGGTGACTGGAGGATAAGACACGATGTAACAGCAGAATAGTGAGTGCAGCTCTTGAGGTGACTGGAGGATAAGACACGATGTAACAGCAGAATAGTGTCTGCAGCTCTGGAGGTGTCTGGAGTATAAGACACGATGTAACAGCAGAATAGTGAGTGCAGCTCTGGAGGTGGCTGGAGGATAAGACACGATGTAACAGCAGAATAGTGACTGCAGCTCTGGAGGTGTCTGGAGAATAAGACACGATGTAACATCAGAATAGTGAGTGCAGATCTGGAGGTGAACGGAGGATAAGACACGATGTAACAGCAGAATAGTGATTGCAGCTCTGGAGGTGACTGGAGGATAAGACACGATGTAACAGCAGAATAGTGTCTGCAGCTCTGGAGGTGTCTGGAGGATAAGACACGATGTAACAGCAGAATAGTGACTGCAGCTCTGGAGGTGAACGGAGGATAAGACACAATGTAACAGCAGAATAGTGACTGCAGCTCTGGAGGTGACTGGAGGATAAGACACGATGTAACAGCAGAATAGAGACTGGAGCTCTGGAGATGACTGGAGTATAAGACACGATGTAACAGCAGAATAGTGACTGCAGCTCTGGAGGTGAATGGAGGATAGGATACGATGTAACAAAATAATAGTGAGTGCAGCTCTTGAGGTGACTGGAGGATAAGACACGATGTAACAGCAAAATAGGGAGTGCAGCTCTGGAGGTGTCTGGAGGATAAGACACGATGTAACAGCAGAATAGTGAGTGCAGCTCTGGAGGTGGCTGGAGGATAAGACACGATGTAACAGCAGAATAGTGACTGCAGCTCTGGAGGTGACTGGAGGATAAGATACGATGTAACAGCAGAATAGTGAGTGCAGCTCTGGAGGTGAGTGGAGGATAAGACCTGATGTAACAGCAGAATAGTGACTGCAGCTCTGGAGGTGACTGGAGGATAAGACATGATGTAACAGCAGAATAGTTTGTGCAGTTCTGGAGGTGGCTGGAGGATAAGACATGATGTAACAGCAGAACAGTGACTGCAGCTCTGGAGGTGACTGAAGGATAAGACATGAAGAAACAGCAGAATGATGAGTGCAGCTCTGGAGGTGACTGGAGGATAAGAGGCGATGTAACAGCAGAATAGTGAGTGCAGATCTGGAGGTGACTGGAGGATAAGACCTGATGTAACAGCAGAATAGTGAGTGCAGATCTGGAGGTGACTGGAGGATAAGACCTGATGTAACAGCAGAATAGTGACGCAGCTCTGGAGGTGACTGGAGGATAAGACACGATGTAACAGCAGAATAGTGACTGCAGTTCAGGAAGTGACAGGAGGATAAGACATGATGTAACAGCAGAATAGTGAGTGCAGCTCTGGAGGTGACTGGCGGATAAAACATGATGTAACAGCAGAATAGTGAGTGCAGCTCTGGAGGTGACTGGAGGATAAGACACGGTGTAACAACAGAATAGTGAGTGCAGCTTTGGAGGTGACTGGAGGATATGACATGATGTAACAGCAGAATAGTGACTGCAGCTCTGGAGGTGACTGGAGGATAAGATACGATGTAACAGCAGAATAGTGAGTGCAGCTATGGAGGTGACTGGAGGATAAGACATGATTTAACAGCAGAATAGTGAGTGCAGCTTTGGAGGTGGCTGGAGGATAAGACATGATTTAACAGCAGAATAGTGTCTGCAGCTCTGGAGGTGTCTGCAGGATAAGACACGATGTAACAGCAGAATAGTGAGTGCAGCTCTGGAGGTGGCTGGAGGATAGGACACGATGTAACAGCAGAATAGTGACTGCAGCTCTGGAGGTGACTGGAGGATAAGACACAATGTAACAGCAGAATAGGGAGTGCAGATCTGGAGGTGACTGGAGGATAAGACCTGATGTAACAGCAGAATAGAGACGCAGCTCTGGAGGTGACTGGAGGATAAGACACGATGTAACAGCAGAATAGTGTCTGCAGCTCTGGAGGTGTCTGGAGGATAAGACACGATGTAACAGCAGAATAGTGACTGCAGCTCTGGAGGTGGCTGGAGGATAAGACACGATGTAACAGCAGAATAGTGTCTGCAGCTCTGGAGGTGTCTGGAGGATAAGACAAGATGTAACAGCAGAATAGTGAGTGCAGCTCTGGAAGTGGCTGGAGGATAAGACACGATGTAACAGCAGAATAGTGACTGCAGCTCTGGAGGTGACTGGAGGATAAGACACGATATAACAGCAGAACAGTGAGTGCAGCTCTGGAGGTGACTGGAGGATAAGACCTTATGAAACAGCAGAATAGAGACTACAGCTCTTGAGGTGACTGGAGGATAAGACACGATGTAACAGCAGAATAGTGAGTGCAGCTCTTGAGGTGACTGGAGGATAAGACACGATGTAACAGCAGAATAGTGTCTGCAGCTCTGGAGGTGTCTGGAGTATAAGACACGATGTAACAGCAGAATAGTGAGTGCAGCTCTGGAGGTGGCTGGAGGATAAGACACGATGTAACAGCAGAATAGTGACTGCAGCTCTGGAGGTGTCTGGAGAATAAGACACGATGTAACATCAGAATAGTGAGTGCAGATCTGGAGGTGAACGGAGTATAAGACACGATGTAACAGCAGGATAGTGACTGCAGCTCTGGAGGTGAATGGAGGATAAGATACGATGTAACAAAATAATAGTGAGTGCAGCTCTTGAGGTGACTGGAGGATAAGACACGATGTAACAGCAAAATAGTGAGTGCAGCTCTGGAGGTGTCTGGAGGATAAGACACGATGTAACAGCAGAATAGTGAGTGCAGCTCTGGAGGTGGCTGGAGGATAAGACACGATGTAACAGCAGAATAGTGACTGCAGCTCTGGAGGTGACTGGAGGATAAGATACGATGTAACAGCAGAATAGTGAGTGCAGCTCTGGAGGTGAGTGGAGGATAAGACCTGATGTAACAGCAGAATAGTGACTGCAGCTCTGGAGGTGACTGGAGGATAAGACATGATGTAACAGCAGAATAGTTTGTGCAGTTCTGGAGGTGGCTGGAGGATAAGACATGATGTAACAGCAGAACAGTGACTGCAGCTCTGGAGGTGACTGAAGGATAAGACATGAAGAAACAGCAGAATGATGAGTGCAGCTCTGGAGGTGACTGGAGGATAAGAGGCGATGTAACAGCAGAATAGTGAGTGCAGATCTGGAGGTGACTGGAGGATAAGACCTGATGTAACAGCAGAATAGTGAGTGCAGATCTGGAGGTGACTGGAGGATAAGACCTGATGTAACAGCAGAATAGTGACGCAGCTCTGGAGGTGACTGGAGGATAAGACACGATGTAACAGCAGAATAGTGACTGCAGTTCAGGAAGTGACAGGAGGATAAGACATGATGTAACAGCAGAATAGTGAGTGCAGCTCTGGAGGTGACTGGCGGATAAAACATGATGTAACAGCAGAATAGTGAGTGCAGCTCTGGAGGTGACTGGAGGATAAGACACGGTGTAACAACAGAATAGTGAGTGCAGCTTTGGAGGTGACTGGAGGATATGACATGATGTAACAGCAGAATAGTGACTGCAGCTCTGGAGGTGACTGGAGGATAAGATACGATGTAACAGCAGAATAGTGAGTGCAGCTATGGAGGTGACTGGAGGATAAGACATGATTTAACAGCAGAATAGTGAGTGCAGCTTTGGAGGTGGCTGGAGGATAAGACATGATTTAACAGCAGAATAGTGTCTGCAGCTCTGGAGGTGTCTGGAGGATAAGACACGATGTAACAGCAGAATAGTGAGTGCAGATCTGGAGGTGGCTGGAGGATAAGACACGATGTAACAGCAGAATAGTGACTGCAGCTCTGGAGGTGACTGGAGGATAAGACACGATGTAACAGCAGAATAGGGAGTGCAGATCTGGAGGTGACTGGAGGATAAGACCTGATGTAACAGCAGAATAGAGACGCAGCTCTGGAGGTGACTGGAGGATAAGACACGATGTAACAGCAGAATAGTGTCTGCAGCTCTGGAGGTGTCTGGAGGATAAGACACGATGTAACAGCAGAATAGTGACTGCAGCTCTGGAGGTGGCTGGAGGATAAGACACGATGTAACAGCAGAATAGTGTCTGCAGCTCTGGAGGTGTCTGGAGGATAAGACAAGATGTAACAGCAGAATAGTGAGTGCAGCTCTGGAAGTGGCTGGAGTATAAGACACGATGTAACAGCAGAATAGTGACTGCAGCTCTGGAGGTGACTGGAGGATAAGACACGATATAACAGCAGAACAGTGAGTGCAGCTCTGGAGGTGACTGGAGGATAAGACCTTATGAAACAGCAGAATAGAGACTACAGCTCTTGAGGTGACTGGAGGATAAGACACGATGTAACAGCAGAATAGTGAGTGCAGCTCTTGAGGTGACTGGAGGATAAGACACGATGTAACAGCAGAATAGTGTCTGCAGCTCTGGAGGTGTCTGGAGTATAAGACACGATGTAACAGCAGAATAGTGAGTGCAGCTCTGGAGGTGGCTGGAGGATAAGACACGATGTAACAGCAGAATAGTGACTGCAGCTCTGGAGGTGTCTGGAGAATAAGACACGATGTAACATCAGAATAGTGAGTGCAGATCTGGAGGTGAACGGAGGATAAGACACGATGTAACAGCAGAATAGTGATTGCAGCTCTGGAGGTGACTGGAGGATAAGACACGATGTAACAGCAGAATAGTGTCTGCAGCTCTGGAGGTGTCTGGAGGATAAGACACGATGTAACAGCAGAATAGTGACTGCAGCTCTGGAGGTGAACGGAGGATAAGACACAATGTAACAGCAGAATAGTGACTGCAGCTCTGGAGGTGACTGGAGGATAAGACACGATGTAACAGCAGAATAGAGACTGGAGCTCTGGAGATGACTGGAGTATAAGACACGATGTAACAGCAGAATAGTGACTGCAGCTCTGGAGGTGAATGGAGGATAAGATACGATGTAACAAAATAATAGTGAGTGCAGCTCTTGAGGTGACTGGAGGATAAGACACGATGTAACAGCAAAATAGTGAGTGCAGCTCTGGAGGTGTCTGGAGGATAAGACACGATGTAACAGCAGAATAGTGAGTGCAGCTCTGGAGGTGGCTGGAGGATAAGACACGATGTAACAGCAGAATAGTGACTGCAGCTCTGGAGGTGACTGGAGGATAAGATACGATGTAACAGCAGAATAGTGAGTGCAGCTCTGGAGGTGAGTGGAGGATAAGACCTGATGTAACAGCAGAATAGTGACTGCAGCTCTGGAGGTGACTGGAGGATAAGACATGATGTAACAGCAGAATAGTTTGTGCAGTTCTGGAGGTGGCTGGAGGATAAGACATGATGTAACAGCAGAACAGTGACTGCAGCTCTGGAGGTGACTGAAGGATAAGACATGAAGAAACAGCAGAATGATGAGTGCAGCTCTGGAGGTGACTGGAGGATAAGAGGCGATGTAACAGCAGAATAGTGAGTGCAGATCTGGAGGTGACTGGAGGATAAGACCTGATGTAACAGCAGAATAGTGAGTGCAGATCTGGAGGTGACTGGAGGATAAGACCTGATGTAACAGCAGAATAGTGACGCAGCTCTGGAGGTGACTGGAGGATAAGACACGATGTAACAGCAGAATAGTGACTGCAGTTCAGGAAGTGACAGGAGGATAAGACATGATGTAACAGCAGAATAGTGAGTGCAGCTCTGGAGGTGACTGGCGGATAAAACATGATGTAACAGCAGAATAGTGAGTGCAGCTCTGGAGGTGACTGGAGGATAAGACACGGTGTAACAACAGAATAGTGAGTGCAGCTTTTGAGGTGACTGGAGGATATGACATGATGTAACAGCAGAATAGTGACTGCAGCTCTGGAGGTGACTGGAGGATAAGATACGATGTAACAGCAGAATAGTGAGTGCAGCTATGGAGGTGACTGGAGGATAAGACATGATTTAACAGCAGAATAGTGAGTGCAGCTTTGGAGGTGGCTGGAGGATAAGACATGATTTAACAGCAGAATAGTGACTGCAGCTCTGGAGTTGACTGGAGGATAAGATACGATGTAACAGCAGAATAGTGAGTGCAGCTCTGGAGGTGACAGGAGGATAAGACACGATGTAACAGCAGAATAATGATTGCAGCTCTGGAGGTGACTGGAGGATAAGACCTGATGTAACAGTAGAATAGTGACTGCAGCTCTGGAGGTGAGTGGAAGATAAGACATGATTTAACAGCAGAATGGTGAGTGCAGCTCTGTAGATGACTGGAGGATAAGACATGATGTAACAGCAGAATGATGAATTCAGCTCTGGAGGTAACTGGAGGATAAGACACGATGTAACAGTAGTGAGTCCATCTCTGGAGGTGAATGGAGGATAAGACCTGATGTAACAGCAGAATAGTGACAGCAGCTCTGGAGGTGACTGGAGGATAGGACATGATGTAACAGCAGATTAGTGACTGCAGCTCTGGAGGTGAGTGGAGGATAAGACCTGATGTAACAGCAGAATAGTGACTGCAGCTCTGGAGGTGACTGGAGGATAAGACATGATGTAACAGCAGAATAGTGACTGCAGCTCTGGAGCTGACTGGAGGATAAGAGGCGATGTAACAGCAGAATAGTGAGTGCAGATCTGGAGGTGACTGGAGGATAAGACCTGATGTAACAGCAGAATAGTGAGTGCAGATCTGGAGGTGACTGGAGGATAAGACCTGATGTAACAGCAGAATAGTGACGCAGCTCTGGAGGTGACTGGAGGATAAGACACGATGTAACAGCAGAATAGTGACTGCAGTTCAGGAAGTGACTGGAGGATAAGACATGATGTAACAGGAGAATAGTGAGTGCAGCTCTGGAGGTGACTGGCGGATAAAACATGATGTAACAGCAGAATAGTGAGTGCAGCTCTGGAGGTGACTGGAGGATAAGACACGGTGTAACAATAGAATAGTGAGTGCAGCTCTGGAGGTGACTGGAGGATATGACTTGATGTAACAGCAGAATAGTGACTGCAGCTCTGGAGGTGACTGGAGGATAAGATACGATGTAACAGCAGAATAGTGAGTACAGCTATGGAGGTGACTGGAGGATAAGACGTGATGTAACAGCAGAATAGTGACTGCAGCTCTGGAGGTGACTGGAGGATAAGACAGGATGTAACAGTAGAATAGTGATTGCAGCTCTGGAGGTGACAGGAGGATAAGACACGATGTAACAGAAGAATAATGATTGCAGCTCTGGAGGTGACTAGAGGATAAGACCTGATGTAAGAGCAGAATAGTGACAGCAGCTCTGGAGGTGACTGGAAGATAAGACATGATGTAACAGCAGAATGGTGAATTCAGCTCTGGAGGTAACTGGAGGATAATACACGATGTAACAGTAGAATAGTGACTGTAGCTCTGGAGGTGGCTGGAGGATAATAGATGATGTAACAGCAGTATAGTGACTGCAGCTCTGGAGGTGACAGGAGGATAAGACATGATGTACCAGCAGAATAGTGAGTGCAGCTCTGGAGGTGACTGGAGGATAATACACTATGTAACAGCAGAATAGTTAGTGTAGCTCTGGAGGTGACTGGAGGATAAGACATGATGTAAAAGCAGAATGGTGACTTCAGCTCTGGAGGTGACAGGAGGATAAGACACGATGAAACAGCAGAATAGTGACTACAGCTTAGGAGGTGACTGGAGGATAAGACAAGATGAAACAGCAGAATAGTGACTGCAGCTCTGGAGGTGGCTGGAGGATAAGAAATGATGTAACAGCAGAAAAGAGACTACAGCTCTGGAGGTGGCTGGAGGATAAGACATGATGTAACAGCAGAATAGTGACTACAGCTCTGGAGTTGACTGGAGGATAAGACACAATGTAACAGCAGAATGATGAGTGCAGCTCTGGAGGTGACTGGAGGATAAGAGGCGATGTAACAGCAGAATAGTGAGTGCAGATCTGGAGGTGACTGGAGGATAAGACCTGATGTAACAGCAGAATAGTGAGTGCAGATCTGGAGGTGACTGGAGGATAAGACCTGATGTAACAGCAGAATAGTGACGCAGCTCTGGAGGTGACTGGAGGATAAGACACGATGTAACAGCAGAATAGTGACTGCAGTTCAGGAAGTGACAGGAGGATAAGACATGATGTAACAGCAGAATAGTGAGTGCAGCTCTGGAGGTGACTGGCGGATAAAACATGATGTAACAGCAGAATAGTGAGTGCAGCTCTGGAGGTGACTGGAGGATAAGACACGGTGTAACAACAGAATAGTGAGTGCAGCTCTGGAGGTGACTGGACGGATAAAACATGATGTAACAGCAGAATAGTGAGAGCAGCTCTGGAGGTGACTGGAGGATAAGACGTGATGTAACAGCAGAATAGTGAGTGCAGCTCTGGAGGTGACTGGAGGGTAAAACATGATGTAACATCAGAATAGTGAGTGCAGCTCTGGAGGTGACTGGAGGATATGACATGATGTAACAGCAGAATAGTGACTGCAGCTCTGGAGGTGACTGGAGGATAAGATACGATGTAACAGCAGAATAGTGAGTGCAGCTATGGAGGTGACTGGAGGATAAGACGTGATGTAACAGCAGAATATAGACTGCAGCTCTGGAGGTGACAGGAGGATAAGACACGATGAAACAGCAGAATAGTGACTACAGCTTAGGAGGTGACTGGAGGATAAGACAAGATGAAACAGCAGAATAGTGACTGCAGCTCTGGAGGTGGCTGGAGGATAAGAAATGATGTAACAGCAGAAAAGAGACTACGGCTCTGGAGGTGGCTGGAGGATAAGACATGATGTAACAGCAGAATAGTGACTACAGCTCTGGAGTTGACTGGAGGATAAGACACAATGTAACAGCAGAATGATGAGAGCAGCTCTGGAGGTGACTGGAGGATAAGAGGCGATGTAAAAGCAGAATAGTGAGTGCAGATCTGGAGGTGACTGGAGGATAAGACCTGATGTAACAGCAGAATAGTGAGTGCAGATCTGGAGGTGACTGGAGGATAAGACCTGATGTAACAGCAGAATAGTGACGCAGCTCTGGAGGTGACTGGAGGATAAGACACGATGTAACAGCAGAATAGTGACTGCAGTTCAGGAAGTGACAGGAGGATAAGACATGATGTAACAGCAGAATAGTGAGTGCAGCTCTGGAGGTGACTGGCGGATAAAACATGATGTAACAGCAGAATAGTGAGTGCAGCTCTGGAGGTGACTGGAGGATAAGACACGGTGTAACAACAGAATAGTGAGTGCAGCTATGGAGGTGACTGGAGGATAAGACGTGATGTAACAGCAGAATATAGACTGCAGCTCTGGAGATGACTGGAGTATAAGACACGATGTAACAGCAGAATAGTGAGTGAAGCTCTGGAGGTGAACAGAGGATAAGATACGATGTAACAGCAGAATAGTGACTGCAGCTCTGGAGGTGACTGGAGGATAAGACACGATGTAACAGCAGAATAGAGACTGGAGCTCTGGAGATGACTGGAGTATACGACACGATGTAACAGCAGAATAGTGTCTGCAGCTCTGGAGGTGAATTGAGGATAAGATACGATGTAACAAAATAATATTGAGTGCAGCTCTTGAGGTGACTGGAGGATAAGACACGATGTAACAGCAGAATAGTGAGTGCAGCTCTGGAGGTGTCTGGAGGATAAGACACGATGTAACAGCAGAATAGTGAGTGCAGATCTGGAGGTGACTGGAGGATAAGACACGATGTAACAGCAGAATAGTGTCTGCAGCTCTGGAGGTGTCTGGAGGATAAAACACGATGTAACAGCAGAATAGTGACTGCAGCTCTGGAGGTGGCTGGAGGATAAGACACGATGTAACAGCAGAATAGTGTCTGCAGCTCTGGAGGTGTCTGGAGGATAAGACACGATGTAAAAGCAGAATAGTGAGTGCAGCTCTGGAGGTGGCTGGAGGATAAGACACGATGTAACAGCAGAATAGTGACTGCAGCTCTGGAGGTGACTGGAGGATAAGACACGATGTAACAGCAGAATAGGGAGTGCAGATCTGGAGGTGACTGGAGGATAAGACCTGATGTAACAGCAGAATAGAGACGCAGCTCTGGAGGTGACTGGAGGATAAGACACGATGTAACAGCAGAATAGTGTCTGCAGCTCTGGAGGTGTCTGGAGGATAAGACACGATGTAACAGCAGAATAGTGACTGCAGCTCTGGAGGTGGCTGGAGGATAAGACACGATGTAACAGCAGAATAGTGTCTGCAGCTCTGGAGGTGTCTGGAGGATAAGACAAGATGTAACAGCAGAATAGTGAGTGTAGCTCTGGAAGTGGCTGGAGGATAAGACACGATATAACAGCAGAACAGTGAGTGCAGCTCTGGAGGTGACTGGAGGATAAGACCTTATGAAACAGCAGAATAGAGACTACAGCTCTTGAGGTGACTGGAGGATAAGACACGATGTAACAGCAGAATAGTGAGTGCAGCTCTTGAGGTGACTGGAGGATTAGACACGATGTAACAGCAGAATAGTGTCTGCAGCTCTGGAGGTGTCTGGAGTATAAGACACGATGTAACAGCAGAATAGTGAGTGCAGCTCTGGAGGTGGCTGGAGGATAAGACACGATGTAACATCAGAATAGTGAGTGCAGATCTGGAGGTGAACGGAGGATAAGACACGATGTAACAGCAGAATAGTGATTGCAGCTCTGGAGGTGACTGGAGGATAAGACACGATGTAACAGCAGAATAGTGTCTGCAGCTCTGGAGGTGTCTGGAGGATAAGACACGATGTAACAGCAGAATAGTGACTGCAGCTCTGGAGGTGAACGGAGGATAAGACACAATGTAACAGCAGAATAGTGACTGCAGCTCTGGAGGTGACTGGAGGATAAGACACGATGTAACAGCAGAATAGAGACTGGAGCTCTGGAGATGACTGGAGTATAAGACACGATGTAACAGCAGAATAGTGACTGCAGCTCTGGAGGTGAATGGAGGATAAGATACGATGTAACAAAATAATAGTGAGTGCAGCTCTTGAGGTGACTGGAGGATAAGACACGATGTAACAGCAAAATAGTGAGTGCAGCTCTGGAGGTGTCTGGAGGATAAGACACGATGTAACAGCAGAATAGTGAGTGCAGCTCTGGAGGTGGCTGGAGGATAAGACACGATGTAACAGCAGAATAGTGACTGCAGCTCTGGAGGTGACTGGAGGATAAGACACGATGTAACAGCAGAATAGGGAGTGCAGATCTGGAGGTGACTGGAGGATAAGACCTGATGTAACAGCAGAATAGAGACGCAGCTCTGGAGGTGACTGGAGGATAAGACACGATGTAACAGCAGAATAGTGTCTGCAGGATAAGACACGATGTAACAGCAGAATAGTGACTGCAGCTCTGGAGGTGGCTGGAGGATAAGACACGATGTAACAGCAGAATAGTGTCTGCAGCTCTGGAGGTGTCTGGAGGATAAGACACGATGTAACAGCAGAATAGTGAGTGCAGCTCTGGAAGTGGCTGGAGGATAAGACACGATGTAACAGCAGAATAGTGACTGCAGCTCTGGAGGTGACTGGAGGATAAGACACGATGTAACAGCAGAATAGTGAGTGCAGCTCTGGAGGTGACTGGAGGATAAGACCTTATGAAACAGCAGAATAGAGACTACAGCTCTTGAGGTGACTGGAGGATAAGACACGATGTAACAGCAGAATAGTGAGTGCAGCTCTTGAGGTGACTGGAGGATAAGACACGATGTAACAGCAGAAGAGTGTCTGCAGCTCTGGAGGTGTCTGGAGTATAAGACACGATGTAACAGCAGAATAGTGAGTGCAGCTCTGGAGGTGGCTGGAGAATAAGACACGATGTAACATCAGAATAGTGAGTGCAGATCTGGAGGTGAACGGAGGATAAGACACGATGTAACAGCAGAATAGTGATTGCAGCTCTGGAGGTGACTGGAGGATAAGACACGATGTAACAGCAGAATAGTGTCTGCAGCTCTGGAGGTGTCTGGAGGATAAGACACGATGTAACAGCAGAATAGTGACTGCAGCTCTGGAGGTGAACGGAGGATAAGACACAATGTAACAGCAGAATAGTGACTGCAGCTCTGGAGGTGACTGGAGGATAAGACACGATGTAACAGCAGAATAGAGACTGGAGCTCTGGAGATGACTGGAGGATAAGACACGATGTAACAGCAGAATAGAGACTGGAGCTCTGGAGATGACTGGAGGATAAGACACGATGTAACAGCAGAATAGTGACTGCAGCTCTGGAGGTGAATGGAGGATAAGATACGATGTAACAAAATAATAGTGAGTGCAGCTCTTGAGGTGACTGGAGGATAAGACACGATGTAACAGCAAAATAGTGAGTGCAGCTCTGGAGGTGTCTGGAGGATAAGACACGATGTAACAGCAGAATAGTGAGTGCAGATCTGGAGGTGACTGGAGGATAAGACCTGATGTAACAGCAGAATAGAGACGCAGCTCTGGAGGTGACTGGAGGATAAGACACGATGTAACAGCAGAATAGTGTCTGCAGATCTGGAGGTGACTGGAGGATAAGACATGATGTAACAGCAGAATAGTGAGTGCAGCTATGGAGGTGGCTAGAGGATAAGACACGATGTAACAGCAGAATAGTGACTGCAGCTCTGGAGGTGACTAGAGGATAAGACACGATGTAACAGCAGAATAGTGAGTGCAGCTCTGGAGGTGACTGGAGGATAAGACCTTATGAAACAGCAGAATAGAGACTAGAGCTCTTGAGGTGACTGGAGGATAAGACACGATGTAACAGCAGAATAGTGAGTGCAGCTCTTGAGGTGACTGGAGGATAAGACACGATGTAACAGCAGAATAGTGTCTGCAGCTCTGGAGGTGTCTGGAGTATAAGACACGATGTAACAGCAGAATAGTGAGTGCAGCTCTGGAGGTGGCTGGAGGATAAGACCTGATGTAACAGCAGAATAGTGACTGCAGCTCTGGAGGTGTCTGGAGGATAAGACACGATGTAACAGCAGAATAGTGAGTGCAGCTCTGGAAGTGAACGGAGGATAAGACACTATGTAACAGCAGAATAGTGATTGCAGCTCTGGAGGTGACTGGAGGATAAGACACGATGTAACAACAGAATAGTGTCTGCAGCTCTGGAGGTGTCTGGAGGATAAGACACGATGTAACAGCAGAACAGTGAGTGCAGCTCTGGAGGTGAACGTAGGATAAGACACGATGTAACAGCAGAATAGTGACTGCAGCTCTGGAGGTGACTGGAGGATAAGACACGATGTAACAACAGAATAGAGACTGGAGCTCTGGAGATGACTGGAGTATAAGACACGATGTAACAGCAGAATAGTGACTGCAGCTCTGGAGGTGAATGGAGGATAAGATACGATGTAACAAAATAATATTGAGTGCAGCTCTTCAGGTGACTGGAGGATAAGACACGATGTAACAGCAGAATAGTGAGTGCAGCTCTGGAGGTGAACGGAGGATAAGACAAGATGTAACAGCAGAATAGTGACTGCAGCTCTGGAGGTGACTGGAGGATAAGACACGATGTAACAGCAGAATAGAGACTGGAGCTCTGGAGGTGACTGGAGGATAAGACACGATGTAACAGCAGAATAGTGAGTGCAGCTCTCGAGGTGTCTGGAGGATAAGACACGATGTAACAGCAGAATAGTGAGTGCAGATCTGGAGGTGACTGGAGGATAAGACACGATTTAAAAGCAGAATAGTGTCTGCAGCTCTGGAGGTGTCTGGAGGATAAGACACGATGTAACAGCAGAATAGTGACTGCAGCTCTGGAGGTGGTTGGAGGATAAGACACGATGTAACAGCAGAATAGTGTCTGCAGCTCTGGAGGTGTCTGGAGGATAAGACACGATGTAACAGCAGAATAGTGAGTGCAGCTCTGGAGGTGGCTGGAGGATAAGACACGATGTAACAGCAGAATAGTGACTGCAGCTCTGGAGGTGACTGGAGGATAAGACACGATGTAACAGCAGAATAGGGAGTGCAGATCTGGAGGTGACTGGAGGATAAGACCTGATGTAACAGCAGAATAGAGACGCAGCTCTGGATGTGACTGGAGGATAAGACACGATGTAACAGCAGAATAGTGTCTGCAGCTCTGGAGGTGTCTGGAGGATAAGACACGATGTAACAGCAGAATAGTGAGTGCAGCTCTGGAGGTGGCTGGAGGATAAGACACGATGTAACAGCAGAATAGTGACTGCAGCTCTGGAGGTGACTGGAGGATAAGACACGATGTAACAGCAGAATAGTGAGTGCAGCTCTGGAGGTGACTGGAGGATAAGACCTTATGAAACAGCAGAATAGAGACTACAGCTCTTGAGGTGACTGGAGGATAAGACACGATGTAACAGCAGAATAGTGAGTGCAGCTCTTGAGGTGACTGGAGGATAAGACACGATGTAACAGCAGAATAGTGTCTGCAGCTCTGGAGGTGTCTGGAGTATAAGACACGATGTAACAGCAGAACAGTGAGTGCAGCTCTGGAGGTGGCTGGAGGATAAGACACGATGTAACAGCAGAATAGTGAGTGCAGATCTGGAGGTGAACGGAGGATAAGACACGATGTAACAGCAGAATAGTGATTGCAGCTCTGGAGGTGACTGGAGGATAAGACACGATGTAACAGCAGAATAGTGTCTGCAGCTCTGGAGGTGTCTGGAGGATAAGACACGATGTAACAGCAGAATAGTGACTGCAGCTCTGGAGGTAAACGGAGGATAAGACACGATGTAACAGCAGAATAGTGACTGCAGCTCTGGAGGTGACTGGAGGATAAGACACGATGTTACAGCAGAATAGAGACTGGAGCTCTGGAGATGACTGGAGTATAAGACACGATGTAACAGCAGAATAGTGACTGCAGCTCTGGAGGTGAATGGAGGATAAGATACGATGTAACAAAATAATAGTGAGTGCAGCTCTTGAGGTGACTGGAGGATAAGACACGATGTAACAGCAAAATAGTGAGTGCAGCTCTGGAGGTGACTGGAGGATAAGACGCTATGTAACAGCAGAATAGTGAGTGCAGCTCTTGAGGTGACTGGAGGATAAGACACGATGTAACAGCAGAACAGTGTCTGCAGCTCTGGAGGTGTCTGGAGTATAAGACACGATGTAACAGCAGAATAGTGAGTGCAGCTCTGGAGGTGGCTGGAGGATAAGACACGATGTAACAGCAGAATAGTGACTGCAGCTCTGGAGGTGTCTGGAGAATAAGACACGATGTAACATCAGAATAGTGAGTGCAGATCTGGAGGTGACTGGAGGATAAGACCTGATGTAACAGCAGAACAGTGTCTGCAGCTCTGGAGGTGTCTGGAGTATAAGACACGATGTAACAGCAGAATAGTGAGTGCAGCTCTGGAGGTGGCTGGAGGATAAGACACGATGTAACAGCAGAATAGTGACTGCAGCTCTGGAGGTGTCTGGAGAATAAGACACGATGTAACATCAGAATAGTGAGTGCAGATCTGGAGGTGACTGGAGGATAAGACCTGATGTAACAGCAGAATAGTGACGCAGCTCTGGAGGTGACTGGAGGATAAGACATGATGTAACAGCAAAATCGAGATTACAGCTCGGGAGGTGACTGGAGGATAAGACACGATGTAACAGCAGAATAGTAATTGCAGCTCTGGAGGTGACTGGAGGATAAGACATGATGTAACAGCAGAATAGTGAGTGCAGCTCTTGAGGTCACTGGAGGATAAGACACGATATTACAGCAGAATAGTGACTGCAGCTCTGGAGGTGACTGGGGGATAAGACCTGATGTAACAGCAGAATAATGACTGCAGCTGTGGAGGTCACTGGAAGATAGGACATGATGTAAGAGTAGAATAGTGACTGCAGCTCTGGAGGTGACTGGAGGATAAGACATGATGTAACAGCAGAATAATGACTGCAGCTCTGGAGGTGACTGGAAGATAGGACATGATGTAAGAGTAGAATAGTGACTGCAGCTCTGGAGGTGACTGGAGGATAAGACATGATGTAACAGCAGAATAGTGACTACAGCTCTGGAGGTGACTGGAGGATAAGACACAGTGTAACAGCAGAATGGTGAGTGCAGCTTTGGAGGTGACTGGAGGATAAGACACGATGCAACAGCAGAATAGTGAGTGCAGCTCTGGAGGTGATTGGAGGATAAGACCTGATGTAACAGCAGAATAGTGACTGCAGCTCTGGAGGTGACTGTAGGATAAGACACGATGTAACAGCAGAATAGTGACTGCAGCTCTGGAGTTTACTGGAGGATAAGACACGATGTAACAGCAGAATAGTGAGTGCAGCTCTGAAGGTGGCTGGAGGATAAGACACGATGTAACAGCAGAATAGTGACTGCAGCACTGGAGGTGACTGGAGGATAAGACATGAAGCAATAGCATAATAGTGAGTGCAGCTCTGGAGGTGACTGGAGGACAAGACACGATGTAACAGCAGAATAGTGACTGCAGCTCTTGAGGTGACTGGAGGATAAGACACGATGTAATAGCAGAATAGTGACTGCAGCTCTTGAGGTGACTGGAGGATAAGACACGATGTAACAGCAGAAGAGTGAGTGCAGCTCTGGAGGTGACTGGAGGATAAGACACGATGTAACGGCAGAATAGTGACTACAGCTTGGGAGGTGACTGGAGGATAAGACACGATGTAACAGCAGAATAGTGATTGCAGCTCTGGAGGAGACTGGAGGATAAGACATGATGTAACAGCAGAATAGTGAGTGCAGCTCTTGAGGATAAGACACGATATTACAGCAGAATAGTGACTGCAGCTCTGGAAATGACTGGAGGATAAGACTTGATGTAACACCAGAATAGTGACTGCAGCTCTGGAGGTGACTGGAAGATAGGACATGATTTAACAGCAGAATAGTGATTGCAGCTCTGGAGGTGACTGGAAGATAGGTCATAATGTAACAGCAGAAGAGTGACTGCAGCTCTGGAGGTGACTGGAGGATAAGACATGATGTAACAGCAGAATAGTGACTGCAGCTCTGGAGGTGACTGGAGGATAAGACACGATGTAACAGCAGAATAGTGACTGCAGCTCTGGAGTTTACTGGAGGATAAGACACGATGTAACAGCAGAATAGTGACTGCAGCTCTGGAGGTGTCTGGAGTATAAGACACGATGTAACAGCAGAATAGTGAGTGCAGCTCTGGAGGTGGCTGGAGGATAAGACACGATGTAACAGCAGAATAGTGAGTGCAGATCTGGAGGTGAACGGAGGATAAGACACGATGTAACAGCAGAATAGTGATTGCAGCTCTGGAGGTGACTGGAGGATAAGACACGATGTAACAGCAGAATAGTGTCTGCAGCTCTGGAGGTGTCTGGAGGATAAGACACGATGTAACAGCAGAATAGTGACTGCAGCTCTGGAGGTGAACGGAGGATAAGACACGATGTAACAGCAGAATAGTGACTGCAGCTCTGGAGGTGACTGGAGGATAAGACACGATGTTACAGCAGAATAGAGACTGGAGCTCTGGAGATGACTGGAGTATAAGACACGATGTAACAGCGGAATAGTGACTGCAGCTCTGGAGGTGAATGGAGGATAAGATACGATGTAACAAAATAATAGTGAGTGCAGCTCTTGAGGTGACTGGAGGATAAGACACGATGTAACAGCAAAATAGTGAGTGCAGCTCTGGAGGTGACTGGAGGATAAGACACTATGTAACAGCAGAATAGTGAGTGCAGCTCTTGAGGTGACTGGAGGATAAGACACGATGTAACAGCAGAATAGTGTCTGCAGTTCTGGAGGTGTCTGGAGTATAAGACACGATGTAACAGCAGAATAGTGAGTGCAGCTCTGGAGGTGGCTGGAGGATAAGACACGATGTAACAGCAGAATAGTGACTGCAGCTCTGGAGGTGTCTGGAGAATAAGACACGATGTAACATCAGAATAGTGAGTGCAGATCTGGAGGTGACTGGAGGATAAGACCTGATGTAACAGCAGAATAGTGACGCAGCTCTGGAGGTGACTGGAGGATAAGACATGATGTAACAGCAAAATCGAGATTACAGCTCGGGAGGTGGCTGGAGGATAAGACACGATGTAACAGCAGAATAGTGACTGCAGCTCTGGAGGTGTCTGGAGAATAAGACACGATGTAACATCAGAATAGTGAGTGCAGCTCTGGAGGTGACTGGAGGACAAGACACGATGTAACAGCAGAATAGTGACTGCAGCTCTTGAGGTGACTGGAGGATAAGACACGATGTAATAGCAGAATAGTGACTGCAGCTCTTGAGGTGACTGGAGGATAAGACACGATGTAACAGCAGAAGAGTGAGTGCAGCTCTGGAGGTGACTGGAGGATAAGACACGATGTAACGGCAGAATAGTGACTACAGCTTGGGAGTTGACTGGAGGATAAGACACGATGTAACAGCAGAATAGTGATTGCAGCTCTGGAGGAGACTGGAGGATAAGACATGATGTAACAGCAGAATAGTGAGTGCAGCTCTTGAGGATAAGACACGATATTACAGCAGAATAGTGACTGCAGCTCTGGAAATGACTGGAGGATAAGACTTGATGTAACACCAGAATAGTGACTGCAGCTCTGGAGGTGACTGGAAGATAGGACATGATTTAACAGCAGAATAGTGATTGCAGCTCTGGAGGTGACTGGAAGATAGGTCATAATGTAACAACAGAAGAGTGACTGCAGCTCTGGAGGTGACTGGAGGATAAGACATGATGTAACAGCAGAATAGTGACTGCAGCTCTGGAGGTGACTGGAGGATAAGACACGATGTAACAGCAGAATAGTGACTGCAGCTCTGGAGTTTACTGGAGGATAAGACACGATGTAACAGCAGAATAGTGACTGCAGCTCTGGAGGTGTCTGGAGTATAAGACACGATGTAACAGCAGAATAGTGAGTGCAGCTCTGGAGGTGGCTGGAGGATAAGACACGATGTAACAGCAGAATAGTGAGTGCAGATCTGGAGGTGAACGGAGGATAAGACACGATGTAACAGCAGAATAGTGATTGCAGCTCTGGAGGTGACTGGAGGATAAGACACGATGTAACAGCAGAATAGTGTCTGCAGCTCTGGAGGTGTCTGGAGGATAAGACACGATGTAACAGCAGAATAGTGACTGCAGCTCTGGAGGTGAACGGAGGATAAGACACGATGTAACAGCAGAATAGTGACTGCAGCTCTGGAGGTGACTGGAGGATAAGACACGATGTTACAGCAGAATAGAGACTGGAGCTCTGGAGATGACTGGAGTATAAGACACGATGTAACAGCAGAATAGTGACTGCAGCTCTGGAGGTGAATGGAGGATAAGATACGATGTAACAAAATAATAGTGAGTGCAGCTCTTGAGGTGACTGGAGGATAAGACACGATGTAACAGCAAAATAGTGAGTGCAGCTCTGGAGGTGACTGGAGGATAAGACACTATGTAACAGCAGAATAGTGAGTGCAGCTCTTGAGGTGACTGGAGGATAAGACACGATGTAACAGCAGAATAGTGTCTGCAGCTCTGGAGGTGTCTGGAGTATAAGACACGATGTAACAGCAGAATAGTGAGTGCAGCTCTGGAGGTGGCTGGAGGATAAGACACGATGTAACAGCAGAATAGTGACTGCAGCTCTGGAGGTGTCTGGAGAATAAGACACGATGTAACATCAGAATAGTGAGTGCAGATCTGGAGGTGACTGGAGGATAAGACCTGATGTAACAGCAGAATAGTGACGCAGCTCTGGAGGTGACTGGAGGATAAGACATGATGTAACAGCAAAATCGAGATTACAGCTCGGGAGGTGACTGGAGGATAAGACACGATGTAACAGCAGAATAGTAATTGCAGCTCTGGAGGTGACTGGAGGATAAGACATGATGTAACAGCAGAATAGTGAGTGCAGCTCTTGAGGTCACTGGAGGATAAGACACGATATTACAGCACAATAGTGACTGCAGCTCTGGAGGTGACTGGGGGATAAGACCTGATGTAACAGCAGAATAATGACTGCAGCTGTGGAGGTCACTGGAAGATAGGACATGATGTAAGAGTAGAATAGTGACTGCAGCTCTGGAGGTGACTGGAGGATAAGACATGATGTAACAGCAGAATAATGACTGCAGCTCTGGAGGTCACTGGAAGATAGGACATGATGTAAGAGTAGAATAGTGACTGCAGCTCTGGAGGTGACTGGAGGATAAGACATGATGTAACAGCAGAATAGTGACTACAGCTCTGGAGGTGACTGGAGGATAAGACACAGTGTAACAGCAGAATGGTGAGTGCAGCTTTGGAGGTGACTGGAGGATAAGACACGATGCAACAGCAGAATAGTGAGTGCAGCTCTGGAGGTGATTGGAGGATAAGACCTGATGTAACAGCAGAATAGTGACTGCAGCTCTGGAGGTGACTGTAGGATAAGACACGATGTAACAGCAGAATAGTGACTGCAGCTCTGGAGTTTACTGGAGGATAAGACACGATGTAACAGCAGAATAGTGAGTGCAGCTCTGAAGGTGGCTGGAGAATAAGACACGATGTAACAGCAGAATAGTGACTGCAGCTCTGGAGGTGACTGGAGGATAAGACATGAAGCAATAGCATAATAGTGAGTGCAGCTCTGGAGGTGACTGGAGGACAAGACACGATGTAACAGCAGAATAGTGACTGCAGCTCTTGAGGTGACTGGAGGATAAGACACGAAGTAATAGCAGAATAGTGACTGCAGCTCTTGAGGTGACTAGAGGATAAGACACGATGTAACAGCAGAAGAGTGAGTGCAGCTCTGGAGGTGACTGGAGGATAAGACACGATGTAACGGCAGAATAGTGACTACAGCTTGGGAGGTGACTGGAGGATAAGACACGATGTAACAGCAGAATAGTGATTGCAGCTCTGGAGGTGTCTGGAGTATAAGACACGATGTAACAGCAGAATAGTGAGTGCAGCTCTGGAGGTGGCTGGAGGATAAGACACGATGTAACAGCAGAATAGTGACTGCAGCTCTGGAGGTGTCTGGAGAATAAGACACGATGTAACATCAGAATAGTGAGTGCAGATCTGGAGGTGACTGGAGGATAAGACCTGATGTAACAGCAGAACAGTGTCTGCAGCTCTGGAGGTGTCTGGAGTATAAGACACGATGTAACAGCAGAATAGTGAGTGCAGCTCTGGAGGTGGCTGGAGGATAAGACACGATGTAACAGCAGAATAGTGACTGCAGCTCTGGAGGTGTCTGGAGAATAAGACACGATGTAACATCAGAATAGTGAGTGCAGATCTGGAGGTGACTGGAGGATAAGACCTGATGTAACAGCAGAATAGTGACGCAGCTCTGGAGGTGACTGGAGGATAAGACATGATGTAACAGCAAAATCGAGATTACAGCTCGGGAGGTGACTGGAGGATAAGACACGATGTAACAGCAGAATAGTAATTGCAGCTCTGGAGGTGACTGGAGGATAAGACATGATGTAACAGCAGAATAGTGAGTGCAGCTCTTGAGGTCACTGGAGGATAAGACACGATATTACAGCAGAATAGTGACTGCAGCTCTGGAGGTGACTGGGGGATAAGACCTGATGTAACAGCAGAATAATGACTGCAGCTGTGGAGGTCACTGGAAGATAGGACATGATGTAAGAGTAGAATAGTGACTGCAGCTCTGGAGGTGACTGGAGGATAAGACATGATGTAACAGCAGAATAATGACTGCAGCTCTGGAGGTGACTGGAAGATAGGACATGATGTAAGAGTAGAATAGTGACTGCAGCTCTGGAGGTGACTGGAGGATAAGACATGATGTAACAGCAGAATAGTGACTACAGCTCTGGAGGTGACTGGAGGATAAGACACAGTGTAACAGCAAAATGGTGAGTGCAGCTTTGGAGGTGACTGGAGGATAAGACACGATGCAACAGCAGAATAGTGAGTGCAGCTCTGGAGGTGATTGGAGGATAAGACCTGATGTAACAGCAGAATAGTGACTGCAGCTCTGGAGGTGACTGTAGGATAAGACACGATGTAACAGCAGAATAGTGACTGCAGCTCTGGAGTTTACTGGAGGATAAGACACGATGTAACAGCAGAATAGTGAGTGCAGCTCTGAAGGTGGCTGGAGGATAAGACACGATGTAACAGCAGAATAGTGACTGCAGCACTGGAGGTGACTGGAGGATAAGACATGAAGCAATAGCATAATAGTGAGTGCAGCTCTGGAGGTGACTGGAGGACAAGACACGATGTAACAGCAGAATAGTGACTGCAGCTCTTGAGGTGACTGGAGGATAAGACACGATGTAATAGCAGAATAGTGACTGCAGCTCTTGAGGTGACTGGAGGATAAGACACGATGTAACAGCAGAAGAGTGAGTGCAGCTCTGGAGGTGACTGGAGGATAAGACACGATGTAACGGCAGAATAGTGACTACAGCTTGGGAGGTGACTGGAGGATAAGACACGATGTAACAGCAGAATAGTGATTGCAGCTCTGGAGGAGACTGGAGGATAAGACATGATGTAACAGCAGAATAGTGAGTGCAGCTCTTGAGGATAAGACACGATATTACAGCAGAATAGTGACTGCAGCTCTGGAAATGACTGGAGGATAAGACTTGATGTAACACCAGAATAGTGACTGCAGCTCTGGAGGTGACTGGAAGATAGGACATGATTTAACAGCAGAATAGTGATTGCAGCTCTGGAGGTGACTGGAAGATAGGTCATAATGTAACAGCAGAAGAGTGACTGCAGATCTGGAGGTGACTGGAGGATAAGACATGATGTAACAGCAGAATAGTGACTGCAGCTCTGGAGGTGACTGGAGGATAAGACACGATGTAACAGCAGAATAGTGACTGCAGCTCTGGAGTTTACTGGAGGATAAGACACGATGTAACAGCAGAATAGTGAGTGCAGCTCTTGAGGTGACTGGAGGATAAGACACGATGTAACAGCAGAATAGTGTCTGCAGCTCTGGAGGTGTCTGGAGTATAAGACACGATGTAACAGCAGAATAGTGAGTGCAGCTCTGGAGGTGGCTGGAGGATAAGACACGATGTAACAGCAGAATAGTGAGTGCAGATCTGGAGGTGAACGGAGGATAAGACACGATGTAACAGCAGAATAGTGATTGCAGCTCTGGAGGTGACTGGAGGATAAGACACGATGTAACAGCAGAATAGTGTCTGCAGCTCTGGAGGTGTCTGGAGGATAAGACACGATGTAACAGCAGAATAGTGACTGCAGCTCTGGAGGTGAACGGAGGATAAGACACGATGTAACAGCAGAATAGTGACTGCAGCTCTGGAGGTGACTGGAGGATAAGACACGATGTTACAGCAGAATAGAGACTGGAGCTCTGGAGATGACTGGAGTATAAGACACGATGTAACAGCAGAATAGTGACTGCAGCTCTGGAGGTGAATGGAGGATAAGATACGATGTAACAAAATAATAGTGAGTGCAGCTCTTGAGGTGACTGGAGGATAAGACACGATGTAACAGCAAAATAGTGAGTGCAGCTCTGGAGGTGACTGGAGGATAAGACACTATGTAACAGCAGAATAGTGAGTGCAGCTCTTGAGGTGACTGGAGGATAAGACACGATGTAACAGCAGAATAGTGTCTGCAGCTCTGGAGGTGTCTGGAGTATAAGACACGATGTAACAGCAGAATAGTGAGTGCAGCTCTGGAGGTGGCTGGAGGATAAGACACGATGTAACAGCAGAATAGTGACTGCAGCTCTGGAGGTGTCTGGAGAATAAGACACGATGTAACATCAGAATAGTGAGTGCAGATCTGGAGGTGACTGGAGGATAAGACCTGATGTAACAGCAGAATAGTGACGCAGCTCTGGAGGTGACTGGAGGATAAGACATGATGTAACAGCAAAATCGAGATTACAGCTCGGGAGGTGACTGGAGGATAAGACACGATGTAACAGCAGAATAGTAATTGCAGCTCTGGAGGTGACTGGAGGATAAGACATGATGTAACAGCAGAATAGTGAGTGCAGCTCTTGAGGTCACTGGAGGATAAGACACGATATTACAGCAGAATAGTGACTGCAGCTCTGGAGGTGACTGGGGGATAAGACCTGATGTAACAGCAGAATAATGACTGCAGCTGTGGAGGTCACTGGAAGATAGGACATGATGTAAGAGTAGAATAGTGACTGCAGCTCTGGAGGTGACTGGAGGATAAGACATGATGTAACAGCAGAATAATGACTGCAGCTCTGGAGGTCACTGGAAGATAGGACATGATGTAAGAGTAGAATAGTGACTGCAGCTCTGGAGGTGACTGGAGGATAAGACATGATGTAACAGCAGAATAGTGACTACAGCTCTGGAGGTGACTGGAGGATAAGACACAGTGTAACAGCAGAATGGTGAGTGCAGCTTTGGAGGTGACTGGAGGATAAGACACGATGCAACAGCAGAATAGTGAGTGCAGCTCTGGAGGTGATTGGAGGATAAGACCTGATGTAACAGCAGAATAGTGACTGCAGCTCTGGAGGTGACTGTAGGATAAGACACGATGTAACAGCAGAATAGTGACTGCAGCTCTGGAGTTTACTGGAGGATAAGACACGATGTAACAGCAGAATAGTGAGTGCAGCTCTGAAGGTGGCTGGAGGATAAGACACGATGTAACAGCAGAATAGTGACTGCAGCTCTGGAGGTGACTGGAGGATAAGACATGAAGCAATAGCATAATAGTGAGTGCAGCTCTGGAGGTGACTGGAGGACAAGACACGATGTAACAGCAGAATAGTGACTGCAGCTCTTGAGGTGACTGGAGGATAAGACACGATGTAATAGCAGAATAGTGACTGCAGCTCTTGAGGTGACTGGAGGATAAGACACGATGTAACAGCAGAAGAGTGAGTGCAGCTCTGGAGGTGACTGGAGGATAAGACACGATGTAACGGCAGAATAGTGACTACAGCTTGGGAGGTGACTGGAGGATAAGACACGATGTAACAGCAGAATAGTGATTGCAGCTCTGGAGGAGACTGGAGGATAAGACATGATGTAACAGCAGAATAGTGAGTGCAGCTCTTGAGGATAAGACACGATATTACAGCAGAATAGTGACTGCAGCTCTGGAAATGACTGGAGGATAAGACTTGATGTAACACCAGAATAGTGACTGCAGCTCTGGAGGTGACTGGAAGATAGGACATGATTTAACAGCAGAATAGTGATTGCAGCTCTGGAGGTGACTGGAAGATAGGTCATAATGTAACAGCAGAAGAGTGACTGCAGCTCTGGAGATGACTGGAGGATAAGACATGATGTAACAGCAGAATAGTGACTGCAGCTCTGGAGGTGACTGGAGGATAAGACACGATGTAACAGCAGAATAGTGACTGCAGCTCTGGAGTTTACTGGAGGATAAGACACGATGTAACAGCAGAATAGTGAGTGCAGCTCTGGAGGTGACTGGAGGATAAGACCTGATTTAACAGTAGAATAGTGACTGCAGCTCTGGAGGTGACTGGAGGATAAGACACGATGTAACAGCAGAATAGTGACTGCAGCTCTGGAGTTTATTGGAGGATAAGACACGATGTAACAGCAGAATAGTGAGTGTAGCTCTGGAGGTGAATGGAGGATAAGACACGATGTAACAACAGAATAGTGATACAGCCCCATCCTGCAGTATATCTCACCTCCCACCTATATACAGCCCCATCCTGTAGTATATCCCACCTCTCACCTATATACAGCCCTATCCTGCAGTATATCACACCTCTCACCTATATACAGCCCCATCCTGTAGTATATGCCACCTCTCACCTATATACAGCCCCATCCTGCAGTATATCCCACCTCTCACCTATATACAGCCCCATCCTGCAGTATATCCCACCTCTCACCTATATACAGCCCCATCCTGTAGTATATCCCACCTCTCACCTATATACAGCCCCATCCTGCAGTATTTCCAACCTCTCACCTATATACAGCCCCATCCTGTAGTATTTCCCACCTCTCACCTATATACAGCCCCATCCTGCAGTATTTCCCACCTCTCACTTATATACAGCCCCATCCTGCAGTATATCCCACCTCTCACCTATATACAGCCCCATCCTGCAGTATATCCCACCTCTCACCTATATACAGCCCCATCCTGCAGTATTTCCCACCTCTCACCTATATTCGGTCCCATCCTGCAGTATATCCCACCTCTCACCTATATACAGCCCCATCCTGTAGTATATCCCACCTCTCACCTATATACAGCCCCATCCTGCAGTATATCCCACCTCTCACCTATATACAGCCCCATCCTGTAGTATATCCCACCTCTCACCTATATACCGTCCCATCCTGTAGTATATCCTACCTCTCACCTATATACAGCCCTATCCTGCAGTATATCACACCTCTCACCTATATACAGCCCCATCCTGTAGTATATGCCACCTCTCACCTATATACAGCCCCATCCTGCAGTATATCCCACCTCTCACCTATATACAGCCCCATCCTGCAGTATATCCCACCTCTCACCTATATACAGCCCCATCCTGTAGTATATCCCACCTCTCACCTATATACAGCCCCATCCTGCAGTATTTCCCACCTCTCACCTATATACAGCCCCATCCTGCAGTATTTCCCACCTCTCACTTATATACAGCCCCATCCTGCAGTATATCCCACCTCTCACCTATATACAGCCCCATCCTGCAGTATTTCCCACCTCTCACCTATATTCCGTCCCATCCTGCAGTATATCCCACCTCTCACCTATATACAGCCCCATCCTGTAGTATATCCCACCTCTCACCTATATACAGCCCCATCCTGCAGTATATCCCACCTCTCACCTATACAGCCCCATCCTGCAGTATATCCCACCTCTCACCTATATACAGCCCCAGCCTGCAGTATATCCCACGTCTCACCTATATACCGTCCCATCCTGCAGTATATCCCACCTCTCACCTATATACAGCCCCATCCTGCAGTATATCCCACCTCTCACCTATATACAGCCCCAGCCTGTAGTATATCCCACCTCTCATCTATATACCGTCCCATCCTGCAGTATATCCCACCTCTCACCTATATACAGCCCCATCCTGCAGTATATCCCACCTCTCACCTATATACAGCCCCATCCTGTAGTATATCCTACCTCTCACCTATATACAGCCCCATCCTGTAGTATATCCCACCTCTCACCTATATACAGCCCCATCCTGCAGTATATCCCACCTCTCACCTATATACCATCCCATCCTGTAGTATATCCCACCTCTCATCTATATACCATCCCATCCTGTAGTATATCCCACCTCTCACCTATATACCATCCCATCCTGTAGTATATCCCACCTCTCACCTATATACCGTCCCATGCTGCAGTATATCCCACCTCTCATCTATATACAGCCCCATCCTGTAGTATATCCTACCTCTCACCTATATACAGCCCCATCCTCCAGTATATCCCACCTCTCATCTATATACAGCCCCAGCCTGTAGTATATGCCACCTCTCACCTATATACCGTCCCATCCTGCAGTATATCCCACCTCTCACCTATATACCGTCCCATCCTGCAGTATATCCCACCTCTCATCTATATACCGTCCCATCCTGCAGTATATCCCACCTCTCATCTATATACCGTCCCATCCTGCAGTATATCCCCCCTCTCATCTATATACCGTCCCATCCTGCAGTATATCCCCCCTCTCAGACCCTCTATATAGCTCTGTATAATGCAGCCCCATATAGTATAATGCACCCCTATTGCCCATTCAGTGTAAAGCACTCCCATATAGTATAATGCAGCCCCATAGTCTTAAATGCAATTTAATGGCCACAACAATGTCCTAAAAAAATAAAATACTATACTCACCTCTCCTCCGCGGTCGCCGCAGCTTGTGTTCTATGCGTCGCACCTCCCAGCGTAGAGGACGCTACGTAGTGACGTCATCGTGCTGAGACGTTAGACGCTGAGATAGAACGATGGGGGAGGGAGCGTCAGCTGTGACGTTTCGTCCTCCATCGCTTTCAAGTGTATCTGCAGATGTCGCCTATACAGTGACCCTGCGGAGGGGCCCCCAGCTCAAAGGGCCCAATAGAGGCAAAGCCGCACAGTTTAACCTTTTCAGCTCCGGGTGGCCCCTCAGAGCGCGGGGCCCGGGGCGGTCACAGTCTTTGCCCCCGGTAGCTGCACTACTACATCACTTCAGCCTGCAGGACCGGGCTCCTCGTAGTGACCTGCGGACTGTGCTGCGGCCTCCGTGTATGAGCTCCGCACTGTGGGAAGCTCTGCCGCCTGGTGACGTTATCCCTCAGAAGAGCTGCTCCATTATACAGGTCTGTGAGGAGCAGGAGAGGATTGTCAGCTGCGGCCGGACACAGAGCAGCTACAGCACAGGGACAGGTGTGATGGGTGAGCTGCTGGGGAAGGTGATGGCAGGTGACTGGTGCCACAACACTGACCACACAGTGACAGCTCTCCCGGCTAACAGTGCTCAAGGCACAGGCCCCACCTCTGCCCCGGTCCATGCCTCACCTCTGCCCCATCCCCGGTCCATGCCCCCACCTCTGCCCCACCCCCGGTCCATGCCCCACCCCCGGTCCATGCCCCCCTCTGCCCCACCCCCGGTACATGCCCCACCTCTGCCCCACTTTGGTCCATGCCCCACCCTCGGTCCATGCCCCACCCTCGGTCCATGCCCCCACCCCTGGTCCATGCCCCACCCCCGGTCCATGCCTCTCCTATGCCCCACCTCTGCCCCACCCCCGGTCCATGCCCCACCTATACCCCACCCCCCCAGTCCATGCCCCACCTCTACCCCACCCCGGTCCATCCCCCACCCCAGGTCCATGCCCCCACCTCTACCCCACTCCTGGTCCATGCCCCACCCCCCGGTCCATGCCCCCACCCCCGGTCCATGCCCCCACCTCTACCCCACCCCCGGTCCATGCCCCCACCTCCACCCCGCACCCCGGGCATGCCCCCACCTCCACCCCACCCCCGGTCCATGCCCCACCCCAGGTCCATGCCCCACCCCCCGGTCCATGCCCCCACCCCCGGTCCATGCCCCCACCTCCACCCCGCACCCCGGTCCATGCCCCCACCTCCACCCCACTACCGGTCCATGCCCCCACCTCTACCCCACCCCCGGTCCATGCCCCCACCTCTACCCCACCCTCGGTCTATGCCCCCACCTCTGCCCCACCCCCGGTCCATGCCCCACCTTACCCTACCCCCAGTCCATACTCCACCTCTCCCCACCCTCGGTCTATGCCCCCACCTTAGTTTAGATATCTCAATGTGATTTTTTTCAGTGTCATTTTGATGTTAAAGCCTAGAAAAAAAAACAGATTAATCCTGGAAAGAGCATTGCCCCCTGTCATTCTAACTTCCCAGCTGTGCGATAAAAGGTGGAGATGAATGGAGAGCACAGATCAATATTGTGCGATGTGTCCAAGCATCATTAAACTCATCTAAATGCCATCTATTTCCTTAAAGGGAAACGTCCTAGCTGCTATGTAAACTGCCCCTATAGCGTTGGTAGTGATGCAATGTACATCACTAACACACTTTTTTCATTATAATTGGTGCAACTATAATGAGTGTATAGCACTTTACATACTTACTAGCTATTGAACCCGTTCTACGTCCAGGTGGCGAGCATTTTTATTGGTATATGGTCTCCCATGCTGGTATGTGCTGCCCCCCTCCTTGTATTTGTGCTGCCCCCATCCTGTCCCCACCATCCAATCCTGGTATGCGTGGCCCCCCTCACCCCCAATCCTGGTATGCGTGGCACCCCTCACCCCCAATCCTGGTATGCGTGGCACCCCTCACCCCCAATCCTGGTATGCGTGGTACCCCTCACCCCCAATCCTGGTATGCATGGCACCCCTCACCCCCAATCCTGGTATGCGTGGCACCCCTCACCCCTATCCTGGTGTGTATGGTATCCCTCATCCTGGTATGCATGGCACCCTATCCCTCACTCCCAATCCTGTTATGCGTGGCACCCCTCACCCCCAATCCTAGTATGCCTGGCACCCCTCATCCCCCCAATCCCGGTATGCGTGGCACTCCTCATCCCTATCCTGGTGTGTATGGTATCCCTCATCCTGGTATGCATGGCACCCTATCCCTCACTCCCAATCCGGTATGCGTGGCACCCCTCACCCCCATTCCCGTTATGCGTGGCACCCCTCATCCCGGTATGCGTGGCTCCCCTCACCCCCATTCCCGTTATGCATGGCACCCTTCATCCTGGTATGCGTGGCTCCCCTCACCCCCAATCCCGGTATGCGTGGAACCCCTCACCCCCAATCCCGGTATTCATGGCACCCCTCATCCTTATCCTGGTGTGTATGGTATCCCTCATCCTGGTATGCATGGTACCCCATCCCTATCCTGGTGTGTATGGTATCCCTCATCCTGGTATGCATGGCACCCCATCCCTCATTCCCAATCCCGGTATGCGTGGCACCCCTCATCCCCAATCCCGGTATGCATGGCACCCCTCATCCCCAATCCCAGTATGCCTGGCACCCCTCACCCCCAATCCCGGTATGCGTGGCACCCCTCACCCCCCAATCCTGGTATGCGTGGTACCCCTCACCCCCAATCCTGGTATGCGTGGTACCCCTCATCCCTCAATCCTGGTATGCGTGGTACCCCTCAATCCTGGTATGCGTGGTACCCCTCACCCCCAATCGTCACAGCGCATGCGCGGCTCCCAGCGCTACAAGCTTTGCTGTCAGCTGTGTCATACTGCACAAGCGTCCCATAACTTCAACGCTCACCGGGAGCAAAATTCAAACACCTGGGCGGCGCCACCCATGACTGAATGTGAGGATCACACCCCTATGACTGAACGAGTAGGTAGGGTATAAGTATATAAAGTGCTATACACTCATTATAGTTGCACCAATTATAATGAAAAAAGTGTGTTAGTGATGTACATTGCATCACTATCAACGCTATGAGGGCAGTTTACATAGTAACTAGGATGTGACAGCTTCCCTTTAACATGACAACATGTCAGTTCAGAGTCTTCATAAATGCCTGCTCCAGGAATCTTTTTTTTCCAGCCCCCATCTGGGCTCATCATCTATAATGTTGATAATTTACCTTTATCATAAAATCTTTTCCCGCAGCTTGGAATCTCACTATTTCCCGATGCATTGGCTCTTTGCTTCTCATTGTCTCCTGTGTTGCAGTTTATTTCTTCTACTGAATTCTGAGTTTGGAGCAGATGGAATAAAATATATATTCAGGTTCCCCAAGGGGGTGGGCTGCAAGTAATAGATAACTTCAAAGCAGACACGAAATAAAAGCGCAGTGAGCCATACTTCGAGTTCTTGACAATTTCTGCTCATCAGTCTGACTGATGAGAATGGAGGAGTAGGAGTTATCTGAATGTATAATCCTTTTTACTTAGAGACTTGTGTTTTTGAAATTTCTCGATAGGCTGGAAACTGAGCGTTATTAGATTTTCTCTCAGTGAATTAATGGCTGGAATAATGTTATTACCTTACAAAAAGGAGTAGTATTGAAGTTCTTTCTGCTTGCATTCATCATGGTTGTATATTACTGCGGTATTTTATTGCTATTTTTAGTTGAGTTATATTAATCACACTATAATTTATTAAAGAGAATCTGTAACCACCAGCATGATGTAGAGGCAGAGACCATGATTACAGCGATGTATCACTTACTTTACTGGGTGCTGCAGTATTGATTAAAAACTGTTTTATCTGCCACAGATCTAAGAGATCTCTGAATTCTGAGATCTAGATAGCTCCGCCCTCATACCACTGAGCTGCCAATCAGTGATGGAGGCGGGGTTGGACTACCTAGCATCAGGCCAAGTAGTCCTGATAATCTGCTGCTAATAAAACAGTATTTTTTTCAAAACTACATTAACCCCTTAAGGACGGAGACAATTATGCCCTTAATGATCAGGCCAATTTTTACAATTCTGTCCACTGTCACTTTATGAGGTAATAACTCTGGAACGCTTCAACGGATCACCCTGATTCTGAGACTGTCCTTTCGTGACATATTGCACTCCATGTTAGTGATAAAATTTCTTCGATATCACTTGCATTTATTTGTGAAAAAAATCAGAAATTTGATGAAAATTTTGAAAATGTCACAATTTTCAAAATTTTAATTTCCATGCCCTTAAATCAGATATACAGTACAGACCAAAAGTTTGGACACACCTTCTCATTTAAAGATTTTTCTGTATTTTCATGACTATGAAAATTGTACATTCACACTGAAGGCATCAAAACTGTGAATTAACACACGTGGAATTATATACTTAACAAAAAAGTGTGAAACAACAGAAAATATGTCTTATATTCTAGGTTCTTCAAAGTAGCCACCTTTTGCTTTGATGACTGCTTTGCACACTCTTGGCATTCTCTTGATGAGCTTCAAGAGGTAGTCACCGGAAATGGTTTTCACTTCACAGGTGTGCCCTGTCAGGTTTAATAAGTGGGATTTTAATAGTGTGCCACAGACTAATCAACCAAACTTTTTGGGTTGGGTTCTCTTTTATAGTCTGCAGGCATTAATTGAAAGAAGTCAGTGTTCCAGCAGAGGGAGACAACGTTTCAGAAAAGGCATTGTAGCAAACCAAAAAAGAAATTTTAAGTGCAGCAGAGTAACCAGCGCACATACCTGTTAGCTCAGGTGAGTTTAAAAGGCTGCTGTTGATAACAAGGGCATTTGCTAAATAGATGGTGTGTGTGCAACAATATACTGAAAGGTCAATTATATTGTGCAGCTTATCTCACCACCTGTAGTTATTTAGGTGAAAGCTCCAAAATGCTTGCCTAATATGTCTGTTTATCCAAAAGGAAGTAAAGAGGGAGAGCTAGAAAGATAGCATTGCGTTACATTACATGGCAATGCAATGCACAGTTGCTGAAGTTGAACCAAAATGAGCTTGTCATCTGGCTTCTGCAACTTTGAACATGAAAAATCCAATGAGGAGAAGAAAAGCAAAGCCAAAGAGTCCATCCCAAAATCCGACAAACAAGCAAAATGAACAAAAAACATTGAATTCAATACTTTCTGATTTTAGAAACTGCATTAAAGAAGGGGTGCACCGGTCCTGGAGATACTGCAATACCAGGTCAATGTGTGGAGTGGACAGAGCAAGCTCTTTTTCCATCTCCCTGTTCTAAAAATCCATTTAATATATGGTCCCCAGATAGGGGACGTATCAGATATTAAACTGATAAGAACAGATACTACACTTGATCTTAGCCAAAAGGCCGAGAAGCGATAACCAGAATTGGTTTCGAACTACGGAGCCACCCAAGGATCCTGAAGAGTCCATTTGTGGAGATGAGCTCCTGGACTCCCGTTAAGAAGACATGTCAACCTCTAGATCCCTTACATGCCTGCACTTTTCGGCTTGCTGCTGCTGCAATCCACGCGTTTTAGATCTGCATAACTCCACCTCTTTAAACACAGCACCCTCACCCCCTGCTGTTCCCACCCGCCTCAACACCGTTGGAAGGGAGGAGAACCAATTAAGGCGGGGGGTGGGGTGGAACGAGCAGCTGTCTACCCTTAGCAGGAGGGCTGCTGATTACTTACCTCTCCTGCTGCTGCTGGCTGTCCAGCAGCAGACTGAAGGTGGCTGCTGCTGTGCGCAGGTATATAAAGGCTCAGAGCCTATTATGACACGCGCAGCCAGCGTTCCATTGCCACATTCCATCTACTGCAGGCAGGATACCTGGCTGGCTGAATGTCGCTGAGAAGCTCACAGAGACCGCCATAAGCAACAGTTTAACAGAATGCCACAGACTAATCAACCAAACTTTTTGGGTTGGGTTCTCTTTTATAGTCTGCAGGCATTAATTGAAAGAAGTCAGTGTTCCAGCAGAGGGAGACAACGTTTCAGAAAAGGCATTGTAGCAAACCAAAAAAGAAATTTTAAGCGCAGCAGAGTAACCAGCGCACATACCTGTTAGCTCAGGTGAGTTTAAAAGGCTGCTGTTGATAACAAGGGCATTTGCTAAATAGATGGTGTGTGTGCCACAATATACTGAAAGGTCAATTATATTGTGCAGCTTATCTCACCACCTGTAGTTATTTAGGTGAAAGCTCCAAAATGCTTGCCTAATATGTCTGTTTATCCAAAAGGAAGTAAAGAGGGAGAGCTAGAAAGATAGCATTGCGTTACATTACATGGCAATGCAATGCACAGTTGCTGAAGTTGAACCAAAATGAGCTTGTCATCTGGCTTCTGCAACTTTGAACATGAAAAATCCAATGAGGAGAAGAAAAGCAAAGCCAAAGAGTCCATCCCAAAATCCGACAAACAAGCAAAATGAACAAAAAACATTGAATTCAATACTTTCTGATTTTAGAAACTGCATTAAAGAAGGGGTGCACCGGTCCTGGAGATACTGCAATACCAGGTCAATGCGTGGAGTGGACAGAGCAAGCTCTTTTTCCATCTCCCTGTTCTAAAAATCCATTTAATATATGGTCCCCAGATAGGGGACGTATCAGATATTAAACTGATAAGAACAGATTTTTTTTTTTTTTTTTTTTAAAAACCACTCAGGTTTAGATATAAGCAAACAGTTAACCAGACTTCGTCATAAGTTATACTGCCACTTCATAAGCATCATTGTGGTTTCTTTATTAAAGTATTATTCAACAAAAATACAAACAAGTAATCCTATGCCAGAGACATTTCCAGAAAAAATATCAACGGTATTTAACCATATCCTGCCACTTAAGGTATTTCCACACACCTTCAGAATCTGTTCCACCACCACCACCTTCTCTTGTATCCCACAAATAGATTACATATAGTCTTGCTAAGATCAACCTAATACAATCATTTACTGTTAAATTTACTCTTTTAAACACACACAAATTTCTCACATCCCACAAGCTCTCCTGCACACACACCATAATAAACCACATCATCCTTTCTAGGCCACGACGACTAGCACCAAAACCAAACATAGCCACTCTCCAATCAATAAACTTCACACCAGCAACCCCTTTACACAGTCCACCCACACCTTTCCACACATCATACGCAAAATTACAATCCCACATAAGGTGCCTCACCGTCTCATTCGCTCCACAACCATCCCTTGGACATACTGCAGATCTTATGAGATCTCTTTTCTTCTGAAAATCCCTCACTGGCAAAATATTATGAAGGCCCATCCATACTGTATCTCGCTGTCTATTCGACACACCTTGAATGCTTAACTTCTTCCATACCCGCGCAACTTCCATAGAACGCAATCCCACCACATTACTCTCACACTCATTCACACACATCTTCCCCATCACCTTCTTAACCAACATAAAGTCTTTCATTGCAACTGCTAACAAATCATTCTTCCTCACAAACTTCTCAATCAAACCATACCACTCAGGACACTTAAAAGCAACAGGCACATTCTTATCACGCTTCACCCAATTCAGACCATACAGCATCCATCCAGCCAAATACTTACACATAAATGCCCCTTTATTATTCTTCCCAATCAAAATGACCGTAGTCTTAATAAAATGCAATGTTAGAAACACTTCAATATTCGGAAACTTTAGTCCCCCATACAAATATTGCTTAAACAAAATCTCTCTCTTAAGTCTTTCCATCCTACTGCCCCAAAAAAACACAAAAATTAGTTTCTCCACTTTTTTAATTTTCCTATAGGGCACTGGAAAAATACAAGAAACATAAAGCAAAATAGGGAGAATAACAGCCTTAATAATAAGAACCTTCCCTACCAAAGACAAAGAACGTAACTTCCAAAAATTCATCTTCCGCACAATCCGCTCACCACATTCATCCCAACTCTCATAACCTTTCAAATCATCATTAAAAAAAACTCCCAACACTTTAATTGCACCATCCACACCAGCCACACCATCCATCTTAATCCTATTGTCACCAAAACATTTAAACATGCATTTGTTCCAATTCACACGAAACGCTGACGCGCCACAAAAAAAATTCAACAACAATTTTACTCTCTCCATAGAGGCCACACTCTCACTCACCACTACTACATCATCCATATATCCTAAGACTTTCACAGTCATTCCACCACTCCCTGGCACTAACAAACCACGCACCACTTTCTCTTTCCGAATCATACACAGCAGTGGCTCAATCACACACACAAATAATACCGGTGACATGGGACAACCTTGCCTCACACCAGACCTAATACACACTTTCTCACTCAAAAACCCATTCACCAGAAATTCACTCATCACCTCCCCATACAATCCTCTCACGGCACGCACAAATTTCTCCGGAAAACCCATTCTACGCAAAACCTCAAATAGAAACACATGAGACACGCGATCAAACGCCTTTTCAAAGTCAACAGCCATCACCATACACTTCTGCTTTCTTACTTTACAATCCCACAACACATCTCTTAAAAGACACAGATTATCCGTCATACATCTACCAGGCACTGCACACACTTGATCTTTACCAATCACATCAGCTACAACCACACGCATCCGACACGCCAAAATTTTACTGAATACCTTGTAATCGGCGTTCAGAAGCGTAATTGGCCTCCAATTACTCAAACACCTTTTATCCCCTTTCTTATGGATTAAGACCACCACTCCCTCCTTCATTGAACCCGCAAGCATCCCATTCTCCCACATAAACTGACACACTTCCACTAAATCCATACCCATCACTTCCCACATCATAACATATAGCTCCACAGGCAAACCATCCTTCCCAGGCGTCACATTTTTCCTTGCACCAAACACCGCTTTCTTAACTTCCTCCTCAATCACTGCCTCACATAGACCAGAACATCCATCCTTATCCACCTTACAATCCAAAGTCTTAAGCACTTCTTCTTTCAAACTCTCATCCACCCACTTCCTGCCAAACAACTCAGCATAAAACGTGACCACTTCCTTCATTACATCCTCCCCACTCACACAAACACCATCCACATCAAAAATCTCCTCCATACCCTCCTTCTTACCATTTATTTTTTTAAAGAAATATCTTGAACACTTTTCATCTTTATCAAGATGGACCACCTTTGACCTAAAAATTATTTCCCTTCCCTTCCTCTCCAAAGTCCTCTTCAAATCCTCTCTCGCACTTCTTAACAAATCATCCACATCCACACCACACATCCTCATTTTCTCTAGCCATTCCACCCTCATCATTAAATCTTTATATTGACTCCTAACCATGGCAGCCTTTTTATAGCCCCATCGACGAAAAAACTTTTGCACTTCATACTTCATCCAATCCCACCACACCAACACACTTTCAAACTTACTCTTTTGAGATTTACACCAACTATATTTTTTCTTAAAATTATTCACAATTCTCTCATCCTCAAGCAAACTCACATTCAATTTCCACACACCTCTCCCATGCACCCGCCTTAAATCCCCTCTAAACTCACCTTTCAGGCACACATGGTCCGAAAAAGGAACTGAAAATTGAGAAAAACCATCACATATTATATTTTTAGAAAAAAACATCCTATCAATCCTAGATGTTATCCCACCCCTGTCAGCTTTATAGGTTGGTGGTGGTGGCTTCCCCAAATAAACCTCAGCAGCATCAAAAAAGAAAAAATCAGAAATAATGTTTGCCAATTTTTTTCCTGAGGCATCAACTTTCCCCTCAGTTACACAGTTAAAATCACCTGTTACTATCACAGGGATCCTACCAGGTAATTCTAAACATAATTTATCTAATAAACTTAACCTGTCTTCTTTTTTTGTAGGACCATAAATATTTATAATTTTAACTTTCCACCCCCTCCCACACACAACTGCAGAGATGCAACGACCCACCTCTATTACCTTATAATATTCAAAAACAAAATTTCTATTATTTAATACTATCCCAACTCCATCATTTTTATTCCCACTAGAGCCAGACCAGATATGCTGGCCATATGGCCAATCAGCGTCTTCCAGGGGTTCTTCTATACCACACTCCTGTAGACACATAATATCAAAAGAATGGTTATGTAAGAAGTCCAGAATCACAGATCTTCTAACTCTAGACTTTAAAAGTCTTACATTAAGGGACGCAATGTCCCAATTTGGTTTAGAGACCATTCTTTGGCTCAAAAACCAGAAACACCAGTCTCAGCAAAAAAACATGCCTTCCTTATCCTTTGTCATCCGGCGAACTCCCACTTAGCTGAAAGATAGTGGACTCCAAATTCTCCTCCAGGTAAGCCGTTGACGCAGGAGAAAGAGAAACCACTGGGTAATCCCGCTCACTCACCGGACTTGCCACGCATTGGCTACTTGATGGTTCAGACAACCGGGCCCTTTTATTCTTAGCGCGGTCCGGTTCCTCAGAAGACCTCACCCCAGTCTCAGTGAAGTCTCCTTGACCTCCAGCTCCCTCTTCATCCATACTTTCACTGCTCCAACTGAGAGCCGGGTCCCCTGGGATTTCCAAGGCTCCCTCACGTTCTTCACAAAAGGAGTCAATGAAACCCCCCTGATAGGAAGAAATATCCATCTCAGCTGCCAGAACCTCTTCCACTCTCCCGGGCTCCACCAGTAGGTCAGCAGACGCCCTCACTGGAGCAGTCTCCACACGCTGTTCCACTACCTTCACCCTGGAAGAAACTGCGGCCTCAGGTGCCACACTCTTAGGCCTCGGAGAGTTCGAGACCACCTCAGAGTATGCCCTTGCCTTGCCCTCGTTCGCACGACGAGTACAATCCTTAAAGGCATGCCCCTCCATACCACAAGCATTGCAAACAATTGGATTGGTACAGTCCTTAGCAACATGCCCACTTTGGTTGCACTTGGAGCAAACAGGCACAGCAGTACAAACCTCTTGTAAGTGTCCGTACTTCTTACATTTCCTGCAAAAAACTGGGGCCTCAGGAAAGAAGAGAATACCCCTATCTCTCCCGATAGAGAAACTTTGGGGAGGGTAATGAACACCTCCAGGCTCCGAAGAACTTTCCCCAAATCTGACAAAATATCTGTATTTGCCAGTCCATAAGTTCTCCTCGTTCATGATTTTGTGACTGTTGCTCACAAAGTCACAATGCCTCTTAAGAAAAGTCGCAATGTCATGTTCGTGCACAAAGGGATTATACATAAATATGACTAGGGGAACATCACCTTTGGAGTACAAGACTGTAAAAGTCAAACCATGCAAGGTTGGATTCTTCTCCTGCTCCCTCAACTTCTTATACAGGTTCCGGCAAGCCGCCATAGATTGTAGCACCAAGACATACCGTCCTTCTTTCCGGGATTCCTGCAGGCAGACGATGTTTTCTCTTGTCACTTCCAGGATTTTGAAGATCACCTCGTGCACCATATACGACAGATTGAAACGCTCTCTGACAGCAGCATCAACTTCAATGCGGAATGCATTGCGAACCCGATTGTCATCGGTCCCAGCATAGCGTATCTTCACGCCCATTATGATCACTCTCTCGTTCCTCCTCGTTCTCCCCCTAAAGCAGCAACCGGCTTAAGCCATCAAGATGGCGATGCCGGAAGGCCAAGGGAAAACACTCAAGGACCCCAGACAAGACACTTGGTCTTAGCCAAAAGGCCGAGAAGCGATAACCAGAATTGGTTTCGAACTACGGAGCCACCCAAGGATCCTGAAGAGTCCATTTGTGGAGATGAGCTCCTGGACTCCCGTTAAGAAGACATGTTGTCAACCTCTAGATCCCTTACATGCCTGCACTTTTCGGCTTGCTGCTGCTGCAATCCACGCGTTTTAGATCTGCATAACTCCACCTCTTTAAACACAGCACCCTCACCCCCTGCTGTTCCCACCCGCCTCAACACCGTTGGAAGGGAGGAGAACCAATTAAGGCGGGGGGTGGGGTGGAACGAGCAGCTGTCTACCCTTAGCAGGAGGGCTGCTGATTACTTACCTCTCCTGCTGCTGCTGGCTGTCCAGCAGCAGACTGAAGGTGGCTGCTGCTGTGCGCAGGTATATAAAGGCTCAGAGCCTATTATGACACGCGCAGCCAGCGTTCCATTGCCACATTCCATCTACTGCAGGCAGGATACCTGGCTGGCTGAATGTCGCTGAGAAGCTCACAGAGACCGCCATAAGCAACAGTTTAACAGAATGCCACAGACTAATCAACCAAACTTTTTGGGTTGGGTTCTCTTTTATAGTCTGCAGGCATTAATTGAAAGAAGTCAGTGTTCCAGCAGAGGGAGACAACGTTTCAGAAAAGGCATTGTAGCAAACCAAAAAAGAAATTTTAAGCGCAGCAGAGTAACCAGCGCACATACCTGTTAGCTCAGGTGAGTTTAAAAGGCTGCTGTTGATAACAAGGGCATTTGCTAAATAGATGGTGTGTGTGCAACAATATACTGAAAGGTCAATTATATTGTGCAGCTTATCTCACCACCTGTAGTTATTTAGGTGAAAGCTCCAAAATGCTTGCCTAATATGTCTGTTTAGCCAAAAGGAAGTAAAGAGGGAGAGCTAGAAAGATAGCATTGCGTTACATTACATGGCAATGCAATGCACAGTTGCTGAAGTTGAACCAAAATGAGCTTGTCATCTGTCTTCTGCAACTTTGAACATGAAAAATCCAATGAGGAGAAGAAAAGCAAAGCCAAAGAGTCCATCCCAAAATCCGACAAACAAGCAAAATGAACAAAAAACATTGAATTCAATACTTTCTGATTTTAGAAACTGCATTAAAGAAGGGGTGCACCGGTCCTGGAGATACTGCAATACCAGGTCAATGCGTGGAGTGGACAGAGCAAGCTCTTTTTCCATCTCCCTGTTCTAAAAATCCATTTAATATATGGTCCCCAGATAGGGGACGTATCAGATATTAAACTGATAAGAACAGATACTACACTTGATCTTAGCCAAAAGGCCGAGAAGCGATAACCAGAATTGGTTTCGAACTACGGAGCCACCCAAGGATCCTGAAGAGTCCATTTGTGGAGATGAGCTCCTGGACTCCCGTTAAGAAGACATGTTGTCAACCTCTAGATCCCTTACATGCCTGCACTTTTCGGCTTGCTGCTGCTGCAATCCACGCGTTTTAGATCTGCATAACTCCACCTCTTTAAACACAGCACCCTCACCCCCTGCTGTTCCCACCCGCCTCAACACCGTTGGAAGGGAGGAGAACCAATTAAGGCGGGGGGTGGGGTGGAACGAGCAGCTGTCTACCCTTAGCAGGAGGGCTGCTGATTACTTACCTCTCCTGCTGCTGCTGGCTGTCCAGCAGCAGACTGAAGGTGGCTGCTGCTGTGCGCAGGTATATAAAGGCTCAGAGCCTATTATGACACGCGCAGCCAGCGTTCCATTGCCACATTCCATCTACTGCAGGCAGGATACCTGGCTGGCTGAATGTCGCTGAGAAGCTCACAGAGACCGCCATAAGCAACAGTTTAACAGAATGCCACAGACTAATCAACCAAACTTTTTGGGTTGGGTTCTCTTTTATAGTCTGCAGGCATTAATTGAAAGAAGTCAGTGTTCCAGCAGAGGGAGACAACGTTTCAGAAAAGGCATTGTAGCAAACCAAAAAAGAAATTTTAAGCGCAGCAGAGTAACCAGCGCACATACCTGTTAGCTCAGGTGAGTTTAAAAGGCTGCTGTTGATAACAAGGGCATTTGCTAAATAGATGGTGTGTGTGCAACAATATACTGAAAGGTCAATTATATTGTGCAGCTTATCTCACCACCTGTAGTTATTTAGGTGAAAGCTCCAAAATGCTTGCCTAATATGTCTGTTTATCCAAAAGGAAGTAAAGAGGGAGAGCTAGAAAGATAGCATTGCGTTACATTACATGGCAATGCAATGCACAGTTGCTGAAGTTGAACCAAAATGAGCTTGTCATCTGGCTTCTGCAACTTTGAACATGAAAAATCCAATGAGGAGAAGAAAAGCAAAGCCAAAGAGTCCATCCCAAAATCCGACAAACAAGCAAAATGAACAAAAAACATTGAATTCAATACTTTCTGATTTTAGAAACTGCATTAAAGAAGGGGTGCACCGGTCCTGGAGATACTGCAATACCAGGTCAATGCGTGGAGTGGACAGAGCAAGCTCTTTTTCCATCTCCCTGTTCTAAAAATCCATTTAATATATGGTCCCCAGATAGGGGACGTATCAGATATTAAACTGATAAGAACAGATTTTTTTTTTTTTTTTTTTACACTCAGATTACAAAGTCTTGGAATCAGCAAAAAGATAAGAAGACTCAAATCCATCATCGTGCATTCTACCAATTTTAATACTTCTCCAAATCTTTTATTTTCTTTTTCTTTTATATATATATATTTATTTATTTTTTCCCTCTTTTTTTTTTTTAAAAAAAATATATAGTTTTGGCTATTTTTTTTTGTTTGTTTTTGTTTTTGTTTTTTTGTTTTTCCACAGGTTTTCAAAAAATCAAAGCTTACAAGGTAAGTTCATTCCATTTACATTGTTTCCATTTCTCATTTGCTTTCACCTTGCCAAGCGTCATTTTGTCCCTCCAGAAATACATGTACAAATAACTTAGACATAATTTAATAAACTGGTCGACTGTTACTTCCTTATGTTTAAACACTAAAATGTTCCTTGCTTTCCACAATGCCGCCTTCACACATGCAATAATAATCCATACAATTTTAAAATCCTCCTCTCTTATCCCCATCCCATAAAATACTCTGTTAAAATCCAAAAAATTAACAGTACTCACAGCTCTCACTATATTGCACACTTTCCTCCATATTGTCTGTGCAAAATTACAATTCCAGAAGATGTGCATGGGTGTTTCACTATTCCCACACCTGGATCTTGGGCACACTTCAGATCTTACCAACCCACGCCTGTGTTGGAACTCACGGGTTGGCAGGCAGTCTTTTACTATACACCAGAGTAAATCCCTGTGTTCATTAGATAACACACTATAATTTACATTCATCCAGATTCTTTCCACAATTTTGAATGAAAAATGTTCCACAGGACTGATACCTATTCTCTCTTCCAGGATTTTTAGGATTTTTTTATGGCATTTAAGAACATTTATTTCGACCATCTTAAGTTTAAAATCTCTTAAAATTTTTCCTAAAACAATATAATTTCCTGGAGGTAAAAACCTATAAGGCCTATTTAGAGACATCTCCAACCATTTATAATTTCTAATATAGAAACCTAAATTATATATAGAAAACAACTTTAGCTTAGAGCCTGGTCCTAATAAAGTGCATACACAGTTCGCTACATACTTTGCATATAAAAAGGACCTAATATCCGGAAAACCTTTCCCACCTTTTTTCTTTGATTTATATATCTCCTCTCTCTTTACTCTTTCCATCTTGGATCTCCATAAAAAATTAAAACATACCTTAATAACTCTCTTCATGATATTATTTTGGGGGATAAAAACTGTTGAGACATATAAAAACATTGGGAGTAAAACCTGTCTAATAATTAAAATTTTTCCTTCCAGGGTAAGATCTCTCAACTGCCAGAAAGTAATCTTTTTCTTAACTCTTTCCAGCAGAGACTCCCAATTTCTTACATTACCACCTGACTCTGAGAAATAAATACCTAAAATTTTTACTTCATTCATTCTTGTTAATTTACACTCAGAATCTACAATAAAATCACCAACAGTTAAAATACCAGATTTTTCCATGTTAATTTTAAAACCCGATGCGCCCCCAAACCAATCCACTGTTCTTATGGCTCTGTTCATGCTTCTAGTGTCTTTAACTAAAACCGTCACATCATCCATATATGCCACCACTTTAACTTGTTCATTGCAACTCCCGGGAATAAAAAAACCATTGATTACCTTATCTCTCCTAAAAGCTGCTAAAAGTGGTTCAATTGCACAAATAAAAAGAATAGGGGATAAGGGACACCCCTGTTTAACGCCACAGTTTATTTTTACATTATCAGATAAAAAACCATTAATAGATATTTTGCTAAAACATGATTTGTAAAGAGATTTAATACGTTTGCTAAAAACATCCGGGCATCCCATTTTCTCTAAAACTGCAAATAAAAAATCATGGGCAACTCTATCGTACGCTTTTTCAAAATCCAAAGTAATTAGAGCAAGCTTTTGTTTTCTGTCTAAAACATCCCATAAAACATCCCTGATTAAAATCAATGAGTCGCTGATTCTCCGATTTGGCACTGCACACGTCTGATCCACTTCTATTACTGAGCCGATTACCTTTTTTAATCTATTTGCTAGTAACTTTGCATATACCTTACAGTCCGCATTTAAAAGGGTTATTGGTCTCTAATTTTTAATCAGTTCTTTATTTCCTTTCTTAAATAATAAAACAATAAGACCCTCCCACCACGACTCTGGGACACTAAAAGATGCTTCTGCTTCTAAAATTACTTCATAAAAATCCTCACCCATGATCTCCCATAAACACTTGTAAAATTCAACAGGTAGTCCATCTGCTCCCGGCGTTTTGTTATTTTGTAGCGTATTAATTGTATTAAAAACTTCCTCTTTAGTAAAATTCCCTATTAAAAAAGATTTATCTTCCGCATTAAAATTTTTTTCCAGTCCTTCTAAAAAATGTTTTTTTAGAGACACATCCGTGTTTTTAACAGAAAATAAATCATCATAAAATTCTTTTGCTTTCATCTTCTTCCCCTCCAAACTTGTTTCTCCTTCCAAAACCTTCATATAATCCTTCTTGTCACATATTTTTTTAAAAAAGAATTTTGTGCATTTTTCATCCTCGTCTAAAACTTTTACTCGGGAATTAAAAATAATTTCTTTACCTTTTTCTTTCAGGCAGTTTTGGATCTTTTCTTTTGTTGTTCGGATCGCCTCCTGCAGATCACATCCGTTATTTTCGAGGTGAAAAAAACATTGCAGTTTAGCATTAAGATCATTATAAAAAATACGTTTTGCAGCAGCTTTCTTCTTTCCTTCTTTAATAAAAAATATTTTTACCTCCTTCTTGACAAAATCCCACCAATTAAAAATAGATTTAAAAAACGTTTTTTTTAGCTTCAGTTTTTCATACAGCTTTTTAAAACCTTCCATAACCACCTCGTCTTGTAGTAGGGATACATTAAATTTCCAGTGTGACGGTCTTTTATCCACATCTGATTCTATTTTAAAACTACATTCTATTATTTTATGATCTGAAAAAGGTGTTGAATGCGTTTTAAAACCTGAGCATGTTAGGGCTTGAGATATAAAAATATAATCTATTCTGGATGAAACACCTCTCCCCACCCAAGTGACTTCATGCTCCTTTTTTTGTCCATCTAATGCCCATGTATCTTTAAGATTAAAAGCTGCTAAAATATTTCTAAGACATGAAGCTGACCCATCTTTTACATTTTTTAAATGACAATTAAAATCCCCACCTAAAACTAATGGATCTACTCCAGGTAAAAACAGCTGCAAAAGTTCAAACAAATGTAATCTCAAGGCTTTTTCTGCATTTGCATACACATTAAAACACCTCACTTTCTTCCCATTTTTCTGCACATCAATTCTTAAAATCCTCCCAGGGTATATCTCTTCATAATTTACAATCTCCCAATCTTTAGAGCATAAAAACCCCACACCATCACTTTTTGACTCGTTCCCACCAGAAAAGCATAAGTTACCCTTCCATATACCCTGTAAATATTCATAGCTTATTTTTTTTGTCAAATTACATTCTTGTAGAAAGATAAAATCAATATTTTCATTATTTAAAAAATCATATAAAGCAGTTCTCTTATATAGGTCGTTAAACCCCTGAACATTCAGGGACATTGAGCGGATCATCTTCTAACATTTAGTGCAGGGCTCTTCCCTCCGCCCTCATTCTCTACTGCCGGAGAAGATGGGTCTACCTCCAGATCTGATACATCCGAAGATGACACACTCCCCAGCAGACTTGTTGCTTCTAATGCCTTTACTTTCCCACCACATGGTATTCCTTCATTATCACTTCTATCCACACTTCTTTTTAGAGATTTTTCTGTGCAGTCCATTTGTACCTGCGCGCAAGGTAAGCTCTGCGACAGGGAATTAGTAGGAGTGGACTCCACTACTTCTGGAATATCACTTTCCCTTCCACAACTACTCCCTTTACTTAGTGGAGAAATTTCTTGCAACATTTGACTCTTCTCTTCTCTCTTCTGATCTTCTTTCTTCTGTTCTTCTATCTTCTTCTTTTCATTCTTATCTTCTTTCTTCTTATCTTCTTTCTTCTGCTCTTCTCTCTTTTTCCTTTCCATCTGTTTCTTTATCTCCATGGCCCTTTTTTCTATGTCCTCTATCCTCTTCTGTTTTTCCTCTTCCTTCTTTCTCTTCCTTTCTTCCAACTTCCTTTCCTCTTCTTCTTGTGATTTTTTAACCCGTTCCTCCTTCTTCTTCTCCTTCATTGCCCGTCCCTCCTCTTCCTCTTTTCTCTTTCTTTCTGTCTCCTCCTTCTCACTCCTTTCTTTCTCCTCTTCCCCTTTTTCCTCTTCAGCAGCAATGCCTGCTTCCACATCGTCTTTAGCTTCTTGTTGCTGTTCTTCAGGCGATGTGTCCATCTCCTCTACATCCTTTTTCTTATTTTTAGGGCACTCATCCATCTGGTGAGGAGTACCCATGCAACTAAAACACTTGTTACATTCTGCATCCAGATGTCCATATTTTTTACACACACGGCAGTAGTGTGGCATCCCTGGGAAGAATAAATAACCGCGGCTATGGTTGATATAAACCTGCGGCGGAGGTCTGGACACGCCCCCCTCCTCATTCGGGTTCTTCTTAAATGATACCACATACACACGTTTCCCGTTCCACACTCCAGACTGTGTTTCCCCGCGTCTCTTAGGGATGATTTTGTCACAATACATTGATAGGTAACTTTCAACCTCAGAGTCTGTAATAAATGGACTAAACAAATGAATCGTCAGTACTTTCATTGAAAACTGAAAAGAGGGGATTACTTTCACCCCCTCCAGCTCTACCTTCTCTTTATTTACTTCATAAAGAGCGTAGGCACTTTCACACTGCGAGGCTTTATTAAGCGTAACATCATAAAGTCCTCGAGAAAAAAAAGATTGAAAGCAAAAAAGATGCTCCTTGTCGATCTTCAAGAGCTTACAAATAACATTGAAAATAAATTGAGAATCTTTCACCTGCCGGTGGTCAGGAGCAACCACGAACCTGATGGTGTCCTTCAGCGGATGCTCCTCCGAGAAATAATCATTCGGGTTGCTTGCTTGATTCTCCTTCCTTCCTCCAGGGTTTCTCCTTGTCTCCATGATTTTCCTCTTCTTTTCCAGATACCAAGGAAAATATCACACACGGATCGCAGCCTCCACGAAGTTCGTCCTCCCTCCAACACACCGTCCTCCGTAAAGAAAAGGCACTGCAGCTTTAGCACCGATTCCCAAAAGCAGCACTGGATATCTCCAAAGGCCAAGAATCGGTTCTGCCACCACAGTAACCTTCAGCCCAATGTCACAACCCACTACAGATCGTGCCAAAAGGCCGAGAAGCGATAACCAGAATTGGTTTCAAACTACGGAGCCACCCAAGGATCCTGAAAAGTCCATTTGTGGAGATGAGCTCCTGGACTCCCGTTAAGAAGACATGTTGTCAACCTCTAGATCCCTTACATGCCTGCACTTTTCGGCTTGCTGCTGCTGCAATCCACGCGTTTTAGATCTGCATAACTCCACCTCTTTAAACACAGCACCTTCACCCCCTGCTGTTCCCACCCGCCTCAACACCGTTGGAAGGGAGGAGAACCAATTAAGGCGGGGGGTGGGGTGGAACGAGCAGCTGTCTACCCTTAGCAGGAGGGCTCCTGATTACATACCTCTCCTGCTGCTGCTGCTGCTGGCTGTCCAGCAGCAGACTGAAGGTGGCTGCTGCTGTGCACAGGTATATAAAGGCTCAGAGCCTATTATGACACGCGCAGCCAGCGTTCCATTGCCACATTCCATCTACTGCAGGCAGGATACCTGGCTGGCTGAATGTCGCTGAGAAGCTCACAGAGACCGCCATAAGCAACAGTTTAACAGAATGCCACAGACTAAACAACCAAACTTTTTGGGTTGGGTTCTCTTTTATAGTCTGCAGGCATTAAATGAAAGAAGTCAGTGTTCCAGCAGAAGGAGACAACGTTTCAGAAAAGGCATTGTAGCAAACCAAAAAAGAAATTTTAAGCGCAGCAGAGTAACCAGCGCACATACCTGTTAGCTCAGGTGAGTTTAAAAGGCTGCTGTTGATAACAAGGGCATTTGCTAAATAGATGGTGTGTGTGCAACAATATACTGAAAGGTCAATTATATTGTGCAGCTTATCTCACCACCTGTAGTTATTTAGGTGAAAGCTCCAAAATGCTTGCCTAATATGTCTGTTTATCCAAAAGGAAGTAAAAAGGGAGAGCTAGAAAGATAGCATTGCATCACATTACATGGCAATGCAATGCACAGTTGCTGAAGTTGAACCAAAATGAGCTTGTAATCTGGCTTCTGCAACTTTGAACATGAAAAATCCAATGAGGAGAAGAAAAGCAAAGCCAAAGAGTCCATCCCAAAATCCGACAAACAAGCAAAATGAACAAAAAACATTGAATTCAATTCTTTCTGATTTTAGAAACTGCATTAAAGAAGGGGTGCACCGGTCCTGGAGATACTGCAATACCAGGTCAATGCGTGGAGTGGACAGAGCAAGCTCTTTTTCCATCTCCCTGTTCTAAAAATCCATTTAATATATGGTCCCCAGATAGGGGACGTATCAGATATTAAACTGATAAGAACAGATACTACACTTGATCTTAGCCAAAAGGCCGAGAAGCGATAACCAGAATTGGTTTCAAACTACGGAGCCACCCAAGGATCCTGAAAAGTCCATTTGTGGAGATGAGCTCCTGGACTCCCGTTAAGAAGACATGTTGTCAACCTCTAGATCCCTTACATGCCTGCACTTTTCGGCTTGCTGCTGCTGCAATCCACGCGTTTTAGATCTGCATAACTCCACCTCTTTAAACACAGCACCTTCACCCCCTGCTGTTCCCACCCGCCTCAACACCGTTGGAAGGGAGGAGAACCAATTAAGGCGGGGGGTGGGGTGGAACGAGCAGCTGTCTACCCTTAGCAGGAGGGCTCCTGATTACATACCTCTCCTGCTGCTGCTGCTGGCTGTCCAGCAGCAGACTGAAGGTGGCTGCTGCTGTGCACAGGTATATAAAGGCTCAGAGCCTATTATGACACGCGCAGCCAGCGTTCCATTGCCACATTCCATCTACTGCAGGCAGGATACCTGGCTGGCTGAATGTCGCTGAGAAGCTCACAGAGACCGCCATAAGCAACAGTTTAACAGAATGCCACAGACTAATCAACCAAACTTTTTGGGTTGGGTTCTCTTTTATAGTCTGCAGGCATTAAATGAAAGAAGTCAGTGTTCCAGCAGAAGGAGACAACGTTTCAGAAAAGGCATTGTAGCAAACCAAAAAAGAAATTTTAAGCGCAGCAGAGTAACCAGCGCACATACCTGTTAGCTCAGGTGAGTTTAAAAGGCTGCTGTTGATAACAAGGGCATTTGCTAAATAGATGGTGTGTGTGCAACAATATACTGAAAGGTCAATTATATTGTGCAGCTTATCTCACCACCTGTAGTTATTTAGGTGAAAGCTCCAAAATGCTTGCCTAATATGTCTGTTTATCCAAAAGGAAGTAAAAAGGGAGAGCTAGAAAGATAGCATTGCATCACATTACATGGCAATGCAATGCACAGTTGCTGAAGTTGAACCAAAATGAGCTTGTAATCTGGCTTCTGCAACTTTGAACATGAAAAATCCAATGAGGAGAAGAAAAGCAAAGCCAAAGAGTCCATCCCAAAATCCGACAAACAAGCAAAATGAACAAAAAACATTGAATTCAATTCTTTCTGATTTTAGAAACTGCATTAAAGAAGGGGTGCACCGGTCCTGGAGATACTGCAATACCAGGTCAATGCGTGGAGTGGACAGAGCAAGCTCTTTTTCCATCTCCCTGTTCTAAAAATCCATTTAATATATGGTCCCCAGATAGGGGACGTATCAGATATTAAACTGATAAGAACAGATACTACACTTGATCTTAGCCAAAAGGCCGAGAAGCGATAACCAGAATTGGTTTCAAACTACGGAGCCACCCAAGGATCCTGAAAAGTCCATTTGTGGAGATGAGCTCCTGGACTCCCGTTAAGAAGACATGTTGTCAACCTCTAGATCCCTTACATGCCTGCACTTTTCGGCTTGCTGCTGCTGCAATCCACGCGTTTTAGATCTGCATAACTCCACCTCTTTAAACACAGCACCTTCACCCCCTGCTGTTCCCACCCGCCTCAACACCATTGGAAGGGAGGAGAACCAATTAAGGCGGGGGGTGGGGTGGAACGAGCAGCTGTCTACCCTTAGCAGGAGGGCTCCTGATTACATACCTCTCCTGCTGCTGCTGCTGCTGGCTGTCCAGCAGCAGACTGAAGGTGGCTGCTGCTGTGCACAGGTATATAAAGGCTCAGAGCCTATTATGACACGCGCAGCCAGCGTTCCATTGCCACATTCCATCTACTGCAGGCAGGATACCTGGCTGGCTGAATGTCGCTGAGAAGCTCACAGAGACCGCCATAAGCAACAGTTTAACAGAATGCCACAGACTAATCAACCAAACTTTTTGGGTTGGGTTCTCTTTTATAGTCTGCAGGCATTAAATGAAAGAAGTCAGTGTTCCAGCAGAAGGAGACAACGTTTCAGAAAAGGCATTGTAGCAAACCAAAAAAGAAATTTTAAGCGCAGCAGAGTAACCAGCGCACATACCTGTTAGCTCAGGTGAGTTTAAAAGGCTGCTGTTGATAACAAGGGCATTTGCTAAATAGATGGTGTGTGTGCAACAATATACTGAAAGGTCAATTATATTGTGCAGCTTATCTCACCACCTGTAGTTATTTAGGTGAAAGCTCCAAAATGCTTGCCTAATATGTCTGTTTATCCAAAAGGAAGTAAAAAGGGAGAGCTAGAAAGATAGCATTGCATCACATTACATGGCAATGCAATGCACAGTTGCTGAAGTTGAACCAAAATGAGCTTGTAATCTGGCTTCTGCAACTTTGAACATGAAAAATCCAATGAGGAGAAGAAAAGCAAAGCCAAAGAGTCCATCCCAAAATCCGACAAACAAGCAAAATGAACAAAAAACATTGAATTCAATTCTTTCTGATTTTAGAAACTGCATTAAAGAAGGGGTGCACCGGTCCTGGAGATACTGCAATACCAGGTCAATGCGTGGAGTGGACAGAGCAAGCTCTTTTTCCATCTCCCTGTTCTAAAAATCCATTTAATATATGGTCCCCAGATAGGGGACGTATCAGATATTAAACTGATAAGAACAGATACTACACTTGATCTTAGCCAAAAGGCCGAGAAGCGATAACCAGAATTGGTTTCAAACTACGGAGCCACCCAAGGATCCTGAAAAGTCCATTTGTGGAGATGAGCTCCTGGACTCCCGTTAAGAAGACATGTTGTCAACCTCTAGATCCCTTACATGCCTGCACTTTTCGGCTTGCTGCTGCTGCAATCCACGCGTTTTAGATCTGCATAACTCCACCTCTTTAAACACAGCACCTTCACCCCCTGCTGTTCCCACCCGCCTCAACACCGTTGGAAGGGAGGAGAACCAATTAAGGCGGGGGGTGGGGTGGAACGAGCAGCTGTCTACCCTTAGCAGGAGGGCTCCTGATTACATACCTCTCCTGCTGCTGCTGGCTGTCCAGCAGCAGACTGAAGGTGGCTGCTGCTGTGCACAGGTATATAAAGGCTCAGAGCCTATTATGACACGCGCAGCCAGCGTTCCATTGCCACATTCCATCTACTGCAGGCAGGATACCTGGCTGGCTGAATGTCGCTGAGAAGCTCACAGAGACCGCCATAAGCAACAGTTTAACAGAATGCCACAGACTAATCAACCAAACTTTTTGGGTTGGGTTCTCTTTTATAGTCTGCAGGCATTAAATGAAAGAAGTCAGTGTTCCAGCAGAAGGAGACAACGTTTCAGAAAAGGCATTGTAGCAAACCAAAAAAGAAATTTTAAGCGCAGCAGAGTAACCAGCGCACATACCTGTTAGCTCAGGTGAGTTTAAAAGGCTGCTGTTGATAACAAGGGCATTTGCTAAATAGATGGTGTGTGTGCAACAATATACTGAAAGGTCAATTATATTGTGCAGCTTATCTCACCACCTGTAGTTATTTAGGTGAAAGCTCCAAAATGCTTGCCTAATATGTCTGTTTATCCAAAAGGAAGTAAAAAGGGAGAGCTAGAAAGATAGCATTGCATCACATTACATGGCAATGCAATGCACAGTTGCTGAAGTTGAACCAAAATGAGCTTGTAATCTGGCTTCTGCAACTTTGAACATGAAAAATCCAATGAGGAGAAGAAAAGCAAAGCCAAAGAGTCCATCCCAAAATCCGACAAACAAGCAAAATGAACAAAAAACATTGAATTCAATTCTTTCTGATTTTAGAAACTGCATTAAAGAAGGGGTGCACCGGTCCTGGAGATACTGCAATACCAGGTCAATGCGTGGAGTGGACAGAGCAAGCTCTTTTTCCATCTCCCTGTTCTAAAAATCCATTTAATATATGGTCCCCAGATAGGGGACGTATCAGATATTAAACTGATAAGAACAGATACTACACTTGATCTTAGCCAAAAGGCCGAGAAGCGATAACCAGAATTGGTTTCAAACTACGGAGCCACCCAAGGATCCTGAAAAGTCCATTTGTGGAGATGAGCTCCTGGACTCCCGTTAAGAAGACATGTTGTCAACCTCTAGATCCCTTACATGCCTGCACTTTTCGGCTTGCTGCTGCTGCAATCCACGCGTTTTAGATCTGCATAACTCCACCTCTTTAAACACAGCACCTTCACCCCCTGCTGTTCCCACCCGCCTCAACACCGTTGGAAGGGAGGAGAACCAATTAAGGCGGGGGGTGGGGTGGAACGAGCAGCTGTCTACCCTTAGCAGGAGGGCTCCTGATTACATACCTCTCCTGCTGCTGCTGCTGCTGGCTGTCCAGCAGCAGACTGAAGGTGGCTGCTGCTGTGCACAGGTATATAAAGGCTCAGAGCCTATTATGACACGCGCAGCCAGCGTTCCATTGCCACATTCCATCTACTGCAGGCAGGATACCTGGCTGGCTGAATGTCGCTGAGAAGCTCACAGAGACCGCCATAAGCAACAGTTTAACAGAATGCCACAGACTAATCAACCAAACTTTTTGGGTTGGGTTCTCTTTTATAGTCTGCAGGCATTAAATGAAAGAAGTCAGTGTTCCAGCAGAAGGAGACAACGTTTCAGAAAAGGCATTGTAGCAAACCAAAAAAGAAATTTTAAGCGCAGCAGAGTAACCAGCGCACATACCTGTTAGCTCAGGTGAGTTTAAAAGGCTGCTGTTGATAACAAGGGCATTTGCTAAATAGATGGTGTGTGTGCAACAATATACTGAAAGGTCAATTATATTGTGCAGCTTATCTCACCACCTGTAGTTATTTAGGTGAAAGCTCCAAAATGCTTGCCTAATATGTCTGTTTATCCAAAAGGAAGTAAAAAGGGAGAGCTAGAAAGATAGCATTGCATCACATTACATGGCAATGCAATGCACAGTTGCTGAAGTTGAACCAAAATGAGCTTGTAATCTGGCTTCTGCAACTTTGAACATGAAAAATCCAATGAGGAGAAGAAAAGCAAAGCCAAAGAGTCCATCCCAAAATCCGACAAACAAGCAAAATGAACAAAAAACATTGAATTCAATTCTTTCTGATTTTAGAAACTGCATTAAAGAAGGGGTGCACCGGTCCTGGAGATACTGCAATACCAGGTCAATGCGTGGAGTGGACAGAGCAAGCTCTTTTTCCATCTCCCTGTTCTAAAAATCCATTTAATATATGGTCCCCAGATAGGGGACGTATCAGATATTAAACTGATAAGAACAGATACTACACTTGATCTTAGCCAAAAGGCCGAGAAGCGATAACCAGAATTGGTTTCAAACTACGGAGCCACCCAAGGATCCTGAAAAGTCCATTTGTGGAGATGAGCTCCTGGACTCCCGTTAAGAAGACATGTTGTCAACCTCTAGATCCCTTACATGCCTGCACTTTTCGGCTTGCTGCTGCTGCAATCCACGCGTTTTAGATCTGCATAACTCCACCTCTTTAAACACAGCACCTTCACCCCCTGCTGTTCCCACCCGCCTCAACACCGTTGGAAGGGAGGAGAACCAATTAAGGCGGGGGGTGGGGTGGAACGAGCAGCTGTCTACCCTTAGCAGGAGGGCTCCTGATTACATACCTCTCCTGCTGCTGCTGCTGCTGGCTGTCCAGCAGCAGACTGAAGGTGGCTGCTGCTGTGCACAGGTATATAAAGGCTCAGAGCCTATTATGACACGCGCAGCCAGCGTTCCATTGCCACATTCCATCTACTGCAGGCAGGATACCTGGCTGGCTGAATGTCGCTGAGAAGCTCACAGAGACCGCCATAAGCAACAGTTTAACAGAATGCCACAGACTAATCAACCAAACTTTTTGGGTTGGGTTCTCTTTTATAGTCTGCAGGCATTAAATGAAAGAAGTCAGTGTTCCAGCAGAAGGAGACAACGTTTCAGAAAAGGCATTGTAGCAAACCAAAAAAGAAATTTTAAGCGCAGCAGAGTAACCAGCGCACATACCTGTTAGCTCAGGTGAGTTTAAAAGGCTGCTGTTGATAACAAGGGCATTTGCTAAATAGATGGTGTGTGTGCAACAATATACTGAAAGGTCAATTATATTGTGCAGCTTATCTCACCACCTGTAGTTATTTAGGTGAAAGCTCCAAAATGCTTGCCTAATATGTCTGTTTATCCAAAAGGAAGTAAAAAGGGAGAGCTAGAAAGATAGCATTGCATCACATTACATGGCAATGCAATGCACAGTTGCTGAAGTTGAACCAAAATGAGCTTGTAATCTGGCTTCTGCAACTTTGAACATGAAAAATCCAATGAGGAGAAGAAAAGCAAAGCCAAAGAGTCCATCCCAAAATCCGACAAACAAGCAAAATGAACAAAAAACATTGAATTCAATTCTTTCTGATTTTAGAAACTGCATTAAAGAAGGGGTGCACCGGTCCTGGAGATACTGCAATACCAGGTCAATGCGTGGAGTGGACAGAGCAAGCTCTTTTTCCATCTCCCTGTTCTAAAAATCCATTTAATATATGGTCCCCAGATAGGGGACGTATCAGATATTAAACTGATAAGAACAGATACTACACTTGATCTTAGCCAAAAGGCCGAGAAGCGATAACCAGAATTGGTTTCAAACTACGGAGCCACCCAAGGATCCTGAAAAGTCCATTTGTGGAGATGAGCTCCTGGACTCCCGTTAAGAAGACATGTTGTCAACCTCTAGATCCCTTACATGCCTGCACTTTTCGGCTTGCTGCTGCTGCAATCCACGCGTTTTAGATCTGCATAACTCCACCTCTTTAAACACAGCACCTTCACCCCCTGCTGTTCCCACCCGCCTCAACACCGTTGGAAGGGAGGAGAACCAATTAAGGCGGGGGGTGGGGTGGAACGAGCAGCTGTCTACCCTTAGCAGGAGGGCTCCTGATTACATACCTCTCCTGCTGCTGCTGCTGCTGGCTGTCCAGCAGCAGACTGAAGGTGGCTGCTGCTGTGCACAGGTATATAAAGGCTCAGAGCCTATTATGACACGCGCAGCCAGCGTTCCATTGCCACATTCCATCTACTGCAGGCAGGATACCTGGCTGGCTGAATGTCGCTGAGAAGCTCACAGAGACCGCCATAAGCAACAGTTTAACAGAATGCCACAGACTAATCAACCAAACTTTTTGGGTTGGGTTCTCTTTTATAGTCTGCAGGCATTAAATGAAAGAAGTCAGTGTTCCAGCAGAAGGAGACAACGTTTCAGAAAAGGCATTGTAGCAAACCAAAAAAGAAATTTTAAGCGCAGCAGAGTAACCAGCGCACATACCTGTTAGCTCAGGTGAGTTTAAAAGGCTGCTGTTGATAACAAGGGCATTTGCTAAATAGATGGTGTGTGTGCAACAATATACTGAAAGGTCAATTATATTGTGCAGCTTATCTCACCACCTGTAGTTATTTAGGTGAAAGCTCCAAAATGCTTGCCTAATATGTCTGTTTATCCAAAAGGAAGTAAAAAGGGAGAGCTAGAAAGATAGCATTGCATCACATTACATGGCAATGCAATGCACAGTTGCTGAAGTTGAACCAAAATGAGCTTGTAATCTGGCTTCTGCAACTTTGAACATGAAAAATCCAATGAGGAGAAGAAAAGCAAAGCCAAAGAGTCCATCCCAAAATCCGACAAACAAGCAAAATGAACAAAAAACATTGAATTCAATTCTTTCTGATTTTAGAAACTGCATTAAAGAAGGGGTGCACCGGTCCTGGAGATACTGCAATACCAGGTCAATGCGTGGAGTGGACAGAGCAAGCTCTTTTTCCATCTCCCTGTTCTAAAAATCCATTTAATATATGGTCCCCAGATAGGGGACGTATCAGATATTAAACTGATAAGAACAGATACTACACTTGATCTTAGCCAAAAGGCCGAGAAGCGATAACCAGAATTGGTTTCAAACTACGGAGCCACCCAAGGATCCTGAAAAGTCCATTTGTGGAGATGAGCTCCTGGACTCCCGTTAAGAAGACATGTTGTCAACCTCTAGATCCCTTACATGCCTGCACTTTTCGGCTTGCTGCTGCTGCAATCCACGCGTTTTAGATCTGCATAACTCCACCTCTTTAAACACAGCACCTTCACCCCCTGCTGTTCCCACCCGCCTCAACACCGTTGGAAGGGAGGAGAACCAATTAAGGCGGGGGGTGGGGTGGAACGAGCAGCTGTCTACCCTTAGCAGGAGGGCTCCTGATTACATACCTCTCCTGCTGCTGCTGCTGGCTGTCCAGCAGCAGACTGAAGGTGGCTGCTGCTGTGCACAGGTATATAAAGGCTCAGAGCCTATTATGACACGCGCAGCCAGCGTTCCATTGCCACATTCCATCTACTGCAGGCAGGATACCTGGCTGGCTGAATGTCGCTGAGAAGCTCACAGAGACCGCCATAAGCAACAGTTTAACAGAATGCCACAGACTAATCAACCAAACTTTTTGGGTTGGGTTCTCTTTTATAGTCTGCAGGCATTAAATGAAAGAAGTCAGTGTTCCAGCAGAAGGAGACAACGTTTCAGAAAAGGCATTGTAGCAAACCAAAAAAGAAATTTTAAGCGCAGCAGAGTAACCAGCGCACATACCTGTTAGCTCAGGTGAGTTTAAAAGGCTGCTGTTGATAACAAGGGCATTTGCTAAATAGATGGTGTGTGTGCAACAATATACTGAAAGGTCAATTATATTGTGCAGCTTATCTCACCACCTGTAGTTATTTAGGTGAAAGCTCCAAAATGCTTGCCTAATATGTCTGTTTATCCAAAAGGAAGTAAAAAGGGAGAGCTAGAAAGATAGCATTGCATCACATTACATGGCAATGCAATGCACAGTTGCTGAAGTTGAACCAAAATGAGCTTGTAATCTGGCTTCTGCAACTTTGAACATGAAAAATCCAATGAGGAGAAGAAAAGCAAAGCCAAAGAGTCCATCCCAAAATCCGACAAACAAGCAAAATGAACAAAAAACATTGAATTCAATTCTTTCTGATTTTAGAAACTGCATTAAAGAAGGGGTGCACCGGTCCTGGAGATACTGCAATACCAGGTCAATGCGTGGAGTGGACAGAGCAAGCTCTTTTTCCATCTCCCTGTTCTAAAAATCCATTTAATATATGGTCCCCAGATAGGGGACGTATCAGATATTAAACTGATAAGAACAGATACTACACTTGATCTTAGCCAAAAGGCCGAGAAGCGATAACCAGAATTGGTTTCAAACTACGGAGCCACCCAAGGATCCTGAAAAGTCCATTTGTGGAGATGAGCTCCTGGACTCCCGTTAAGAAGACATGTTGTCAACCTCTAGATCCCTTACATGCCTGCACTTTTCGGCTTGCTGCTGCTGCAATCCACGCGTTTTAGATCTGCATAACTCCACCTCTTTAAACACAGCACCTTCACCCCCTGCTGTTCCCACCCGCCTCAACACCGTTGGAAGGGAGGAGAACCAATTAAGGCGGGGGGTGGGGTGGAACGAGCAGCTGTCTACCCTTAGCAGGAGGGCTCCTGATTACATACCTCTCCTGCTGCTGCTGCTGGCTGTCCAGCAGCAGACTGAAGGTGGCTGCTGCTGTGCACAGGTATATAAAGGCTCAGAGCCTATTATGACACGCGCAGCCAGCGTTCCATTGCCACATTCCATCTACTGCAGGCAGGATACCTGGCTGGCTGAATGTCGCTGAGAAGCTCACAGAGACCGCCATAAGCAACAGTTTAACAGAATGCCACAGACTAATCAACCAAACTTTTTGGGTTGGGTTCTCTTTTATAGTCTGCAGGCATTAAATGAAAGAAGTCAGTGTTCCAGCAGAAGGAGACAACGTTTCAGAAAAGGCATTGTAGCAAACCAAAAAAGAAATTTTAAGCGCAGCAGAGTAACCAGCGCACATACCTGTTAGCTCAGGTGAGTTTAAAAGGCTGCTGTTGATAACAAGGGCATTTGCTAAATAGATGGTGTGTGTGCAACAATATACTGAAAGGTCAATTATATTGTGCAGCTTATCTCACCACCTGTAGTTATTTAGGTGAAAGCTCCAAAATGCTTGCCTAATATGTCTGTTTATCCAAAAGGAAGTAAAAAGGGAGAGCTAGAAAGATAGCATTGCATCACATTACATGGCAATGCAATGCACAGTTGCTGAAGTTGAACCAAAATGAGCTTGTAATCTGGCTTCTGCAACTTTGAACATGAAAAATCCAATGAGGAGAAGAAAAGCAAAGCCAAAGAGTCCATCCCAAAATCCGACAAACAAGCAAAATGAACAAAAAACATTGAATTCAATTCTTTCTGATTTTAGAAACTGCATTAAAGAAGGGGTGCACCGGTCCTGGAGATACTGCAATACCAGGTCAATGCGTGGAGTGGACAGAGCAAGCTCTTTTTCCATCTCCCTGTTCTAAAAATCCATTTAATATATGGTCCCCAGATAGGGGACGTATCAGATATTAAACTGATAAGAACAGATACTACACTTGATCTTAGCCAAAAGGCCGAGAAGCGATAACCAGAATTGGTTTCAAACTACGGAGCCACCCAAGGATCCTGAAAAGTCCATTTGTGGAGATGAGCTCCTGGACTCCCGTTAAGAAGACATGTTGTCAACCTCTAGATCCCTTACATGCCTGCACTTTTCGGCTTGCTGCTGCTGCAATCCACGCGTTTTAGATCTGCATAACTCCACCTCTTTAAACACAGCACCTTCACCCCCTGCTGTTCCCACCCGCCTCAACACCATTGGAAGGGAGGAGAACCAATTAAGGCGGGGGGTGGGGTGGAACGAGCAGCTGTCTACCCTTAGCAGGAGGGCTCCTGATTACATACCTCTCCTGCTGCTGCTGCTGCTGGCTGTCCAGCAGCAGACTGAAGGTGGCTGCTGCTGTGCACAGGTATATAAAGGCTCAGAGCCTATTATGACACGCGCAGCCAGCGTTCCATTGCCACATTCCATCTACTGCAGGCAGGATACCTGGCTGGCTGAATGTCGCTGAGAAGCTCACAGAGACCGCCATAAGCAACAGTTTAACAGAATGCCACAGACTAATCAACCAAACTTTTTGGGTTGGGTTCTCTTTTATAGTCTGCAGGCATTAAATGAAAGAAGTCAGTGTTCCAGCAGAAGGAGACAACGTTTCAGAAAAGGCATTGTAGCAAACCAAAAAAGAAATTTTAAGCGCAGCAGAGTAACCAGCGCACATACCTGTTAGCTCAGGTGAGTTTAAAAGGCTGCTGTTGATAACAAGGGCATTTGCTAAATAGATGGTGTGTGTGCAACAATATACTGAAAGGTCAATTATATTGTGCAGCTTATCTCACCACCTGTAGTTATTTAGGTGAAAGCTCCAAAATGCTTGCCTAATATGTCTGTTTATCCAAAAGGAAGTAAAAAGGGAGAGCTAGAAAGATAGCATTGCATCACATTACATGGCAATGCAATGCACAGTTGCTGAAGTTGAACCAAAATGAGCTTGTAATCTGGCTTCTGCAACTTTGAACATGAAAAATCCAATGAGGAGAAGAAAAGCAAAGCCAAAGAGTCCATCCCAAAATCCGACAAACAAGCAAAATGAACAAAAAACATTGAATTCAATTCTTTCTGATTTTAGAAACTGCATTAAAGAAGGGGTGCACCGGTCCTGGAGATACTGCAATACCAGGTCAATGCGTGGAGTGGACAGAGCAAGCTCTTTTTCCATCTCCCTGTTCTAAAAATCCATTTAATATATGGTCCCCAGATAGGGGACGTATCAGATATTAAACTGATAAGAACAGATACTACACTTGATCTTAGCCAAAAGGCCGAGAAGCGATAACCAGAATTGGTTTCAAACTACGGAGCCACCCAAGGATCCTGAAAAGTCCATTTGTGGAGATGAGCTCCTGGACTCCCGTTAAGAAGACATGTTGTCAACCTCTAGATCCCTTACATGCCTGCACTTTTCGGCTTGCTGCTGCTGCAATCCACGCGTTTTAGATCTGCATAACTCCACCTCTTTAAACACAGCACCTTCACCCCCTGCTGTTCCCACCCGCCTCAACACCGTTGGAAGGGAGGAGAACCAATTAAGGCGGGGGGTGGGGTGGAACGAGCAGCTGTCTACCCTTAGCAGGAGGGCTCCTGATTACATACCTCTCCTGCTGCTGCTGGCTGTCCAGCAGCAGACTGAAGGTGGCTGCTGCTGTGCACAGGTATATAAAGGCTCAGAGCCTATTATGACACGCGCAGCCAGCGTTCCATTGCCACATTCCATCTACTGCAGGCAGGATACCTGGCTGGCTGAATGTCGCTGAGAAGCTCACAGAGACCGCCATAAGCAACAGTTTAACAGAATGCCACAGACTAATCAACCAAACTTTTTGGGTTGGGTTCTCTTTTATAGTCTGCAGGCATTAAATGAAAGAAGTCAGTGTTCCAGCAGAAGGAGACAACGTTTCAGAAAAGGCATTGTAGCAAACCAAAAAAGAAATTTTAAGCGCAGCAGAGTAACCAGCGCACATACCTGTTAGCTCAGGTGAGTTTAAAAGGCTGCTGTTGATAACAAGGGCATTTGCTAAATAGATGGTGTGTGTGCAACAATATACTGAAAGGTCAATTATATTGTGCAGCTTATCTCACCACCTGTAGTTATTTAGGTGAAAGCTCCAAAATGCTTGCCTAATATGTCTGTTTATCCAAAAGGAAGTAAAAAGGGAGAGCTAGAAAGATAGCATTGCATCACATTACATGGCAATGCAATGCACAGTTGCTGAAGTTGAACCAAAATGAGCTTGTAATCTGGCTTCTGCAACTTTGAACATGAAAAATCCAATGAGGAGAAGAAAAGCAAAGCCAAAGAGTCCATCCCAAAATCCGACAAACAAGCAAAATGAACAAAAAACATTGAATTCAATTCTTTCTGATTTTAGAAACTGCATTAAAGAAGGGGTGCACCGGTCCTGGAGATACTGCAATACCAGGTCAATGCGTGGAGTGGACAGAGCAAGCTCTTTTTCCATCTCCCTGTTCTAAAAATCCATTTAATATATGGTCCCCAGATAGGGGACGTATCAGATATTAAACTGATAAGAACAGATACTACACTTGATCTTAGCCAAAAGGCCGAGAAGCGATAACCAGAATTGGTTTCAAACTACGGAGCCACCCAAGGATCCTGAAAAGTCCATTTGTGGAGATGAGCTCCTGGACTCCCGTTAAGAAGACATGTTGTCAACCTCTAGATCCCTTACATGCCTGCACTTTTCGGCTTGCTGCTGCTGCAATCCACGCGTTTTAGATCTGCATAACTCCACCTCTTTAAACACAGCACCTTCACCCCCTGCTGTTCCCACCCGCCTCAACACCGTTGGAAGGGAGGAGAACCAATTAAGGCGGGGGGTGGGGTGGAACGAGCAGCTGTCTACCCTTAGCAGGAGGGCTCCTGATTACATACCTCTCCTGCTGCTGCTGCTGCTGGCTGTCCAGCAGCAGACTGAAGGTGGCTGCTGCTGTGCACAGGTATATAAAGGCTCAGAGCCTATTATGACACGCGCAGCCAGCGTTCCATTGCCACATTCCATCTACTGCAGGCAGGATACCTGGCTGGCTGAATGTCGCTGAGAAGCTCACAGAGACCGCCATAAGCAACAGTTTAACAGAATGCCACAGACTAATCAACCAAACTTTTTGGGTTGGGTTCTCTTTTATAGTCTGCAGGCATTAAATGAAAGAAGTCAGTGTTCCAGCAGAAGGAGACAACGTTTCAGAAAAGGCATTGTAGCAAACCAAAAAAGAAATTTTAAGCGCAGCAGAGTAACCAGCGCACATACCTGTTAGCTCAGGTGAGTTTAAAAGGCTGCTGTTGATAACAAGGGCATTTGCTAAATAGATGGTGTGTGTGCAACAATATACTGAAAGGTCAATTATATTGTGCAGCTTATCTCACCACCTGTAGTTATTTAGGTGAAAGCTCCAAAATGCTTGCCTAATATGTCTGTTTATCCAAAAGGAAGTAAAAAGGGAGAGCTAGAAAGATAGCATTGCATCACATTACATGGCAATGCAATGCACAGTTGCTGAAGTTGAACCAAAATGAGCTTGTAATCTGGCTTCTGCAACTTTGAACATGAAAAATCCAATGAGGAGAAGAAAAGCAAAGCCAAAGAGTCCATCCCAAAATCCGACAAACAAGCAAAATGAACAAAAAACATTGAATTCAATTCTTTCTGATTTTAGAAACTGCATTAAAGAAGGGGTGCACCGGTCCTGGAGATACTGCAATACCAGGTCAATGCGTGGAGTGGACAGAGCAAGCTCTTTTTCCATCTCCCTGTTCTAAAAATCCATTTAATATATGGTCCCCAGATAGGGGACGTATCAGATATTAAACTGATAAGAACAGATACTACACTTGATCTTAGCCAAAAGGCCGAGAAGCGATAACCAGAATTGGTTTCAAACTACGGAGCCACCCAAGGATCCTGAAAAGTCCATTTGTGGAGATGAGCTCCTGGACTCCCGTTAAGAAGACATGTTGTCAACCTCTAGATCCCTTACATGCCTGCACTTTTCGGCTTGCTGCTGCTGCAATCCACGCGTTTTAGATCTGCATAACTCCACCTCTTTAAACACAGCACCTTCACCCCCTGCTGTTCCCACCCGCCTCAACACCGTTGGAAGGGAGGAGAACCAATTAAGGCGGGGGGTGGGGTGGAACGAGCAGCTGTCTACCCTTAGCAGGAGGGCTCCTGATTACATACCTCTCCTGCTGCTGCTGCTGCTGGCTGTCCAGCAGCAGACTGAAGGTGGCTGCTGCTGTGCACAGGTATATAAAGGCTCAGAGCCTATTATGACACGCGCAGCCAGCGTTCCATTGCCACATTCCATCTACTGCAGGCAGGATACCTGGCTGGCTGAATGTCGCTGAGAAGCTCACAGAGACCGCCATAAGCAACAGTTTAACAGAATGCCACAGACTAATCAACCAAACTTTTTGGGTTGGGTTCTCTTTTATAGTCTGCAGGCATTAAATGAAAGAAGTCAGTGTTCCAGCAGAAGGAGACAACGTTTCAGAAAAGGCATTGTAGCAAACCAAAAAAGAAATTTTAAGCGCAGCAGAGTAACCAGCGCACATACCTGTTAGCTCAGGTGAGTTTAAAAGGCTGCTGTTGATAACAAGGGCATTTGCTAAATAGATGGTGTGTGTGCAACAATATACTGAAAGGTCAATTATATTGTGCAGCTTATCTCACCACCTGTAGTTATTTAGGTGAAAGCTCCAAAATGCTTGCCTAATATGTCTGTTTATCCAAAAGGAAGTAAAAAGGGAGAGCTAGAAAGATAGCATTGCATCACATTACATGGCAATGCAATGCACAGTTGCTGAAGTTGAACCAAAATGAGCTTGTAATCTGGCTTCTGCAACTTTGAACATGAAAAATCCAATGAGGAGAAGAAAAGCAAAGCCAAAGAGTCCATCCCAAAATCCGACAAACAAGCAAAATGAACAAAAAACATTGAATTCAATTCTTTCTGATTTTAGAAACTGCATTAAAGAAGGGGTGCACCGGTCCTGGAGATACTGCAATACCAGGTCAATGCGTGGAGTGGACAGAGCAAGCTCTTTTTCCATCTCCCTGTTCTAAAAATCCATTTAATATATGGTCCCCAGATAGGGGACGTATCAGATATTAAACTGATAAGAACAGATACTACACTTGATCTTAGCCAAAAGGCCGAGAAGCGATAACCAGAATTGGTTTCAAACTACGGAGCCACCCAAGGATCCTGAAAAGTCCATTTGTGGAGATGAGCTCCTGGACTCCCGTTAAGAAGACATGTTGTCAACCTCTAGATCCCTTACATGCCTGCACTTTTCGGCTTGCTGCTGCTGCAATCCACGCGTTTTAGATCTGCATAACTCCACCTCTTTAAACACAGCACCTTCACCCCCTGCTGTTCCCACCCGCCTCAACACCGTTGGAAGGGAGGAGAACCAATTAAGGCGGGGGGTGGGGTGGAACGAGCAGCTGTCTACCCTTAGCAGGAGGGCTCCTGATTACATACCTCTCCTGCTGCTGCTGCTGGCTGTCCAGCAGCAGACTGAAGGTGGCTGCTGCTGTGCACAGGTATATAAAGGCTCAGAGCCTATTATGACACGCGCAGCCAGCGTTCCATTGCCACATTCCATCTACTGCAGGCAGGATACCTGGCTGGCTGAATGTCGCTGAGAAGCTCACAGAGACCGCCATAAGCAACAGTTTAACAGAATGCCACAGACTAGTCAACCAAACTTTTTGGGTTGGGTTCTCTTTTATAGTCTGCAGGCATTAAATGAAAGAAGTCAGTGTTCCAGCAGAAGGAGACAACGTTTCAGAAAAGGCATTGTAGCAAACCAAAAAAGAAATTTTAAGCGCAGCAGAGTAACCAGCGCACATACCTGTTAGCTCAGGTGAGTTTAAAAGGCTGCTGTTGATAACAAGGGCATTTGCTAAATAGATGGTGTGTGTGCAACAATATACTGAAAGGTCAATTATATTGTGCAGCTTATCTCACCACCTGTAGTTATTTAGGTGAAAGCTCCAAAATGCTTGCCTAATATGTCTGTTTATCCAAAAGGAAGTAAAAAGGGAGAGCTAGAAAGATAGCATTGCATCACATTACATGGCAATGCAATGCACAGTTGCTGAAGTTGAACCAAAATGAGCTTGTAATCTGGCTTCTGCAACTTTGAACATGAAAAATCCAATGAGGAGAAGAAAAGCAAAGCCAAAGAGTCCATCCCAAAATCCGACAAACAAGCAAAATGAACAAAAAACATTGAATTCAATTCTTTCTGATTTTAGAAACTGCATTAAAGAAGGGGTGCACCGGTCCTGGAGATACTGCAATACCAGGTCAATGCGTGGAGTGGACAGAGCAAGCTCTTTTTCCATCTCCCTGTTCTAAAAATCCATTTAATATATGGTCCCCAGATAGGGGACGTATCAGATATTAAACTGATAAGAACAGATACTACACTTGATCTTAGCCAAAAGGCCGAGAAGCGATAACCAGAATTGGTTTCAAACTACGGAGCCACCCAAGGATCCTGAAAAGTCCATTTGTGGAGATGAGCTCCTGGACTCCCGTTAAGAAGACATGTTGTCAACCTCTAGATCCCTTACATGCCTGCACTTTTCGGCTTGCTGCTGCTGCAATCCACGCGTTTTAGATCTGCATAACTCCACCTCTTTAAACACAGCACCTTCACCCCCTGCTGTTCCCACCCGCCTCAACACCGTTGGAAGGGAGGAGAACCAATTAAGGCGGGGGGTGGGGTGGAACGAGCAGCTGTCTACCCTTAGCAGGAGGGCTCCTGATTACATACCTCTCCTGCTGCTGCTGCTGGCTGTCCAGCAGCAGACTGAAGGTGGCTGCTGCTGTGCACAGGTATATAAAGGCTCAGAGCCTATTATGACACGCGCAGCCAGCGTTCCATTGCCACATTCCATCTACTGCAGGCAGGATACCTGGCTGGCTGAATGTCGCTGAGAAGCTCAGAGAGACCGCCATAAGCAACAGTTTAACAGAATGCCACAGACTAATCAACCAAACTTTTTGGGTTGGGTTCTCTTTTATAGTCTGCAGGCATTAAATGAAAGAAGTCAGTGTTCCAGCAGAAGGAGACAACGTTTCAGAAAAGGCATTGTAGCAAACCAAAAAAGAAATTTTAAGCGCAGCAGAGTAACCAGCGCACATACCTGTTAGCTCAGGTGAGTTTAAAAGGCTGCTGTTGATAACAAGGGCATTTGCTAAATAGATGGTGTGTGTGCAACAATATACTGAAAGGTCAATTATATTGTGCAGCTTATCTCACCACCTGTAGTTATTTAGGTGAAAGCTCCAAAATGCTTGCCTAATATGTCTGTTTATCCAAAAGGAAGTAAAAAGGGAGAGCTAGAAAGATAGCATTGCATCACATTACATGGCAATGCAATGCACAGTTGCTGAAGTTGAACCAAAATGAGCTTGTAATCTGGCTTCTGCAACTTTGAACATGAAAAATCCAATGAGGAGAAGAAAAGCAAAGCCAAAGAGTCCATCCCAAAATCCGACAAACAAGCAAAATGAACAAAAAACATTGAATTCAATTCTTTCTGATTTTAGAAACTGCATTAAAGAAGGGGTGCACCGGTCCTGGAGATACTGCAATACCAGGTCAATGCGTGGAGTGGACAGAGCAAGCTCTTTTTCCATCTCCCTGTTCTAAAAATCCATTTAATATATGGTCCCCAGATAGGGGACGTATCAGATATTAAACTGATAAGAACAGATACTACACTTGATCTTAGCCAAAAGGCCGAGAAGCGATAACCAGAATTGGTTTCAAACTACGGAGCCACCCAAGGATCCTGAAAAGTCCATTTGTGGAGATGAGCTCCTGGACTCCCGTTAAGAAGACATGTTGTCAACCTCTAGATCGCTTACATGCCTGCACTTTTCGGCTTGCTGCTGCTGCAATCCACGCGTTTTAGATCTGCATAACTCCACCTCTTTAAACACAGCACCTTCACCCCCTGCTGTTCCCACCCGCCTCAACACCGTTGGAAGGGAGGAGAACCAATTAAGGCGGGGGGTGGGGTGGAACGAGCAGCTGTCTACCCTTAGCAGGAGGGCTCCTGATTACATACCTCTCCTGCTGCTGCTGCTGCTGCTGGCTGTCCAGCAGCAGACTGAAGGTGGCTGCTGCTGTGCACAGGTATATAAAGGCTCAGAGCCTATTATGACACGCGCAGCCAGCGTTCCATTGCCACATTCCATCTACTGCAGGCAGGATACCTGGCTGGCTGAATGTCGCTGAGAAGCTCACAGAGACCGCCATAAGCAACAGTTTAACAGAATGCCACAGACTAATCAACCAAACTTTTTGGGTTGGGTTCTCTTTTATAGTCTGCAGGCATTAAATGAAAGAAGTCAGTGTTCCAGCAGAAGGAGACAACGTTTCAGAAAAGGCATTGTAGCAAACCAAAAAAGAAATTTTAAGCGCAGCAGAGTAAGCAGCGCACATACCTGTTAGCTCAGGTGAGTTTAAAAGGCTGCTGTTGATAACAAGGGCATTTGCTAGATAGATGGTGTGTGTGCAACAATATACTGAAAGGTCAATTATATTGTGCAGCTTATCTCACCACCTGTAGTTATTTAGGTGAAAGCTCCAAAATGCTTGCCTAATATGTCTGTTTATCCAAAAGGAAGTAAAAAGGGAGAGCTAGAAAGATAGCATTGCATCACATTACATGGCAATGCAATGCACAGTTGCTGAAGTTGAACCAAAATGAGCTTGTAATCTGGCTTCTGCAACTTTGAACATGAAAAATCCAATGAGGAGAAGAAAAGCAAAGCCAAAGAGTCCATCCCAAAATCCGACAAACAAGCAAAATGAACAAAAAACATTGAATTCAATTCTTTCTGATTTTAGAAACTGCATTAAAGAAGGGGTGCACCGGTCCTGGAGATACTGCAATACCAGGTCAATGCGTGGAGTGGACAGAGCAAGCTCTTTTTCCATCTCCCTGTTCTAAAAATCCATTTAATATATGGTCCCCAGATAGGGGACGTATCAGATATTAAACTGATAAGAACAGATACTACACTTGATCTTAGCCAAAAGGCCGAGAAGCGATAACCAGAATTGGTTTCAAACTACGGAGCCACCCAAGGATCCTGAAAAGTCCATTTGTGGAGATGAGCTCCTGGACTCCCGTTAAGAAGACATGTTGTCAACCTCTAGATCGCTTACATGCCTGCACTTTTCGGCTTGCTGCTGCTGCAATCCACGCGTTTTAGATCTGCATAACTCCACCTCTTTAAACACAGCACCTTCACCCCCTGCTGTTCCCACCCGCCTCAACACCGTTGGAAGGGAGGAGAACCAATTAAGGCGGGGGGTGGGGTGGAACGAGCAGCTGTCTACCCTTAGCAGGAGGGCTCCTGATTACATACCTCTCCTGCTGCTGCTGCTGCTGCTGGCTGTCCAGCAGCAGACTGAAGGTGGCTGCTGCTGTGCACAGGTATATAAAGGCTCAGAGCCTATTATGACACGCGCAGCCAGCGTTCCATTGCCACATTCCATCTACTGCAGGCAGGATACCTGGCTGGCTGAATGTCGCTGAGAAGCTCACAGAGACCGCCATAAGCAACAGTTTAACAGAATGCCACAGACTAATCAACCAAACTTTTTGGGTTGGGTTCTCTTTTATAGTCTGCAGGCATTAAATGAAAGAAGTCAGTGTTCCAGCAGAAGGAGACAACGTTTCAGAAAAGGCATTGTAGCAAACCAAAAAAGAAATTTTAAGCGCAGCAGAGTAACCAGCGCACATACCTGTTAGCTCAGGTGAGTTTAAAAGGCTGCTGTTGATAACAAGGGCATTTGCTAAATAGATGGTGTGTGTGCAACAATATACTGAAAGGTCAATTATATTGTGCAGCTTATCTCACCACCTGTAGTTATTTAGGTGAAAGCTCCAAAATGCTTGCCTAATATGTCTGTTTATCCAAAAGGAAGTAAAAAGGGAGAGCTAGAAAGATAGCATTGCATCACATTACATGGCAATGCAATGCACAGTTGCTGAAGTTGAACCAAAATGAGCTTGTAATCTGGCTTCTGCAACTTTGAACATGAAAAATCCAATGAGGAGAAGAAAAGCAAAGCCAAAGAGTCCATCCCAAAATCCGACAAACAAGCAAAATGAACAAAAAACATTGAATTCAATTCTTTCTGATTTTAGAAACTGCATTAAAGAAGGGGTGCACCGGTCCTGGAGATACTGCAATACCAGGTCAATGCGTGGAGTGGACAGAGCAAGCTCTTTTTCCATCTCCCTGTTCTAAAAATCCATTTAATATATGGTCCCCAGATAGGGGACGTATCAGATATTAAACTGATAAGAACAGATACTACACTTGATCTTAGCCAAAAGGCCGAGAAGCGATAACCAGAATTGGTTTCAAACTACGGAGCCACCCAAGGATCCTGAAAAGTCCATTTGTGGAGATGAGCTCCTGGACTCCCGTTAAGAAGACATGTTGTCAACCTCTAGATCCCTTACATGCCTGCACTTTTCGGCTTGCTGCTGCTGCAATCCACGCGTTTTAGATCTGCATAACTCCACCTCTTTAAACACAGCACCTTCACCCCCTGCTGTTCCCACCCGCCTCAACACCGTTGGAAGGGAGGAGAACCAATTAAGGCGGGGGGTGGGGTGGAACGAGCAGCTGTCTACCCTTAGCAGGAGGGCTCCTGATTACATACCTCTCCTGCTGCTGCTGCTGCTGGCTGTCCAGCAGCAGACTGAAGGTGGCTGCTGCTGTGCACAGGTATATAAAGGCTCAGAGCCTATTATGACACGCGCAGCCAGCGTTCCATTGCCACATTCCATCTACTGCAGGCAGGATACCTGGCTGGCTGAATGTCGCTGAGAAGCTCACAGAGACCGCCATAAGCAACAGTTTAACAGAATGCCACAGACTAATCAACCAAACTTTTTGGGTTGGGTTCTCATTTATAGTCTGCAGGCATTAAATGAAAGAAGTCAGTGTTCCAGCAGAAGGAGACAACGTTTCAGAAAAGGCATTGTAGCAAACCAAAAAAGAAATTTTAAGCGCAGCAGAGTAACCAGCGCACATACCTGTTAGCTCAGGTGAGTTTAAAAGGCTGCTGTTGATAACAAGGGCATTTGCTAAATAGATGGTGTGTGTGCAACAATATACTGAAAGGTCAATTATATTGTGCAGCTTATCTCACCACCTGTAGTTATTTAGGTGAAAGCTCCAAAATGCTTGCCTAATATGTCTGTTTATCCAAAAGGAAGTAAAAAGGGAGAGCTAGAAAGATAGCATTGCATCACATTACATGGCAATGCAATGCACAGTTGCTGAAGTTGAACCAAAATGAGCTTGTAATCTGGCTTCTGCAACTTTGAACATGAAAAATCCAATGAGGAGAAGAAAAGCAAAGCCAAAGAGTCCATCCCAAAATCCGACAAACAAGCAAAATGAACAAAAAACATTGAATTCAATTCTTTCTGATTTTAGAAACTGCATTAAAGAAGGGGTGCACCGGTCCTGGAGATACTGCAATACCAGGTCAATGCGTGGAGTGGACAGAGCAAGCTCTTTTTCCATCTCCCTGTTCTAAAAATCCATTTAATATATGGTCCCCAGATAGGGGACGTATCAGATATTAAACTGATAAGAACAGATTTTGCGTTTATATTTAAAATATCGTAGTCTTTATCTTTTCTTCAGAGCTTTAAAATAACATCTTCCATAGGTGATAGTTCCATATACTCAGGGCTCTTTTCTTTCCAAGCTTCTTCATATCCATTAGGTAGTACATATAAATTTCACTTAATGCCAGTCTTATACAATCCTTGACTTCTATATAGTCTCTTTTAAACAACAATATGTTTCTGGTCTTCCATAGAGCACTTTTAACACAACTCAAAGTGCACCATAAAACTCTCTCTTTTTCTTTCGTCATGTTTGGTAAAATCCCATATAAAACCACTTCATGGCTTAAAAAATTAAGACCAGATAAAAATTTTAAAAGCTCACCACAGTCTTTCCACACTTGCTGTGCAAAATCACAATTCCAAATAAGGTGCATAGTAGTCTCATCATTATTGCACTGATGCCTCGGGCAGGTTTGTATAGTGCTAAGTCTTCTTTTATACTGGAAATCACGAGTCGGTAAACATTCCTGCACAATCATCCAAGCTAAGTCTTTATGTTGATTCATCAGGTAAGGTGCATTTGTTAAATTCCATATTTTAGTGACTCTGCTATATGAATAATGGCTTATGGGCGTCAAAGTTTCTTTCTTTTTTAATTGCTGCAGCAGCTTCCTTGCATTCTTCAATGTCTCCATCTCAAAAGAATCTAGGCCGTATAATCTGATAACTTTCTCCAGGATGGCATATTGTTGTGGAGGGGATAACAACACTGGGCTTGTTAAAGAAATGGATATCCACTTTCGCCTCCTAAAAATGTGGCCAGCTGCATATCTTAAAAAATGTGCCCAAGGGCTTGAAGCAAACATATATTTAAAACAGAGGCTAAAAAACTTGGAGTATAAAAACAGTTTGACGTTGGGAACATCCTTACCACCAAGGTGGTGCATCTTGTACATTGTTTCTCTCTTCACCTTTTCGAACTTAGAGTTCCACACAAATTCAAACAGCATTCTCTGTAATCTTCTCGCTGTAAGGTCACTTGGGGGATAAACATAACTGAGATATAACATGACAGGAAGCAGAAGGGCCTTAATAATTAAAACTTTACCTTCGATTGTTAATTTTCTTAATTTCCAAAAGTCAATCTTCTTTTGTATTTTGTCCCTTACTCCATCCCAGCTCTTCATTCCATCATTCTGTCGATCAAAAATCACGCCCAGAATTTTAATCTTCTCTGACTGCATCGGGAGATCAGGGATGGACACATCCGCCCAATTGCCACGGACAAAACAATCACATTTCTCAATGTTTAACTTAAAACCTGAGGCTTCACAAAAAAAATTGGTCGTTCTTATAGCTCTCCTGAGAGCGGCAGGTGATGAACAAAAAATAGTAATATCATCCATGTAGCCCATTACCTTCACATCTCTTCCATGTCCTCCAGGGATAGGGACACCTTTAATCACTTTATCCTCTCGTAGCATAGATAAAAGAGGCTCTATTGCACATATAAATAGCACTGGGGACAAAGGGCAGCCTTGCTTCACACCTGAATGCAAAAACACTTCATTAGACAAAAATCCATTGATTAAAATTTTACTAAAAGAGTTCTTATATAAAAGTGCCACTTGCTTGATAAAAATTTCAGGGAAGCCCATTTTTTTTAAAACCAACCATAAAAAACAATGAGAGACACGATCAAAAGCCTTTTGAAAATCCAACGATAAAATTGCTAAGTCTTGCTTCCTGGATTGCTGGTACCATATGACATCGCGGATGGTATTGAGATGCTCCGCAACTCCTCTTCCTGGCACCCCACATACCTGGTCTTCATAAATAACTTTGGATAAAACTTTTTTAAAACGGTTCACTAAAATTTTGGACATCAACTTGTAATCAACATTCAACAGTGTGATTGGTCTCCAGTTTGCCAGATGGGATTTGGCTCCTTTTTTAAAAATCAGGGAGACCAGACCACTTCTCCAAGATATAGGCAGGATATCACACTTAAAAGCTTCTTTGATTACTAAAAACAAGTCGGGTTTTAAAAAATTCCAAAATTCACGATAAAATTCAACAGGCAAACCGTCAGAACCAGGGGTTTTCCCATAGGAAAAACTTTTGATAGCAGCATCTACTTCCGACAAGGTGACTTCAGTGCATAACAATTCTTGGTCTTCGCGGCTCAGACTATTTTTTAATGAATTAAGGGCATCTTCAGTAAAAGACTGGTCTATAGTTTTCTCATTAAAAAGCTGCTGATAAAACTGGTGAGCTTGGTTGAGCATACCTTCAGTTGTAGTTTCACCCTCTAATTCTGTTATCATTTCCTTAGCAGCAACTACTTTTTTAAAAAAAAATCTTGAGCACTTTTCATTTTTCTCCATCACTTCAATTTTTGAGTTATAAATTATTTCCTTACCCTTCGACTCTATACTCTTTTTAATTTCTTTTTTTGTTGCTTCAATTAAATCGTCCATTTCAAGTCCCACATCTCTTAGTTGATAACAGGTCTGCAATTTAGTAATAAGCCTTTTATGCCAAGCGGACTTTTCTCTTGCATTGGCTATGCTGACCTTGATAAAAAAACTTTTTATCTTCATCTTGCTGTATTCCCACCATTCTAGCAGAGTTAAAAATTTTTGTTGTTTTGTTCTTAAATAATTAAAAAACGCTTTAAAATCTGTTCTTACCTTAGGATCTTGTAACAATGTTGTATTTAGCCTCCAAACTCCTCTTGCCTTGACAAGCCCAGGTAATTCTAACTCTGATAGCAACATCTTATGATCTGAAAAAATGTTTGGGATTAAGACAACAGATTTGACATTCACATATTGGGACATGAAAATAAAATCAATACGAGATTTAGAAGAAGAGTTCTCCCAAGTATAACCGGGATCATTACTACGGATCTCTTTCCAGGAGTCTCTAAGAAAAAAATCAGTTAACAAATCCTTTAGTTGTTTCTCTGTTTTGTCTTTTTTAGGAACGGTGGAACTCCCGCTTCTCCCTTCACCAGGCAAGACACAATTGAAATCCCCACAGAACATCAGAGGCGATGAACCAGGTAGGTAATATTGCACATCTTCAAACAACTGATGTCTCTCTTCCTTCACCGGAGAAGCATAAATGTTCAAAAGTCTAAAGTCCACACCTTTAAAACTAATATTTAAGAAAAGAGCACGTCCAGAAGAAATGTCCACAAAAGAGTTGATTTTAAAGTCATGCGACCTAAACAGCACTCCAATGCCAGAGGAACGATTTTCATTATCTCCGGACCAGATAGAGGGCCGATGAGGCCAATCTTTTCTTAAATCTGCATAATTCATATCAAAGTCAATGTTACATTCTTGCAAACAAAAGACATCACAGTCCACTGTTGACAGGTAGGAAAACAAAGCAGCCCTTCTTGTAGAGCCCCTTATACTCCTCACATTGAGCGAGGCTACTTTAATTGATGAGGTCATGATAGGATAGTTCAGGTCACACTACTGTCAGAATCAGACATAAAGCCCACCGATGTTAACGGGCTCTGCACTTCTGAGTCCGAAAAAGAAATGTTTATAGGGTCTGAAGGCCTTGGCTCCTCAGGAGGGGCAGCGGGAGCCATTGGCTTGTATTGCAGAAGACTTGGTTTTAATGGACACTTCTTGGAAGTCTCCCTGGCCACATTCTCATCAGACCTATCATCTGTTTTCCTTTTCCTACGAGTTTCCAGCTCCATTGCTTCTTCCTCCGAGCTAAATGTCCCGATTTCAGCAGAGGGACTCCCCTCCACCACCATATCACCCGGATCAGAATCAGCAGCCCAGTCCTTAGATGAAGCTTCCCTCCTCTCAGGACGGACAGGTTTCTCAGCTGGAGGTTTCTGCATAGACGTGGGCTTATGCGCAGCAGGAATAGGAGAACTGGCAGGTTTTCCCTGCGCAGCAGGCACTGAAGTGCTTGTGGACCCGCCTACAGGGGGTTGTGTTCGCACAGTAGATACAGGAGCACCGGTGGGACCCCCCTTAGCAGCAGGAGCAGGAGGGTTGGTTGGCTTCCTCTGTGCAGCAGGTGCAGACGTACCACCTGATGTACTAGCAGGCTTGGTCTGTGGAGCAGGTACTGGAGAGCTAGAAGACTGCCCCCGCGCTGTAGACGCACCCGCAGGAGCAGGAACAGCAGAGGGTTGCCTCTGCCCCCCGGGAGCAGATGGAGGCACACGGGCAGGTTGCTTTGCCAGCGTTTCAGCATAGGTTTCCGCCTTTTTCTTCAAAGGACACTCCCGGAAGGAGTGACCTGGGACCCGGCAGATGTTGCACACCATCTCATTGGTACAGTCCATTGTGGCATGTCCATGCTTGTAGCACTTCTTACAGATTGCCACCTCCTCCTTGCAGTTCTCATAAGTGTGACCGAAACACATGCATTTCCGGCAGAAGAGGGGCATGTCCGGGTAGAAGAGGCGCCCCCGCTCCCTACCGATCAGGAAACTTGACGGAGGATGACGCTGACCACCAATGCCATTTGGATCTTCACAAAATTTAACAAAAAATTTATGCTTTCCCGTCCAGAGGTTTTCCTCATTCATGACCTTGTGGGAATACCGCAGTTCTGGGAAATAGTTTTGAAGAAAGCAAATAATATTAACTAAGGGAACATGAGGGTTGCTCATCTGAACCACGAGCGGCTTCTCTCCACCGGAGTAAAGGATGACAAAGGTGAGTCCTTTAAGATCCTCATCTGAAAGGTGCAGGTGAATCTGGCGGAAGAGGTTCTGGCACGCATACTCCGACTCCAGAGTCAAAGTGAAGGAACCGGGGCGATCTTGAAGGGCCAGGATGTCTTCCCTCTTTACTCCTAGGATCTCCAGCAGCACTCTCCTCACGAAAAACTTCAAGGTCATCTTCTCCTTGGATGCATCGTCCACTTCGATCTTGAAAGAGTTCTTGATGCGAAGGTCACCAGCTCTGGCATAGCGCACTGCGGCCGCTACTGCTGATGCCATCTTCAAAAGGTAGATAGGGTCGATCGCCTTCTTGGTTTCTTTGCGTATCTGCCCCCTAAAGCAGCATGAGGCTTAAGACGGCTTTTACACCGCCGATGCCTCAAGGCCAAGGGCACGATTGGCTTAGAATCCTTCTGGCAAGATGTGGTATCTTAGCCAAAAGGCCGAGAAGCGATAACCAGAATTGGTTTCAAACTACGGAGCCACCCAAGGATCCTGAAAAGTCCATTTGTGGAGATGAGCTCCTGGACTCCCGTTAAGAAGACATGTTGTCAACCTCTAGATCCCTTACATGCCTGCACTTTTCGGCTTGCTGCTGCTGCAATCCACGCGTTTTAGATCTGCATAACTCCACCTCTTTAAACACAGCACCTTCACCCCCTGCTGTTCCCACCCGCCTCAACACCGTTGGAAGGGAGGAGAACCAATTAAGGCGGGGGGTGGGGTGGAACGAGCAGCTGTCTACCCTTAGCAGGAGGGCTCCTGATTACATACCTCTCCTGCTGCTGCTGCTGCTGCTGGCTGTCCAGCAGCAGACTGAAGGTGGCTGCTGCTGTGCACAGGTATATAAAGGCTCAGAGCCTATTATGACACGCGCAGCCAGCGTTCCATTGCCACATTCCATCTACTGCAGGCAGGATACCTGGCTGGCTGAATGTCGCTGAGAAGCTCACAGAGACCGCCATAAGCAACAGTTTAACAGAATGCCACAGACTAATCAACCAAACTTTTTGGGTTGGGTTCTCTTTTATAGTCTGCAGGCATTAAATGAAAGAAGTCAGTGTTCCAGCAGAAGGAGACAACGTTTCAGAAAAGGCATTGTAGCAAACCAAAAAAGAAATTTTAAGCGCAGCAGAGTAACCAGCGCACATACCTGTTAGCTCAGGTGAGTTTAAAAGGCTGCTGTTGATAACAAGGGCATTTGCTAAATAGATGGTGTGTGTGCAACAATATACTGAAAGGTCAATTATATTGTGCAGCTTATCTCACCACCTGTAGTTATTTAGGTGAAAGCTCCAAAATGCTTGCCTAATATGTCTGTTTATCCAAAAGGAAGTAAAAAGGGAGAGCTAGAAAGATAGCATTGCATCACATTACATGGCAATGCAATGCACAGTTGCTGAAGTTGAACCAAAATGAGCTTGTAATCTGGCTTCTGCAACTTTGAACATGAAAAATCCAATGAGGAGAAGAAAAGCAAAGCCAAAGAGTCCATCCCAAAATCCGACAAACAAGCAAAATGAACAAAAAACATTGAATTCAATTCTTTCTGATTTTAGAAACTGCATTAAAGAAGGGGTGCACCGGTCCTGGAGATACTGCAATACCAGGTCAATGCGTGGAGTGGACAGAGCAAGCTCTTTTTCCATCTCCCTGTTCTAAAAATCCATTTAATATATGGTCCCCAGATAGGGGACGTATCAGATATTAAACTGATAAGAACAGATACTACACTTGATCTTAGCCAAAAGGCCGAGAAGCGATAACCAGAATTGGTTTCAAACTACGGAGCCACCCAAGGATCCTGAAAAGTCCATTTGTGGAGATGAGCTCCTGGACTCCCGTTAAGAAGACATGTTGTCAACCTCTAGATCCCTTACATGCCTGCACTTTTCGGCTTGCTGCTGCTGCAATCCACGCGTTTTAGATCTGCATAACTCCACCTCTTTAAACACAGCACCTTCACCCCCTGCTGTTCCCACCCGCCTCAACACCGTTGGAAGGGAGGAGAACCAATTAAGGCGGGGGGTGGGGTGGAACGAGCAGCTGTCTACCCTTAGCAGGAGGGCTCCTGATTACATACCTCTCCTGCTGCTGCTGCTGCTGCTGGCTGTCCAGCAGCAGACTGAAGGTGGCTGCTGCTGTGCACAGGTATATAAAGGCTCAGAGCCTATTATGACACGCGCAGCCAGCGTTCCATTGCCACATTTCATCTACTGCAGGCAGGATACCTGGCTGGCTGAATGTCGCTGAGAAGCTCACAGAGACCGCCATAAGCAACAGTTTAACAGAATGCCACAGACTAATCAACCAAACTTTTTGGGTTGGGTTCTCTTTTATAGTCTGCAGGCATTAAATGAAAGAAGTCAGTGTTCCAGCAGAAGGAGACAACGTTTCAGAAAAGGCATTGTAGCAAACCAAAAAAGAAATTTTAAGCGCAGCAGAGTAACCAGCGCACATACCTGTTAGCTCAGGTGAGTTTAAAAGGCTGCTGTTGATAACAAGGGCATTTGCTAAATAGATGGTGTGTGTGCAACAATATACTGAAAGGTCAATTATATTGTGCAGCTTATCTCACCACCTGTAGTTATTTAGGTGAAAGCTCCAAAATGCTTGCCTAATATGTCTGTTTATCCAAAAGGAAGTAAAAAGGGAGAGCTAGAAAGATAGCATTGCATCACATTACATGGCAATGCAATGCACAGTTGCTGAAGTTGAACCAAAATGAGCTTGTAATCTGGCTTCTGCAACTTTGAACATGAAAAATCCAATGAGGAGAAGAAAAGCAAAGCCAAAGAGTCCATCCCAAAATCCGACAAACAAGCAAAATGAACAAAAAACATTGAATTCAATTCTTTCTGATTTTAGAAACTGCATTAAAGAAGGGGTGCACCGGTCCTGGAGATACTGCAATACCAGGTCAATGCGTGGAGTGGACAGAGCAAGCTCTTTTTCCATCTCCCTGTTCTAAAAATCCATTTAATATATGGTCCCCAGATAGGGGATGTATCAGATATTAAACTGATAAGAACAGATACTACACTTGATCTTAGCCAAAAGGCCGAGAAGCGATAACCAGAATTGGTTTCAAACTACGGAGCCACCCAAGGATCCTGAAAAGTCCATTTGTGGAGATGAGCTCCTGGACTCCCGTTAAGAAGACATGTTGTCAACCTCTAGATCCCTTACATGCCTGCACTTTTCGGCTTGCTGCTGCTGCAATCCACGCGTTTTAGATCTGCATAACTCCACCTCTTTAAACACAGCACCTTCACCCCCTGCTGTTCCCACCCGCCTCAACACCGTTGGAAGGGAGGAGAACCAATTAAGGCGGGGGGTGGGGTGGAACGAGCAGCTGTCTACCCTTAGCAGTAGGGCTCCTGATTACATACCTCTCCTGCTGCTGCTGCTGCTGCTGGCTGTCCAGCAGCAGACTGAAGGTGGCTGCTGCTGTGCACAGGTATATAAAGGCTCAGAGCCTATTATGACACGCGCAGCCAGCGTTCCATTGCCACATTCCATCTACTGCAGGCAGGATACCTGGCTGCCTGAATGTCGCTGAGAAGCTCACAGAGACCGCCATAAGCAACAGTTTAACAGAATGCCACAGACTAATCAACCAAACTTTTTGGGTTGGGTTCTCTTTTATAGTCTGCAGGCATTAAATGAAAGAAGTCAGTGTTCCAGCAGAAGGAGACAACGTTTCAGAAAAGGCATTGTAGCAAACCAAAAAAGAAATTTTAAGCGCAGCAGAGTAACCAGCGCACATACCTGTTAGCTCAGGTGAGTTTAAAAGGCTGCTGTTGATAACAAGGGCATTTGCTAAATAGATGGTGTGTGTGCAACAATATACTGAAAGGTCAATTATATTGTGCAGCTTATCTCACCACCTGTAGTTATTTAGGTGAAAGCTCCAAAATGCTTGCCTAATATGTCTGTTTATCCAAAAGGAAGTAAAAAGGGAGAGCTAGAAAGATAGCATTGCATCACATTACATGGCAATGCAATGCACAGTTGCTGAAGTTGAACCAAAATGAGCTTGTAATCTGGCTTCTGCAACTTTGAACATGAAAAATCCAATGAGGAGAAGAAAAGCAAAGCCAAAGAGTCCATCCCAAAATCCGACAAACAAGCAAAATGAACAAAAAACATTGAATTCAATTCTTTCTGATTTTAGAAACTGCATTAAAGAAGGGGTGCACCGGTCCTGGAGATACTGCAATACCAGGTCAATGCGTGGAGTGGACAGAGCAAGCTCTTTTTCCATCTCCCTGTTCTAAAAATCCATTTAATATATGGTCCCCAGATAGGGGACGTATCAGATATTAAACTGATAAGAACAGATACTACACTTGATCTTAGCCAAAAGGCCGAGAAGCGATAACCAGAATTGGTTTCAAACTACGGAGCCACCCAAGGATCCTGAAAAGTCCATTTGTGGAGATGAGCTCCTGGACTCCCGTTAAGAAGACATGTTGTCAACCTCTAGATCCCTTACATGCCTGCACTTTTCGGCTTGCTGCTGCTGCAATCCACGCGTTTTAGATCTGCATAACTCCACCTCTTTAAACACAGCACCTTCACCCCCTGCTGTTCCCACCCGCCTCAACACCGTTGGAAGGGAGGAGAACCAATTAAGGCGGGGGGTGGGGTGGAACGAGCAGCTGTCTACCCTTAGCAGGAGGGCTCCTGATTACATACCTCTCCTGCTGCTGCTGCTGCTGGCTGTCCAGCAGCAGACTGAAGGTGGCTGCTGCTGTGCACAGGTATATAAAGGCTCAGAGCCTATTATGACACGCGCAGCCAGCGTTCCATTGCCACATTCCATCTACTGCAGGCAGGATACCTGGCTGGCTGAATGTCGCTGAGAAGCTCACAGAGACCGCCATAAGCAACAGTTTAACAGAATGCCACAGACTAATCAACCAAACTTTTTGGGTTGGGTTCTCTTTTATAGTCTGCAGGCATTAAATGAAAGAAGTCAGTGTTCCAGCAGAAGGAGACAACGTTTCAGAAAAGGCATTGTAGCAAACCAAAAAAGAAATTTTAAGCGCAGCAGAGTAACCAGCGTACATACCTGTTAGCTCAGGTGAGTTTAAAAGGCTGCTGTTGATAACAAGGGCATTTGGTAAATAGATGGTGTGTGTGCAACAATATACTGAAAGGTCAATTATATTGTGCAGCTTATCTCACCACCTGTAGTTATTTAGGTGAAAGCTCCAAAATGCTTGCCTAATATGTCTGTTTATCCAAAAGGAAGTAAAAAGGGAGAGCTAGAAAGATAGCATTGCATCACATTACATGGCAATGCAATGCACAGTTGCTGAAGTTGAACCAAAATGAGCTTGTAATCTGGCTTCTGCAACTTTGAACATGAAAAAACCAATGAGGAGAAGAAAAGCAAAGCCAAAGAGTCCATCCCAAAATCCGACAAACAAGCAAAATGAACAAAAAACATTGAATTCAATTCTTTCTGATTTTAGAAACTGCATTAAAGAAGGGGTGCACCGGTCCTGGAGATACTGCAATACCAGGTCAATGCGTGGAGTGGACAGAGCAAGCTCTTTTTCCATCTCCCTGTTCTAAAAATCCATTTAATATATGGTCCCCAGATAGGGGACGTATCAGATATTAAACTGATAAGAACAGATACTACACTTGATCTTAGCCAAAAGGCCGAGAAGCGATAACCAGAATTGGTTTCAAACTACGGAGCCACCCAAGGATCCTGAAAAGTCCATTTGTGGAGATGAGCTCCTGGACTCCCGTTAAGAAGACATGTTGTCAACCTCTAGATCCCTTACATGCCTGCACTTTTCGGCTTGCTGCTGCTGCAATCCACGCGTTTTAGATCTGCATAACTCCACCTCTTTAAACACAGCGCCTTCACCCCCTGCTGTTCCCACCCGCCTCAACACCGTTGGAAGGGAGGAGAACCAATTAAGGCGGGGGGTGGGGTGGAACGAGCAGCTGTCTACCCTTAGCAGGAGGGCTCCTGATTACATACCTCTCCTGCTGCTGCTGCTGCTGCTGGCTGTCCAGCAGCAGACTGAAGGTGGCTGCTGCTGTGCACAGGTATATAAAGGCTCAGAGCCTATTATGACACGCGCAGCCAGCGTTCCATTGCCACATTCCATCTACTGCAGGCAGGATACCTGGCTGGCTGAATGTCGCTGAGAAGCTCACAGAGACCGCCATAAGCAACAGTTTAACAGAATGCCACAGACTAATCAACCAAACTTTTTGGGTTGGGTTCTCTTTTATAGTCTGCAGGCATTAAATGAAAGAAGTCAGTGTTCCAGCAGAAGGAGACAACGTTTCAGAAAAGGCATTGTAGCAAACCAAAAAAGAAATTTTAAGCGCAGCAGAGTAACCAGCGCACATACCTGTTAGCTCAGGTGAGTTTAAAAGGCTGCTGTTGATAACAAGGGCATTTGCTAAATAGATGGTGTGTGTGCAACAATATACTGAAAGGTCAATTATATTGTGCAGCTTATCTCACCACCTGTAGTTATTTAGGTGAAAGCTCCAAAATGCTTGCCTAATATGTCTGTTTATCCAAAAGGAAGTAAAAAGGGAGAGCTAGAAAGATAGCATTGCATCACATTACATGGCAATGCAATGCACAGTTGCTGAAGTTGAACCAAAATGAGCTTGTAATCTGGCTTCTGCAACTTTGAACATGAAAAATCCAATGAGGAGAAGAAAAGCAAAGCCAAAGAGTCCATCCCAAAATCCGACAAACAAGCAAAATGAACAAAAAACATTGAATTCAATTCTTTCTGATTTTAGAAACTGCATTAAAGAAGGGGTGCACCGGTCCTGGAGATACTGCAATACCAGGTCAATGCGTGGAGTGGACAGAGCAAGCTCTTTTTCCATCTCCCTGTTCTAAAAATCCATTTAATATATGGTCCCCAGATAGGGGACGTATCAGATATTAAACTGATAAGAACAGATACTACACTTGATCTTAGCCAAAAGGCCGAGAAGCGATAACCAGAATTGGTTTCAAACTACGGAGCCACCCAAGGATCCTGAAAAGTCCATTTGTGGAGATGAGCTCCTGGACTCCCGTTAAGAAGACATGTTGTCAACCTCTAGATCCCTTACATGCCTGCACTTTTCGGCTTGCTGCTGCTGCAATCCACGCGTTTTAGATCTGCATAACTCCACCTCTTTAAACACAGCACCTTCACCCCCTGCTGTTCCCACCCGCCTCAACACCGTTGGAAGGGAGGAGAACCAATTAAGGCGGGGGGTGGGGTGGAACGAGCAGCTGTCTACCCTTAGCAGGAGGGCTCCTGATTACATACCTCTCCTGCTGCTGCTGCTGCTGCTGGCTGTCCAGCAGCAGACTGAAGGTGGCTGCTGCTGTGCACAGGTATATAAAGGCTCAGAGCCTATTATGACACGCGCAGCCAGCGTTCCATTGCCACATTCCATCTACTGCAGGCAGGATACCTGGCTGGCTGAATGTCGCTGAGAAGCTCACAGAGACCGCCATAAGCAACAGTTTAACAGAATGCCACAGACTAATCAACCAAACTTTTTGGGTTGGGTTCTCTTTTATAGTCTGCAGGCATTAAATGAAAGAAGTCAGTGTTCCAGCAGAAGGAGACAACGTTTCAGAAAAGGCATTGTAGCAAACCAAAAAAGAAATTTTAAGCGCAGCAGAGTAACCAGCGCACATACCTGTTAGCTCAGGTGAGTTTAAAAGGCTGCTGTTGATAACAAGGGCATTTGCTAAATAGATGGTGTGTGTGCAACAATATACTGAAAGGTCAATTATATTGTGCAGCTTATCTCACCACCTGTAGTTATTTAGGTGAAAGCTCCAAAATGCTTGCCTAATATGTCTGTTTATCCAAAAGGAAGTAAAAAGGGAGAGCTAGAAAGATAGCATTGCATCACATTACATGGCAATGCAATGCACAGTTGCTGAAGTTGAACCAAAATGAGCTTGTAATCTGGCTTCTGCAACTTTGAACATGAAAAATCCAATGAGGAGAAGAAAAGCAAAGCCAAAGAGTCCATCCCAAAATCCGACAAACAAGCAAAATGAACAAAAAACATTGAATTCAATTCTTTCTGATTTTAGAAACTGCATTAAAGAAGGGGTGCACCGGTCCTGGAGATACTGCAATACCAGGTCAATGCGTGGAGTGGACAGAGCAAGCTCTTTTTCCATCTCCCTGTTCTAAAAATCCATTTAATATATGGTCCCCAGATAGGGGACGTATCAGATATTAAACTGATAAGAACAGATACTACACTTGATCTTAGCCAAAAGGCCGAGAAGCGATAACCAGAATTGGTTTCAAACTACGGAGCCACCCAAGGATCCTGAAAAGTCCATTTGTGGAGATGAGCTCCTGGACTCCCGTTAAGAAGACATGTTGTCAACCTCTAGATCCCTTACATGCCTGCACTTTTCGGCTTGCTGCTGCTGCAATCCACGCGTTTTAGATCTGCATAACTCCACCTCTTTAAACACAGCACCTTCACCCCCTGCTGTTCCCACCCGCCTCAACACCGTTGGAAGGGAGGAGAACCAATTAAGGCGGGGGGTGGGGTGGAACGAGCAGCTGTCTACCCTTAGCAGGAGGGCTCCTGATTACATACCTCTCCTGCTGCTGCTGCTGCTGGCTGTCCAGCAGCAGACTGAAGGTG